>NC_140590.1:1531700327-1532300327 GCF_964204655.1 Triturus cristatus | reverse complement strand
ACAGATGGAAAAAGCACCATGAGAGGCACCCTCACCTACAGACCACCAGGAGCACACTCTAGCTTCTGCAATGCCATCCCTGACTTCATCACCCCTATCGCTATCGACTCTGAGCACTACATCTTCCTAGGGGACCTTAACTTCCACCTCAATCACCCCAGTGGCACCAACACAACCGACCGCCTGGAATGCAAGAACAGCATCGGCCTCAAGCAACTTGTCACTGACCCTACCAACATCGCAGGAGTAAAGCTTGACCTCATTTTCATGTCTAGTGACAGAGCCAAGTACAAAAAAGTCTCACAGATCTCTTGGACCGACCACTATAGAGTCTACTTCACCATCTCAGGACCTACCAATACTGCGCTAGGCCCCCCAGCTCCATGCACAGAAACTGGAAATAAGTATCTGAAGACCAGTGCAACAATGTTCTCAACTTCCACCTCCCAAATACAACATCCAACTCAGAACAGGCTTCAAAGAACTTCTACCAGTGGATCACTGAATATGCCAACACAATCGCCCCTGCCAGCCCGGCCAAATCCAAATGACTGACCAGAAGAGCTGAAATCCACCAAACCCAGCTGCCGGCATCTAGAAAGAAAGGGGTGCACCAGCAAAGAGACACTAGACCACACCGCGTTCATGTCTGCACTTAACCAGTACCATCGCCTCCTGAAAGAAACTAAGAAAAATGCCCTAGTTGACCACATAGAAGCCAGCACAAACCGCAGCAAGGAGCTCTTCACCATCATAAGTTCTCTATCCCCACATTCACCGGGAACAACATCACCGCCTCTCTAGAACTATGTCACACGCTGGGGGACTTCTTCCACAACTAGTTCTCAGCCATCTATAAAAACTAAAAACCCCAACTTGCCGCAGGATCTCAGTCATTTATGAAAACTACAAACCCCAACTCGCAGTCGTCAAAAGCATCAGCCCATTCACACCCACAAACTCAAACCCGGAAAACCTGCTCACCCACTGGGACCCTCTCAGTACTCAGGTCCCAATCTCCATTATGAACTCCGTCCACTTGAGAGTGGTCCCAACCACAACTTCAACCTCAGGAGCAAGACGTTTGGCGATGAGCTCCATCACCTCAGACTCTTTGCATGAGGACTGGAAACACTCTGCCCCCTGCAGAAACCATTTGCCAACCCAGCAGAACCAATAAATGACAGGTCCATCTCCGTGCTCCCCTTTCCAGCTGAAGTTCTTGAGAAGGCAATGAACCAGCAACTCACCGAACAACTGGAACACAACAACCTCCTGGATCCCTCTCAATCTGAATTCCGAACCATCCACAGCCTTGATCGCAGCCACTGATTACATAATGACCCTCCTGGACCGCGGTGAAAAGTCACCACTCATTCTCATGGACTTGTCAGCCGTTTTCAGCACCATCTCCCATCACACGTGAAAAAAACAGACTACACCACATCAGAATCCAAGGAGATGCCCTCAAATGGAGCACCTAATACCTCATCAGAAGAACCCACAGAATCAGTCTCCCACCATTCACGTCGGAACCCAAGAATATCATCTGCAACTTACCCCAAGGATCGTCTCTCAGCCCCACCCTCTTTAACACAAGCATAACCCCCCACCCCGGTCAACACCGTCAGAATTCTATGCCGATGACACCCAGCTCATCCTCTCACTGTCAGAAAACCCATCCAACACCAGAGCCAACTTCCATAGATGCATCGCCGACTGGATGAGGGTCAACTGTCAAGCTCAACATGGATAAGAGGGAAGTCCTCATCTTTGGGAAATACAGCTCTCCATGAATGATGCATGGTGGCCTACTGAACTTGGCCCATCCCCCACCTGGCAGACCACGCCGCAACCTCAGCATCATCTTGGACATCAAGCTCTCTATTCCACACCCTATGCTTGCTTCACAAGATCCTCAGGTGGCTCCCAGTCAACACTAGAAGGACCGTCACACAGAACCTCATCATCAGTAGGCTGGGCTACAGGAACACACTCCCAGTAGGAATCACCTCACACCTCCTGAATAGAATACAGACAATGCAGAACACAGCAGCTAGACTCAACCTCGACCTCCCCAGATGAACCCACATCACATCCCACCTCAAGAAGCTACACTGGCTCCTGATCCAGAAGAGATGCCAATTCAAGATGTTGACCCATGCATCCAAAAGCCCTGCACAACGAAGGAGCAGCATACATCAACAAATGCATGACCATCCACCAACCGACCAGACACCTACAATCCGCCTTCCTCTTCCTCAATGACACCCCCCCAGATATGCCGAAGCAACAACGGAGGACGCTCCTTCTCACACCTGCCGGTCAAAGCATGAAACAACCTTCCCCTACACCTCAGAACCGCCTAATCACTCCAGCAAATCAGTAAAGGACTCAGGACCTGGTTTTTCAAATGAACAATTCCCCATGAAGCAGCTAGCAACTCGAGCACCTTGAAACCCTCATGGGTGATTTGCCATGCTTTACAAATCCCTGATTGATTGATTGATTGATTGATTGATTGATGACTTGCTCATGTTTTGGAAATTTCAGCTCATGCTTAACCCCTTGTGTGCCCATGACGAGCTGGACTCGTCATAGAGCACAGTCGCGCTGTGCCCATGACGAGTCCAGCTCGTCATGAGGCATTCCCTGGGGAATCCCCCTGGTGCGGGCACCAGAGGGATTCCCTTTTAGTGCAAATAGCCCAGCTCCCGAGCCCCTCCCCCTTTCACTGTAATGACGATCGGCGCGCACGTCGCGCCGACGTCATTACAGTGAAAGTGAAACTGAAATGAGCCAAGAGGCTCATTTCAGTTTCACTTTCTACGTGCTCAGGGGGCTATCTCAGCCCCCTGAGCACGTAGAAAGACGGGAGAGGTATCGTTGGAAAGGGGAGAATACCCAGTGAATCCCTGCTTGGGGATCGCCACAGGAGGGTGATCCCCAAGCAGGGATCCACCCACTAGACACCAGGGAGGGGGGAGCGGCCCCTTGGGCAAGGGCCTTTGCTCCCCCCAACTGATGTTGGCACCATTTAGTCTTTTTGCCCCCCCTGGGGGGCAGATGGGGGCATTAGCCCCCAATCAGCCCCCCCGGGGGGTAAAAAGCCAACTAGACACCAGGGAATTTTTAAAAAATAATAAAAGGGGTGGGGGCATGGGCCTACCCATTTTGGGCAGCCCCCAAATATCACAGTCTTTCTGCCCCGGGGGCAGATGGGGCATTGGCCCCTAATCTGCCCCTTCCGGGGGGCAGAAAGCCCACTATACACCAGGGATTTCTTTTAATTTTTTTTTTAGGGTGGGGGCTGCCCGAAACAGGCAAGCCAATGAATGCCCCCACCCACCCACCACCATGACAGCCTTTATGCCCCCCCTGGGGGGCAGATGGGGCATTGGCCCCCAATCTGCCCCCCCCCCGGGGGGCAAAAAGACCACTAGACACCAGGGAATTGGAAAATAAATAAAAATAGGGGTGGGGCTGTCCAAAACGGGCAGGCCCATGCCCCCACCCCACCCCCCAATTATCACAGTCTTTCTGCCCCCCCAGGGGGCAGATGGGGCATTGGCCCCTAATCTGCCCCTTCGGGAGGCAGAAAGCCCACTATACACCAGGGATTTCTTTTCATTTTTTTTTAGGGTGGGGGCTGCCCGAAACGGGCACGCCAATGCCCCCACCCACCCACCCACCACCATTACAGCCTTTCTGCCCCCCCCTGGGGGGCAGATGGGGCATTGCCCCCAATCTGCCCCCCCGGAGGGCAAAAAGACCACTAGACACCAGGGAATTGGAAAAAAAATAAAAATAGGGGTGGGGGCATGGGCCTGCCCCCAATTATCACAGTCTTTCTGCCCCCCGTGGGGGCAGATGGGGCATTGGCCCCTAATCTGCCCCTTCGGGGGGGGGGGCAGAAAGCCCACTACACACCAGGGATTTTTTTTGCACAATTGTTTTTAGGGTGTGGGCTGCCAGAAACGGGCACGGCAATGCGCCCACCCTCCCCTCCACAAACATGACAGTCTTTCTGCCCCCCAGGAGGCAGATGGGAGCTGTAGCCCCCAATCTGGCCCCCCCTGGGGGCGCAGAATGCCCACTAGAAACCATGGATTTTTTTGTTTTATTATTGTAGGGGTAGGGGCTCCCCAAAATGGGCATGACAATACCCCACCCCACCCCCAGAGAAATTCCAGGATTTCTGCCCCCCCGGGAGGGCAGATGGCGGCAGTGGCCCCTGATCTGCCCCCTAGGGGGGCAAAAAGCTCACAAGGCCTAAGGACCCGCCACATGCCCGTGGCGGGTCCTTAGGCCTCCCACATGAGTGAGGCACCGTTTTTATCGGGAGACCCGGGGGAACGCTGGGTGGTAGGAAATTTGTGTCAGCCCGGTGATGCCACAACTTTCCCACACAAAAATATGTGAAAAAGGTGATTTTGTCAGCTAAATTTGAGGTTTGCAGGGCATTCGGGGTAAGGAAACGTTGAGGGATCCACGCAAGCCATACCTCCCTGGAATCCCCTGGGTGTCTTGTTTTCAGAAATGTGTGGGTTTGGTAGGTTCCCCTAGGTGGCCGCCGAGCACCGGGCCAAAAACCCAGGTGACCCCCCTTGCAAAACCAGGTCGTTTTGAGGTAGGCAATTTTCATGTCGCCTCAATACGTTTTGGGCCCTTGCCTGTTGCGGGTACTTGGGCCTCCCACACGAGTGAGGCATCGTTTTTATTGGGAGACCCGGGGGAACGCTGGGTGGTAGGAAATTTGTGTCAGCCCGGTGATGCCACAACTTTCCCACACAAAAATATGTGAAAAAGGAGATTTTGTCAGCTAACTTTGAGGTTTGCAGGGCATTCTGGGTAAGGAAACGTTGGGGGATCCATGCAAGCCATACCTCACTGGAATCCCCTGGGTGTCTAGTTTACAGAAATGTGTGGGTTTGGTAGGTTCCCCTAGGTGGCCGCCGAGCACCGGGCCAAAAACCCAGGTGACCCCCCTTGCAAAACCAGGTCGTTTTGAGGTAGGCAATTTTCATGTCGCCTCAATACGTTTTGGGCCCTAGCCTGTCGCGGGTACTTGGGCCTCCCACACGAGTGAGGCACCGTTTTATCGGGAGACCCGGGGAACGCTGGGTGGTAGGAAATTTGTATCAGCCCGGTGTTGCCACAACTTTCACACACAAAAATGTGTGAAAAATGTGATTTTTTTCAGCTTAATTTGAGGTTTGCAGGGCATTCTGGGTAAGGAAACGTTGGGGGATCCACGCGAACCATACCTCCCTGGAATCCCCCGGGTGTCTAGTTTTTAGAAATGTGTGGGTTTGGTAGGTTTCCCTAGGTGCCGGTAGAGCTAGGGTTCAAAAACTACAGCTAGGCACTTTGCCAAAAAAGGTTCATTTTTCACTGCGAAATTGAGGTGTGTCCACGATGCGTTTTGCGCCGTTTCCTGTCGCGGGCACTAGGCCGACGCACACAAGTGAGGTACCATTTTTCTCAGAAGACTTTGGGGAATGCGGGGTGGGTGGAAATTTGTGGATCCACGCAGATTCCAGAACTTTCCACCAGAGAAATGTGGAGAAAATTTTTTTTTGGGCAATTTTTTAGGTTTACAAGGGATTCTGGGCAACAGAACCTGGTGGGAGGCAGTCAAGTCACCCCATCCTGGATTCCCCTGGGTGTCTAGTTTTCAGAAATTTATAGGTTTGCTAGGTTTCCCTAGGTGACGGCAGAGCTATGGTTCAAAAACTACAGCTAGGCACTTTGCCAAAAAAGGGTCATTTTTCGCTGTGAAATTGAGGTGTGTCCACATTACGTTTTGCGCTGTATCCTGTCGCGGGCACTAGGCCCACCCACACAGGTGAGGTACCATTTTTTCGGAAGACTTTGGGGAACGCGGGTGGGTGGAAATTTGTGGATCCACGCAGATTCCAGAACTTTCCACCAGAGAAATGTGGGGAAAATTTGTTTTTTTTGGCAATGTTTTAGGTTTGCAAGGGATTCTGGGTAACAGAACCTGGTGGGAGGCAGTCAAGTCACCCCATCCTGGATTCCCCTGGGTGTCTAGTTTTCAAAAATATATAGGTTTGCTAGGTTTCCCTAGGTGCCGGCAGAGCTATGGTTCAAAAACTACAGCTAGGCACTTTGCCTAAAAAGGGTAATTTTTCGCTACAAAATTGAGGTGAGTTCATGTTACGTTTTGCGCCGTTTTCTGTCGCGGGCACTAGGCTGACCCACACAAGTAAGGTACCATTTTTCTCGGAAGACTTTGGGGAACGCGGGGTGGGTGGAAATTTGTGGATCCACGCAGATTCCAGAACTTTCCACCAGAGAAATGTGGGGAAAATGCGTTTTTTTGGGCAATTTTTTAGGTTTGCAAGGGATTCTGGGTTACAGAACCTGGTGGGAGGCAGTCAAGTCACCCCATCCTGGATTCCCCTGGGTGTCTAGTTTTCAAAAATGTATAGGTTTGCTAGGTTTCCCTAGGTGCCGGCAGAGCTATGGTTCAAAAACTACAGCTAGGCACTTTGTCAAAAAAGGGTAATTTTTCGCTACGAAATTGAGGTGTGTCCACCTTACGTTTTGCGCCGTTTCCTGTCGCGGGCACTAGGCTGACCCACACAAGTGAGGTACCATTTTTCTCGGAAGACTTTGGGGAATGCAGGGTTGTGTGGAAATTTGTGGATTCACTCAGATTCCAGAACTTTCCACCAGAGAAATGTGGGGAAAAGGTTTTTTTTGGGCAATTTTTTAGGTTTGCAAGGGATTCTGGGTAACAGAACCTGGTGGGAAGCAGTCAAGTCACCCCATCCTGGATTCACCTGGGTGTCTAGTTTTCAAAAATGTATAGGTTTGCTAGGTTTCCCTAGTTGCCGGCAGAGCTAGGGTTACAAAACTACAGCTAGGTACTTTGCTAAAAAAGGGTAATTTTGCAATGTGAAAATGTGGTGTGTTCACGTTAGGTTTTGAGCCATTTCCTGTCGTAGGCACTATGCCTACCCCTACAAGTGAGGTACCATTTTTATCGGGAGACTTAGGGTAATTCGGATTTGTAAAGGAACTGTTATTACCTATTGACTTTCGATGCATTTCTGCCTTCCAAATGAAAGACATTGTGTAAAAAAGAAGTTATTCTAAAAAATTACTGATAATTCTCATGCTAGTATGACTATCCCAATTTTGGAAATGTGCAAATATCTACTGTTTCTAAACTCTATATTTTGTTCTCATTTCAGAAATACATAGGTGTCTTTCATACCGATTTTTCCATGTACACATTTTTACAGAATAATTACTATATACCCGGTACATAATAAAAAACCATTGCAAGTTGCTGCTCAGTTTTTGGCTCTTGGTTCGTCTGGTTCTTGGTGAACCTACAAGTCCTATATATCCCCACAACCAGCAATGTCCAGCGGATGTAACAGTATATTGCTTTCAAAGAGCTGTCAAAATTAGAAGAAGTCACAGGTGAAAACGTTGACACAAAAGGCGCTTTTTTTCAACAAATTTTCAATTTATCCTACATTTAACTGTTAGTTTCTATAAAGAAACCTTGATGGGTCTACACAAATGACCCCTTGCTGAATTCAGAATTTTGTCTACTTCTCTAAAATGTATAGCTTTTCAGGATCCATTATTGCTTTTGTACCCATTTCTACCATTAACTGGAAGGAGGTTGAAAAATAGCAAAAATAGGCTATGTCCCAGAAAAATGCCAAAATTGTGTAAAATATTTTGGGTTTCTGACAAAAGTCTGGTATCCCCTAAAATCTGGGAAAATGTTGATTTCAGCCCCACAAACCCTTTTTTGATAACATTTGCAGGGAAAAACCCAGATGCTTTCATTTGCAGCCCGTTTTTCCCATTTTCCCCCAAAAAAACAACATTTTGCTGTATTTTGGCTCATTTCTATGACCCCTCCAGGGGAATCCACAATCCCTGAGTACCTTCAGAATCCCCATGATGTTGGAAGAAAAGGACGCTAATTTGGCGTGGATACCTTATGTGGTCAAAAAGTTACAGGGGCCACAGCGCGCACTACCCCAGAGAGCCAAAAAAGGGCGTGGCACAGGAGGGGAAAAGGCCTGGCAGCGAAGGGGTTAAGCAGTTTTATGAAAGACCATCAGGAAGACTACTTTTCTCTGATAAAGGTGGAAATCTCAAAATCATTCAACAACACAATCGTAAATTGTAGCTCATTTGCATGTTAATTTTTAAAAGCTTGAGATACTCAAGTCTACTGACGACGGTTAAGAAAATCTAGAAGAATAAGGCAAACGGTTTTGTTTGGTCTTGAGCGTTCATTACAAGTTCAGGGCTGAATTTTGATCCCTATGCCAGCAGGAGTTTGCACATAGATCAGAATTAGGGGTTGTGTGATAACGATATTTACCTGCTGAGGTAACTATTATAACCTATATGTGGGTGTCCTGTGCTCACTGTGCCACTGAAACTTAGATAAACCCGGCTGATGAGAACTAATCAGGGTGAAACTGGTCCTAGGTTGCTTGTGTTATGTTTCATGGAGAACCTGGCCTGGCAGTTTGGACTGGACTGTTCTCATTAAAGCAGGGTAAAGACCTATTTGCATATGTCTAGGTCCAAACTGAGGTGGCTTGGGCTGGGATGCTACCTCAAGCCATTGCCAATGTTTATACAAATTGCAAGCACTCTTCCCATCACCTTTTGTGTGTTTGCGAATTTATAACTGTCACTGAGGTTATATCCAAATGACAAACAAGTGATAATAAGGAAAGTGTGCCTGTCACTGAAGACTAAATAACAATCATGTGTTCACAGCAGAAGAACGACAAAAGTGCGCCTGTCTCAGAGGTTACATGCAGATAAGAAGCAGGAGATCGTGAGGAAAGTGTGCCTGTCACTGAGGATTTCAATGTAACAGGCACAGCCTCTTTACGTTGTGCAAGCACCACTGAACAAGCACAGTGTGTCTTAACCAATTGGGAAGCCAGAAAGAAAGGACCTCTGTGACTTCGTCCAAGCAACAACCGGCAAAGACTCTGAGATTAAACCCAGAGCCTCCTAGCCAATAGGAAGGCAAGGAAACACGCAACTGTCACGTAGGCTTGCTCTTTCAGGGAACTCTACATCAGTGAGAGGCGTCTAGGAGTAGGTCCATGAATTCCAGCCAATAAGAAGGTGAGGAGGGGGGCTATTGTGACATAAGACGCCGCAGCACCCCGGCTGCAAGGACTTTGGCAGCGAGTACACAACACGAGCCACCTTGCTGGGTCATGAGAGAGCTGTTGCTCACGTGGAGGCAGTGCAGTAAGAAGGTGAAGCTTTTTCAAAAAAATTAAATAAAGTAAAATTCCACAATAGTATGGGAGGATACTGAAGGTGTGTTGAGTTGAGACTGTAATGTCGCCCTTTTTAATGACGTGCTCCGGGCATCATAAAGATGTTAGAGTGAAGCTGGGGGTGTTTAGTGATGTGCAACTGGGCTGATACCGATTTGGTGTATCCCACACCACCTGAGACGGTGATAATAAAAGCAGCTGCTGCCGGGCGTGGCCTCAGAAAGGGACCCCGAGCAACATAGCGATAATTACACTGCTTGGCATCTCTGTCCCTTTCTGTTCTAGGCCTAGATGTCTACTTCGATCGCCAGCAACCAGACCGCGCTCACCGTACCTTTACTTCCCTGCCATGAGTACAGCGCGACATAACATTGGTGATGAGCGGGTGCTCTGTGTTCATCTAGTGCAAGGGTGTGCGGTGATCGTGCTGCGTGTTTGGCTCACCCCTGATCAGCCCTGTGCACGTGCCCTGCCATTGCGGGCAACTCCTCCATGTGACGCCATGCAGAGTCAGCGTGTGTAGCGAGGCAATCCTGCACTTCTGCTAACAGAGCGAGGAGCCCCTCCCAGTGGCTGCCTTGCATGTACACAGGGAGGAGCTGTACTCTGGCCTGCGGTGGTGAGAACGATGAAAGACAAGAATTTCTACAGGTGGGCAAACCAAACCTGCGGAGAACAGGACATTTATGCTCAGTGTGGGACGGAATAAAAAATAATAAAGAAATGAAATAATATAGACACAAGTGGGACCTCACAATCAAATTTGAGTGTCATGAAGGAAGGACACAGTTAAATAATGCACATGCTGTTTTCAAAGAAAGATTTCACTGATAACATCCTCTAATGTCACACAAAGCACACTCATCTACAAACAGCCCGGAATCCAGGCCGAGAGTGACTGGAGAAGGAACACAGAGGGAGACACAGGAAGAAAGACTAGATCTGACTAATCATCACCAAACATTCCGGTAGTGGAACCTTTCATAGTGGAAGGTGCCCCATCGGCACAGGCACCTAAGTGGAACGAGTGGGTGGAGAGAGTAATACTCTTCTTTGAAGCCACGAAGGTGGCTAATACTCAAAAACAGGCAATGTTACTTCATTTAGAGGGAAGAGACATTTATAAAATATCCAAATTAATCAATGAAGCAGCGCCCAAGACGCAACTCACCCTCACAGCAGCCTTAACAGCTCATTTTGAACTGATGACAAACCAGGACTATGGAAGATTTGTGTTTCGACAGGCGAGACAGTGCGTGGAAGAATCCATTGATGTCTTCTGTGCACGCCTCAAAGAGTTAACCAGTACATGTGGTTTCAATGACAAGAATGAGGAAATAGGAGGGCAAATAATCCAATGGTGTGCCTCAGCTGCACTACCTGAGCGGATCCCAGAGGAGTCAGGCAAATCTCTAGCTGATATCCTGAACCTAGGCCGGACCAAAGAACTATCCAGGGCTTGTGCTCCCCATATGGAAGCCACATTACAGAAACCTAGCAAAACAGAACCGGTCAAAGTAATAACCTCGGCCCCTACAGGACAACAAGACAGGAGAAGGGATACGAGGACCCAGACCTGTGGATACTGTTGCATACCCCCTCATCGACCCTCGGAGGGTCCAGCAAGAGGCAAAAAGTGCACAGGGTGCGGAAAGTTTAATCATTTCATGACAGTCTGTCACTCAGGAAAGGGGCAAATTCCACGCAACACTGTCACTGCAATACCAGAGGGGCAGGAGAGAAGCAGCATCATGGATGATGGCGAGAGTGAGGAACACATGGTCCACTAGTTTTTTTACCATCGGGTTGGCTTTTCAAACCATAAGGTGCCTACCACAATGTCAAATACTGGTTGGAGACTACCCATCCACCGCGGTGGTAGACATGGGTGTGACGCTCAACATAATGTCGACGGAAGCCTATGGAGCCATGTCGATCACCCCCACAGCTACTCCCATCCATAATTAAAGTCTTACGGTCAAGAGAAACCTCTTGTGATGAAAGGGAAATTCAAGACCTCCACAACATAGGATTCACAATCAGTAGAAACCTAAGTGTCTGTTGCCGAAGAAGGTCATGGCATGCTTCTGGGGTGCAGAGCGGCAGAAGCTCTGGGCATCGTAACATTTGCATTCGGAATACATCAAGAAGCCATAAATTCCATTCTGGACGAATTTCCAAAGGTATTTGAAGGTATTGGGTGCCTTAAGAGATAAGGAAATCCACCTGCATATAGACCCATCAGTGCAGCAGGTGGCTGACCAACACAGCGCTTTGCATTCCATCTAAGACCTCTTGTGGAAAAGGAACTAAATAAGCTTGAGGCCACAGGGATTATTGAGAAGGGAAAAGGGCCCAGCCCATGGGTTTCGCCAATTGTCGTCTCAAGGAAACCCAGACAGCCTGGAGAGGTGAGAATATGTGTAGACATGCCTGTGCTGAATGCTGCCATAAAAAGAGAACGGCACCTTACTCCAACAATTAATGACTTATTTGGCAAGCTAAGTGGAGTCAGGTGATTCTCCAAACTGGATTTACACTCAAGGTATCACCAGCTGGTTCTCGATGTGGAGTCCCGTTACATTACGACATTTTGAAGACATGAGGGACTAAGGCTCTACAAACATTTGAGTTTTGGAGTTTCTAGTGCAGTAGAAGTCTTTCAGAATACAATTCTAGAGCCTCTCATGAACCTCTCCAGGAGAGGTGAATATCAGAGATGACATTTTGATTCATGCCTAGACCGTGCCAGTGCACAATGCCCAGTTAAGGAAGGTGTTGCAATGAATTCAGGACTCTGGTCTCACCCTGCATCACAACAAGTGTGAATTCCTATGGCAAAGATTACCTTTTTAGGTCTCGCCTGGCAAAAGCAGCGCATGCTCTGCCCTCGCCATGGGGACCACCTTTTGTAATCGATTCAGCCAAAGCTGAATGCACGCACGTCCAAATGGACAAAGATGGCTGCTCTCGCCATCGGCAAAGCTAAACATGCGCATGTGGACAGCCCAACGCCATCTTTGTGCACACGCATGCGCATTTTTTTGTCCCTACGCATGCATGGCGGCGTGCTTTCGCTTTCCCAGCCAGGCCGAAGGGCCCGGCGGCAGTGCTGAGGAATCCGCCATGGCGCGCGCAGCCACCGCTCGACCCCAGAAGCTGGTGCAAGGCTTCCCGCGAGCATTGCTTGTTAATTGCGTGTCCAACTTTCTTAGCCGCCCTGACCTCCAATAAAAGCTTTCTGCGGGCGGGGAGAGTGCCCGAAACTCGAGACAGAGAGGTTGGCACGGTAACCACTTCTGCGGTTTCCTCAGGGTATGAGGCGGGAAACATTTATGCATTTATGGTAAGGAATGCTTCTTGAAATTCAGGTAACAGTTAATGCCGACTGAAAGGCCTTACTGTTAGCTGTTTTATGTGCGGGGTAAATGTTATTCTGTGTATTTGCCGCATAGTGTCACGATTTTAAATCGACATGGTGGGTGCAGTTTTATCAAGTGAGCAAGAAATGTTAGACATAGTGAGAGGTGACAAAAACATACCTTTTCTTGGCTGATGTCACTAGTGCTTTTTGGACTGAGGACTGTATCACAAAAACTCTTGAGCAGACAATTAGACTCTCGGAACCTTTTTCGACTTTGTGGTAAAATGTGAGTTAATGACGAGCTCGGTCAGCTACTGAAAAGCAGTCTCACAAATGCTACATTTATTACCCTATTTCCCCCAACTCCACAGATCGTAAACCCTACTCTCTACTCCTTACTCTTCACTACTCTCTACTAACTCTCTACTACTCACTCTCTACTACTCTCTACTAACTCTCTACTACTCACTCTCTACTACTCACTCTCTACTACTCTCTGCTACTCACTCTCTACTATTAACTCTCTACTACTCTCTACTACTCACTTTCTACTACTCTCTCTAAAACTCACTCTCTACTACTCACTCTCTACTACTCTCTACTACTCACTCTACTACTCACTCTCATCTACTCACTCTCTACTACTCTCTACTCTACTAATCACTCTCTACTACTCTCTACTACTCACTCTCTACTACTCACTCTCTACTACTCTCTACTACTCATTCTCTACTACTCTACTACTCTACTCACTCCCTACTACTCACTTTCTACTACTCTCTACTCACTACTCACTCTCTACTACTCTCTACTTCTCACTCTCTACTACTCACTCTCTACTACTACTAACTCTCTATTACTCTCTACTACTCACTCTCTACTACTCTCTACTTCTCACTCCCTACTACTCACTCTCTACTACTTTCTGCTACTCTCTACTACTCTGTCTCTACTACTATCTACTACTCACTCTCTACTACTCTCTACTACTTCCTACTACTCTCTACTCTACTCACTACTACTCTCTACTACGCTATACTACTCTCTACTCGCTACTCACTCTCTACTACTCTCTACTACTCACTCTCTAGTACTCTCTCTCTTCTACTCTCTACTACTCACTCTCTACTACTCACTCTCTACTACTCACTATCTACTACTCTCTACTACACTCTACTACTCACTCTCTACTACTCTCTACTACTCTCTACTAATCACTCTCTACTACTCTCTACTACTCACTCTCTACTACTCACTCTCTACTACTCTTTCCTACTCACTCTCTACTACTCTCTACCACTCTCTACAACTCTCTACTACTCACTCTCTACTACTCTCTACTCTACTAATCACTCTCTACTACTCTCTACTACTCACTCTCCACTACTCACTCTCTACTACTCTCTACTACTCACTCTCTACTACTCTCTACTACTCTCTACTCACTCTCTACTACTCACTCTCTACTACTCTCTACTCATTACTCACTCTCTACTATTCTCTACTTCTCACTCTCTACTATTCACTCTCTACTATTCACTCTCTACTACTACTAAATCTCTAGTACTCTCTACTACTCACTCTCTACTACTCTCTACTTCTCACTCCCTACTACTCACTCTCTACTACTTTCTACTACTCTCTACTACTCTCTCTCTACAACTATCTACTACTCACTCTCTACTACTTCCTACTACTCTCTACTCTACTCACTACTACTCTCTACTACTCACTCTCTACTACTCTCTACTACGCTATACTACTCTCTACTCGCTACTCACTCTCTACTACTCTCTACTACTCACTCTCTAGTACTCTCTCTCTTCTACTCTCTACTACTCACTCTCTACTACTCACTCTCTATTACTCTCTACTACTCACTATCTACTACTCTCTACTACACTCTACTACTCACTCTCTACTACTCTCTACTAATCACTCTCTACTACTCACTCTCTACTACTCACTCTCTACTACTCTCTCCTACTCACTCTCTACTACTCTCTACCACTCTCTACTACTCTCTACTACTCACTCTCTACACCTCTCTACTACTCTCTACTACTCACTCTCTACTATTCACTCTCTACAACTCACTCTCTACTACTCTCTACTACTCTCTACTACTCACTCCACTACTCACTCTCTACTACTCGCTCTCTACTACTCTCTACTGCTCACTCTCTACTACTCTCTACTACTCTCTACTCACTCTCTACTACTCACTCTCTACTACTCTCTACTACTCACTCTCTACTACTCTCTACTCACTACTCACTCTCTACTACTCTCTACTTCTCACTCTCTACCACTCACTCTCTACTACTCTCTACTACTCACTCTCTACTACTACTAACTCTCTAGTACTCTCTACTACTCACTCTCTACTACTCTCTACTACTCACTCCCTACTACTCACTCTCTACTACTTTCTACTACTCTCTCTCTACTACTATCTACTACTCACTCTCTTCTACTCTCTACTACTCCCTACTACTCTCTACTCTACTCACTACGACTCCCTACTACTCACTTTCTACTATGCTATACTACTCTCTACTCACTACTCACTCTCTACTACTCTTTACTACTCACTCTCTAGTACTCTCTCTCTTCTCTCTACTACTCACTCTCTACTACTCTCTACTACTCACTCTCTAGTACTCTCTCTCTTCTCTCTACTACTCACTCTCTACTACTCTCTACTACTCACTCTCTACTACTCTCTACTACACTCTCTCTACTACTCTCTACTCTCTACTTCTCACTATCTACTACTCTCTACTAAACTCTACTACTCACTCTCTACTGCTCACTCACTACTAGTCTCTACTACAATCTACTAATCACTCTCTACTACTCTTTACTACTCACTCTCTACTACTCTACTCACTCTCTACTACTCTCTACTACTCTCTACTACCTACTCACTCTCTACTATTCACTCTCTACTACTCACTCTCTACTCACTCTCTACTATTCTCTACTACTCACTCTCTACTACTCTCTACTCACTACTACTCACTCTCTTCTACTCTCTCTCTACTACTCTCTACTACTCACTCTCTCCTACTCTCTACTACTCTCTCCTACTCTCTACTACTCGCTCTACTACTCTCTACTCTGTACTACTCACTATCTGCTACTCTCTCTCTACTACTCTCTACTACTCACTCTCTACTGAACTCTACTACTCTCTACTACTCACTCTCTACTACTCTCTCTCTACTACTCTCTGCTACTCACTCTCTACTACTCTCTTCTACTCTCTACTCATTCTCTACCACTCTCTCCTACTCACTCTCTACTACTCTCTCTCTACTACTCTATAATACTCACATTCTACTATCTACTACTCTCTACTACCCTCTGGTCTCTCTACTACTCTCTACTACTCACTCTCTACTATTCTCTACTACTCACTCTTTACTAATTCTCTACTATTCTCTATTGCTCACTCTCTACTACTCACTCTCTACTACACTCTATTACACTCTCTACCAGTCTCTCTACTACTCTCTACTATGCACTCTCTACTCTCTACTACTCACTCTCTACTCTCTACTACTCACTCTCTACTACTCACTCGCTACTCTCTACTCTACCTCTCTACCTCTCTCTACCTCTCTCTCTACCTCTCTCTCTACCTCTCTCTCTGCCTCTCTCTCTACTACTCTCTGCTCTCTACCTCTCTAACACTCTCTACCTCTCTACATCTACCTCTCTACCTCTACCTATTCACTCTCTACTACTACTAAATATCTAGTACTCTCTACTACTCACTCTCTACTACTCTCTACTTCTCACTCCCTACTACTCACTCTCTACTACTTTCTACTACTCTCTACTACTCTCTCTCTACAACTATCTACTACTCACTCTCTACTACTTCCTACTACTCTCTACTCTACTCACTACTACTCTCTACTACTCACTCTCTACTACTCTCTACTACGCTATACTACTCTCTACTCGCTACTCACTCTCTACTACTCTCTACTACTCACTCTCTAGTACTCTCTCTCTTCTACTCTCTACTACTCACTCTCTACTACTCACTCTCTATTACTCTCTACTACTCACTATCTACTACTCTCTACTACACTCTACTACTCACTCTCTACTACTCTCTACTAATCACTCTCTACTACTCACTCTCTACTACTCACTCTCTACTACTCTCTCCTACTCACTCTCTACTACTCTCTACCACTCTCTACTACTCTCTACTACTCACTCTCTACACCTCTCTACTACTCTCTACTACTCACTCTCTACTATTCACTCTCTACAACTCACTCTCTACTACTCTCTACTACTCTCTACTACTCACTCCACTACTCACTCTCTACTACTCACTCTCTACTACTCTCTACTGCTCACTCTCTACTACTCTCTACTACTCTCTACTCACTCTCTACTACTCACTCTCTACTACTCTCTACTACTCACTCTCTACTACTCTCTACTCACTACTCACTCTCTACTACTCTCTACTTCTCACTCTCTACCACTCACTCTATACTACTCTCTACTACTCACTCTCTACTACTACTAACTCTCTAGTACTCTCTACTACTCACTCTCTACTACTCTCTACTACTCACTCCCTACTACTCACTCTCTACTACTTTCTACTACTCTCTCTCTACTACTATCTACTACTCACTCTCTTCTACTCTCTACTACTCCCTACTACTCTCTACTCTACTCACTACGACTCCCTACTACTCACTTTCTACTATGCTATACTACTCTCTACTCACTACTCACTCTCTACTACTCTCTACCACTCACTCTCTAGTACTCTCTCTCTTCTCTCTACTACTCACTCTCTACTACTCTCTACTACTCACTCTCTACTACTCTCTACTACACTCTCTCTACTACTCTCTACTCTCTACTACTCACTATCTACTACTCTCTACTACACTCTACTACTCACTCTCTACTGCTCACTCACTACTAGTCTCTACTACAATCTACTAATCACTCTCTACTACTCTTTACTACTCACTCTCTACTACTCTACTCACTCTCTACTACTCTCTACTACTCTCTACTACTCACTCTCTACTATTCACTCTCTACTACTCACTCTCTACTCACTCTCTACTATTCTCTACTACTCACTCTCTACTACTCTCTACTCACTACTACTCACTCTCTTCTACTCTCTCTCTACTACTCTCTACTACTCACTCTCTCCTACTCTCTACTACTCTCTGCTACTCTCTACTACTCGCTCTACTACTCTCTACTCTGTACTACTCACTATCTGCTACTCTCTCTCTACTACTCTCTACTACTCACTCTCTACTACTCACTCTCTACTACTCTCTACTACTCACTCTCTACTACTCTCTACTCACTACTCACTCTCTACTACTCTCTACTTCTCACTCTCTACCACTCACTCTCTACTACTCTCTACTACTCACTCTCTACTACTACTAACTCTCTAGTACTCTCTACTACTCACTCTCTACTACTCTCTACTACTCACTCCCTACTACTCACTCTCTACTACTTTCTACTACTCTCTCTCTACTACTATCTACTACTCACTCTCTTCTACTCTCTACTACTCCCTACTACTCTCTACTCTACTCACTACGACTCCCTACTACTCACTTTCTACTATGCTATACTACTCTCTACTCACTACTCACTCTCTACTACTCTCTACTACTCACTCTCTAGTACTCTCTCTCTTCTCTCTACTACTCACTCTCTACTACTCTCTACTACTCACTCTCTAGTACTCTCTCTCTTCTCTCTACTACTCACTCTCTACTACTCTCTACTACTCACTCTCTACTACTCTCTACTACACTCTCTCTACTACTCTCTACTCTCTACTACTCACTATCTACTACTCTCTACTAAACTCTACTACTCACTCTCTACTGCTCACTCACTACTAGTCTCTACTACAATCTACTAATCACTCTCTACTACTCTTTACTACTCACTCTCTACTACTCTACTCACTCTCTACTACTCTCTACTACTCTCTACTACCTACTCACTCTCTACTATTCACTCTCTACTACTCACTCTCTACTCACTCTCTACTATTCTCTACTACTCACTCTCTACTACTCTCTACTCACTACTACTCACTCTCTTCTACTCTCTCTCTACTACTCTCTACTACTCACTCTCTCCTACTCTCTACTACTCTCTCCTACTCTCTACTACTCGCTCTACTACTCTCTACTCTGTACTACTCACTATCTGCTACTCTCTCTCTACTACTCTCTACTACTCACTCTCTACTGAACTCTACTACTCTCTACTACTCACTCTCTACTACTCTCTCTCTACTACTCTCTACTACTCACTCTCTACTCCTCTCTTCTACTCTCTACTCATTCTCTACCACTCTCTCCTACTCACTCTCTACTACTCTCTCTCTACTACTCTATAATACTCACTCTCTACTATCTACTACTCTCTACTACCCTCTGGTCTCTCTACTACTCTCTACTACTCACTCTCTACTATTCTCTACTACTCACTCTTTACTAATTCTCTACTATTCTCTATTGCTCACTCTCTACTACTCACTCTCTACTACACTCTATTACACTCTCTACCAGTCTCTCTACTACTCTCTACTATGCACTCTCTACTCTCTACTACTCACTCTCTACTCTCTACTACTCACTCTCTACTACTCACTCGCTACTCTCTACTCTACCTCTCTACCTCTCTCTACCTCTCTCTCTACCTCTCTCTCTACCTCTCTCTCTGCCTCTCTCTCTACTACTCTCTGCTCTCTACCTCTCTACCACTCTCTACCTCTCTACATCTACCTCTCTACCTCTACCTATTCACTCTCTACTACTACTAAATATCTAGTACTCTCTACTACTCACTCTCTACTACTCTCTACTTCTCACTCCCTACTACTCACTCTCTACTACTTTCTACTACTCTCTACTACTCTCTCTCTACAACTATCTACTACTCACTCTCTACTACTTCCTACTACTCTCTACTCTACTCACTACTACTCTCTACTACTCACTCTCTACTACTCTCTACTACGCTATACTACTCTCTACTCGCTACTCACTCTCTACTACTCTCTACTACTCACTCTCTAGTACTCTCTCTCTTCTACTCTCTACTACTCACTCTCTACTACTCACTCTCTATTACTCTCTACTACTCACTATCTACTACTCTCTACTACACTCTACTACTCACTCTCTACTACTCTCTACTAATCACTCTCTACTACTCACTCTCTACTACTCACTCTCTACTACTCTCTCCTACTCACTCTCTACTACTCTCTACCACTCTCTACTACTCTCTACTACTCACTCTCTACACCTCTCTACTACTCTCTACTACTCACTCTCTACTATTCACTCTCTACAACTCACTCTCTACTACTCTCTACTACTCTCTACTACTCACTCCACTACTCACTCTCTACTACTCACTCTCTACTACTCTCTACTGCTCACTCTCTACTTCTCTCTACTACTCTCTACTCACTCTCTACTACTCACTCTCTACTACTCTCTACTACACACTCTCTACTACTCTCTACTCACTACTCACTCTCTACTACTCTCTACTTCTCACTCTCTACCACTCACTCTATACTACTCTCTACTACTCACTCTCTACTACTACTAACTCTCTAGTACTCTCTACTACTCACTCTCTACTACTCTCTACTACTCACTCCCTACTACTCACTCTCTACTACTTTCTACTACTCTCTCTCTACTACTATCTACTACTCACTCTCTTCTACTCTCTACTACTCCCTACTACTCTCTACTCTACTCACTACGACTCCCTACTACTCACTTTCTACTATGCTATACTACTCTCTACTCACTACTCACTCTCTACTACTCTCTACCACTCACTCTCTAGTACTCTCTCTCTTCTCTCTACTACTCACTCTCTACTACTCTCTACTACTCACTCTCTACTACTCTCTACTACACTCTCTCTACTACTCTCTACTCTCTACTACTCACTATCTACTACTCTCTACTACACTCTACTACTCACTCTCTACTGCTCACTCACTACTAGTCTCTACTACAATCTACTAATCACTCTCTACTACTCTTTACTACTCACTCTCTACTACTCTACTCACTCTCTACTACTCTCTACTACTCACTCTCTACTATTCACTCTCTACTACTCACTCTCTACTCACTCTCTACTATTCTCTACTACTCACTCTCTACTACTCTCTACTCACTACTACTCACTCTCTTCTACTCTCTCTCTACTACTCTCTACTACTCACTCTCTCCTACTCTCTACTACTCTCTGCTACTCTCTACTACTCGCTCTACTACTCTCTACTCTGTACTACTCACTATCTGCTACTCTCTCTCTACTACTCTCTACTACTCACTCTCTACTGAACTCTACTACTCTCTACTACTCACTCTCTACTACTCTCTCTCTACTACTCTCTACTACTCACTCTCTACTCCTCTCTTCTACTCTCTACTCATTCTCTACTACTCTCTCCTACTCACTCTCTACTACTCTCTCTCTACTACTCTATAATACTCACTCTCTACTATCTACTACTCTCTACTACTCTCTGCTCTCTCTACTACTCACTCTCTACTATTCTCTACTACACACTCTCTACTAATTCTCTACTATTCTCTATTGCTCACTCTCTACTACTCACTCTCTACTACTCTCTACTACTCCCTACTACTCTCTACTCTACTCACTACGACTCCCTACTACTCACTTTCTACTACGCTATACTTCTCTCTACTCACTACTCACTCTCTACTACTCACTCTCTAGTACTCTCTCTCTTCTCTCTACTACTCACTCTCTACTACTCTCTACTACTGACTCTCTACTACTCTTTACTACACTCTCTCTACTACTCTCTACTCTCTACTACTCACTATCTACTACTCTCTACTACACTCTACTACTCACTCTCTACTGCTCACTCTCTACTAGTCTCTACTACAATCTACTAATCACTCTCTACTACTCTCTACCACTCACTCTCTACTACTCTACTCACTCTCTACTACTCTCTACTACTCTCTACCACTCACTCTCTACTATTCACTCTCTACTACTCACTCTCTACTCACTCTCTACTATTCTCTACTACTCACTCTCTACTACTCTCTACTCACTACTACTCACTCTCTTCTACTCTCTCTCTACTACTCTCTACTACTCACTCTCTACTACTCACTCGCTCCTACTCTCTACTACTCTCTCCTACTCTCTACTACTCTCTCTACTACTCTCTACTTTGTACTACTCACTCTCTACTGAACTCTACTACTCTCTACTACTCACTCTCTACTACTCTCTCTCTACTACTCTCTACTACTCAGTCTCTACTCCTCTCTTCTACTCTCTACTCATTCTCTACTACTCTCTCCTACTCACTCTCTACTACTCTCTCTCTACTACTCTATAATACTCACTCTCTACTATCTACTACTCTCTACTACCCTCTGGTCTCTCTACTACTCTCTACTACTCACTCTCTACTATTCTCTACTACTCACTCTTTACTAATTCTCTACTATTCTCTATTGCTCACTCTCTACTACTCACTCTCTACTACACTCTATTACACTCTCTACCAGTCTCTCTACTACTCTCTACTATGCACTCTCTACTCTCTACTCTCTACTACTCACTCTCTACTACTCACTCGCTACTCTCTACTCTACCTCTCTACCTCTCTCTACCTCTCTCTCTACCTCTCTCTCTACCTCTCTCTCTGCCTCTCTCTCTACTACTCTCTGCTCTCTACCTCTCTACCACTCTCTACCTCTCTACATCTACCTCTCTACCTCTACCTCGCTACCTCTCTACCTCTCTCTACCTCTCTACGCGTACACACACATATGTATATATATATGCATATGCATTTATATATATGTATATGTATACATATACATAGATATATAAACATATATATACATCTGCATATCTATATAAATACAAATATAAATGCATGCATACATATACATATACATATATGCATACATATGCATGTTATGTACATGAAAGTTTGAAAAACACTAATAAAAGCAAAGCTAAAAAGTCACCTAATTACAAACAGAATTGCTTTAACTTAAACGAGGGCGAGACCTATTGCATTTTCAATGCTTGTTTGACTATGTCTTCTCATGTGTAAATCTTCTGATGCTCTGGACATTTGCCACGAAGTGTCAGTTGTGTTTTTTCTGTTTTCACATTGTTACCGATGCTACTTTGTTTGGTGTTTTTGTATCTTGGGAAGGAATGTAATGTCTCCCTTTTTGATGACGTCCCCCGGGCGTCATTAAGATGATATTGTGAAGCTGGGGTGTTTAGTGATGTGCCCCCGAGCTGATGCCAATTTGGTTTATCCCACACCACGTGGGGCGGTGATAATAAAAGCAGCTGCTGCCGGGCGTGGCTTCAGAGAGGGACCCCGAGCAGCATAGCAATAATTACACTACTTGTCGTCTCCGTCCCTCATTCGGTTCTAGGCTAGGGGTGGGCGGAATTTGCGAAATTCACTTTCGCAAATTATCGCGAAAATGTTAAAAATCTCCGTAAACACACGGAAATATCGCGAAGATGCGGAAGTTTTTTTCCCGCCCGTTCGCGGTATTTTCTGCTTGGTTCGCCAACTTACCCATGCGGTTGCTCGCGGACACGGCCATCTTGTTTTCACTTGTCTTGCGGTGCATGATCGCGAGAAGAAAGACGTGATCACGCGACAAATGACGTTACTGCGGGCGCGAACTGTCGCGAGACAGCGCAAATGGCTACCAACAATCCAACATCTCATGGAGAACGCGACCGGATCGGGAAAACTTGTCGGCGAACGTGGGGATTCAGGTAAGGCGATCGCACGCACGCGAGAATGTATTATTTTACAGCGCGAGCAAGCAAAAAATTTCCGGTAAAATGCGGATTGCGGAAATGTTGACATTTTCGCGCTCTCCGCGGAACGCGAAAATGTCAAATTATCGCAATTTTCGCGAGCGGAACGGATTTTTAGCCCAGGCCTATTCTAGGCTCAGTCTTCTACTTAGATCTCCAGCAACCATACTGCGCTCACCTCACCTTTGCTCAGCTGCCCTGAGCGCAGCAACATAACAGTGATGTCTCTTCCGCTCACTGTAACCCCATTAGGTGAAAGACGGGATGGGCCACAGAGTAGATCCATTACGTGTACTTCTCTGAATTAACAGAGGAACAGCCGAAAATGTGTACCGCAGCGTGAATTACTCCAAGACCGTCACCATAGTAGAGAAGCACGACTGGAGGTGGTAGTTGATGTACCACAATAGTTTATTAATTCAGAGGTACATGGAGCAATGGGTTCAACATTCTGAGTCTCTACAAAATAAAGCTTATACTAAGTGTTGCCTATACAATAAAGAGACTACAATACCACACCCTCCATTCAGCCCAAATTGTAATTTATATGCATGATGTTTGGGTTAACTTTCAGTTTCTAAGGCTTATAAAAATAGGGCCAATTGAAATGGACAGTGTGGAGTTTCTACCTTTGGGTTGGCACAGACTGGTAAACAAGGGAAAGCTTATGCAATGTCACAGTAATGATGTCCAGATTCAGGGTTGGACTAAGACAGAAAATAGGCCTGGGCACCAAAATAAAAGTAGCCCCTTTAGAGAATAAAATAGTCCAAAAAGTGCCCCACATTAACATATTGGAGCAGTTTTGAACCTGTAAAGACACGCTGTGTTGGTGTTTTATAAGGTGGGAGAGACAACATAGCTTTTTTGTTGCTGCAGGCAATGCATGTAGCAATAACAGGGAAATCAATAGCAAACATCGGCCCATTAGACCCTAAAACAGGCCCAAATGACCAAAAACTGGCCCGCACACTGACCTGTCAGACCAGCTCATCAGGCACTGCGTTACTGCCCTATAGGCCGGTCTGACCCTGTCCAGATTGTTCCATGTGGGGAGGGCACTGATTTGCAATGTCGGGCTTTCCATATACAGTCCATTGTTATAATAAAGAGCATTAGCCCAGTTGGTTTAATTGAAGCAATTTCAAGCTACATCTCCGAGAATGCGGTGATTTATTAAATGAAATCGCAGGGTCAGTACAGAACTTGTGGGAGATGAAGGAAATTAACTTTGAAAGTGATGTGGTTGCATGGACGACAAATATCGACCTGCCACAATGTTGCGGGCAAAATATTGATTACCACTATATCGTGAAGATAAGTATGTATAGGTAAAGTATGTATAGGTACGTATAGATTTAGCTTACTCATGTCAATCAAACAGGTTACTTGTAAAGCGCAACTACTCACACCTAAGGGTCTCAAGGCGTGGGCCTTACTTATGTAAGCGATTTGTAATTGTATTCATAGTTTGATATCATACCAATAAGGTAAATCAAGCATTTAATTTACATACATGTCCATAAAACAATTCGAACAACTTTCATTTGCATACATGTCCATAAATCAATACAAGCACTTTCATTTACATACGTCATTGATTAAAATACATATTTTTTCTTAAAATTGGCACCTAAATGCAGTTACATCTGCAGCCTTCCACTAATCATGAGGTCAACAAGTTCTAACAGTCACATCCAAGATTTACCTACAGTAAAACTGTTTCCTTATTTTTGTGCAAAGAGTTAATTATGTGCAAAATATACAAATAACCCTTCACTTTTTATTTATACAGAATACAAATATTAGTGTGCAAAACACAGTTATAGCAGGACAAGAGTGGGCCTCTCATTCTTTTTACGAGGTATGGATAAAATATGATTATATAAAGCAAATACAGTAAAGAACAATAGATATAAGGGCAAAATATTGTAAAAAAACACACACAAAGTTTTTACCTATGGAATGACCTATCGTTTATATTTATGCAAAATACAATCCTTATGTGCAGGATACAATTACAACAGTAATATCTGTGCAAAATACAATTATGTTTGTGCAAAATTCAGTCATAGCAAGAAAACTCATGTTAGAGGTAGCAACATATTTCGATACTTTGAATTGAAATTGCATTTACTGAGCGCTTGCTACCACTGAAGAGGCGTCAAAGCGCTTGCCGAGCAAACGAAAACAATCCCTTCAGAGGTGTGTCTAGGATAAAGTTAAAAACTGTTCATGAGATGCGGTGAGACTGAAATACATTGTCAAATTAATGCTTGCAGTCTTTGAATGCAGAATTCGTGTAGAGCTTTTGGGCCTGCTGCTCATTTTGGGTGGGTAGAGATTGGTATGCAAATTAAACCTCCTTGCAAAATATAACAGTGACACAGATGGGAGAAAAGATTCACATTTTGTTCTGGTCGCTTGTTGTCGGTGATGTAAATAGTTGTTCTTTTTATGTGCTCAGTGGCAGAATTGCTTCTCTGTTTTTGGTTTCGCGCATTGTATTATCTCTCCCATTCTGAGTAAGTCGTACAGAAAGGTTATTTTCGCTATAAATTTTGCATAATGTGTTATGCATAAGTACTTTTAAAACTCCAACCTTGCGATAAAGTCACAAAACAGTACAAGAGAAAGAGGGAAATAGAAAAACAGGGTGCAGATAAAATGGTTGTAGTGGCTTCTATTCAACAAGGCGAATGAGAGCAAAGCACAATGCCTGTGGTCTGCTTGAATGAAAATATGCAACATTTTGGACTTCTGCTGAATAGGCCAAAAAATCCACAAGTGCCTTTTTCTTAGTCATCCAAAGACTACATTTCACCACAGATGTTTTTGGGCCAACTGCATTTTGGCAGTTGCAGTCTTAATTCCCTCCAATAGCAAACTCTAACAGACTACATGGCTTTTAAAAGGAAAGACTAGGAATGGAGCATTTTTACTAATCTCAGAAACACCATACTCTGTCATTGAGCTCCATCTACTTATGTCTGATTTTGAGGCTGGTTCAGTCTCCTCCAGACGCCAAAACTCTCACGTTTACCTTATGCAAAGTTTGAGTAAATTATCCAGTACTGTAGAATGCAGTCACTCAGAATGCAGATACAAATAGAACTAAGAGTGCCATTCGTAATGTCCTTAACATCGTTTTTTTATCCCCTACATTTTCTGCCATCATTTTCAGGTGAAAATTTAAACTCACTCTTTTTCAGTAAGCTACAAAATGGAGGCATTGATTTCCTTAGAATTCTCCTGACATGCTCTACCTCGCGGAATGATGGGCTGTGGGAGCAAAGGTGAACAGCATTCATTAAATGTGGCTATGGAATTAGAACGCTACAGCCTGTGGTATGCAAAAATGCCTACCTGTGAGGTGCATGATTTAACCCCCCAAAAACATAAGAGTGCCTGCCCCTGGAAGTGGTCTCTATGAAACTTCAGATCATATTTGCCCCTTTCTGAAAAATTCACAGCCCACCCCACCCCACCATCCATCATGCAGTCAATGTCCTACCACTATGCCAACACAGCCTTGCCAATCACAGTCCCTCTTCAGTCGCAAGCACCATTCAGGTGATCTGGGCTATTAACCTTTGCATTTAAGCTCAGCTGCATCATTCGATGAGCCTCTCTTATGAACTGTGAGCCACTTTGCGGAAATGATACGGTGCATTGCCACGTGTGCGCCTGCCCTTTCACTCCCAATCCACATCTGTTCGACTCTTCTTGTTAAAATCACTTTCCATGCACTCTAAGTTTCTTCTCTGAGATAATAGGTGGTTCGTGATCCAGACCTTTTCTACCTACTAGTCTATAAGACTTTTAGCAATTACCGTGAAGTCATGGCCTGCTCCCAGACCTGGTACCACTCAGGCATCGTGCTTGAGACCTCGCTCACAATGCTGGCGGATCTACATTATAAGAACAAAGAGTTGACGGCCAACCTTTTAGCGGTACAAGAAGACACTTGCACAAATTGTAGCATAGGATAATGACATAAAAGCATATATTTGAAACTCAGGCAAGGGATATAGAATTGTGCTTGGAATGCAGTCGCGAAATGGCAGCCAGAGAACTCAGTGCTTGGTGGTCACTGTGTTTATTAAGGAATTGCAGTCTATATTAAAAACAAATTGGCCCAAAAAGAGCCTGAAGATACCATCAAATTTAAGACACTGATGATCAGGAAAACTTTGCTTTGTTGGGAAAATTCGGAGGCGTGTTATGGATGCCAACAAATCTGTACCGGGCCCATAGTGATTGACTCACTAAAATTCCAGTGGTTGCAGAAGGGATATTGCTCACCCTTTCTCTCCCAACCACTTTAAAGGGGATAAGCCTTTGATCCTACCCTTGTCCACTCAACAGTTTCTTATTTGCTTCATGGGAGCTTTCTGCTTCCCATTTACTGGCACCAGGGATCATAAGGGCAGTGCCAGGGACATCATAGCAGTAGTTTTTGAAGTGATCATAGGGCTCAGCTTCACTGGAAGTCCATGTGATGGCTGCCATTTTGTGTCTCATATCTTGTCTACCTGTCCTCTGATGACGCTACCTAGTCTTGCAAGAATGCATGAAGTGAAGTAGCTCGGTAAGTGAGAGCTCCTCTAGGAGTTATTTGGAGGTTTCATTCGGGGTCCTGAAATAACATTGGCCTTGGTGGATTGTACTTGTGTGTTTATTTCTGAAAACCTCTGAAGAGGGTCTTGCATCACTTAAAGTTAATATAGTTGTCAACCATGTGGCACTTGAGGGCTGACCTTTCCAGTCCTGGGCATTAATGTAAGAAATTTTAGAATGAATCATTCAAGGCATGTGAGAAAAGAATACATTAGCTTGCAATATATTGTTACAAGAAAGTCCAGCACACAATATCTGGGATTTCAGTAACAAGCCGATGTAAGGAACTCCTAGTAGGCACGTCTCCTTTGGCCAGCGGCGGCTCCTCCGCTATGGTGGAGGAGCATCTCCCCACTGCTTTTAAGCAGTGTGTAGTAGAAACATAAAATGATAATAACTTTACGTTATTATCATTTTATCCTTTGTGCTGCTTTGCGGGCGGGCGGGTAGGCGGAGCGGCTCGGTTCTCGGAGCAGGGCAGGGGAGGAGTGGTTTGCCCAGTCGCAGCCGGCATGGCTCACGGGTGGTGAGGCAGGAGCAGGGAGGGGGGTTTAAGTAATTTAATAAAATTAAATAAAATGTTCTTTTCTCGGGTCCCATGTCTTCACTGCTGGGTCTGCTCCTGCTTTCCTGCCTCCATAGGAACAGGAAACAGGCAGCCTCCCTCCCTCCCGTAAGCCAATCACAACACTGCAATGGCTGCATTGTGATTGGTTGGGACGTAAACCGCACAGGCGTCTATGGGGAGGCCATTTTCTCCATGCAGGTTGCATGCATGGAGAAAAGGGAGAGTGCGAATGACTGGTTTGGTGGGTCCCAGAGGGCCGACCAAACAGTTAGGGCCTGCAGCATTGGGCAAGCCACTCTAACCCTTCCCTCGAGCACTCCCGCCCACCCACTTGCCCCCAACCAAACCCTTCTGCTTTCTCGCAGTGTGAGAAGCAGAAACATAAAATGGTATTTATAATACCATTTTATGTTTCTGCTCTTCTCGCACTGCGAGAAGGCAGTGGGGCAACGCTCCTCCACCCACAAGGAGGAACCGCCCCTGGGTTTGCCCACTCCTAAGTGCGCAATGACTGTTTGGTCGGCCCTCTTGGGCCACACAAACCAGTCATGCACACCTTTCCTGTTCTCCATGCAGGCTGTATTACAGCCTGGGTGGAGAACATGCCCAGGCCCCCATTCCCTGGATGAGCGTCAAACCAGGACGCTAAAAAACAATCACAATGCAGCATTGCAGCATTGTGATTGGTCAGGGGAGCGTAGATGCTTACTAATCACAATTGTGATTGAACTGTGGGGGCTGCTGTGCTTCCTGTTTCTCGAGTTCCACGAGGAGAGCAGGAGCAGAGACGCGGGACCCAGAGGCAAGCTAAGTTTATTTATTTTTTATATTTGCCCCCCCCGCACCCGCCTTTGACTAGCATTGTGGCAGATCTGTGTCTCTGTCAATAGGTGGCACAGGAAAAAAGGATTGTACTGTGACTGTTGGTGGTGCTCTAGTGAGGTGATCATCGCAGTATATTCAAGGAGCAGCCGGAGGCAGAAAGAGAGTGGGAGCTAAACAGTTACATGCATTTTGTATACCATATTTACTTTCATCGGTGTCTCGCTCTCTCAATTCTGTGTGTCCTCAACCCAGAACAGAGAAACCGTTGCTGGAGCCAAACCTGAAATGAGGAGGGGATTTGTAGTAGCTCGTCTTAGCATACAGAAATTGACATGGATGTAAAATTACAACTGAGGACCCTGAATCCAGATATTTCCACTCTCCAGTGCCATCATCACTCAAGGTTTGCTGCAGTCTTCTGGTCTGTGTTGAGACCTAGAACCCCCCCATTGAAGATGTGACTGTCACCACTCTGGATTTTAGGCACCTACAATTCTTGGTATTGTCACATGACCAGAAAGTGCTAGAAAAGAGGATGCTTCTGGCCTAGTGGCTGGCCATTCGTTTGGATTGCCCATCTTTGGTTCTTATGACTGTCTCTCCACTTTGACATGCTCAATGATGTGGCAAATATGTGTTTATCTTTGTGCTAGGATTTCTCTTCACTTTAATTATGTACAATGCTTAGCAACAAGCAAACAGCAGAACTTACCTATGGCATTAAAACATGGAAATTTAAAACAAGATTAACAAGTCATCAAAAAAGAAATGTAATAATAATTGGCACACTAAGTTTCTCTGAATGAACAGCAAACGTGGTTCTTGATTGTACCCTTCTCCTTTTCCTGGGATTACTGGGGGCTTGCTGTCGGAGAGCATATCAACATTCTGACATTCAATCCATAATCAGTAAATTTGCCTAGTAAAATACCCATTTTCATTGCATTATAGAGCACAATAGTTAAAATAAACATTTTGAACTATAACAGTGACTCGGTCTATTCTTATACTGGACAAGTACGAGTGAGTGAGCGAAAGCGTACGTCTTGATACCGTGATTCCTGAGACACTCGGGAGTGTTGTGTACTGGGTTGTCTAATCATTTGTAGCTTCGTGATTATGTAGGAGAATGAATGAGATACTATAGCTAGTCGGTTTGGGAATTTTGGGCACTAAGGTGGTAGGAAGGTACAACCACTATACACTGAGGTCCTGTTTTCCTGCGCATAGTTCTGTGTATGTGCAGAATCCCTGCAACACCCGAGTATCGTGCTACTCACCGAAAAACACTTTGATGCCTCTTCGGTGGTAGTACGCAATACATAAATGCAATTACAAGTACATAATATCACTTTATGTAGAGGATGCACTCCTATTTGTGAGAGATCTCCAATGTAGATTGCAGAAGGTGATAGAAATGCAGAGGTTTGGTGTGATGTCCACACTATGGATGAATTGGCATAAGTCTTGCCTCGTCCTGATATCAGACCAGAATGAGGTGATGGTGCAGGATTCCCTGCTTAGATGGGAGTTTGACACATTTAGATATGTGGGGGTCCAGATTTATCATGATAATGCTGGACAGCCAGCAGGAAATTTGGGGAAAGCTTTAGTTTTCATAAAAAATTCCACCCCTTTATAGTGTAATCTCCCACTGGCATCACTGGGGAGAGTGGCTTCAGTAAAAATTTTAATTTTGCCAAGGTTATTATACTACTTTGTGGCACTTCCCATAATAGAGCTCAGAACATTTTTTGCAAAAATAAATAGTGCGCAGTCAGATTCAGTATGAGCTCACAAGAGAAACCGGATGGCTGTAAACAAGACCATGAGACCTTTGAAGGAGTATGGAATGGGTATTGTAACGCCAGAGCTTTCTTTTGTGGTGCTTACCAAAGTTCAAGGAAGTGTGTAAAATAAATCATAAAAATGCCATGACACAGGTTGATATCCAAATGTTGGGAGACCTATATTTGAGGAGTAAGCTTCTCTCTTTTGAGACAGTCAGAAAGGAACATGGTCTGTGTGTAGGGCTATTTGAGACATATCATACTCCTGTGAGAGTGGTGAGGCAGACCTGGGCTGCGGAAGAGAATTAACTTATGAGATCAAAGGTGCTCACTAAAATTATAACACTTCAGAAATTGCAGACATGAGGCGACACTATTGGTCCTGGATTTTGCACCCATTTTTAGGTCTCGCGCCTAGCGATGCAGTGCACAGAACTGCTCGCGCAGCGAGAGTCCTTTTGTGGAGGGTTCCAAAACAGAGCCTGGAATCACACACGCTCGTGCGTGTGCGATTCCTTTTGGTCCACGGCATTGGCGTTTGCAGTCGTCTTGTTCAGAAAGACAGCATGCAATAGGCCAAAGGCGGTCGCGTTGCTCCGCCCATGGCCTATTGGTGTCTGTTACCCGCACTCCGACATCTGTTTTCAATTATCGTGCCCAGACACGGGCGTGATAATTGAAAACAGATCGCTCGCTGTGGCGCGCGCGTGCTCCACTCGCGGGCTTGTTCTGTGGGCACTCGGCTTGTTTAAAGAGCTTCCTAGTCAGGATCGTGCCAAGACTCACCTCCCGGTCAGCCTCGGAGGTTAATGGTTCGCTCTTTTCCATGACCCCGATATCCTGTGGATGACTTTAGAAACTGCACGCGCTTCACTTCCTTCATTTGCGACGCTGGTACTTCGGACCGGACTCCTGAAGCTGTGACTATGACACATGAGCCAGACCTGTGAAGCTGCACCGACTCCCCTTAGCGGCATGAAACAGCAGTAACATTGTCTGTCTCTCACACACAGGGCAACGTGATGAACATCCCCCCAACAATGGGGGTGAAGAATCACAGTCGCAGGCTCGGGAGGAACCAGATCCCACCAGCAGCGATGCCTCTCAACACTCCGCGGATGACCCCGACCGACCTGGACCCTCTGGTGTCCAAGCCCCTGCAGAACCTGGTTCAGGAACATCTGTGCCAACCACCACCCCTATTCCTGCCACATCACAGGAGACACCCAGGAGCCCTGCCCGCAGTGAACAGAGCCAGTCTGACCAGGAGGGACAAGGTGCGGCGGGCACCCAGGAGGAGGCAGACAACACCGCCACTGCCATCCCTCAGGGGTCCCGTCGACCCGATGTGCCCACAACGGCAGGCCAGGCTCGTGTGGGCAGGGGTGGCAGGAGTGGAGGCAGGCAGAGGCGAGAACCTGACCAGCCAGCTGAAGGGACCGGTATGTCACACATCCACAACATCATGGAGGCATACCGGCGTGACACCAGGGAGATCAGCCAGGTAGTGGTGACCCTCACAGAGATCAGAAACCAGCAGGCCGAGCAACACGCCAGTCAACAACAACACCAAGGACGGATGGAGATAAGACTGGCTGAGCTCCTGGCGGTGCAAAGGGACATAAGCCATTCACTCCGTCGGATCGCCGACAACATGGGCAACCCTCCCTGGAGGGAGGAGGAGGAGGATTCGTCCGAGGGAGCGTCCCAAACATCGTCAAGGCCTGCATCTGAGGGTCCCCGGAGGAAGGTTGGTCGTCCACGGAAAAGACCGTGAGAGGCAGCGGGCCATCCACATCTCCCAGGTCACCTGGCCTGGCACCTGGCCTTCATGTGCGACAGCATCACCTCATTGATTGACATCATCTGCCACATGGACTTGCTGGTCACAGTCTGACCAATGATGCCAAACACTGTGGGCTGGACTCTGATGACTTCAAATGGCAAGGATCCCATCTCCCTCTGTGAACTTTGGATTCTATGGTCCCTGCATTTCCCCATTTTCTGTGCACAAATCACGCCCCAGAGCTAGAAATTAAAAAATTAATAATTGAAATTTCATGTTGCAGTCATTTAGCATGAGTCCACAACATACGTGTGGGGATATGTCAAAGTATGCCTAAGTGTGGAACTAACTCCAGCCATCCATACACTTGGATCTGAGTCTGGTTGAGGACACACATGGCTCACAATGTATCACAAAATACAGACATGGAGCCCAACACTCACCCGTGATGGCCTCAAGCTGCTGAGGGGGGGCTTGCTATATTGCTCTGACAGACCAATTTGGAAGAGTTACATGAAGGTGTAGAGGTCATGGGTCATGTTGATGTGCCCGGGGAGGGAGTACCAGGTCTGTTTTGCGAGGTGGGAGAACTATCTCCTGCATGCAGATTTTATGTGGATGTGATGAATGGTGGCCAGGGCAAGGTGGGCTGCATGGAGTAGGGCCATCTCCACACGTCCAAGGTCGGTTTGGGTCTGGGGTTGTGGACTGCCTCCTGAGTGTGGTTGAGGAGTCTGAAGGTGATCCTGCAACACACAGTGAGCCTTTGTACCTCTCTCAGATGGACAGTGATGTGGCTGGGGCGGGGGATGTTGCAGATGAGGTGTGCGGATGCACCCTGGATGTGGATAAGTTCTCCTGCATGTTTGCTGTTGTCCTCTGTAGAGGCCGGTGCTGTATTTGAGCCGGCTGGTGTCCTGGACCAGGGGGACGGTCTGTCTTGCCTTGGAGTGGATCTATCTGGGGGTCATCAGCAGCATGTGGAGGGTGTTGCAGCATGAGGTACAGATGTTGGTGAGTTGCATGTTAATTGTGAGCGATGGGTCAATGATGAACACCGGCTTGCCTGCGTGGCCACTGGGTGCTGGTGCGGTGCACAGACCAGTGGGACGCAAGGAGTTGACCCAGCCGTAAGGGGACAATCCTCAGATGAGGACCTCTGTCCTGTCCAAGTCCTGCCTCAGATGGCTGATGTTCAGCCATTCATCAACGGATCTCATGCCTTCTTGAAGTTTGGATCTGGCAATGGCTGGCTCTTTGGTGAGTTTGAGGAGAAGCTGGGTGTCAATGGCATACCAGATTATGATGAGGTTGTGTGCGCATGTGATGGTGGAGAGGGGGGTCATGGAGACATTGAAGATCGTCACGCTGAGAGAAGAGCCCTGGGGCATGGGCCAGATGACCCCAGTGTACTACATGTTGCAGACTCCCTGGGCCTTGCTGGTGAGCTACTTCCTGAATGAATACTGGGCCCTCCTCTGGATAGCAGTGTTGGAGATGTGTGAGCTGACAGTGTGGTAGCACATGGTGTAGAATGCCGTTGAGAGGTCAAGGGTGGTGGCCTCACCATTGTTGAGCAGGGCAAAGTAGTCGTTGGTGGTGGCAATGATGACGGTTGCAGTGGTGTGATTACTGTGTAAAACAGTCTGGTGCCGGTTGGCTGGAGCTGGTTGCATGTAGGAAATTGGTCAGTTGCTTGTTGAGTGTCTTCCTGGTGACATTTGCTGGGTAGGGAAGTAGGGTGATGTACCAGGAGATCCTGTGGTTCTGCCGTCCGTTGTTTAAGAAGGGCCTGGGGCTCTGCATGCCTCCTGCAACCATGGAATGTGGCTAACTCAAAGGAGACATTCATAATGCGCAGGACGTGAGCTTCAAGGATGGCGAATGATGTGGTTGAGATGTTGTGTGGGAAGGGGCCTGATGGAGAGCCACAGTGGATGGTGCACATGATCCCGGTTGTGTACCTGCTGCTGATGGAAGTCCATTACCTGAGGGGGGTTTGTCCAGCGGATAATAGTGCTGTCTGCCTCTGTGTGCCAAGGCTGTTGTGTATGGCCATGAGCTTGCAGTGGTACAAAGTTGCAAGGGATGGGATCTGCCTTGCAAGGGTGGGGTGTCTTGGATGGAGATCTGCTGTCAGTTCACTCACAATGCTAATGAGCTCCTTGATGTCGTGTGTTTGGGTGTCTCGGCACTATCTGAAGTATCTCCACTTGTCCTTGCTGATGATATGGTGATGGCTGTGTGTGGTGTTTTCCAGGGCTGTAAGGAAAATGATGTCTCTTTGTGTTGCAAGGTTTGCACAAGAGTCCGGCTAGGTCTGTAGGAGTCCAGTAGGTCTGCCTTGTCCCAGGTGCCTTAACTGTTGTTGTGCTTCACAGGAAAGTCCGTCAATGTGGCAAGATTGTTGGATCAGTTGCTGATCCAGTGTGTAAGTTTGCAGGGTGTGGCGGTGGTGTTGTTTTGAGTGTCCCACACAGCTTGTCTATGGCGACTTACATCAAGCATCTTTGGGGGATCGGTAGCGGGGTGTGTGGCACTGTGTTGCTTGTTGGAGACGTGGATTAAAATGTTGACAGACCAATGATGGATGGTGGTGTGTGTCCCCTCCAGCAAGAAGTTAATGGCCCCCAGCCACATGTAGCCTGTGGAGGTGAGGACCTGCGTGCAGATGTACGTGTTGGTGGCTTAGCGGAATTGTGGATGTAGGCCTGCAGGTCTGTAGATGAGTGTTACTCCGGTTGCTAGGGAGTTGCTGCGAACCTGGACTTGTGACTCTGAGGGTGTACTTGTGAATAATCAGCAATTCAGCCCCCGGGATTGGTGTTGGTGTCCCTGCGGGTGATCTTGGATCCGTCTGAGATGGCAATGAAGACGTCATGTGCTGAGGATGCTTTTGTCCAGGTTACTGTCATGAAGGTGATGTGTGGGGCTGTAGTGTTGAGGAGGTAACAGAGTCCAATGGCGTGCTGGTGGATGGAGCGGGTGTGGAGTAGGAGGCACATAACCTGGTTGTACTGACAGGGTCTGGTAGGCTGGGAAGCGCTGTGTAGGCAGTTGGAGAAGCACACTCAGCATGCGAAGGTGTCGTGTGTGTGCTTAGGGGTTGCCTGATGGCAGGAGTATGATTGTCATGAGGACATTGCTTGGAGAGTGGCTGCAGCATGAGCCTGTTGTGTGACGTGGGTCATGCAAAGACTAGAGGGTCGTGCACACTGTGCATGTTGCAGGCGCAGACGGTCGGGCCTTTGGCACGGCGCTGGGGCTACAGTGGCACAGAAAAGCTCCTGGCTGCATTTCAAATGGGTGGAGGGGGAAGGGCTGAGCATTTTTGAGGCGTGGGGGTTGCAGATTCAGGGCATTCGGAGTGGCGGGGCCGCAGGTGAGGCAGCAGCAGGCGGAAGGGGTTAGAAATCATGTAAAAATCAACACACAAAGACAAGGCAAGGCACAGTGCAACAGGTGTATGTCAAGGAAGGAGTGTCAGCTCACTCATGGCTCACTCCCAGAAAGTGTATGATCAATCACCATAAATTAAAGCCACTGTATCAGGCAACAAAATGCGGAGATGCGCAAAGGAGACACACCATCAGCAGGCATTCACATCCCGTTGTGGGCTGCAACCTGCACAAATACATACACAACCAGGTACTTCATGCACAATAGAGATCATTAGCCATGAAGCACTGCATGCATGTTGCCAAAGTACACATAAACTCATATGCTTAATCTTTGTCAATTATGCCATAGATGACGCATGCAAACTGGTAAGAGATCTGCAGTGACCGAGATGAGGCACTTTGGATTGTGCTGAACACCTTTATTCCACAGACACACACAAAGGGATATGCCTCCATATTAACAGACTCACAGGTCAGTTGACAGATCATGTGGGACATACGCTGGACCCCCCTTCACAACACGGATGATGTCAATCCCAATGAACTGGCACACAATGTAAGGGGATGAGCAAAAGACATCCTGCTGCACACGGATAGGCTGCAATTCCCCATAGAGCATGTTGTTGTGATGTCCCCCACTATGTCCACTCGTAGCATCTGCAATGTTTCAGAGCCAAGGTTCACACACATTGATGCCTTCATCAGACACCATATTCCACTACAGATGACTGTCAAGAAGGCTGATTATCATGTCATGGGAGTGATGCTACATGTCATATGCTCCATGGTGAGAAGACATGTATGCATGGTACCACAACATGCACAGAAGCAGTCACCACACATTCCCAACCTGTACCACCACCAAAAAGCCTTGCTGCAATACTTACCCAAACTGACATTTCCACATGTCCTTGCATGGAACGCTGATTCAGCACACATTGCAATCCTCACAAGGAATAGCAGGAGGACAACGATGACACGACCAGACAACAGGTGCAAAATACCTGGGAATGACAGACACACGAGAAGTCACCTAAACAAATTCTCAACGCACACATGGAAGTGTACAAAACATGAGCAATGTTGGACACATGTAAATTGCCAATCAAGTCTCTCCGCAAAACTGTGTTGCATGACATCATCACTCGAGTGACACATCAGAACACACATCCAAGTCACTTTGCATTCAGTCAGCTGGACACACACATTGCAACACATGACAATCAATGCTACAAACTTGCACACTCATAGCCAGTGACTCACCATTATCAGAAGAAGTTGCGTATGAGCTGACTCCGGATATCATCCCCCTCCTCCTCCTCATCACTAGCCTCGTGACCAAGCCCTTGATCCTCCACGGGTGGATGCTCCTGCTCATCTGGATCCAGGATGAGTGGCACTGCCTTCTCAACTGCCATGTTGTGCAGCATGCAGCACACAATGAAGATTTTGCAGACCTTCTCCGGGGCATAAGGGAGGGACCCGCCTGTCTTGTCCAGGCACCGGAATCGGCTCTTCAGGAGTCCAAATGTCCTCTCAATCACTTGCCTGGTCTGGCCGTGTGCATCGTTGTACCGGTGATCTGCAGCTGTTCTTGGGTTGCGGAGAGGTGTCATCAGCCACGGCATGTTGGGATAGCCAGAGTCCCCTACATGGAAACATCATGTAAATAAGTGGGTCACGAGATGCCGTAAGAGACAAAGATACCGCAACACATAGGACAAAAAGACTATACTCGCCAACAAGACATGCTCGTTCGTTGTGCAGCCGCATCATCATTTGTGGCACCCTGCTACGCCTCATGATGTAGGCATCGTGTGCTGATCCTGGAAAACGTGCACAGACATGGGAAATCAGCATGTTAGCATCGAGTGCTAATGTTTGCGGTTGCGATAGGCTTGTTCCTGTGCCTGTGGTGGTACAAAAGCCACATGTGTACCATCAATGGACCCAATTACATGGGGCATCCCACCCAGGGCATAGAAATCCCCCTTGACATCCCTCAAACCCTCTGGAGTCGGAAATTTAATGAATTCATCAAGGTGCTCTAACATGGCTGCTAAAACATCACGCAGGACACGGCTGAACATAGTCTGGGACATCCCACCCACATCAGCTATGGTCAATTGAAACGTACCTGTGGCAAAAAAATGTAAGGCTGCCATCACCTTCATCTTGGGGGTCAGCGCAGTAGGATACCTGTGTTGCGGTTGGAGGTGTGATGCCAGCTTGTTTGTCAGGTCCTCAATCAACTGTTGAGTGAATCTGTAACGGCGGATGCAGGCACGTTCCCTCATGGCACCCAAGTCTGGCATTAGTCTTGGGACAGGTGGTGCCCTGCAAAACATAGTTTTGAAGAATGAAGATTGAGAGTCGGCAAACATCAATGTGAGTGAACATAGCACATGCTACACTGCTAATACACATCAGGTAACAATGGAGTCGGGTGTGTGCAATACATCCAGGACACAGATGCCAGCTTGCTGGCACTCCTACAAAAAGCCTGATATACCTGTTGATTGTCAAGTCTACATGACATGCCCTGAAATGATTTGGGAGCCAGTCTGAGTGAAGAGCCACAGATATGACCGAAGTGACACACAACCACATAGCTGCATTTGAAGGATGTCATCTCATCCAGACAGCTGACTGCAAGGCACACGCACAGGTCACATGGAATGTCAAATGTACATATCAAACACAGTGCGATGAAGGGGTACATGTGACAACACAAAGACACAGCCATTGAAACAACAAACACATGTATGACTGAAAATATATGATGTCCCATGCACACAGAGCCTACAGCCTTGGGAATCCACATGTGGCATGGTGTGCGTAGATGTGTTACATGCCCATCTCCACACAGACCCCTGTTGGATGCACCAACAGCAGATGCCGTTGACAGGACACTGACATGAAGCTCATGGGAACACATGACACACACCTGACATAGTCCCAAAGGGGCATGCTGATCGTGACAGGTCAGTTGATAAAGTGTCCCTGTCCCTGGCATCAGGAGACAGGTGCGGGTGTTGATGACTGTGCCACCCACTGCTGCTATGCATGACACAGTTGGACTACAGACACACATGTGGCAAGTGTCAAGGTGATGTGTGCCACATCGTGCCCCATCACGCATGACATGTGTCCACAGGTCAGAACACATCAATTGTGCAACTAGATGAGAGGACCTGTGCAATATCACTGGCTAACACACCTAGGGCCTGCACATGAAAGTATGCAATGACAAGTACTTGATGGACATCCATGTGCAACTCGTAGCCCTCCATTCCTGGCATGAGTACGGCTGTATTACCATTGTAAGCGTGTGAAATGCGTACCCGTATGTGTACGCACTGGTAGTACACGTACGTGTACTAAGGTAGTACACGTACGTGCACAACTAGTGCGTACACATACTTGTACACGCACTTGTACATGTATGTGTACTAAGGTAGTACACGTACGTGTACAACTAGTGCGTACACGTACTTGTACACGTACGTGTAGGCACTGGTAGTACACGTATGTGCACTACCAGTGCCTACACGTATGTGTACAAGTACGTGTACGCACTAGTTGTACACGTACGTGTACGTACAGGTAGTACACGTACGTGTACTACCAGTGCCTACACGTACGTGTACAAGTCCGTGTACGCACTAGTTGTACACGTACGTGTACACACTGGTAGTACACGTACATGTACTACCATTGCCTACACGTACTTGTACACGTACGTGTACAAGTACGTGTACGCACTAGTTGTACACGTACGTGTACGCACTGATAGTACACGTACGTGTACTACCAGTGCCTACACGTACGTGTCAAATGCACTGTGCAACTGTTGCCATAGGAGTACGTGTGAAACGCACCGTACCTGTGTGTGGCTTTCAAAATTACATAGGGGACACATAAGGGACAAGTATTAGGCCCTAAATGCATGCTGGTTGTCATGGATACCGAGTTTTCTCTTCAAATTCTTCCATCAAGTGTCCTGGAAAAGTCAGTTGGCCACAAAATACAATGTTGCAAAGTGGTTGTTGACTTGACATGATGCTCTAAATTTGAACGATGCAAATGCTGTCACTGGTGTATGTTTAAAGGGATTGGAGTAAACGTAAGATGCGAATGATTCTGATCAATCACTATGTACTCCTCAAAATGAATGCCCCTCAGCAAGACAGACATAAGGTAGCCAGAAGCCATGAGAGGGCACTTGCCTGCACAACTTTCCTGTCGACAACATTGCTGCTGTCTCTGCTTCCCTGGACCATGTCTCGTGCTGTGGAGAGGGCCCAGCCATTCACCCAGGAGGAGAATCAGGTCTTGCTGGACGTCCTTCTCCCACAGTACACCAGCCTGTATGGGAGACCAGGGGAGCAGGTGAGTGCTGAGTCCACTACCTTTGCCTATGCACCTGTTGTGTGACTGTCAATATTGTGTCCAGGTGGGACTGACATGCAATGTTGTTCAGAGTGTGTCCCGGGGGGTGGGCATGCTTATGTCTCTCATGCAGAGCATCATGTAGTTCCTGCGTGCACTCCTCACTTGCATGGTGCTGACAGTGACTTTCACTGCATAGTGCATGAGACATTCAGCCTGGCTAATCCTTGGGGGCTTTTATTCCTGTTCTCCTGAGTTGATTCAGTGGTCCCCCCGGTGTGACAGGTGACTGTACCCACAGATGTGTATGAGTTGAGTGGACCTGTGGTGAGAGTGTCCAAATGACATGTACGACCTCATGGACATTGATGTGTGTGAATGTTCCTTGTCATGTGGGTGAGTGTCTATGTGAAGTGTTGCACCACAGCTGCATGTTGGAGGCTACTGATCCATCTGATGTGACAAGTGAGCCGTGTTTTGTGTCTGACTTGCAGAGCTAGCACGACACCTGTGACTCCCCCCTGGCAAATGGCACATGTGCAGAGTGAGGGTTGTATCCGCTGTTGTCAATGACAGGCCAGTGATCTGTGGCTGGGTGTGTCTGTCTAGTCTGCTGAGGGTGCGTCGGTGGAGTGGGACATGTGGCTGCATGGCACGTGCTGCCCATCAGCCTGCTGTTGCATGTGCTGCACAGTGTGTGGCATGTTCATTGAGTGTTTTGCACCCCTCATGCCACCTGTAGACTTTCAATGCCATGTACTGCATTGGCGCTTGCACACAGGCCAATTTCATGTTGTGAATGAGGCTATTCATGTCAGCATCCTATGCCCTGTTCAAGATTTCAAAGATGTTCTAATGTGTGTCTCTGGGACATGGAGCAGGTGTATTGATGTTGTGTCACTTTGTCATCCTGACAGGTAACTGCCTACGAGAAGGGCGTGATCTGGACCAACGTCGTCAGGGCCATGAGGAGTGTGGGGTGCGTGATCAGCAGCTGGCCCAGGTCCGCAAGAGGTGGCAGGACATCCGGTGCTGGACCCGGCGGATCGCCCGGGTCCAGCTCAAGCTCTCTCCTCCTCACCCCACGGCGGATGCCAACACCTGACCCACCACATGAAACCTGTCCTGCCGGTGGTCTTCCCTGACCTCGATAGGCAGTAACAGGAGAGACTGCAGCAAAGAGGGGGTAGGTACATGGCTTTTTGTTGTGTTATGTGTCGCCAGCTTTAGGAAGTGCTATTTTGCATGAATACACTTCCAGAGTTCATATGTGCAGTGCATTTTCTGTTCCCAAATGTCACCTGGGGATCTTTTTCATCCCTTCCTCTCCTTGACATGTGTCCCCTGGTGTGTGTGTAATCACATTTGCACATGGTCATCTAGGGTGCCAGTACATCTAAGTGCACATTGCTTTCTGCATCATGTTGGAGGGTGGTCTGTGACTTGTGTCGGTACCTTGCCTGTGCCATGACCTGTTCACTATGTTGGAGGTCCATACTTGTTGTCACTGATGCTGATTCTCAACATAGGAGTGTGAGCTTTGAACTGGACACCCTTGCAGCATGCATGAGCAATGTTGTGGCCTCAGACATGATGTGCATGAGTGTGAGATATGCATAGTGGCATGACGGTTGAACATGGTAGAGTCAGCTCATTCCAGGACCATGGAGCAGTGTGCCCACTACAGTCCCCTGAGACACCCTGGCCTCCTAATCATGTGTGTCATACAACACTGTGCACATTCTCTGTGTGTGCTGCATAGGTCTGCCTCTGTGGCATTGTTCCCTGGCCTAGTTTGGATTTTGTTAATGTGTGCTACATGTGTCCACTGGACAGGGATACACCATTTTGCTTGTGCATACTCACACTGGGCAGTGCCTGTGTGGCTATTCACAACAATCTGTTGACGGTTGTTTGTCACAAATATCTGTTGTCAGCCCCACGAGGTGATGTGGTGTCACTGAAGCAATTTTTATAGCACAGTTGTTGTAACCCTGAATAAGAGGTGTCACTTCTTGATCTGTATAAATCACATTGACTCAGGTATTGGGGGGGGGGGGTGCGGGAGAGGCATACATGTGCAACCCTGATTTTTCATTGCCAGGTCTGACTTGTGTGTGAGAATTGCCTGGACTAAAATACACTGGGCATTGCCCCTGTGATGCTGGCCAGTGCTTAATGTACGTGCTTTGCAGCCTGTGTCATTTTTTTAACAACAAGAATCATGGACATGCATTTTTGGCACGTGTGTGGTTCAGATGCAAGTTTGGACTTTGTGTGCTGACATCTGTGTGTACATTCTGGCTTGCCATGAGGGTGTCCCCACAGTACAGCTGGTCTTTTTTAACAACCAATTGCAGGCCCATTAGCTTATGCATTGTCCTGGGTGTGGACATATGTGCCAATCCAGATGACAGGCAGTAGGTCATATGAGTAGCCAACTGTGTAATCAGGTGACGGATGGCCTGGTGACAACTGACATGATTCAAGTTGTTACTCTTCATGAATTGTACCTTGGCACTCACAGCGGTTGTCAACAGTTGTTCATGTTTAACATATGGAAATTTGATGATTTGTGTTAAGAACACTGATGTGCCTGCATGCAACATGTCGCACAAGGCAGTGCACACAAAAGTACATTGACACTGTCATTGAATAAGCTGGCACCTTTTCAAAGAAGCCACTGTTATAAATAAATGGTGTTGCAGATTCTCCATATACATGTTCCCACGGTGGTCTTGATTTTGTGAGACTCGTTAGTTGTTGGTGATACAACCTAACGAGTGTCAAGACGTCAAGACCTCCGTGGGCCCATGTATATGTACTTTCTGCAACACCATCTAACAGTGGCTCCTCCGAAAAGGTGCCAGCTTCTTCAATGACTGTGTCAATGTACTTTTGTGTGCACTGCCTTGTGCAACATCTTGCATGCAGGCACATCAGTGTTCTTTTCACGAAATGGCCAATTGGCACATCCCACACATGTTGATTGGTTAAAGTATTGTGAGTCCCAAGGTACCAACATTTGTTCGTTTTGTGTTCCAAGGGACTTACAGGTCTCTGAGTGTGGTGACACCTTGAGTATTGAGGTGTGTTAGTTTACCTTGCGTGCACCACTCCTGTTTATTTCAGGCTAAACAAGAGGTGTCATGACTTCATTGTATTGCTGTGCTCACAGGTTCACAGACACTAGCTTCTCAGTGTATTGCTCATTCAAGTTGTGGCCTTTTGTGTATTGAGTTTCCTGGTGTCAAAGTGGCATGGTGGGTCTACCAACTGGGCAGTACAGGGCTTACATATGTGCGGAGCAATCCATCTGTTACTCATGATGCATTGCCTGATATGCACTGTGACCACTTGTTCTTGTGCTCATGTGTCAGATGTATACAGGTGGCTGATGCTTTCTGGTTTCTTCTCCTTGCCCACAGCATTATCATCCACAAGCGAGGGAGACACCTGCATGGACCTTGAGGAGGGACCCAGCGACAGTGCCACCAGTGCTGTGGAGTCAGCAGGAGACAGTGGCACGGAGGGCGAGGGGAGTCAGTCGGAGGACCTGTCCGGAGGCGAGAGCATGTACAACACCGACGAGTCCCAGGCTGACATCCTTGAGGAGGCGGAGGATGCAACAACATCTGGCAGCATCCCACCATCTGTACCCGCCTCCTCCATTGCCATCGCCGCCCTCCCAGTTGCTCCCGTCCCTTCTGTCCGTGCAGGGTGCCACTGTGTCTCCTTCGGACCAGGCACCGCAGCCCCTGCCCCTGTCACCCCTGCTGCCCTCAGTGAAGAGTCTGTGGACACACTGCGGCAGTTGCAGGTTGGTCAGGCATCGATGCTGCATGTCCTCCATGAACACACTAGACTGCTCACACAGTTAGTATCGTTCGTGGAGGGCATGTCATCAACGATGACTGAGCAACGCAGGTTTCTGCGGTCCATGGACTCTTCACTGATGGAAGCAGTGTCTCTCCTGCGGTACTCCGTCCCCCCCCCCCCTACCCCGGACCCATCCACACTGCCCTCTCCCATGCCTGTCCAAAGCACACACAGACAGTCACAGGCAAACACCCCAATAGACACATCCAGCACACCCCCAACTAAGGCACAGCGCACACCTCCTGGCACGCACACTCAGGGGGATGTAGTCACACCCACAGGGTCTGGGGGCAAACGGCAGACACGCAGCCACAGTCACAGTCCGCAGTCCTCACAACCCACTTCCTCCAAATCCACTCCCCTTAGCTCCCCTGCCAAAATGACACCCAAAGAGACCTACATGGCTAGTCTGTCCCTCAGCCCCACTGTGACACCACCCCGCAAGCGGTTGAGGAAGTCTCCGGCCAGGGGAGTTGAGTCCCCCCATGTCCACCACCTCCCCCAAGAGCGCTGAACCCCATCCCTCGGACACCCCCTCCTCCGTTGGCCCTGGTGTTTCTTCCGGTGCAGGGGTTCCTCTGGACACCATGGCAGCAGTGTGCAGCGAGCTGCTCACCACCACCTTTGGCGCTGCCCCACCCCCTGTGGTGGATACGTCCAGCCCTGCACCCACCACACCTACCCAACCCACTCCTGTCCCTGCGGTGCCTGGTACTCCCACTGATGATGCCCCCCCCCCGGTCGACAAACCTTGAGGTGACTTTGTGCAGGCAAGGTAGGGGTGGACACAGTCGCATACGTCCACCCTTGGACTCGAACTATGGACTTGCCATTGGCCTTTGTAAATATTGTCTTCTTACAATTGTTTTTTGGTGTGCTGAATAAAGCCTTTTCATTTAGTTTCCACACTATTGCATTTCAGGTACTTGATGTTGGTGATGAGGCCCATGAAGTTGGTGTTCTGGTAATGTGTTAGGGTTATGAGAAATGTTTTAGTATGATGGTCATGAGGTGGACCATGGTATCTATGTGCCATCACAAGGTCCGTGAAAATATTAATTGGTAGTGTGTGTTCCTTTGGATTGTGAGACATTGTCCCAAGGAGTGTTCCTTCCTCTGTGGCACCTGACATGTTCCCTGCAAACAGTAGCACAATTGTTGTGCTGACATGTGTCAACATATCCTTTGTTGGTGACGGATCCCTTCAACAATGGCCTTGCATGCTCACCGATGTCTCCTGCTGAATCGTCTGTGCCATCCTTGCCAGTCACTGTACTTGTGGTTTGTGTATGTAGGAATGGCATCAGGGACCAATTGCCCCTTTTCAGCACTATGCATGTGTGTAATCACGGCCTAACACACAAATGGCACGTGTAATGCAGGGTATTTGGGCACCTGACTCACAATTGTGGGCATTGTATCTAGTCGCAGTGAACCCTATTCCTTACATGAGAGACAACATCTGGGTGGCTGGACCAGCACCTGGACATTCCTATCACTCCTGTGATGTGCGTGGCAGTGTGTGTTCCCCTTGGCTAACTTATTTTAGTATGCATTTCCATGACTATACAGTCTGTTGGCATGAAATCAGGGTGTGTATTGTGGGGCATCCGGGTGGGTATGCATGTGTTGTATGTCCTCACACCCACATGTGGTGTGTCATGCTGTGTGTGAATGACATCCATCCTCCTGGGAGTGGGGCACTTCTGGGAGTCCTCTGCACCCACCCCTCATATGTCTGTCCACTGCTGGGAGTCCTCTGAACCCACCCCCATATGTCTGTCCACTGCTGGGAGTCCTCTGTACCCACCCCTCATATGTCTGGACACTGCTGGTAGTGATATGCACCCACCCCTCATATGTCTGTACACTGCTGGGAGTCCTCTGCACCCACCCCCATATCTCTGTCCACTGCTGGTAGTGATATGCACCCACCCCTCATATGTCTGTCCACTGCTGGGAGTCCTCTGCACCCACCCCCATATGTCTGTCCACTGCTGGGTGTCCTCTGAACCCACCCCTCATATGTCTGGACACTGCTGGTAGTGATATGCACCCACCCCTCATATGTCTGTCCACTGCTGGGAGTCCTCTGCACCCACCCCCACATGTCTGTCCACTGCTAGGTGTCCTCTGCACCCACCCCTCATATGACTGGATACTGCTGGTAGTGATATGCACCCACCCCTCATATGTCTGTCCACTGTTGGGAGTCCTCTGCACCCACCCCATATGTCTGTCCACTGCTGGGTGTCCTCTGCACCCACCCCCATATGTCTGTCTACTGCTGGGAGTCCTCTGCACCCACCCCTCATATGTCTGGACACTGCTGGTAGTGATATGCACCCACCCCTCATATGTCTGTCCACCGCTAGTATTGATATGCACCCACCCCCATATGTCTGTCCACTGCTGGGAGTCCTCTGCACCCACCCCTCATATGTCTGTCCACTGGGGGGAGTCCTCTGCACCCACCCCTCATATGTCTGGGCACTGCTGGGAGTCCTCTGCACCCACCCCCATATCTCTGTCCACTGCTGGTAGTGATATGCACCCACCTCTCATATGTCTGGACACTGCTGGGAGTCCTCTGCACCCACCCTTCATATGTCTGTCCACTGCTGGTAGTGATATGCACCCACCCCTCATATGTCTGTCCACTGCTGGGAGTCCTCTGCACCCACCCCCATATGTCTGTCCACTGCTGGTAGTGATGTGCACCCCCCCTTATATGTCTGGACACTGCTGGGAGTCCTCTGCACCCACCCCTCATATGTCTGGGCACTGCTGGGATTCCTCTGCACCCACCCCTCATATGTCTGGGCACTGCTGGGAGTCCTCTGCACCCATCCCTCATATCTCTGTCCACTGCTGGGAGTCCTCTGCACCCACCCCTCATATGTCTGGGCACTGCTGGGAGTCCTCTGCACCCACTCCTCATATCTCTATCCACTGCTGGGAGTCCTCTGCACCCACCCCTCATATGTCTGGGCACTGCTGGGAGTCCTCTGCACCCACCCCCATATCTCTGTCCACTGCTGGTAGTGATATGCACCCACCCCTCATATGTCTGTCCACTGCTGGGAGTCCTCTGCACCCACCCCTCATATGTCTGGGCACTGCTGGGAGTCCTCTGCACCCACCCCTCATATGTCTGTCCACTGCTGGGAGTCCTCTGCACCCACCCCCATATGTCTGTCCACTGCTGGGAGTCCTCTTCACCCACCCCCATATGTCTGTCCACTGCTGGGTGTCCTCTGCACCCACCCCTCATATGGTTGTCCACTGATAGGAGTCCTCTGCACCCACCCCTCATATGTCTGGACACTGCTGGTAGTGATATGCACCCACCCCTCATATGTCTGTCCACTGCTGGGAGTCCTCTGCACCTACCCCCATATGTCTGTCCACTGCTGGGTGTCCTCTGCACCCACCCCTCATATATCTGGACACTGCTGGGAGTCCTCTGCACCCACCCCCATATGTCTGACCACTGCTGGGAGTCCTCTGCACCCACCCCTCATATGTCTGGGAACTGCTGGGGGTCCTCTGCACCCACCCCTCATATGTCTGGGCACTGCTGGGAGTCCTCTGCACCCACCCCTCATATCTCTATCCACTGCTGGGAGTCCTCTGCACCCACCCCTCATATGTCTGGACACTGCTGGGGGTCCTCTGCACCCACCCCTCATGTGTCTGTCCACTGCTGGGAGTCCTCTGCACCCACCCCCATATCTCTGTCCACTGCTGGTAGTGATATGCACCCACCCCTCATATGTCTGAACACTGCTGGGAGTCCTCTGCACCCACCCCTCATATGTCTTTCCACTGCTGGTAGTGATATGCACCCACCCCTCATATGTCTGGACACTGCTGGTAGTGATATGCTCCCACCCCTCATATGTGTGTCCACTGCTGGTAGTGATATGCACCCACCCCTCATATGTCTGTCCACTGCTGGGAGGCCTCTGCACCCACCCACGCACCCCCTTGGAGCTGTACACTGCTGGCCAGGACCTACACACACAACAATTTGAAGGTAACATGCTGGGCCAGTCATCTATGCCCACATCCCTGGCATGTGTATGCCTTGTATCCAAATTTTCCTGCTGCCGTAACGGGGTACGTGTGGTACGGACTGTACCCACACATGTGTGCGTGGGTATGGTCTGTACCTGAGTACTCATGGGGCCATAGGGGCACGCACCATACCCATGTACTCATGTGTGGGTTCGGTCCGTACCACTGTTGTCATGGCGCCGAGGGGTACGTGTGATACGCACCGTACCCACGCATTCATGCATTGGTACGGTCCGTACCACTGTTGTCATGGCGCCGTAGGGGTACGTGTGGTACGCACCGTACCCACGCATTCATGCGTGGGTTCGGTCCGTACCACTGTTGTCATGGCGCCAAGGGGTACGTGTGATAGGCACCGTACCCATGCATTCATGCGTTGGTACGGTCCATACCACTGTTGTCATGGTGCTGTAGGGGTACGTGTGGCACGCACCGTACACATCCAGTTCCTTGTTGCGGTACGCAGGGGTTGCTGGCCACGCCCCCCCAAGTGACCAGACCCTGGTGGTAATGTATGGCCTCCATATTATAGGTTTTCCTTTGGGTATGAGGTTTGTTTCCTGCCCCTCACCCCCACCCTGGCCCCTGGGTGTTGTTCTCACCTTCTGCGGCGTGTGCGTCGGGTGCTGTGCACCAGGTCGTAGGCCAAGAGGACCAGGATGACACTTACGATGGGGTTCATGGCTGTACGTCGCGTACCGGGGCTCCGTGGCGTAGGGTTCTGCTTTTCCGGCAGTTTTTTGCTCCCGTAGTCACAGCGAGGTACGTAGTGACGTCGGTACGAATCGTACTTGCTGGGCCGGAAAACGCTGCTGAAATACGTACGGACGTCGCGTACAATCAGTTCCGGATCGGAATCGTGGGTATTTTTTTGCTGTACGGTCTTTTGTACGATTCGTACAGAAAAAGGCTTTCTGTACGAATCGTACTTCCAAGGTTGTAGAATGAGTTTACCTGGTACGAGTCGTACAGAGAAAACGCTCCGTACGACTATTCGTACTGCCTTTTTCCATGATTGGAATCGGCCCCTTAGGAGGAAAAAATAGAAATATGCAACTAGATGATAATGCTTTAATCTGCATTGTTTTGTCCAATGTCTGATCTACAAAAATTACATAGAGTTACATCAGACTCTTCTGGTTGCAGAGATATATAGTTTTTGATGGTTGTCAAATGGTGTTGATAAATAAATAAACACAATTTTGGTACCCAGGTGGTACCTGGTTTGGTTTATTTATTTATTTATTTATTTGAAAGATTTTATATAGCGCGAACAAGACCCAACAGGGTATCAAAGCACTGTACATTGTGGTTAAAAAGTTGCGCTGATGACAGAGGAGGATATATCACATTCACCAATGCAGAAAACAATAGAGATAAACATAGTTACAACAGATTCACACTGCATGGTAGATAAGTGGGTCAATGATGTGAAGCGAATACAGATGGCTTGCAAGGTTACAGGTCTATTGTCACAGGTGGCTATCCAGGAGTAATGCTTTGACTTCACTTCTAAAAGCAGCGGCCGAAGGGTTCGTTCTGATATGGGGAGGGTGAGCAGTCCATATTCTTGGAGCAAGACCAAAATATTCTTGGTTGCAGGTTCTCTTCTTTTTGAACTTTTGAGCTTCTTAGGGCTCGATTCCCACCAGATAGTTCAAGCTTATTAGCCAAGTAAGTGTGAGTGTTCTGATGCAGCACTTTATGTGTCAAGCAGGCTATCTTGTATCTGATCCTTGCATCGATCGACAGCCAGTTGAGTTGGATTAGAGCTGTTGTGATGTGATCTTGTTTTCTAGATCCCGTGATGATCCCGGCCGCGGAGTTCAATGTGGACCTTAAAGAGGCCAGTTTAGCTTTGGGTAGACCAGCCAGGGTCATTATTCCATAGTCTAAACGGGAGATGATTAGGGATTGGACTGCTAGTTGCAAGTCTGCAGGCGGCATAAATGGTTTGATTTTTTTTAAGTTGGACAGATGGTGATTAACTCCTCTTGTTGTTGCACTGATGTGGTCTTGCATATTGAGGAATTTGTTCAGCCTTATTCCTAATGATCTAGTTGAGTCAACAATGCTGGGGTGCAATTGAGGGCTGTTTGTTGTTTAAGCCAGATTTGAATGGGGGCAGGATGATTGTGGGGAGCCAGAAGGGGGAATTCTGTCTTGAGGGTATTTAGCATAAGGGGGTTATGAGATAGCCACTGTTGAGTTATTAAAGGAGCAGAGGTGAGAGTATTGATGTCATCTGCAGAAGAAATTTTCAGATACAATTGAGTATCATCGGCATACATGTGATAGAGTATGTTTGTGTGTTTCAAAATGTCAGTGAGAGGTTCCATGTACAGGTTGAATAGTGTGGGTGAGAGTGCGGAACCTTGCGGGACTCCAATTGAGACCGGCTTTTTTGTGGAAAGGTTGTGGTTGACTTAGATTCTTTGCGTTCTATTTTGAAGGAACAAAGCACACCAATTTAGAACTGGACCCGATAACCCCATCCTTTTTTAAGAAGGTCAATCAAGTCATCATGTTTGACCGTGTCAAAGGCCGATGAAAGATCAAGTAGTATAAGTAGGCAAGGTTCATTCTGGTCAAGTAACCTAAGGGCGTCATCAACAATGTGTGTTAGTGCAGATTTGGTACTATGCCCAGATCTGAAGCACGATTGGTATTGGTCCAGTAGCTGAAACTGTTCAATGTGGCTGCAGAGTTGTGTGTTTACACACTTCTCAAGTAGTTTGGCTAAGGTCATGATACTGGAAATACGGCGGAAGTTGTTAGGGTCAGATAAATCTGCATTTGGCTTCTTTAGGATGGGGGTGACTTGTCCGATCTTGAGGCAATCTGGGATCTGGCCTTGCACGAATGATTCATGTACAATTTTAGACCAGAGAGGAAAGATGGAAACGTAGAGTTCTTGAAGAACTTGACAGGCATAGGATCCTTGAAATGATTTGAAGGTTTAAATGCCAATATGATGTGAAACAGCTCTGAGTCATCCAGAAGTGTGAAGGTATTCCATGAAGCATACTTTTTTGGAGTGCAGACCACAAGTCCTGCCAGAAGAGAGCTCGCCCGAAGGGTCCTTGGGGAGGGAAAGGATTGGGCTGGATTCTGTGAGTCCGGGAAGGATCGCTGCGGTTCTAGCTCGATCTTTTTTTGTCTTTTCCATAAAGTGTGAAGAGAACGCCTCACCACTTGGGAGTTTTTTGGCTCTGTTTTTGGCCTTATCGAGCTGAGCCCTAAAGTGATCAATTTTGGACCCCCGGATATGTTTTGTTGTAGGCACTTCTTGTCATCCTTAATAGCTTGAGGCTAGTTATGGAGGGAGGGTTTCTCCAGGATCTTTCAGCAAGCCTTAGTTTCCGGCGTTCCTCGTTAAGGTAACTATTAAACCAAGCTTTGAATGTTTGCTGGAGATCCTTTTGAGCTGCAAAGGAGCAAGCGAGTCAAAAATATTCATCATGGAATGAATGTAGTGATCCGTGAGTTCATATAGACTTGTTGTATTGGGTGGGGGGGAGAAGATTATTGCCCATGCAGGTGAGTTCATTTACATTGATGTTTCTCAAATCCCTAGACCATTGTTTGTTCTTACGCAGTTGCCGTGTCTAAACAATACTCTTTCCAGGATTCTAAAAGAGTTTAGGTAATGGTTTGACCAGTCACATGGTGATATGTCATCCAGTTGTATGATGTTGTCTTTGGCTATGATTAGATCTAGGGTTGCACCTTTGTTATGAGTAGGACAGTTGCATGATCGTATGAAGTTAAGGTCAGAGAGGAAAGCCTTGAAAGTGTATAGTATATCGTCGTTCAAGTTGAAGTCCCCGAGGAAGATATGGTTAGGGAGCTGATCAGAGTTAACTGATATGGTCTCCATTATTTATTTAATGCACAGAAGATTGTCTCCAGGGGGGTGGTATATCTTGTGGAGTATACATACTACCTTGTCATTCTTCAGGATTTCAATTTCGAGGCATTTGCAGGAGGACATAGGGGCTGATTGTGCAGGTCTAAGAGAGAGATTAGTTTGATGGTTGCAAGCGATGTCACCCCCAATTTTAACTGGTCTATCAAGTCTAATGATGTCGTATTCAGGTGGAACCAAGATGTCCAAGATTGGTGCAGGAATCATTAAGCAAAGTTTCAGTTAATATCAGGAGGTCTAAGTCTTGCGTGAGTATTAGGTCAGCAATATCCGCTGCATGTTTTACTGCCGATCTGCAGTTAATGAGGATTGTTTTGATGTGACCTTTGGATACAACATTTTTGATGTGTGAAGTGTGAATAGTTCGTACGTTTTCCTTGTTCATAGATGTGAGACTGACCGTAGATTCACTAAACGGATTACAGGGCATAGTTTGGATATTTAAAGTTTCAGGAGAAGGGTCAAGACACGCAGCTCTATAGGATAATAGCAGGGAGTGAATGTCTGCATCTGTGAGGTAATTTGTAATCCTATGTGGCCTGGAGTGGTGATTGGGATAAGGCTGTGAGATCCTTTCAGTTTTCACTGGAATTTTAATGGGTGAGGTTTCCTTCCGGCAGTGTTTGCTCAATGCGGGAAGGGTGGGTTGGTTAGTTTTTGAGGTTGAACTGAGATCCCATAGCTTCTCCATTTTCGACGAGAAGTATAATATGTTCTGGAGGCCCTCTTTAACTAGCTGAAGATCCTTCTTGATGTGAGCCAGCTTATCCTCAATGGAGGGCGGGTTAGGAGTTAGAGTGACTGGTTTAGAGGTAAGCAGTAAATGCATGTTAATGGCTGGTGTAATGGAGGTGGGGGAGATAGAGGTGTCAGAATGTTTTCTTCACTAAGAGTCTTGAGTAGAGGATCTGTAGAAATTTGTGGTGTGGGAGGCAGGTGGTAAGGAGGGGCCTTACCCCGAGGCAAAATAGGCATGGAAGAGGGATCTAACGCTCTCCCGTTTGTTATTGTTGCGAGCTATAAGGGGATGATCATAGTGAATCAATGCCATAGGTATTGAGGGTGCTAGAGGATTCAATAAGTTGGTGTTCAGGCAGATTTTTGGTGCTAATTGGGGCACGAGTCGTACGGAGAAAACGCTCCGTACGACTATTCGTACTGCCTTTTTCCATGATTGGAATCGGCCCCTTAGGAGGAAAAAATAGAAATATGCAACTAGATGATAATGCTTTAATCTGCATTGTTTTGTCCAATGTCGGATCTACAAAAATGACATAGAGTTACACCAGACTCTTCTGGTTGCAGAGATGTTTTTGATGGTTGTCAAATGGTGTTGATAAATAAATAACACAATTTTGGTACCCAGGTGGTACCTGGTTTGGTTTATTTATTTATTTATTTATTTGAAAGGTTTTATATAGCGCGAACAAGACCCAACAGGGTATCAGAGCACTGTACATTGTGGTTAAAAAGTTGCGCTGATGACAGAGGAGGATATATCACATTCACCAATGCAGAAAACAATAGAGATAAACATAGTTACAAAAGATGCACACGGCATGGTAGATAAGTGGGTCAATGATGTGAAGCGAATACAGATGGCTTGCAAGGTTACAGGTCTATTGTCACAGGTGGCTATCCAGGAGTAATGCTTTGACTTCACTTCTAAAAGCAGCGGCCGAAGGGTTCGTTCTGATATGGGGAGGGTGAGCAGTCCATATTCTTGGAGCAAGACCAAAATATTCTTGGTTGCAGGTTCTCTTCTTTTTGAACTTTTGAGCTTCTTAGGGCTCGATTCCCACCAGATAGTTCAAGCTTATTAGCCAAGTAAGTGTGAGTGTTCTGATGCAGCACTTTATGTGTCAAGCAGGCTATCTTGTATCTGATCCTTGCATCGATCGACAGCCAGTTGAGTTGGATTAGAGCTGTTGTGATGTGATCTTGTTTTCTAGATCCCGTGATGATCCCGGCCGCGGAGTTCAATGTGGACCTTAAAGAGGCCAGTTTAGCTTTGGGTAGACCAGCCAGGGTCATTATTCCATAGTCTAAACGGGAGATGATTAGGGATTGGACTGCTAGTTGCAAGTCTGCAGGCGGCATAAATGGTTTGATTTTTTTTAAGTTGGACAGATGGTGATTAACTCCTCTTGTTGTTGCACTGATGTGGTCTTGCATATTGAGGAATTTGTTCAGCCTTATTCCTAATGATCTAGTTGAGTCAACAATGCTGGGGTGCAATTGAGGGCTGTTTGTTGTTTAAGCCAGACTTGAATGGGGGCAGGATGATTGTGGGGAGCCAGAAGGGGGAATTCTGTCTTGAGGGTATTTAGCATAAGGGGGTTATGAGATAGCCACTGTTGAGTTATTAAAGGAGCAGAGGTGAGAGTATTGATGTCATCTGCTGAAGAAATTTTCAGATACAATTGAGTATCATCGGCATACATGTGATAGAGTATGTTTGTGTGTTTCAAAATGTCAGTGAGAGGTTCCATGTACAGGTTGAATAGTGTGGGTGAGAGTGCGGAACCTTGCGGGACTCCAATTGAGACCGGCTTTTTTGTGGAAAGGTTGTGGTTGACTTAGATTCTTTGCGTTCTATTTTGAAGGAACAAAGCACACCAATTTAGAACTGGACCCGATAACCCCATCCTTTTTTAAGAAGGTCAATCAAGTCGTCATGTTTGACCGTGTCAAAGGCCGATGAAAGATCAAGTAGTATAAGTAGGCAAGGTTCATTCTGTTCAAGTAACCTAAGGGCGTCATCAACAATGTGTGTTAGTGCAGATTTGGTACTATGCCCAGATCTGAAGCACGATTGGTATTGGTCCAGTAGCTGAAACTGTTCAATGTGGCTGCAGAGTTGTGTGTTTACACACTTCTCAAGTAGTTTGGCTAAGGTCATGATACTGGAAATACGGCGGAAGTTGTTAGGGTCAGATAAATCTGCATTTGGCTTCTTTAGGATGGGGGTGACTTGTCCGATCTTGAGGCAATCTGGGATCTGGCCTTGCACGAATGATTCAGGTACAATTTTAGACCAGAGAGGAAAGATGGAAACGTAGAGTTCTTGAAGAACTTGACAGGCATAGGATCCTTGAAATGATTTGAAGGTTTAAATGCCAATATGATGTTAAACAGCTCTGAGTCATCCAGAAGTGTGAAGGTATTCCATGAAGCATACTTTTTTGGAGTGCAGACCACAAGTCCTGCCAGAAGAGAGCTCGCCCGAAGGGTCCTTGGGGAGGGAAAGGATTGGGCTGGATTCTGTGAGTCCGGGAAGGATCGCTGCGGTTCTAGCTCGATCTTTTTTTGTCTTTTCCATAAAGTGTGAAGAGAACGCCTCACCACTTGGGAGTTTTTTGGCTCTGTTTTTGGCCTTATCGAGCTGAGCCTTAAAGTGATCAATTTTGGCCCCCCGGATATGTTTTGTTGTAGGCACTTCTTGTCATGCTTAATAGCTTGAGGCTAGTTATGGAGGGAGGGTTTCTCCAGGATCTTTCAGCAAGCCTTAGTTTCCGGCGTTCCTCGTTAAGGTAACTATTAAACCAAGCTTTGAATGTTTGCTGGAGATCCTTTTGAGCTGCAAAGGAGCAAGCGAGTCAAAAATACATCATGGAATGAATGTAGTGATCCGTGAGTTCATATAGACTTGTTGTATTGGGTGGGGGGGGAGAAGATTATTGCCCATGCAGGTGAGTTCATTTACATTGAGGTTTCTCAAATCCCTAGACCATTGTTTGTTCTTACGCAGTTGCCGTGTCTAAACAATACTCTTTCCAGGATTCTAAAAGAGTTTAGGTAATGGTTTGACCAGTCACATGGTGATATGTCATCCAGTTGTATGATGTTGTCTTTGGCTATGATTAGATCTAGGGTTGCACCTTTGTTATGAGTAGGACAGTTGCATGATTGTATGAAGTTAAGGTCAGAGAGGAAAGCCTTGAAAGTGTATAGTATATCGTCGTTCAAGTTGAAGTCCCCGAGGAAGATATGGTTAGGGAGCTGATCAGAGTTAACTGATATGGTCTCCATTATTTATTTAATGCACAGAAGATTGTCTCCAGGGGGGTGGTATATCTTGTGGAGTATACATACTACCTTGTCATTCTTCAGGATTTCAATTTCGAGGCATTTGCAGGAGGACATAGGGGCTGATTGTGCAGGTCTAAGAGAGAGATTAGTTTGATGGTTGCAAGCGATGTCACCCCCAATTTTAACTGGTCTATCAAGTCTAATGATGTCGTATTCAGGTGGAACCAAGATGTCCAAGATTGGTGCAGAGGAATCATTAAGCAAAGTTTCAGTTAATATCAGGAGGTCTAAGTCTTGCGTGAGTATTAGGTCAGCAATATCCGCTGCATGTTTTACTGCCGATCTGCAGTTAATGAGGATTGTTTTGATGTGACCATTGGATACAACATTTTTGATGTGTGAAGTGTGAATAGTTCGTACGTTTTCCTTGTTCATAGATCTGAGACTGACCGTAGATTCACTAAACGGATTACAGGGCATAGTTTGAATATTTAAAGTTTCAGGAGAAGGGTCAAGACACGCAGCTCTATAGGATAATAGCAGGGAGTGAATGTCTGCATCTGTGAGGTAATTTGTAATCCTATGTGGCCTGGAGTGGTGATTGGGATAAGGCTGTGAGATCCTTTCAGTTTTCACTGGAATTTTAATGGGTGAGGTTTCCTTCCGGCAGTGTTTGCTCAATGCGGGAAGGGTGGGTTGGTTAGTTTTTGAGGTTGAACTGAGATCCCATAGCTTCTCCATTTTCGACGAGAAGTATAATATGTTCTGGAGGCCCTCTTTAACTAGCTGAAGATCCTTCTTGATGTGAGCCAGCTTATCCTCAATGGAGGGCGGGTTAGGAGTTAGAGTGACTGGTTTAGAGGTAAGCAGTAAATGCATGTTAATGGCTGGTGTAATGGAGGTGGGGGAGATAGAGGTGTCAGAATGTTTTCTTCACTAAGAGTCTTGAGTAGAGGATCTGTAGAAATTTGTGGTGTGGGAGGCAGGTGGTAAGGATGGGCCTTACCCCGAGGCAAAATAGGCATGGAAGAGGGATCTAACGCTCTCCCGTTTGTTATTGTTGCGAGCTATAAGGGGATGATCATAGTGAATCAATGCCATAGGTATTGAGGGTGCTAGAGGATTCAATAAGTTGGTGTTCAGGCAGATTTTTGGTGCTAATTGGGGTACGAGTCGTACGGAGAAAACGCTCCGTACGACTATTCGTACTGCCTTTTTCCATGATTGGAATCGGCCCCTTAGGAGGAAAAAATAGAAATATGCAACTAGATGATAATGCTTTAATCTGCATTGCTTTGTCCAATGTCTGATCTACAAAAATTACATAGAGTTACACCAGACTCTTCTGGTTGCAGAGATATATAGTTTTTGATGATTGTCAAATGGTGTTGATAAATAAATAAACACAATTTTGGTACCCAGGTGGTACCTGGTTTGGTTTATTTATTTATTTATTTATTTGAAAGGTTTTATATAGCGCGAACAAGACCCAACAGGGTATCAGAGCACTGTACATTGTGGTTAAAAAGTTGCGCTGATGACAGAGGAGGATATATCACATTCACCAATGCAGAAAACAATAGAGATAAACATAGTTACAAAAGATGCACACGGCATGGTAGATAAGTGGGTCAATGATGTGAAGCGAATACAGATGGCTTGCAAGGTTACAGGTCTATTGTCACAGGTGGCTATCCAGGAGTAATGCTTTGACTTCACTTCTAAAAGCAGCGGCCGAAGGGTTCGTTCTGATATGGGGAGGGCGAGCAGTCCATATTCTTGGAGCAAGACCAAAAAATTCTTGGTTGCAGGTTCTCTTCTTTTTGAACTTTTGAGCTTCTTAGGGCTCGATTCCCACCAGATAGTTCAAGCTTATTAGCCAAGTAAGTGTGAGTGTTCTGATGCAGCACTTTATGTGTCAAGCAGGCTATCTTGTATCTGATCCTTGCATCGATCGACAGCCAGTTGAGTTGGATTAGAGCTGTTGTGATGTGATCTTGTTTTCTAGATCCCGTGATGATCCCGGCCGCAGAGTTCAATGTGGACCTTAAAGAGGCCAGTTTAGCTTTGGGTAGACCAGCCAGGGTCATTATTCCATAGTCTAAACGGGAGATGATTAGGGATTGGACTGCTAGTTGCAAGTCTGCAGGCGGCATAAATGGTTTGATTTTTTTTAAGTTGGACAGATGGTGATTAACTCCTCTTGTTGTTGCACTGATGTGGTCTTGCATATTGAGGAATTTGTTCAGCCTTATTCCTAATGATCTAGTTGAGTCAACAATGCTGGGGTGCAATTGAGGGCTGTTTGTTGTTTAAGCCAGACTTGAATGGGGGCAGGATGATTGTGGGGAGCCAGAAGGGGGAATTCTGTCTTGAGGGTATTTAGCATAAGGGGGTTATGAGATAGCCACTGTTGAGTTATTAAAGGAGCAGAGGTGAGAGTATTGATGTCATCTGCTGAAGAAATTTTCAGATACAATTGAGTATCATCGGCATACATGTGATAGAGTATGTTTGTGTGTTTCAAAATGTCAGTGAGAGGTTCCATGTACAGGTTGAATAGTGTGGGTGAGAGTGCGGAACCTTGCGGGACTCCAATTGAGACCGGCTTTTTTGTGGAAAGGTTGTGGTTGACTTAGATTCTTTGCGTTCTAATTTGAAGGAACAAAGCACACCAATTTAGAACTGGACCCGATAACCCCATCCTTTTTTAAGAAGGTCAATCAAGTCATCATGTTTGACCGTGTCAAAGGCCGATGAAAGATCAAGTAGTATAAGTAGGCAAGGTTCATTCTGGTCAAGTAACCTAAGGGCGTCATCAACAATGTGTGTTAGTGCAGATTTGGTACTATGCCCAGATCTGAAGCACGATTGGTATTGGTCCAGTAGCTAAAACTGTTCAATGTGGCTGCAGAGTTGTGTGTTTACACACTTCTCAAGTAGTTTGGCTAAGGTCATGATACTGGAAATACGGCAGAAGTTGTTAGGGTCAGATAAATCTGCATTTGGCTTCTTTAGGATGGGGGTGACTTGTCCGATCTTGAGGCAATCTGGGATCTGGCCTTGCACGAATGATTCATGTACAATTTTAGACCAGAGAGGAAAGATGGAAGCGTAGAGTTCTTGAAGAACTTGACAGGCATAGGATCCTTGAAATGATTTGAAGGTTTAAATGCCAATATGATGTTAAACAGCTCTGAGTCATCCAGAAGTGTGAAGGTATTCCATGAAGCATACTTTTTTGGAGTGCAGACCACAAGTCCTGCCAGAAGAGAGCTCGCCCGAAGGGTCCTTGGGGAGGGAAAGGATTGGGCTGGATTCTGTGAGTCCGGGAAGGATCGCTGCGGTTCTAGCTCGATCTTTTTTTGTCTTTTCCATAAAGTGTGAAGAGAACGCCTCACCACTTGGGAGTTTTTTGGCTCTGTTTTTGGCCTTATCGAGCTGAGCCTTAAAGTGATCAATTTTGGCCCCCCGGATATGTTTTGTTGTAGGCACTTCTTGTCATCCTTAATAGCTTGAGGCTAGTTATGGAGGGAGGGTTTCTCCAGGATCTTTCAGCAAGCCTTAGTTTCCGGCGTTCCTCGTTAAGGTAACAATTAAACCAAGCTTTGAATGTTTGCTGGAGATCCTTTTGAGCTGCAAAGGAGCAAGCGAGTCAAAAATATTCATCATGGAATGAATGTAGTGATCCGTGAGTTCATATAGACTTGTTGTATTGGGTGGGGGGGAGAAGATTATTGCCCATGCAGGTGAGTTCATTTACATTGATGTTTCTCAAATCCCTAGACCATTGTTTGTTCTTACGCAGTTGCCGTGTCTAAACAATACTCTTTCCAGGATTCTAAAAGAGTTTAGGTAATGGTTTGACCAGTCACATGGTGATATGTCATCCAGTTGTATGATGTTGTCTTTGGCTATGATTAGATCTAGGGTTGCACCTTTGTTATGAGTAGGACAGTTGCATGATCGTATGAAGTTAAGGTCAGAGAGGAAAGCCTTGAAAGTGTATAGTATATCGTCGTTCAAGTTGAAGTCCCCGAGGAAGATATGGTTAGGGAGCTGATCAGAGTTAACTGATATGGTCTCCATTATCTCCAGGGGGGTGGTATATCTTGTGGAGTATACATACTACCTTGTCATTCTTCAGGATTTCAATTTCGAGGCATTTGCAGGAGGACATAGGGGCTGATTGTGCAGGTCTAAGAGAGAGATTAGTTTGATGGTTGCAAGCGATGTCACCCCCAATTTTAACTGGTCTATCAAGTCTAATGATGTCGTATTCAGGTGGAACCAAGATGTCCAAGATTGGTGCAGAGGAATCATTAAGCAAAGTTTCAGTTAATATCAGGAGGTCTAAGTCTTGCGTGAGTATTAGGTCAGCAATATCCGCTGCATGTTTTACTGCTGATCTGCAGTTAATGAGGATTGTTTTGATGTGACCTTTGGATACAACATTTTTGATGTGTGAAGTGTGAATAGTTCGTACGTTTTCCTTGTTCATAGATCTGAGACTGACCGTAGATTCACTAAACGGATTACAGGGCATAGTTTGGATATTGAAAGTTTCAGGAGAAGGGTCAAGACACACAGCTCTATAGGATAATAGCAGGGAGTGAATGTCTGCATATGTGAGGTAATTTGTAATCCTATGTGGCCTGGAGTGGTGATTGGGATAAGGCTGTGAGATCCAGTCAGTGTTCACTGGAATTTTAATGGGTGAGGTTTCCTTCCGGCAGTGTTTGCTCAATGCGGGAAGGGTGGGTTGGTTAGTTTTTGAGGTTGAACTGAGATCCCATAGCTTCTCCATTTTCGACGAGAAGTATAATATGTTCTGGAGGCCCTCTTTAACTAGCTGAAGATCCTTCTTGATGTGAGCCAGCTTATCCTCAATGGAGGGCGGGTTAGGAGTTAGAGTGACTGGTTTAGAGGTAAGCAGTAAATGCATGTTAATGGCTGGTGTAATGGAGGTGGGGGAGATAGAGGTGTCAGAATGTTTTCTTCAGTAAGAGTCTTGAGTAGAGGATCTGTAGAAATTTGTGGTGTGGGAGGCAGGTGGTAAGGATGGGCCTTACCCCGAGGCAAAATATGCATGGAAGAGGGATCTAACGCTCTCCCGTTTGTTATTGTTGCGAGCTATAAGGGGATGATCATAGTGAATCAATGCCATAGGTATTGAGGGTGCTAGAGGATTCAATAAGATGGTGTTCAGGCAGATTTTTGGTGCTAATTGGGGCTTTGGTTCAAACACTGAGAAGTCACCACTGGTGCAGGAGGGTTGATCAAGTTGAGTATTAGTAAGTGATGAAAATGGTGTGGAGAGGTTGGAGCTATTAGATGCGGGTGGAGGGCTTGGTGGCGCATTGTTAGCCTTTGAGTTTTTGATCCTCAAAAAGAATTTGTCGAACTGCTCCAGGTGTCGATATGATGCTTATATAAGACTGTTCCCATTGTTGTATAGTGACATTATGAGATCAACCTTGAGGACTGGAGAGGGTATAACGGATAGACTGAAGCCGTGAGGTGTTTTCCTTATCGGTTTGGATCTGAGTATGGACATAAAGGCTCTTCTCCATTGGGGTCTCCTGTTAGTGAAGAAGATTAGGTCATTAACGATGATGCCTTTAGAAGTGCAGAAGTAGGCATCTGAGACCAGCGTTTCAGGGTACCGTTTAGGTAGGTTATGTTTAAAGTTTTTTGCAGCATTTTTCGACAGGTTGGGGCAGTAACCAATCTTAAAGGCATTGTGCCCCACCAGCGACAGCAGGTCCTTGTTGGGGCTAGTGATATTAGGAGCCATGGCGGAGGTTAGTAGCTGGGTAAGGGTTTTTGAGGGCTAAGTATGTGGAAGTTGCATGTTACACCATTAATTATAATTGTGTCAAGGTCATAAGAATCAGACGACCATATTAAATGAGAATTATGTTCAGATTTAGAGTAGGGATATTTAGTAAGGGACTTGATAATGAATTAGTGCATCAAGGAGCATATGGAGGTTTTATGAAAGAGCATGAGAAAAAAAAACATTTCAAGATGGCCGCTTCCATGACCTAAAAGGTAGGAAGAAGCAGTCCTACCTTTATTTCAATTCAAGGTCAACATGCCGTAGTCCTCCTTTACTTTTCGTGCCTATCTTAGGCAGAAATTGATAGACTTATGTCTATTTTAAATGAGCTGGTCCTATCTCAGTTCTGAAGCCAGGCTCTTTTTATGGCAAGGGGAGTCCTTTGTCTATTTTCTGTAGTATGATTGCATACCTATCCTATTGCAGGTTACCCAACTTGTATACTGGTGGTACCTAGGTGGCAACTGCAATCGAAATAAAGTTTAGCAAAGTTCATAAATAAAGGAGATAAGATTTAATATTCAAGTTCCAGGTTTACAAACACTGGAGAAAGGGCATAAATCATGGGGTGTTTTAGGGGCCGATCTCGGTCGGAAAGCAAAATGGTGTTGGTCGAAGGCAACTCTGACCTTCATCGTTTTGAGGATCATACTGTTTAACAAATATTTTATATATTGTTCATTCTATTTATGTTATAAAAAGTAAATGTTTTATATTAAAGAGAATAATTTTTAAAACTGCTAGGAATTTCTAATAACAATTTCAAAATGTAAAAGTTTTACTTTAGAATATATATTATACCAATTAATCTTTAATAAATAAAAAACTTAGATCAATTGAATGTTACATTAACTATATTAATTAATGTTAAACAATTACCAAAAATAAAAACACATTAATTTATCAATAGCTGCTAAAATGATTTACACATATATACACACACATTTCAATGATTTTAACTAACTTAAATAACAATTCACTAATGATCCAAAGATTTTGAAAAATAATCTTAAATAACATAGACATTTGCAAAATATTTATAAAATTCAACCTACAACAAAAACACCATAACAAAACACAGTATAATGCTAAAAGACCCTTTACTAATTGCAGTCATACAAACATTAAAGAAATATATAATTTGAAGGGGTGTGAGGTTCACTATTCTAACTCCAAACCAACAGACATTGGGTGAAGTGTATTATTAATAAATGGGTCAGATTGTATATTCTAATTCCAGTCCCACAAACATTGTGGAAAGTATTTAAATTGGGGGATGGGAGAGGTGTCATTACCATTTTAACTCCATTCTCAAAAACATTGGGGAAACCACAAATCGAGGGGGAGGTTTACTACTTTAACTCCAATCCGAGTATAATTATAGAAAGTGTACACATTAAAGGAGTGAGCTTTACTATTCAAACTCCAATCCAAATAAAATTCAGATAAGTGAATAACTTTGAAAGAGGTTACTATTGTAACATCAGTCTTAAAAACATTGAGGAAAGTGAAAGAAATAAAGGCATGCAATTTATTCTAACTCCAGCCCAATTAAAATTGTGGAAAGTGAACAAATAAAAGGAGTGAGATTTACTATTATAACTTCAGTCAAATTAAAAATTGAGAAAGTGCATAAATTAAACAGTGGGAGATATACTATACTAAATAATCACACTAACATTGGGGAAGGTACATTAATCTGAGATGTGCTGTAGCATTTCCTATTTTGTTCTAGATTTAAAATAAACGTGTAGAATGAATGTACAGTAATGTTTAACTTAGTCATTGCAAATTTATTATAAAATGTTTTAATCATCATTTTACTTTCTCATAGGGCGATCTTCATTTCGATTGTGGAGTCTCCCTATGGCATAGTATAAGGAAAAGTAAAAAAGATTTTAAAGTAAAGGTAATGTTATATATAATGTTACACTAAATTTTAAATTTGAAAAAGTTTGTAAAAAATATTTTGTAATTAAAATCATAAATGTTTTATTTTTAGATATATTTTAACATAAAATTATATATATTTTCATATTTAACTATTTTATAAAATTTTATCTAACCTTATTGAATATGGGGTTTTACTTTAAGTCCCTACCCCCATTTTATTTATGGGAGGGTGTTGCAATATCACTGTTTGGCCAAATGTGGATCTGGACTTCCTACTGTTTCTTTTTGCCAGCACTAACTTACACTCGTAAATTCAGCTTCACCGCTGATTTCATGGGTTGAAGACATGTAAGTCTAAACTTTTGAGTAGCCTGACACTCAGATTTTAAATAGCCAAATGTTCAAAAGTTACCTAAAAGAGTAGGAATAAATTAGATGTGTAAGTTACTCACAAGTGTCAGTTTCCCTTGTGATTAGCCAACTTACTATGCTTTGAGTTAGAACATTAAGGGGCAATATGATGTTGCAAACTCCGATATCCACATGGGAGCTTCTCCAGTGGGCAGAAACCGCCTCCAGCACAAGCTGCACCGTGTGGTAGGCACCTCAAGGTGCCTGCCACACGGTACAGGGATTTTGCTAGAGGGGCACCATAGGCACCTCCCAGGCCCCTAAGCGTAGGGAAAGGAGGGAAGGGGGCCCTGGTAGGAGCCCCCAATGTCGTTTATCCACAGCCAAGCACGACATGGGAAGTCTGTCGGAAACAGACATCGCAATCCCGAAGGCGGAGCCAAAACTTGCTCTGCCTTCATTGAAAAGATAACTATTATGCTCCTGTTCTGACGGGCTCACAGAGCCTGGCCGAAGAGGAGCGGAATCCCCTTGTGGTTTTCCCTCCGACCGCCGTACTCAAAATACGGCGGTCGGAGGGAAAGCTCAGGATGTCGGGCCCTATATCTATATATATTCAAATAATTACAGTTTAATTTAAAGTTTTGATAGTACTACTAAGCTGTTTAGAAAAAGATTTTATTATTTTTGTACACAGTATTTATTAGTACATATTTTGGTAGTCTGTTGTTATCTTTGTAATATGATTTGATAAAAACAATAAACACCTACATACCTACCTATTGTTTTCATTAAAACACTATATTATTTTTTTGTAGATATTTGTATGCTTGCTATAGTTGTTATTTTTTTTGCTAATGTATTTTTAGTTGACATTGTAAGTATAGAAAATCAGTATTTTAGCCTATGATATTTTTATTGACCGTAGTCGTACATACAAGCCAGATCAAAGTGTTGTCTTCGGAACTGGAATGCCTGCTTTAAAGTGACAAATATAGATAAGGATTTGGAATCCTTATACGGTCATATGTGATGATAAACTGAGCTTCACTTCTAAGTGAGATATATCATGTCTCACTGACCATAGCACCAAAACGTGCATCTTAGAAATTAAATGTTAGATAAGTTACCTATTATTGTTGAGGGCGAGCAGTTCTATGCACAACTCCCGCTGGGCAATTATTTTTATCCACCACTGTAAACAATGCAGCACATTCATGATGGAATTTTTGAGTTCATAAAGTAGTACTCCTGTACGACTCTTTTATTCTTACATGCCTTTAGGAATTGGCACCAAACATCTAAAATGGGAATAAAATGGGACTATTAGGGGAATGTTCATGTCAGGCTCTCCAATTCCGTATCCTCAGGGCTGTGCCGATGCTCAAAAGGGGCCCAGCTCTGAATTGACCCAAGTCTGGAATGTGTGTATCTACACAGACTTTTGGGGCAATTGAGCGGGGGAAGGAAAGGGTGGGGACTGCGGGGAGGGAGACCTGTGGGGGAAACAAAGAGACACTGTGAACTGAAGTTCTGACTGCTAATCCTCTCTTCTACCACTAAGCCCTTTTTCCCAGAACACCCCTCTAGTCCACCCTTTCCTACCTGTAAAGAAAATAAAGGTAAAACAGAACACTTCAGAGGAGAGCTGAGGGTGACACCTTCACGACAAAGCCATATCGGGAGATAGAAAAAACAAGAAGGAATACGAGAGACAATTGCTTCTGATTATCCCCTTATTAATCTGTTCCTCAAAACACCCCCACCGAGTATAGGCACCACCTACCAGGAATTTCTGTTCAGCGTAACCTGGCTTAGTCCCGTTATGTCCTTCATCTCCCTCTATGCGCTCTCTCTCTCTCTCCTGTGGTATATGAAATATAGAAATAAAATAGAAACAACAAAGAACATATACAAGAGTTTGTTATTGTGCCAGGAGGCCTCCTGGTCATTCAAACATAGGGGAGAAACGTTAGCCAGCACGTTATCCCTGCTAATCTTAAAGTTCCAAGTCGCAAATGATATTAGTTCGATAATAATACACACGGTCTGTAAGACCTGTAAAAAGATAGTCAAATAGTGAGCGCCCCCACACAAGTGCTATGTAGACTCCGATTTGCGTGCTTTGCCTTCGGAGAAACGAACACACTCATACACACTGAATGAGAAGGTTTTGCGGGCGCTATCACTCTCCCTGCATGGACCGTACCTGGTTTCGCCAACAGAGAGAACGCAGCCCAAGCGCCTCTATGGGCGTCAACACTCCTCTGCACGAGATCGCTTCTCTAGCGGGTCTCATCCAACAGAGGAGTTACTTGTAACCGAGGAACTCGTCTCCGGTCACCAACAAGAATTGCAGTTCAATAGTTTTGTGTCCGTGACACTCTTACCGCCCTGCGGAGCCGCCTGAAGGAAAGTCCTGCTTGCTAGAAGGATCCAGGTCGAATAATCGGCAGCGCAGCCCGAAGTTCAAGCGGCTTTAATTCCTGCTTCTGGCGCTGCCGCTGACGTACGTACGACATGCCTCGCCTTGCATCATGGGAAATGCAGTCCCGCTGAGGTTTTCTGAACCGTCGGTTTTGTTCCGGCAGGGCAGGTAGCGTGTCAGCCGGCCACGAAATCCTGACAGTTCAAATATATGTTTATTGCACTTTTACTATTCGGGAACTGGATTTTTCTTGGTCGATTCACAAAGGTATGTTAAAAGATGTAAACGTGTGCTCCTGTTGTACTACTTCCTGTGCTTATGCTTTTGTGAATGGGCCCCAATAACTATAGAGCTTCTTTCTTAAATATTCTGCTAATTCTCTTCTTTCATGAAAAGGTCTTGGAGACACCAAAGGTAATGTTATATTATATACGCTGGAGGCACTGTACATTTGCGATGGGCGCTAGAACTTCCATGGCCCTTGAACACTTCCAAGTGTGCTAGACAGTTCACATAAGTCACAGTGTTAACTGACAAAGTTAGACCAACGTTTGTTTCTATGGCATCGACACATTACCATATCCACGAATGTGGAAACCTTTGTGTGGTAGGAGCTAATTTTCACAAGTATAAAAAGAACTAAATGCTAAATAAAACTGATTATTAAAAGCAATTATCTATCTATCTATCTATCTATCTATCTATCTATCTATCTATCTATCTATCTATCTATCTATCTATCTATCTATCTATCTATCTATCTATCTATCTATCTATCTATCTATCTATCTATCTATCTATCTATCTATCTATCTATCTATCTATCTATCTATCTATCCATCTATCTATCTATCTCTCTAGCTTTATATCTAAAGAATAGAAATTGTGTATGCAGGGAACCAAGGCTCAAAATTAAGGGCCTGATTTTGAGTTTGGTGGATGGGTTATTCCGCCACAAGTGCATTTTATCCTAATTCACTGGTAATGACGCGAACGGATCAGTGGCGTAGCTAGCCATTCTGCCACCTGTGGCGGCCACAATTGAGAGCGGGGAGGGGGGGTGGCGATTGCTGTGATGGCTGCCCGCATGGCCGCAGGTAAGAGTGGAAGGTGGAGCTATGCCGCTGCTGCCCCCACAACTTGTGCCGCCTGGGGCGAACCGCCCCACCCCCTTTGCTACGCCACTAGAACGGATGAGTACAGATGCAGATAGGGGTGCTACGGATCTGTTTACAAATGACTTACAGAATACGACAGTAGATAGGTTAAACTAATCTTTAATGGTTAGGCCTCAGGTTAGCAATAGTGATAGCACCTTAAAAAGCTTTGTTATCATCGATGAAAAATGCCTCTACAAAAGTAATGAATTGATAGCCATATCGCGAAGGGCTTGTGATATCAAGGAACCAAGATAAACAATACGTTGGAACTCAGCACATATTATCTCTCAAATATCAGCTTCCACTATACTTCATAAATGGCAACATTCTGTCCTCAAACATCAGCTTGTAAATGTCAGAAAATGCGCAGGTTTTGCCATGCAGTACAGTATTTTCATGTTGAACAAATAAGCTCACTTCGCCCAAATAAAAGCTTACCATTTAAAGTATCAAAGCACGTTTTATCCTGGAATTTCAGCTTTCTGTTTTAAGTAAATACATGTTTGTTCCTTAAACATCAGCTTGTCATTTTTTTTATCAAGTTAAAATGCCATGCATGGGCAAATGCTAGTATCTGTGTCCTAGATTTTAGTGATTGTTTCAAGGTACCCTCCGGAAGATCTTCACTGTGTTTTTCAGAGGCAGAGTGTTTTATCCTGGATTTGAATGTCTTCTGATTTGCAGTACATTTTAAGAGGTTCAGTGGCACTTTCAGTACTTCCATGATCCACTTAGTGAAGTATAATTTTCTTTGTCTGTTTGACGGCATGATGATTCGCTGCCATGTGGCTCATAAATTATGTATTGATTGCATCTGAATTTGAGTATGAGTTCCAACCACCTCATTTCAAGGCTGAAGAGGTGGGGTCAAACCATCTGTCAGCCATTTTGTTGTTTGATTTTCTTTCATTTCTTTTTGTTGCATAGAAGAGGCTAGGAAGATTATTGATCAAGGAGGGACTGTGGCCATCCTCCTCCTTGATCTAAGTGCTGCATTTGATACTGTTAATCACAGCGTCCTTCTTCAGAGACTCTCTAACCTGGAAGTCTCCACCCAGGTTCTCCACTGGTTTAAGTCCTTTCTGTTGTGGTAAATATTTCATTACCGGTACTATTTTTTATGCGGTAAAGTCTAGTAAGAATAACTCAGAAAATATAAGAGGCAGAATCCGTGGTATTAGAGGTTCTAAAAGGCTTTATTCCTCTATAAAGGAATTACAGTTCGAACTGTAGGCTTCAAATTCCATCACCACGAAGGTTCAGGAAGGGAAGGCAATACATTATTGACAAGTAATGATATTTATATGAAAAGTATTACATTAAGACAGATGCAAGAGGCGTAACAGCTGATAATACAGATAATGATACACATACGTAATGAAAAAGGGCGTAAACATAGGCGTAACTAAATACGTCATTAAACATGATGTCACAAGTGGGTGGATCCATAAGGGAATCCTGCAATGTCAGCAGAAATATTTGGCAGAGATGCGCGCGCAGCCGCATGACGTGTGATTGACGTGCAACTAGAGGGTGAAGGAGACTTGACATTTAGCTCTACATGTGGAGACAGAAGTCTGGGGGGTCATGTCAACCTAATCCCAAATCATATCTAATATCTTATGTTTAAAGAACTGTATTATCCAAAAGGAAAGGTCTCTCGGACAGAATCTATTCTATACTGACTGTTAGTGCGTGTACAAGCGTCTAAGTGTCTATATGAGATGCGAGGGGGCAGGAATCTTCCATGGTAACAGGGGCTATGAATTACTCGCATGAGGACAGTGAGGCCTGGCCCTTTGCTCGGTAGCTGGAAGAATGTTTACCTAAACTACTAGACAGGAATGCATCGGATGAGGAGCGGAGCAGATAATCTTGAAGGTGAAATACAGTTTTTGGCAGGCAACAGGCTGGATCAGGCACCGTTAGCCGCGCAGGGAGTAGGACAAAGTTCATGGATACAGATGCAGGCTCGGACTGGAGCTTTCAGAGGCAGAAGGCAGGAAAAGGCTTGATGGCAGAATTCAGGGCCTACTCGCCTGAATCTGTAAAATGTGGAAAGTGAACCACATAAAGTCGGTGGCCTTTCATACTTAGGAATGGAATATCTGACCCATTCATGGCGGATCTGAAAGAGGACATGTTGACGGTGGACGCACATGTATTTGCGTCTTCATAACTGAAACTGGAGGGAACATACATGTACTTATAGCATGCACATTGAGCCGTTGGGGTCTACGATAGGGGACATAACTGATCACAGAATTCATATTTCCTCATTCCCTCCTTGTCCCTTACGGACCCTCAGGAGATATCGATCTTCATCAATCCATCGATCTGGTCATATAGCATCATTTGTTCTTCTTTCTTCTTCCGGGATCTTGAACGAAAACTTGGATGCGGGATACACGATGTGGCACACAGACCACAAATCGCTGGCCCACATTGTAGACATAAGCAGCAACTGAATAGTATGAGAAAGCCAATACCTAGGAAGGATAGGATCCTCCCTCCCCAGGCTGACAACACGCTCCAGAACCAACCGGACCAAGTCCAGGTGCCTGGACTCTGGTGTATCTGGCTTATAATCTTATGAAGGCGAGTTATGGCTTTATATACTGACGGCGAGTTTTCTGGTATGAAAACACAGCAACTTGATCCGATGACCCTACAAGCTCCGCCCCTATCGGCCAAGATGACGTCAAGGACAAGACGATTTTGAAGCACAACAATCCGCATCGCAGACTGCTCTTCTGTTAAATTTCCTAAGGCGGAAGTAGTCTGTTCACTACTGCTTCAAGGGTTCTAGTTAATCTACGTATCAGCTTACTATTAGTGACTGTACCTATATAGGGAAAGAAACCTTTATTGAAATCTGTGTATTGTTCCCATGCCGTTTCAGTGTAATCGACAATCGGGAGATCTCTCTGCTGTCTATTGTGTACTAAATGGGTATTTCTGTGATAATCAGGAGGGGCTAGGAAAACAGGTGGCAGAAGGAATGCTATGTAACAGGTACCATCCCAATCTAGAGGTAGATGTATATATGCGGTCTGGCCACATATGAAGTAGGAATGACGGGAAGCTCTAAATGTAGACTTGCCTTGATCACTGAATTTTATTACAGTGGTGCATTTACTATGGCCCATGTGTATGGAACCATTCTTTCTTACACATAATTCCCCTTTAACTGGGAATACTGACATAACGGATAAGATTGGCGTAGCTTCGGATTCAACATTCAGAATCAGGAGGTTAAGTGTAAAATTACCTAATCCATATACTTCATTTTCTAGATCAGTTCCTGTTCTTTTGGGAAGTCCCTCCTTGTTAGGGTAGCAGACTTTAAGCAAAACTAGGTTCAGGTTTCCCCATACCCAGTTGTCTTGATAAACTACGGGATTTGAATCTAGGGAATTAATCAAACTAAACCATGCTCCACAGGAGCCATTGTGTGTGAACGGATACGGAAAGAGGGGCAAAACTCCCTTATAGTTCTGATAGGGAGGGAGTCGGCCACATATCCAACAATTTGTAGCATTGCTGGTCTGATGGGAATGATGTAACATACTAATGAAAGTGTTGTTGCGCAGCGCAAATCTATAAGACAACTCATGCGGAGGTAATTCGCTAAAAGAATGTTCAGCAGTAACATTGTAAGCATGCTTAGAAATAGGGTAATACATATGTAACAATACACTAGAAATGATGATCAAAAGACTTAGAAAAAACAAAATTAATAATGTAACTGTGCAGTGACTACGAAGCGATTTACAGTACGAATGTTTTTTAAGCTTTATCTGTCTATTTCTCTCTCTATTTCGGTCTAGAGGATACATGTCAGAGACAAATTCAACCGATTCACCTTGGAGAGGACTTAAACAATCAAATTGTCTGACTTGCTAGACCTTAATTTCAGTTTATAGAGTTCATTTTTTGTCTGTTCAACCAAGGGGAGCTTTGAGTCTGTCTGTGAGGGAATGCAGGGCTGAGTGTTCACATCGGACGGTAGTCCATAAAATTTCTTGATATGACTCGAGTGTAACCACCCTTTACGTCCTTCAACCTTCACGGCTGTCCTTGTTGTCAGCAAGACGAGTTTGGGCGATTTCCACCTGGGCTCCAACTGGGTCTTCCGGTCGAAGTTCCTCACAAGAACCAGATCACCTGGAACCACGTCATGGGGCTTCACCTCAGTGTTATCGGGAAAAGCTGCAGCTACCTGTGAACGACAAGATTGTAGTGCAGACATCAAGGAAGCCAGGTAATCTGTCAGCATATTACAGTCAACATCAGTGATTTTGCGAGGTATAGGCGTCCCCCACATATTTGGTGGTCTACCGAAGATCACCTCGTACGGGGATAGCCCTGTTCGAGAATGTGCTACCATTCTCATATAAAAGAGCGCAACTGGTAAGGCTACTATCCAATCGACACCTTTTTCTCTACATATTTTGGACAATCTAATTTTCAGAGTTTGATTATGACGTTCCACAAGACCTGCTGCCTCGGGATGTCGAACACAGTGGAATTTCCATTGGTAACCTAACAGAAGTGAAACGTGTTTCATTAGTTCAGATGAGAACGGCTGGCCGTTATCTGAGTACACGACACGTGGTAAACCGAATCGTGGGAAGAATTCTCGAACTAGCTGTTTGGCAGTAGTAGGGGCAGTGTAATCTGAAACCGGGTAGGCTTCTGTCCAACGAAATCCACCCTGCTCTACGGGGATGCTTTTACCTGGATTAAACTGACAACATATCATACAGGTACGTACTTTCTGTTTGGCTGCTGCTCGCAAGTGTTTGTTGAACCAAATGTGTTGAATACTGTCTAGCATAGCTTTTTCTCCTAGGTGCGCTTCGGGCGGTGATCAGCAGATCATCGACATATTGAAGTAAGGCAGTGTTAACTGGCATGTGGATACTGTCAAGTTCTCGTTTCAGTGCTTGGCTATAGATGCTGGGGCTTTCTGTAAATCCTTGAGGTGCGCGTGTGAATTTAAAACTTCGTCCATTCAAACTGAATCCGAACAAATATTGACTTTCCGGATCTATTGGGACGCTAAAGAAGGCATTCTTGAGATCAATTACAGTGAAGAACGTTGCTTCTGAGTCAATAGCTGTTAGTAATGAAGAGATATCTGGGACCACAGGGTATTGTGGTACAATACATTTATTTAATTCGCGCAGATCAATAACTAATCGATATACTGGTGATGCTTTTGGATCCGTTCTTTTAAGAATCGGAATTATCGGGGAATTACATACATTGGAGTCGGTTTCTACAACCACTCCTTGTGCAATGAGCTCGTCAATGATTTGCAGTAAAGCCACAACAGCATCTGGTGGTAACTTGTATTGTCGCATTCGTGGTAGTACTACTCCTGTTTTTAGTGTGACTCGATATGGTGTAATGTTCATGCAACCAACATCAGTTGGGCCTTGTGCCCATAGATGTGTAGGTAAATTCTGCAGCCGGTGATCCATGTCTCTGGACACGTAGTGACCTTTGAAATCACGTAAAAATAATCGTACTCCTTCCGGAGAACAACATATTATAGCTCCTAGAGATTTCAATGTTTTTATACCTAACAAGTTTTCTGGACATGATTTAGTAAGCAATAAATCTGTGGTTCGTGTCAATGGACCAACCGTAAGTGGAAGGGGTTGTGTTACTTCATTAATGATAGGCTTTCCTGAGAATCCAAGGGAAATATTCTGTGAGCCTGAGAGGGGTGCCCCTGGAACTTCACTGCGTCGTATAGTTGTTCTGCTTGCCCCTGTATCAAGTAAAAAATTTCTGTCTTCCCCTAATAGTTCACTATGTACATAAGGTCCCTCTTGATCTACAGGAACCTCGATAAGGGGTAAGCCAACTTCCCTCTCTAGGCTATTTCATGTGTATCGCTGATAATCGGGATAATCAGTTTGTGCATACTGGTACATCTGTTGCGTTGTTGCTTGTGTGGCAGCAATAGGCTGCGCTTGTGGTGGTGCTACGGTCTGTTGTAGAGCTGCCTGTTGCGGAGCTAGTTGTTGCGGAGCTGACCTAGGTTGTGCATGCTGAGGGATTTGTTGTTGATTCTGATCCTGTCTAGGTGGACGTGGTCTTTCCTGTGTTCTACCCGTGGCGATATTACGTTTCAGAACTGGACAATCGTGTATATAATGACCTTGTTGCTTACAATAGTTGCATGTCCCTTTCGTCGGACCTGCGGAATCACCTTTTTTATGACCATCAGCTGGAACTGACTGGGCAACAAGCATTTTCATTTTCGTATCTTTCATACGTCTTTGTTCATGTTCTTGTTCTTCTCTAATTCTATTGTGGTGATATTGTAACATCTGTAACATCTGTGACGGGGTGTTACCTTGCCAGGTACTCTCAAATTTCAATACTCTATTCTTAACTTGCGGCAGGGAATTTTCAACTAATTTTGTCACAAACAGATGTGGATATGACTCGCTACTTGCTTTTATGCCACTATTGATACCAAAACATTTTTCAAATCGGGAATAGAAATCACTAGTGTCTTCATCTTGCTTTTGTTTACAGGCTGAGATTGCACCCCAGTCCTCCTTTTTCGTAGTTAATAAACGTGGCAGTACCTGTACTAGTAATCCTGGTAGTGCTGTAGTCTTTTCCCCAAGCCCTGATCCTGCAGCTCGGGCCTTTTCTTCGTTTTCTAATGCTGTCCAATCTATCTTTTGGTCTCCCACCTCCCATTCCTTTTCTTTGAGTTTCTCGTAAACACCGGCAGGCATTAACACTTTCAATATTTTCATAATGTCGGGGTAGGTATACTCTCCCATGAGCAACATGTCTTTTATCTCACGGTGGAAACCTGCTGGATCCTTGTCATGGCTGGGTACTACTTTCTTCATTTCTAATAATTCAATTTTAGTTATAGGCGTGTACACAAACACGCGTGTAAAGTTATTATCTTCACCTCTGATTGGGTGTACTTCGCGTAACGGGTTCTGTCTATCTATGTGATACATTTTTCTTCCCATAGTGGGATTTGGAACGTGTTCTGGGTATGCGGAAACTATATACTGGTTTCGAAATTCTAGAATTTCTTTAATCAAATCAGTACCTGACCCTCTCCATTTATCCGTGAGTAGTTCTGTCAATATGTCAGGTAAGGGTCCTGGATCGGAGTGTTGGCTTTTATATAATATGAGGAGGTGTTGAATCATGTATATACTAGCTAAACGCTGTTCGTCTGGGGCAAGATTCAGAAACGTGTGTGCTAGTGCATCATCACTGTATTTGCTGGGACTGTCAGCCCATTGTACTGCTGACCTGGCTAATTCTTGTTCATCCATGGAATCGAGCATATGGTACCCCCTTCGATCTCGGAGTAATTTATCAGCGGCTTGGAATAGGTGTTCAGGGGACCTTGTATTTAACATAGGGGCTTGAAAATGTCTGTTACATTCTGGACGTATCGGACGTATCGGATCATTAAAGCCTCTAGTATTATTATGGGGTCTTCCTCTACCTACGTAAGCTATCGTATCTAATTGTTCTGATTCTTGCTCCTCCTCTCCCTCTGATTCAATTCTGTCTGCTTCTCGTCTTTCTTTATGTATTCGTTCTACTTCCTTGCGGATCTTTCGATACATGGCGATTATACACGCCTGTCTATCATGTTTCTCGTCTGATATGTTCTGACCCCATTTGGCAAGTTTTTGCATGGTATCATGATCTGCCTCAGGCCTGTCTTGGTTCCTGATCACGCAGTTCATGAAAAAACGTAGTAGTTGTCTTTGTACATCCACTTTCTGGTATTCCATAGCTTTGTTAATACTTTCTGGGCCTCGCCCTGTTTGGACAAAGTGATATATATTGTCTAGGTGTTCAACCATTCCTGGTATCGTCATTAAATACAATGTAGCTCGTCGTATACGTAGTGATGATAGTAGCAATCTGTCCTGTTTACCTGGCTCTGGATCGTATCTACAATCCACAAGGTGTTCTTTAAACATGTCGGATGTCGCTAGTTGGGGTGTACGTTGGAGTGCTAAATCTCTAAGGGTCTGTTTATTTCGCGGCGGGGTGGCAAACATGTCTGTCGTACCTCCTGTAGCACCATCTGAGGTGCTGGGCAAGAAAGGATTTGTTGGATGTAAGATAGAAATTGTAGATGAGGGAAAAACGGTAGAAACGGACGGACCTGTGGGAATGGGCGTAGGAGTTTGTTGTTGCGGGGATACAGACGGATGATCTTGGCGTTGAGCACCATCGGTGGGCTGTGCGTGTGGCGGAGCATTAGCATATTCAGGAGCTACATCATCTAAATAGGAAGAAAGGAAAATATCTTTTGCTGTTTTGGGATGTGCTTTTATCGGGAGCAATGGGGGTGTCAAGTTTTTCGGTATTTCCGGGGTGGCCTGAGGTAACCCTTCGGCCAAAAGAGGATACATACCATTCATAAGAGTGTTTCGTAGTTTGTCTACTTGTTCTGCTTTTACTCGGGTACCTTCCTCAATTAATAAATTTTCTCGGGTTCTATTCGAATTCTCCCTACCTTTCTCTTCTTGTCTGAGTGCTTTTTCTGTACGTCTATATGATTCTTTACGCCATAATTCAATGGCATATTTCTGTGACTGTCTGGCTTTCTTTTTCCATAATTCTTCTTCTACTCTCATGATGCAATCTGCATCCCAGGTCCCCGCTGCGGGCCACCTCTGACTTTCTGGCAACTCTTTGGTGTAGTCCACCCATAAATCAAGAAATAACACGGCATCTAGGCCATGCTTATGATACATAAAGTATCCTGGAGTGTCCCTAGGTGGAATGGGAACAGCTTCTTCGAGTACCCCTTTTCTGGTTTTGATCTGTCTTAGTTTTGAAAAGAGCGGCATTTTTAGACCTTATTATTTGAACACACTTAATACAATAAATACAATAATGAACAATCATTCACACCACAATATGTAGAACGTATTAAAACATTTAACATTTAATGAACGATGATAATTAATAGAAAACTAGTTACTGACATAATACTGACACTAAATAATACTGAATTATATGCAAGACATACTAGATATACTGCTAAACAGTACAGATACACTGCTAAAACAGTGCAGACCGGATTTGTGTACCCAAACCCGTCTTGACCGGCACAACCTATGTGCACGTTTAAATGCCTCCCCGGCAATGGTACTCACCGGGTAGCGCGGAACGGAAGGCCTCGGAACTGGACTGAAACTGGACCGGACTGGACTCGACTCGACTGGACTCGGAACTTCGGAACCTGGTGGGCCTCTGTATACCTCGGATCTTGCTCTCTCAGCTAGGCTCTGGTCGGGATACTTCGCACTTCTCACCGCCTCGTCTGGGTGTTGATCGCAGCCTCAGTCACCCCCGCTTGGCCGGAGGGAGATACAGGAAATCCTGCGGGTACGCGTTTTTGTCCGTTCAGCTGTGGCAGGAGACCGGGCCTGCAACGCACCTCCGGCGCGTGAGATGAGAAAGTGTCCCTGTTCGGGCGCCAATTTATGTGGTAAATATTTCATTACCGGTACTATTTTTTATGCGGTAAAGTCTAGTAAGAATAACTCAGAAAATATAAGAGGCAGAATCCGTGGTATTAGAGGTTCTAAAAGGCTTTATTCCTCTATAAAGGAATTACAGTTCGAACTGTAGGCTTCAAATTCCATCACCACGAAGGTTCAGGAAGGGAAGGCAATACATTATTGACAAGTAATGATATTTATATGAAAAGTATTACATTAAGACAGATGCAAGAGGCGTAACAGCTGATAATACAGATAATGATACACATACGTAATGAAAAAGGGCGTAAACATAGACGTAACTAAATACGTCATTAAACATGATGTCACAAGTGGGTGGATCCATAAGAGAATCCTGCAATGTCAGCAGAAATATTTGGCAGAGATGCGCGCGCAGCCGCATGACGTGTGATTGACGTGCAACTAGAGGGTGAAGGAGACTTGACATTTAGCTCTACATGTGGAGACAGAAGTCTGGGGGGTCATGTCAACCTAATCCCAAATCATATCTAATATCTTATGTTTAAAGAACTGTATTATCCAAAAGGAAAGGTCTCTCGGACAGAATCTATTCTATACTGACTGTTAGTGCGTGTACAAGCGTCTAAGTGTCTATATGAGATGCGAGGGGGCAGGAATCTTCCATGGTAACAGGGGCTATGAATTACTCGCATGAGGACAGTGAGGCCTGGCCCTTTGCTCGGTAGCTGGAAGAATGTTTACCTAAACTACTAGACAGGAATGCATCGGATGAGGAGCGGAGCAGATAATCTTGAAGGTGAAATACAGTTTTTGGCAGGCAACAGGCTGGATCAGGCACCGTTAGCCGCGCAGGGAGTAGGACAAAGTTCATGGATACAGATGCAGGCTCGGACTGGAGCTTTCAGAGGCAGAAGGCAGGAAAAGGCTTGATGGCAGAATTCAGGGCCTACTCGCCTGAATCTGTAAAATGTGGAAAGTGAACCACATAAAGTCGGTGGCCTTTCATACTTAGGAATGGAATATCTGACCCATTCATGGCGGATCTGAAAGAGGACATGTTGACGGTGGACGCACATGTATTTGCGTCTTCATAACTGAAACTGGAGGGAACATACATGTACTTATAGCATGCACATGGAGCCGTTGGGGTCTACGATAGGGGACATAACTGATCACAGAATTCATATTTCCGCACTGTCCAACCGCTCTTTTCAGGTCTTCGAGAATGAGGCTATCTCCCCTCGAAAACCCCTAGGGTGTGGAGTACCGCAGGGCTCGTCTTTAAGTCCAACACTTTTTAATATCTATATGACCCCGCTAGCTGCAATCGTCCGTCCTTTTGGGATAAAAATTGTAACCTATGCAGACGACACGCAGCTAGTAGTCGCTCTTGATCAAACCCTGACACAGACTACTAGTAACCTAAGGGACTGCCTAGAAGCAGTCGCTTCTTGGATGAACTCCTCTTGTCTTAAATTAAATGGAGATAAGACAGAGATGATGCTCTTGGGCAACCCCTCAAATGCCATCTTGCCTTGGCCCCACTCCTACTCCCAAGGATTCAATTAAGAGCTTAGGATTCTGGTTAGATAAGACCCTTAACTTCTCTCACCAGGCGGCTAAGCTTTCAGCCACCTGTGTCGGTATGCTCAGGCTTATCAAAAAAATTCTCTCCAGACTCCCCTTTAAAGCCAGACAGATCATGACACAAGGACTGGTACTTTCTCGTCTGGATTATGGCAATGCCCTCTATCTAGGGGCACCCCAGTCCACCATCAATAAACTGCAGGTCATCCAAAACTGTGCAGCACGAATGCTCCTGCAAGCCCCCCGTCTTGTCTCTATAAAACCTGGCCTAAGGAAATTGCACTGGCTCCCAAATGGCTCCCAATTAGGGAAAGAATTGCTTTTAAAAGCTTATGTATCGCCCATCGCGCCTTCTGGAAGACTGGCGCCACCATTAACCATCCTCTGATCTCCCCTTATCTCCCAACCAGGCATCTTAGGTCGGCGTCTTTGTTTTTGACCTTAGTGCCAAAAATTAAGAGATCAAGAGCGGGCGGACGATTGTTTTCCTATAATTCCTCAAGACTCTGGAACTCCCTCCCTCTCCATCTGCGTTCAGAGCCCAACCATCTCTCCTTCCGCAAGGGGTTAAAAACGCTGCTGTTGCCCACCACTGACTAGGTGCCTCCTTCCACTCATGTATACTCAGTTCTCTAGCGCTGGGACGCCTCAGGGTAGCCATCGCGCTTTATAAAAACTACTTTCATTCATTCATTCTTTCATAGTGTCAACAATCTTTAGTGTCCCTGGGATGTTGGTGTTGGGAAATGCCAACAGATTCTGATTAGCTTTGGTTTGTGCAGGAGTATCGGAATGTCTCTTCTAAAGTACAGAGTTTCCTTTTTTCAATAGTCTCACAGACATAGATGGCAACCGACTGCTCCTCTATACTGGTAGTTTTTTTTTTCTCGAACAGCAGTTGGCTAAAGCATCATGGGGCAGATTTACAAGCCCCTCGCGTCATTTTTGCGCCATCGTTGGTTCACTTTTTGTGACGCAGCGTAAAAATGTTGCCCATTTACAACGTGGTGCATCTAGGGAGATGCGTCACGTTGTAAAGCCCTGCATCACATTATACCTGCAGCAGGTATAATGTATGCAGGGAGGGCATTCCCATGCAGGAAAGCCTCGTACAAGTGATGCAGTGACATCTACAAGAAATTATGTTCTCTTCCTTCAGTATTCTGTTGGCAAACTTGCTAAATTACTGTTTTTTATGCTAGAAGTGCCTTATTGCCATTTTTAGTTGATGCAATAATACATTTCAATCTGTTTTATTGAGCCCTGTGTTTTCTGTGGACCTCCATTTGGTAAGATGAAGCCGATTAACTTTGGGAAAGTTGTCTATTGTGGAAAACCTCAGCCCATTTTCCACGATTTGAAACCATATTTGAGAGTTTCCAGAGATTCAATTGTAATCTGATTGACCGAAGCCTCCTGGTAAGCTAAATAGTTGGGATAGAATGTTCAAAACATAACCTTTAGTGCCAACATCATTTGTATATATTTTACATGCCGAGGTCACCAAATAATATATGCAACTCAAGAGGCTAACCTCTAAATAATTAACAGACACAGCCTTGTAAGTTTAGGCCATTGGTTCTACAAAATGTGTCTGCACAGGCTTAGATTTAAGTGGTCTAAGAGCTCGGAGACCCTCTGAAACACGCCACAGCAGACCCACTCAATCGTCCTTCAGTGACAGCTTTGCTCGGGTAAATTTCTCGATTACGTCACCTCTAGAGTGGGTCAATGTTGGAGACTCGGGTCTGTGATAGAGTCGTTTAGTCTAGAAAGCTAGGGGCACATTCACAAGCCCCTATCGCTACAGAAATGTTACTTTTAACGACGTTCCTGTGGCGATAGGGGCTTTGCCTTATTTACAAGGTGGCGTTAAGCCACTTAACATGGCTTAATGCACCCTTTTAAATAAGGCACACTTTCATGTTATATTTAGCGTGAAAGGAGTGGGCAATGGGTGTTGCGGTGGGCGTTCTGCAGCAACCCCCATTGATTTTGATGCTGGTCCCTATTTACAAGAGTGGCGTAAATAGGAGGCAGCGCCAAAATTAAGACCAGGGGAATCCTGGTCTTAACATGGTGAAACGAGGAGAAATGCTTCTCCTCATGTTTGCTGTTTCTATGTGTGCTGCATTGTGCAGCACACACAGAAACAGAAAAACGCCATGAATGATTTTTTATGTGCAGGAAGGTGTCCCTTGCTGCACATAAACAATCATTTAAAAAACGATGATTTGCAACTTCTATGTGTGCTGCGCAATGTAGCATACATAGGAGTTACAAATCACTATTTGTGATTGTTTATGTGCAGAAAGGAACACCTTCCTGCACATAAACAATCTTTCACCCCCAACACAGGCACCCTTGTGCTATGGTGCAAGAGTGCCTGCGTTGGCACTAGGCAGCTTTATTTAGGGGAAATGCAGGGGTGAGCTGTATCTTTGTAAATACAGCCCATCCCTGTGTTTTCAGAATGGCGGAGCATGATGTTAGCAAGTTTTGCTTAACGCCACACTCCGTCACTCTGTTTTACATATGCCCCTTAATTTCTTCATGACATTTCGATTGCTGAGTAGGTTTTTATTTAGATACGGGTGTTGGATTTGTCATAGATGAGAAACGGAATTTTATTCTTGATATGCATTAGTTAATTGAGTTTGTAATATACAAGAGTTGAACTTTTAGTCCCAATCAGGAGTATCTTGATCAGCAGGCATGACCAGTGCAGGTAGTAGCGGTAGGGGTGCAGCGTGGGGGGTGGGGGGAGTCAAAATACGATGACGAGGGAAACTTTAAAAAAAAAAAGCAAACCATGTTTAAAAAAAAATATATATATATGTTTCCCTTGTCTTGGTATGTTCACTCCCACCCCCCTCGCCCCACCGCTCTTACCTGCATGGCTGTGCCTGTTGACCAATGTCTTCCTCAATTGTGTCTCAGGTGTCGCTACAGACTGGAGTAACCAACGCACAAACCTACTGATGCATCATTGATAGAATGCAAATCTTTGAGCTATCAGTTACACACAATGCTCGGCATTTGACGAACTCAGATCATTTGTGACAATCTTGGTAGATTGAAAGATGTATAAATAGATAGATAGATAGATAGATAGATAGATAGATAGATAGATAGATAGATAGATAGATAGATAGATAGATAGATAGGTAGGTAGGTAGGTAGGTAGGTAGGTAGGTAGGTAGGTAGATAGATAGATAGATAGATAGATAGATAGATAGATAGATAGATAGATAGATAGATAGATAGATAGATAGATAGATAGATAGATAGATAGATAGATAGATAGATAGATAGATAGATAGATAGATAGATAGATAGATAGATAGATAGATAGATAGATAGATAGACGAGTGGATGGACGGGCGGGTGGGCGGAGGGATAGGTAGGTAGGTAGATAGATAGATAGATAGATAGATAGATAGATAGATAGATAGATAGATAGATAGATAGATAGATAGATAGATAGATAGATAGATAGATAGATAGATAGATAGATAGATAGATAGATAGATAGATAGATACATAGATAGATAGATAGATACATAGATAGACAGACGGAGAGACAGACGGAGAGACAGACAGACAGACAGACAGACAGACAGATAGATAGATAGATAGATAGATAGATAGATAGATAGATAGATAGATAGATAGATAGATAGATAGATAGATAGATAGATAGATAGATAGATAGATAGATAGATAGATAGATGTGCCCCTGATGTCATTAGCTCTGATTTTGACAAGGCCAGCGTAGGCCTCCATCTTTCAAAGATCCTAAATGAAGTATCATTAAGATGGTTAATAGGAGCCCTTCTCATTTGCAACATTTAGAAACAGCAGAAAGGCAGAGTCGAGCACTATATAAAATCAAGTTGCCATTATTAAAATGCTAAAATGAGCAATCAACCTCGTGATTCACAGGGCTCTGCAGAGAGACTTTCTTTGGGATATATGAGTTCCTGGAAATTCCATTGATGCACAGCAGAATTACCATATTACAGCTTAGTGACATCTGTTCAGGAAAATCCTCGATGTCCTCAGAAATAGCCACAAAAAAAATCCACTGAATTCTCACCCATACCACAGGAATGACCAAAGGGCAACACATGCCCACCTGCCACAAAAGTTTTTTACTTTTCAGTGGGACATTACCATTATTGTGGCAGGGTAGGTGAGGTGGGTGGAAGAACAGATTCCTCTCAAGAGCTTTATTTTTTATGCAAAACGTCTTTATGACAACTTGTTTTGAGATTGAAATGTTAGACTCAGCTGTTTCTGTCATATTCTCCACTTGCATTAACTCACTCCAGGGGAGAGAGAGGAGAAAGTGAATTGATTTCAGAAGCTATAACGTGGTGGGAAGTGGAGAATGTGTGGCAAAATGTGATTTAAAGAACCCTCTTTTCACTACATATTCTCAGCATTTTCTTGACCAGCTTCACCACAGATTAACCGCCAGGACCGCCATAGTCAAAACAGGAAGACTATGGGCCCTATTAGGATGGCGGGCGGACACCATAGCGGTGCTGTGACCATCTGCCAGCGGTGCGGCGGTCTTGCACCACTAATTAGGATGCAACCGCCACCCTGGCGGTCGCATTTGCATCTTTAACATTGCGGCGGACGGTGCTGTAGGCAGCACCCACCGCAATGCCAAAGAAGCACGCCGTGCATTACCATGCACAACGTAGAGGTGCCTGCCACCTTGGGCATGGCAATGCAGGGGGATATCATAGGTACCCCCCAAGTGCAGCCCCCCATCCCCTCGGGGGCCGGGACAGGCCCGTTGCAAAAGACCGTATGCCAGGCTGCCTATTACTGCCATCCTAATCTGGTAGACGGTGCCTGCTAGGCACCGCCACCATTTTGGGCTCCCTGGGCCGTCCGCCAGGCAATCAGGATGATTGCTGGTGGCAGACGGTCTTTGCGTCCGCTGTGGACGCATTCATGTTCCCACTGCCATCCTAATCTGGCTGTGTGAAATATCCATTTGAAGGCGGAAGGACCGCCACCGCAGGGCCGGCGGTTGCCACCGCCGGCTCTGCGGTGGCGGTCCTTCTGCCATCCTAATGGGGCCCAAAATGTGGAAACCCATGACCATTTTAACCCCAGTGGGCCAAATTGCAAGTGACACCCCAAAAAACTGGATATCCCAGGTAAGGGAATTCATTGGGTGTCATAAATAGCACTTTTTATTAGTTCCCCTCCTAGCATTGGGGAATAACATGCAGATGGTGGTAGTTTCTGCAGCCAACTTCAAATGTTCCGGTATTTACCTGAATCCGGAAGTGTGGACTTAATTACTGGGTGCAGTAAATATTGCAACCCTAGTAAATGCAATCCTCGCAAAATAATGAGGCCCTCACTGCCTCTTCACCCTCCACAGCACCGCTTTTTTACCTAGTATAACTGATGGTGACCGCCCTCTCCTCCATGCTGCCATAAAAAGTTTGCAACTTTGAGATTGAAATGCTTCCTGCTTGAGATGCAGGGGACTCAGTCTGGAGCTTCATTTCATTTACTGACACGGTTGTGTTGGAGGGCACAGCAATTATAAAGCATATTGGTAGCTTTCCTTCTGACTGTAATGAGCTTGCTCACCTAAGGTAAGCTGTTTCCAAGGTAATTTGCTTTTCTTTCCACAACTCCCTCATGTCTTGTGAAAAAATAATACTCCAAGTCGACCCCCTGATGTGAACAGTTGACATTCAAGATTGTCAGACTCCTTTAATGTCAGGCTGTGGCTCTTAAAGCCTGATTTTGCATTTGCCTCTATAGCAATTGAAAATGTATGCATGGAAAAGATATAATGAAGCCCTCTGAACCTCTCTTTGCTTGGAAAGTAAATTTAATATTCAGGATGACAGATGATTTTTGCTGGATTTGAAGAGGCAGATACTTTTAGCAAGTAAAGGCGAAATAGAAACCTATGGTGTCAATGTGTGTATCAAATGAAGCAGAAGTTGTTATTTCCTTGGTGGGACGCAAAATACCTATTCCATACATTATGAGCCATCCGTCTTTCAGCCTTGCAGGGGTAACATTTATAGTGTTCTGCCTTGTGATTCAGGGCTAACACATTAACAAGTTTTTACCAACTAATGTTCGCCCACTGCCCATCCATCCACCTGCCTGCCTGTATCTTTCTCTTAGCATGAAAAGTGATGGGTTATGTTATGCAGATTTGCAGAGAGCACTATCACCCGGTAGTGTATTCTGGTGTTGAGCAGGAGTGAGTCTAGCCACACCTAAGGCCTAATATGACAACTCAAAAAGCCAGGTCTTCAGCTTTTTGTGGAATTCAAGAAGTGAGGAGGAGGCTCTCGTGTGTAGCAGCAGATCGTTCCACCCTTTAGGAGCAATGTAGGAGAATGCTCGACTGATGGGTCTGGATTTCTGTATGTGTGGATTTGTGAAAGCAGAAGTCCAGACGAGTGGATGTATCTGAAAGGTTTATGAAAGCAGATGCGAGTGCTGAGTTATGCTGCACCAGGGTTATGTAGTGCCTTGCAAGTGTGTGTGAGGAGTTTGAATTGTGCTCGTTTCTGAATGGGGAGCCGGTGGAGCTCCATCAGGTGTGGTATTGTGTGGTATGATGGGAGTGCAGTAAGGGAGGTTGGGAGTGATTCTGGTCACCGGGTTCTGAATGGTCTGCAGCTTTCTGGTGAGTTTTTTGTTGATCCTGGCATTAAATGCCTAAATTAGACTTAGCCACTGATACTCTCTCTATGGGTGTCACTCTAGTCAATTTTGTTTAGTGCTTCTATGTTGTTACAAACAGGAACCAATCATATACAAAACACTCTTGGTATCTACTCAAAACGGTAACTGCTAGGACCCATCGGAATGATAAGGAACCATAGAGTGATTGCAAAGTTATTGCTGAACTGCAGTTTATGTCCGATAGCGCAAAGTGCTTGAGGGCTAGATCAAATCACACCTCTCATGCTTTGGATGGCTCTTTTGACAGCACAAAATGTAATGGGTGGGATGCTAGTCTTACTCACTGGCAACGCCTTTGGGTCAACTCCAGTTAATATTTTTGGTTATCTGTGCCATTAGAGACATGGAACAGCCTTATGCAAATGAGCGTTGGCTTCGTCCTGCCCAAACCTTTAGGCTGTTAGATTACAAAAGTCTTGACCCTGCTCCCCATGGGAACAGTCCAGTCTGAACTGCCAGGACAGGTCCTCCATGGACCGAAACCAAGCATCCTGGGACCAGGCTAACTTAGATCCAGTGGCGCAGCAAGCAAGGGACCCACATCTGGGCATACCCTTAACCACTTAGGGCGAAGATAGCAACATCACTAAATAAAATGATGGATGGAGTATTGCTATCTTCACCTTAGTAGCTAAGGGTATGCCCAGACGTAGGTCCCTTGCTGTGCTGCTGGATTCAAGCTAGCCTGGCTGATGAGGGGTGATACCCTGAAACTGGTCCCTGGATGCTTGTTTCCGGTCCAGGAGGGACCAGGCATGGCAGTTCAGACTGGACTGTTCCCATGGGGAGCAGTGTCAAGACTGATTTGCATATAGCTGGGTCCGAACTGTGGTGCCTTGATAAGCAAAATAAAGAGTGATTAAACCCAGATCTGTGACTGTGGGTGAGTGTTAGAAAAGTGTCAACACTCCATCCATCATTTTATTTTCTGACGGTGCTATCTTTGCCTTAAGTGGCTATGGGTATGCCCATTACTGGGTCCCTTGCTTGCTGCACCACTGGATTCAAGCTTGCCTGGCTGATAAGGAGGTGATACCATGAAACTGGTCCAAGGATGTTTGTTTCTGGACCAGGGAGGACCTGGCCTGGCAGTTTGGACTGGGCTGTTCCCATGGAGAGCAGGGTCAAAACTGATTTTCATATAGCTGGGTCCGAACTGTGGTGCCTTGACAAGCAAAATAAAGAGTGATTAAACCCAGATCTGTGACTGTGGGTGAGTGTTAGAAAAGTTTCAACACTCCATCCATCATTTTATTTTGTGATGTTGCTTTCTTCGCTCAAAGTGACTAAGGGTATGCCCAGGCGTGGGTCCCTTGCTTGCTGCTTGACTGGATTCAAACCAGCCAGGCTGATGAGGGGTGATACCCTGAAACCGGTCCCAAGATGTTTGTTTCCTGGTCCAGGGAGGACCAGGCCTGGCAGTTCAGACTGAACTTTTTCCTCGGGGAGCAGGGTCGAGTGATGTGCATTTGGCTGGATCCAAACTTGGGTGACGTGGGAAGCAAAAGAAAGATGGATTAAACCCAGATCTGCAACTGGAGGTGTATGCTAAAAAAGTTTAAGCACTCCGGCCATCATTTTATTTTGTAGGATTGGCACAGCAACAGAGGAACTTGTGAAATGGGTGAAATGAAACGGAACAGCAGGGGGAGAGGAATAGGGAAAGTGGTGGGAAGGAACAAGCATAGAGGTAGCAAGGCAAAAAGCAGGGATGATGAAAGTATGGAAAGCAACAGAAGAGTGGAGAGGGGTAGCAGAGCCAGATAGAAACTGGTGAAGTATGAACAGCAACACAAGAGCTAGGTGAGCTGGCATTGAAAGTAGCAGGTGGAACCCAAATGATCTGCTGCTGAGCGCGCTCCTGTATTCTCTCCCTATGCTCACGCAACTTCTGCTTCCTCCTTCTGGCAGTTCGATGCCTGCAAACTGCCGATGTGAGTGCGACGAGTACGCACTGGTGCAAGCCGCATTAAATGAGCGGTGATGAAGTCAAGGGCTGGCTAGGAACAATGCCACCAGACAGATTAGCCCACCCTGAACCCAGTCGGAACATTTGTGGGAATGAGCGGCCGAGGCAGTGGCAGGATAGCTCCCGCTGCACTCTAGAAATGCCAGCAGTTTCCAGCACCCCAAAGTGAGTCAACTCCAGTCGCAAGGAGTCGGAGGTGGGCGCTCATTCTGGGGACCCAGTGAAAGTAAACGCTCTGTTTTGCTATGGGGGCTATATGGCAGCCGACTTACGGACTGGGAAATTATTGGAAGATTTGACGCATAGCTGATTCAATCATTCTGTTTTTCCTTTGATTGCTGCATGCCAATGACTCTATATTTGGCATGGTTATTGATAGTATGTGACAACGTCATTTAAAAGTGGCAGGTGGGGCCAGTAGTGCAACTCCTCCTTCCCAGAAAATTATAAAGCGTGCCACTCAGGGCCATCTGGCAGCGGTGGCTCGAAAGGACAGAAACATTGTATCAAGAAAGAGGCATACCTTGGACCTCTTTGTCAAACGTAAATTCAACCTGCCTACAGCCAGCAGGTAGAGCCATGACAGGTTCTGAAAACAATCCTGTGCTTGAGTATTCTGACCCACAAAGTTCGACACTGGTATTACATGAGCAAGGAAATATGAATCAGACTGGGCTAGTGGGTAAATTTGAAAACTCATTATATCCATGGCAAGCGTGTGAAGACCAGATTTCGGATTCTAGGTTAAAAGAGTATCCACTGTTTTCTAATCAACTGAATAGTCGGGTTGAAAAGGCCATCTCATAGCCTCAACAGTTGAGAGGGCAGCATGCAAGTAATCACGGATGATGCACCGTGTGTGGTGTCTCAAGAGACAAAACCTCTTTCCCTTACTTCTCCCTCAAATTCCAGTTTGTGGCAGGAGGCCCCTCAGTCTGAAATTGAGAGCCTATTAGATATAATGCCAGATCAGGGTTGACAAGATAATCCACAGTCAATGGTCCTTGTCCACGGAAGAGGCAGCCTTTCTCCTGGACAACTGGAATCATTTAAATTGCTATTGGAGAGATTATTGATGGAAATTCATGACATGAAAAAGCTGCAAGCTCATGAGACTGAGACTCTCCACCAAAGATAGGCAAAAATTGAGGAGCGTGTGATGCAGATACTACTCAGATTACAGGAAGCACAGAAAAGGATATAAGACCTTGAGGATAAAACTTTTTCTCTCAATAAAGACATGATAAGTGCACTGAGGAAAGTTCATTATTTTGAGAATAAGATCAAGGAGATGGAGAATCACATAAAATGAGACTCAAGAGAATATAAAGAATACACTTCAATTCATGGATTCATTGATGAAAACCCACATTTTGCCAGACGCACCATCAGACCTTTTAATTATGCGGGCCCATAGGGTCCCGGCGCAATAACTGGTGAATTCCAAATATCCATGTACGATTCTTGTTAATTTTGCAGGCTTTCATATCAAGGAGCAGATTCTTTCTATAGCTTTTTAAAAAAAAACTTTTAATATTTCAGAAAAAGCCCATGTTTGTGTTTTCTCTGATATGTCAGTCACGGCGAAATGACACCGCAGGGCATTTCAAGACCCGGTGGGGCAATTCAAATCATTAGGGTCGGGTCATAGCCTATAAGTCCAATTTAAACAAAGCACAAATCAGTAAAGTGCAAGCATTACAAGCTGCAGTTGATCATGCTATAGAGGAGTTTTTGGCTCCTGAAGGCGGACCTTCCCTCCCTGTTCGGAAATCGAAAAAGGAGCAGCTCGATAGGTCAAAGTAGGATCTAAGAGATTCCTTTATACTTGAAGAGATTACCAATGATAGATCATATCAACAGAAAAAATATGGAGTCAAATAGGAAAATATCTTGCGTGGTCAACCAGGATTAAAAACAATAAGCATGGTATTAATGAGATTGGCAATCCACTCACCTACGCTTTAGTAGCCGATAGCAGGGATAGCTGTTTTGCTCTACAACGTTATAGAAATGTATACGAGGCGGCAGACTCTGTTCCTATATCTAGGATTTACCCCAAGTGCCTAGGTTTCAAAAAGATCTCCTTCTTGGTAAAATAACGGCTTCTGAGGTGGCTAATACAATGAAAGGTATGGCAAATAAAAAAGCTTGAGGGATTGATGGCATTCCAATGGAGCTATATAAGTTGTTCGCTAGCGACCTCCTGCCTTTTTAACCGACCCATTTAATCAAATCAGGGAGGGTGTGGATATCCCTAAGTCTTTTAAAGAGTCTGTTATTGTTCTCTTTCCTCAGAAAGGACAAATCTCCCATCAATGTCAATTCCTACCGACAAATAAGTTTTTTAATGCAGATAACAAATTATTTACCAAAATTTGGGCATCATGAATTGTCACTATTGCCAAAACAATGATCCATAAGGATCAGAATGGTTTCCTTTCTAATAGGTCCATAGCTTTTTGATCAGGACGATTGAATATTTTTCTAATAATCAAGTAAAAGCTGCGGTTTTGATGATCGATGCCGAAAAAGCTTTTATTTAGTAAATTGGGGGCTTTATTCTTTACTTTGGCTAAATTTGTGTTTCCTGATCAATTTTTAAATATGCTGAAGAATCTGTATCAATGTGCAGAGGCCAAAATTATTATTAATTCAAAAGGAGCTGACTTGGTCAGAATCAGTCGGGGTACTCGTCAGGGATGCCCAATAACCCCAATTCTTTTTACCCTTTTCATTGAGCCCCTGGCAGTTAGAATATGAGGCAAAAAGTCAGTCATGCCACCTATAGAAGGGTTGTCGACAATCAAACTTTTTGCTGATGACATTATTTTATATCTAAAAGTCGACATAACCAATGTACAAGGGGTGATGAATGAAATTCTCGACTTTACGTGTAGGAGTTTAGAAAGTTAACCAAGTCAAAACAGAGTTTTTATGTTTTTTTAATGTGACGTCCACTGATCTTCCCCAAGATCTTCAGTGCCAGTCGGTCTCCCAGCAACCTATATGGTACTTGGGGATATATGTAACAAATGATTATTTGCAATTAGCTCAATTGAGTTACGACGCCATGTTCATTAAAGTGAAAACCCTACTTGATAAATGGACCCTTCTTTCCTTATCATTGATTTGGAGGGTCGCTTTAATTGAAATGACCATATTACCTTTATTTCTATTTATTTTATATAACCTCCCTATCAAGATTGGTAATTCATATTTTAAAAAGGTAGAATCTCTTTTTTTTTTTAAATCTATATGGAATAATAAGTATCCAAGGGTAAAGATGTTGATTATGCAATTGGATAAAATCCGGGGTGGATTGGCTCTATCACATCTCCAGACATATAACCAAGCTTTCTAGATAACATAGTTGGACTTTCCTCAGGAAACTTTCTATTAAATCGTATGCTTAAAGAATGTGAAATTGAGTTACCAGCTTTTTTTGAAAATTACAATGCCCCACAAAAGGACGAAGGTATAAGGTGCTGAATGCATTAGAAAGTAGCATCCAGGCATTTTTTTTTTAATCTGGCGGGTTCCAGCCTGTCATTCATTTACTTTAATGCAGGATTGCACATTTTTTGGTCTTGTCCTGTCTAAATCAATCGTGGCATCTTTGAAGGCAAAGGGTTTCACTAGGGTGGAGGATTTCTTTATGGCCAAAATCGGAAAACATGGGATGAAATTACTCTGCAATATGGGACAGAGATTTGGCGTGGCATTTGTAACAAATAATGAAACCCAAAGATATTATAAACCCGAGGAAATTAATAAAATAGAAAATCAGTATCTGTTTCAATGGAAAAGTAGCATAAATAACCCTCCAAATTTCTTTAAAGAAAACATATCCATCTTGATTATGAATAGAGAAAGGAGAAGCTGGAACAAAAATACACAAAAGAAGGAAATTTCAACCAATGAAAATCTTGGAGAACCTAAACAGTAACAAACAGGGTCAGGAAAAGACACGCCCTTTTTAACAACGGTTTGACCATTTCTTCCTGGAATATAGCAGGAAAAACTCAGGAGAAATTAGCATTAATCACGGAAGACCGACCAGGAATTGTGGCTTTACAGGAAACTTGGGCAATAACAACGTTTAACCACTTTGATTTTTTCGTCTATGACATTCCCCAGAACCAGTCGCTCAGGGTCACACGAAAGGAGGGATAGCAATTCTCCTTAATGAAGACTTTTATTGGGATCAGGAAATCATCCCAATGCGTTCAATGAACATTCAATGTATCATGTTCAAATTCTGGATCGACCCTATGGAAACCTTAAATGTCCTTCTCATTTTTAACATTTATATTTCCCCAGGTTCTAAAATGGATGCACTTGTGATAGAAATATTTGAGGGAATAGAAAAGGTGGTAGAAGGACAAGGTTTTCCCTCAGTTTTCCTAACAGGTGACTTTAATGGGAAAATATCCAACAACTTATTAGAACAAGCATTGAAAATGCAATAGGTCTCGCCTTTGATTAAGTTAAAGCCATTTGCTTTGCTAATAGTATTGTATAGCAAAGCAAATGGCTTTAACTTAATCAAAGGCGAGACCTATTGCATTTTTAATGCTTGTTTAGCATGTTCCAATGCTGTTTCTACCCCCAACACCATCCAATAGCGAGAGCAGGTTGTGGCTATGTGACTAAAACCACGGCTTTAGAAATTCACGCCCCTCTGTGTCCTACCCAAGCATGGAAGGACCACTGTCCTGACCACCTCCCAAAGCTGAGGTTCCTGCGGTGAGTGACCATGACTGACGCCCTCCATCAAGATGCAAAGGCCTTTGAGGACAGGAAGTGATCCCGAAGGCACAAGGCGCCGGCCTTCAGAGTACCTTTCTTTGTCCTACACCTCAGGAAGTATTTTACAGAGGTATGAATTGCCGTGCTTTATAAGTGATTGATTGATTGAGTGATCATTTCAAACTGCGCGCTGACTCGTGTTCTGGTCTCCTCAGTCTTTTAAGCTTGTGACACACCTCGGTTTTACGGCAGCTCTGTCTTAAGCGCAGGGGTCCATCCTGATTCCAAACAGAGAAAGACCATCCGCCTGGGGTCTTGGAATATACTCTGTGCTCACCCAACACTGCTAGAAAATCAATGACCTTATTCGTCCACGACCACCAAATATCTTTCCAAAGGTGCCCATACTGTCGGGAAAGAGATGTGTTTGCGGCTGGCAGCCTCCACTCTCAAGAAATTAAGCAAAAAGTTTTTTAAAGAAAAAAATGAAAAACATTAAGGCCGTGTCTCCAAGCTGTAAATGCTCGCAATAATGGGTTAGTGCACAGCTCAACATATCAACAAAAACTCTGTAGAAAGTCAAAACCTGCAATTGTGTCATAAATATCCCATTGGCAGATTTAAAGTCCCTTAATACGTTTTGTGGACTATGGAGGAACCGAGGCTTTGTGACCCTCTGCCTTAACACGCTCTGTGGACGTCGAGGACTGACGTCCATGAACAGGGTCACGTTCTTCATGTGAAGCCCTATTTTCACGCCCACAATGTTTCCTAGCAATACATTACAATGTCTCTTAGGGTCCAAGTGGCTAGGATCGCGGTCCCAGGAGCTGGGATCTCGGATAGTCATAACACGAGAAAGGAGCTTTGGGCACAACAAAGCACAACACAAGAACATCTGCTTCCAGGAATAGCAGTAATAACAGTGATCTTATTTTAGCTGCAAAGACTTGAAAATAGCCCACAATTAAAGGGGCGGAGCAGAGTGCTGTTCGCAGAGGAGGAACAGCTTCTAAGAACCGGTGGACATTCTGTCCTCAGTCCACCTCGGCTGCCCGAATCTTCAGCAAGTCGACAGAATCTGGACCCAGCTCCGGCTCGCCATGCAGAGACACCACTCCAGTCCCTACAATTGTGAACTGTCAGTGCACAAGTGACCTGCGAAAAAAAAAATATCGACTGGACAGAATATCGAGTTTTTAATATAGAATGGACAGAATATCGAATTGCCAAAATATAGTGGTGAAGAATATCGAAAATCAGGTAAGAAATATCGATTTAAATAATATAGAAGTAAGTAATATCGACAGTCATAATATAGTAGTTAAAAATATCGAATTTATTTATAGTGTTTTAAGTGTTAGTATATGTGTTAAAAGTATGTATTAATATTGGAATGTATGTTAGAATATTTTTAAAGTAATGAATTTTATGTTATTTCATTTTTGTGTAATATAATTCCGTAGCGGGCTGTGAGTTTATAGGGGAGTAGGGTGGGAAGTAATTTAATTATAGTACATTAAATAATAATTTATTGGAATTATTAATTATTTTTAATTTAATTTTGCGTTTTACTTCTGTAGCGGGTTGTGGGTTTATAGGGGAATAGGGTGGGAAGTAATTTAATTGTTATTAGTTAATTATTAATTAGTATTGAAAATTAATTGGTTGTTGATTAATTATTAATTGGTAAATAATTTGTATTAATTGGTAATTAATTTGTATTAATTGTTTAATTGATAATTATGTTAATTGTATTCATTTAACATTTGTAGCGGGTAGTGGGTTTATAGGGGAATATGGTGGGAAGTAATATAATTCTTAAAAATTAATTATTTAAATACTTTGTGTATATTGATAGTTAATATATTATTAATTAATTATTAATTGGTATTATTAGCATTTATTAATGTTTGTTATAGAAAAATAATTGGTTGTTAATGAATTATTAATAGGTAATTAATTAATCAAAAATGTATTGGTATTTATAATTAATTAATTAATAAATATTGTGTGATTGATAATTAATTTTAATACTTTTTTGGTATTAATAATTCATTTATTTTTAATAAAACATTTATTTATTATTTTCCCTACTATTGCACTCACTGGAGTGGGAATAGTAATTTTAACCCCTACGCTATCCAACGTATTCCCTACTATTGCACTCACTGGAGTGGGAATAATCATTTTTACCCCTACGCTATCCAACGCTTTCCCTACTGTTGCACTCTTGGGAGTGGGAATAGTAATTTTTATCCCTACGCTATCCAACGGTTTCCCTACTGTTGCACTCTTTGGAGTGGGAATGGTAATGTTTACCCCTACGCCATCTGACGTTTTCTCTACTGTTGTAATCACTGGAGTGGGAATATTACATTTTGCCCTCCCGCTATCCAACGCTTTCCCTACTGTTGCACTCTCTGGAGTGGGAATAGTAATTTTTACCCCTACGCTATCCAACGCTTTCCCTACTGTTGCACTCTCTGGAGTTGGATTAGTAATTTTTAGCCCTACTCTATCCAATGCTTTCCCTACTGTTGCACGCTTTGGAGTGGGAATAGTAATTTTTACCCCTACGCTATCCAACGCTTTCCCTACTGTTGCACTCTCTGGAGTTGGATTAGTAATTTTTAGCCCTACTCTATCCAATGCTTTCCCTACTGTTGCACGCTTTGGAGTGGGAATAGTAATTTTTACCCCTACGCTATCCAACGCTTTCCCTACTGTTGCACTCTCTGGAGTTGGATTAGTAATTTTTAGCCCTACTCTATCCAATGCTTTCCCTACTGTTGCACGCTTTGGAGTGGGAATAGTAATTTTTACCCCTACGCTATCCAACGCTTTCCCTACTGTTGCACTCACTGGAGTGGGAATAGTAATTTTTACCCCTACGCTATCCAACGCTTTCCCTACTGTTGCACTCACTGGAGTGGGAATAGTACATTTTACCCTCCGGCTATCCAACGCTTTCCCTACTGTTGCACTCTCTGGAGTGGGAATAGTAATTTTTACCCCTACGCTATCCAATGCTTTCTCTATTATTGCACTCTCTGGAGTGGGAATAGTAATTTTTACCCTCCCGCTATCCAACGCTTTCCCTACTGTTGCATTCTCTGGAGTGGGAATAGTAATTTTGACCCTCCCGCTATCCAACGCTTTCCCTACTATTGCACTTACTGGAGTGGTAATAGTAAATTTTACCCGCCCGCTATCCTACGCAGAAAATATTGAATATTTTTAATTAATATTACGTTAATATATATGTATAAATTTTTTTTTTACTTACATTAATTATTTATTAATTTTAATGTTATTTAAGTATTTTTAAGTATGTGTCAGTTAATTATATGTATTATTTCATTCATTTTACATTACTTTTAAGACATTTAAAAAATTCGATATTTTGACTAACTATATTTTTAACAACGATATTTTGGATTCTATATTTTTGTACTTACCTGTTTGGAGATAGGGATTCGATATTTTGGCATTCTATATTTTGGCATCGATATTTTTGTATGTCTATATTTTGGTAGTCGATATTATGTCAGTGATCCGTGACCTGCACCAGTGCAATACTGATGCAGGTCACTTTTGCACTGACATTTCAGAATTGCAGGGACTGCAGTAGCGTCTCAGCAATTTGCTCACCAAACTTGGCACCACCCGGACAAGTGCATAGCTAAGATCTGCACCAACTGGCCAATGCAAAAAACAAAGCACATTTCAGTGCAAGCGTGCACCAACTTGGGTGCCGATTACGATCCTGGAAAAAAATTCCCCGTACGACTCGTATCCGGTCTTTTTACCGTACGAATCGCACAAGTGCCGTACAAACTGCCAACTACGATTCGCATGGGAAAAAGTCCATACGAATCGCATTGGGAATAATTCCCCACACGTCCTCGGGTCGGAAAATGTGTCCGACACGTCCCCGGACGATTTACAGTACAAATGTGAAAAGTAAAGTCCGACTGCGCAAGTACGATCCATCCCGTGCGTCTGATGTTACAACCGGATGGAAAAAACACCGTCCGCACCAAACTCCTATAGCAACCATGGAGACATGTGCCCGCATACGCGCCCAACACCCCCCCCAGCCCCCGTATGTACGCGCCCAACCACCCCCCCAGCCCTCGTATGTACGAGACTCGAACCCCCACCCGTGTATGTACACCCGTGTACGTATGAGTCGAACCCCCACCCGTGTATGTACACCTGTGTACGTATGAGTCGAACCCCCACCCGTGCATGTACACCCGTGTACGTACGAGTCGAACCCCCACCCATGTATGTACACCCCCGTACGTACGGCCCATACCCCCACCCGCGTATGTATGGAGCGTACCCCCACCCCAACAGTGTATGTATGGACTGTACCCTCACCCGCGTATGTATGGAGCGTACCCCCACCCCAACACTGTATGTACGGACCGTACCCTCACCTGCGTATGTATGGAGCGTACCCCCACCCCAACAGTGTATGTACGGACTGTACCCTCACCCGCATATGTATGGAGTGTACCCCCACCCCAACAGTGTATGTACGGACCGTACCCTCACCCGTGTATGTATGGAGCGTACCCCCACCCCAACAGTGTATGTACGGCCCGTACCCTCACCCGCGTATGTATGGAGCGTACCCCCACCCCAACAGTGTATGTACGGACCGTACCCTCACCCGCGTATGCATGCAGCGTACCCCCACCCCAACAGTGTATGTACGGACGGTACCCTCACCCGCGTATGTATGGAGCATACCCCCACCCCAACCGTGTATGTACGGCCCATGCCCACACCCGCGTATGTATGGAGCGTACCTCACCCCAACAGTGTATGTACGGCCCGTACCCTCACCCGCGTTTGTATGGAGCGTACCCCCACCCCACCCAACAGTCTAAGTACAGAGCGCACCCCAGGCCCCAACACCAGCACCCTCACACAACATCACGCATGTACGAGTCGTACCAAGCCAGAGACAAGGACAGCACTGTACAACAAAATGGCCGATGTACGCACCGTACAGACGCTAAAAACACACGTACACAACCAGGACAAAGCAAAACAACACAAGAAGACTCCATTCAAATCGCACAAAGCCACGAAACATGTCCAACAAGCACAAATACAACACATTCACTGACCTGCAACTGCCAAACTCCCAAACAGAGGCCCAAAACACAACCACTCCTGATAACACACCCACCCAAAGTTCAAACACAGCCACACCCACCAATTGCCCAATAAAAAGGCCCAACACACACAAACCATGATCCTTTGCAACAGACCCACTGCTGCCAGACCACACAGAGAAACAACTGCACCATACTACAACCTCCACTACACCTTACACCTGCACACCTTCACACAACCACCTTCACAAACACCCCCTCATCACATTCACACACCTGCACAACCACACCCTCACACCCACAACCATCCACACCCACACCCTCCACAACCATCCACACCCACACCCCTCACCATGCCCACTAACAAGAATCCAAAGTTCACTAGCCAAGAGTTGGAGGTCCTTGTCGACGAAATCCTCAGACTCGAGCCACACCTCTTTGGAACATTGGTCAGACAGACCAGCATTTCCGAAAAAACAGCCATGTGGCAGACGATTGTCGATGCTGTGAATGCTGTTGCGTCCACCAGAAGGACCAGGCATGAATGCCAAGCCAGGTGGTACGATCTGCGGAGGACAGTCCGCCGCAAAATGACCGACGACCACAACCAGGCCAACATCACTGGAGGAGGGCCGCCCCGCAGTCGCGTACAATACCATCCCTGGGAGGAGAAGGTGATGGCCATACTGCCGGTGGTGGCAGTGGACGGAGTAGAAGGACTCCGAGAGCCTGGTGAGTACACAAACAACTCACCTCACATGGGGGGAACGTCATCCACAACCAAACTCACAATCATGCACGCAACCACCCCAAGCTATCGCATGACTCAACCACACTCCATAAACACGCACATGCCACTGGTGCCACCATGCCCCATGCACCCAGCTGGACAATGCCAAGTCACAGGCCACAGAAAACACCAACACAAGACACGGTAACCCGGATGGCGGAAATGTGGGCATCAAAAATCACATAGTGCTACTCAGAAGCAGACAACAATGCCCTCTGCCCATATGGCCTAGGTCACAGCCAGACAAACAGTGTGTCCCCACACAGGAAAGACTTGCCTGCAAATGGCGGACGCCTTGCATGAAGACATGGGGGTGAAGGCACCTTTTTGCACATGACAGCAGCCAATGAACAGCCAACACTGTGAAAGAGTGGCAGCACACACCACCACAGCAGCAGCGCAGACACAGACACTACACCCAATGGGTGCCTGGAGATCAGAAACAAACTCACATGAACAAGCCAGGGGCCATTCAAAGATCTGCAAAAAGTGTGTGCCTAGGAAGCTGGGCTGAGGTGACAGAGGGTGACACACAGAGGGAGGGAGAGGGGGAGAGAGAGGGAGGGAGACACAGGGAGACGGACAGAGGGAGGAGGCTGACACAGGGAGGGGGGAGAGGGGGACAGAGAGGGAGTGAGAAAGGGATACACAGGGAGACCAATTCAGCCTTGGGTGGTGTGGGAATGTCTGCTCGTCAGCAGGTGGACTGCGTGCATGTAGACAAGGGTGGCCAGTGCCTGAATCCCCCTCTCTTCTCCATGGCAAAACACTGGGCCATGTCTCAACCTGTGCACGAGCACAACGACAGCTACCTGCATTATATAAGTGTGTGGAACAACTCCATGTGCCCACGTACAGTGCAACATGGAAGGCTCCAATGCATGGCTCGCCACACCTGCTCACTCCACTGCTGACTGCAGTCACAATTGACGCAGCAAGTAAGACTGTGTCACACATAGGTAAAGTCTCAAAAGCTGTGGCCAAGGGACATACCCATGCACAAGTGCACTGTGAGTGGAATGCAAGACATATCCAAATACCCAGAGGAAATGTGCCAACTTTGAAACTAATGAAACATGGATGTTGCATGGAACAAAAATAACATTGTCTCTCTCACACACACAGGTCAACGTCGTGGATCACCCCCCAACACTGGGGAGAAGACTCACAGGACACGGCTCTGCGGGATGATGATCCCACCGGCAGCGACGACTCTCACCACTCTGTGGACGACCCCGACCAACCTGGCCCCTCTGGTGTCCAGCCACCTGCAGCACCTGCATCAGGTACAACTGGGCCAACCACCACCCCCACTCCTGCCACATCCCAGGAGACACCCAGGATCCCTGCCCCACCACCACAACGCAGCCAGGCTGACCAGGAGGAACACGGTGTACCGGGCACCCAGGAGGAGGCAGGCGACAACGCAAATGCCACCCCTCAGGGGTCCCGGAGACCCGATGTGCCGACAAGGGCAGGCCAGGTGCAAGTGGGCAGGGGTGGTGGGAGTGGAGGACGGCGGAGGCGCGAGCCTGACCAGTTGGCTGCGGAACCGGTATATTCCCATGTAAGAAACATCCTGGACACATACCGGCAGGACACCACAGGCATGAGCCAGGTTGTGTCCACCCTCAACGAGATGAAGGGGACCCTCGAGGAGATCAAGACCCAGCAGGCCCAGCAACATGCGGAGCAACATGCCTGTCAACTGCGACACCAAGGGCGGATGGAGGACAGACAGGCTGAGCTCATGACGGTGCTCACGGGAATTAACCGTTCACTCCGTCGGATAGCCGACAACATGGGCAACCCCCCCTGTGCCACCAGGCGAAGAACATCACCACCCACAGGGAGGGATCAGGAGGAGGAGGATACATCCGACGGAGCATCCCAAACATCGTCACGGCCTGCTTCTGAGGGTTCCCGCAGTAGGGCGGGTCGTCCACGGAAAAGAACGTGAGGGTCGGCGCAACAGCACCATCTCCCAGGACACCTGGCCTGGCACCTGGCCCACTGGACCAACAGCAGCACATCAGCAAATGACATTCTCTGCCACATGGACTTGCTGGTCACTGTCTGACCAATGTTGACAAAGACTGTGGCATGGACTCTGATGATTTCCAATGGCAAGGACACCAACTCCCCCAGTGAACTTTGGATTCCACACACCCGGAAAGCCCCTCTTGTCATACCCCCCCCAACACAAATAAACACTTACACGATAAAGAGATGATGCCTACATTTTGCCTTATTGCCTTACATGTGTCTTGTAAAGTCTAACCATGCCTGAGTTTTCATATGACTTCAACCATCCATACCCTGGGGCCTGAGTCTGGCACCGGACACACATGGGTCACAATGTATTAGGCAAGACACACATGGAGCACCATACACACCCGTGATGGGCCCAACCAGCTGAGGGGGTGGCCGCACAACCGTGCCGACAGACATATTGAGTACAGCAACAGTCATGAGCACAGGTCAGGGATCATGTGGAGTGTCCTGGGGGGCACCCAGGTAAGTGCAGACAGGTGGCAGAACCATGTCCTGCAAGCTTGAGTCAGGTGGATGCAGAGAATGGTGGCCTGGCCAACGTTGGATGCATGGGGATGGCACATGTCAAAATACCCACACAGTCATGGACATCATGCACAATGTAGAGTCTAATCCCACACAAACAGCTTGCATCTTGCTACTCTACACATGACACATAGCCACTATCACTGAAAACCATGCCAGACATGCCGTATGCACCGTGGCAACACACCAGCATTGACTGAGAAGAGGCACCTTGGAGGCATAGGGACACCTTTATTAGTCATGTATTCCGGAATGCAGAGGCAACTCGGAGTACACATACACAGGTCATGTGGATTAACATGTGGGTCCAACACTGGCACCCCCCTTCTGCACCACAAATGCGTGATATCCATGGAACTGGCACACAAGTGTCGGGTAACAGCTAAACACCCCCTGCTGCTCACGGAGAGGCTGCCATACACCATTGATCCTCTGATGTTGAAGTCCCACACCATGTCAAGCCAATGCAAACCGTATGTGTCCGAGGGCAGTGTTACACACATTGATGCCATCATCACAATCCACTATCCCATTACAGATGACTATCAACAAGTCTGACCATCTATTCAGGTGTATCCAGCTACATGTAATGTGTCCCATGGTGACGCGACATGTCTGCAGAGGAACCAAACATCGACAGGGGCAGTGTGCACACATCGTAAACAACTGCCACACCCAATACACCCCTGATGCATCCCTTACCCTAAGGAGACTTCCAAACTTGTCCGTGCGTGTAACGCTGAGTCAGCACACGATGACGTGTCCATGAGGAATGGCAGTGCCACAACAATGCAACCAGCAGACGGCATGCGCAAGTACCTGGGGATGAGAGACACACAAGAAGTCAGCCACAAAAATCACAGCCACTTGCATGTGCATGTACTCGACACATGTAAGGATGACAACATGCTAGGTCACAATTATGACTGTGGAAATACACTCATCACTGGCACCATCACTCGAGTGACACATCCACCCACACCTCTGACTCACGTGGCATACATGCAGATGGACACACACATCGCAACACATGCCACACGGGGACCAATGCGTGCACACTCAGACACTGGTACTCACCACTAAGCAAAGAAGTCGCGTATGAGCCGACTCCGGATGTCCTCTTGCGGAACCACATCCTCCACATCACTAGCCCCATTGCCAAGCCCTTCGTCCTCCACGGGTGGATGGTCCTGATCATCTTGATCCAGGATGAGTGGCACAGCTTTCTCAACTGCCATGTTGTGCAGCATGCAGCAGACCATGAAGATTTTGCAGACCTTCAACGGGGCATATGGGAGGGCGCCGCCGGTCTTGTGTAGGCACCTGAATCGGCTCTTCAGGAGGCCAAATGTCCTCTCTATCACTCGCCTTGTCCGGCCATGGGCGGTGTTGTAGCGGAGCTGGGCCGGCGTGCTGGGGTTGCGGAGAGGTGTGATCAGCCATGGCATGTTGGGATAGCCAGCGTCCCCTACATGGAAACCACATGGACATAAGTAGGACAGGAGAAGCGCAAAATACAGGACAGACAGAGTGTACCCACCAACAACACATGCTCGTTCGTTGCGCAGCTGCGTCATCATTTCAGGCACCCTGCTATGCCTCATGATGTAGGCATCGTGTGCTGATCCTGGAAAACGAGCACAGACATGTGAAATCACCATTTTGGACAGACACACCACAAGGGCATTGATGGAGTGGTAGTGCTTGCGATTCCTGTACGCTACCTCCTGTGCCTGTGGTGGTACCAAAGCCACATGTGTCCCATCTATGGACCCAATGACATGGGGCATCCCTCCCATACGTGAGCAAACCCATAGTGATAGTGAGCGTACAGGCGTGTGTACGGTCCGTATCACTATGGGTACGCATACGCGAGCAAACCCATAGTGATAGTGAGCGTACAGGCGTGTGTACGGTCTGTATCACTATGGGTACGCATACGCGAGCAAACCCATAGTGATAGTGAGCGTACTCGCGTGTGTACGGGCCGTATCACTATGGGTACGCATCCGCGAGCAAACCCATAGTGATACGGACCGTACACATGCCTGTATGCTCAATATCACTATGGGTGTGCTCGCGTATGCGTACCCATAGTGATACGGACCGTACACACGCCTGTACGCTCACTATCACTATGGGTGTGCTCGCGTATGCGTACCCATGTGATACGGACCGTACACACGCCTGTACGCTCACTATCACTATGGGTAGGCCTACGGCAGCACTCCCATAGTGATACGGACCGTACACACACGTGTACGGGCCATTGCCATGCATTTGGGGTGCCCTAGGGCCCCGGGACGCACCGTACCTGTGTGTGAATCTCCAAATTACATAGGGGACACATGAGGGACAACTGGTTGTCATGGAGACCAAGTTTAAAGTTTGAATTTTTTTCATCAGGTGCCCAGCAAAAGTCGGTTTGAATGAATCTACTTTGTTGCAATGTGGTTGTGGAGTTTACATCATGCTCATGAAAAAAAATTAGCAAAGCCACTGACTGTGCTAGGTTTAAATGGATTGGAGGAAACATAGAAAGCAAATGTGAGTGACCAATCACTCTGTACTCCTGTGCATGAAACAGGCCAGCAAGGCAGATATAAGGCAGCCAGGTCCCATGAGAGAGCACTTGCCTGCACATCTTTTGATTCTACAAGACTGCTGCTGCTCGTGATTCCCTGGAACCATGTCAAGGTCTGTGGAGAGGGCACAGCCTTTCACCCTGGAGGAGAACCTGGCATTGCTGGATGTGATCCTCCCACAGTACCCCATGCTGTATGGGCGACCAGGGTTTCAGGTGAGTGCAGAGTCCACTAGCACAGACTGTGTCCCTTTTTTGTGACTGGGACTTCTGGCATTGTGTCCAGGTGTGACACACATGCATTGTACTGTGGAGTGGGTCCCAGGGGGGAAAATGCCTGATGTCTCCCAGCCAGAGCATACTGTGGTGCATGTCTGCCGTCCTCACTTGCATTGTGTTTACTGTGACAATCACTGCATGGTGCATGCGACATTCTGCCTGTCTAAGCCTCCTGGGAATGTTGCTTCTACAGTCCTCATGTGATTATGTGGTCAGCCCAGTGTGACAGGTGACTGTACCCACAGATGTGTGTTAGTTCAGTGTACCTGTGCTGAGAGTGTCCACATGATGTGTTCGTACCCTGGACATCGGTGTGTGTGTAAGTCCCCTGTCATGTGGGTGGGTGCATATGTGGAGTGTAGCGCCCAAGCTGCATGAGGGATGGATATACCCTGGCCATCTGATGCGAGCAGGGAGCAGTGCTGTGTGTCTGACGTGCAGAGCCAGCCCCACACCTGTGAGCCCCCCCAGTCTAGTGGCACATGTGCAGAGTGAGGTTTGTAGCTGCATTTGGCAATGGCAGGTGAATGTCCTGTGCCTGTGTGTGTCTGTGTACTCTGCTGAGGTAGCGTCAGTGGCCTGTGGCATGTGACTGCTTTGAGGTGCTGCACATAATCATGATGTACCTTGTGATGCACAGTGTGAGTCTGGATCATTTATTGTGTCGTACCCCTCATGCCACCTGTGTACTTTCAATGGCACGTGGTGCATTTGCCATTACACAGAGAAAAATGTCCCTATGACAAAGGTGCAATGTTTTGGCTGCATACTATGCCTTGTTGAAACAAGCTAAATTGTACTAATGTGTGTCTCTGTGACATGTGGCAGGTGTATTGATGTAGTCTCACTTTTTCAACCCCACAGGTAGGCGTCGCTGCCAAGGAGCAGATCTGGAGGGACGCCGTCAGTGCCGTGAGGAGGACGGATGGTCGCAAGCGGCGCCTGGCCCAGGTGAGAAAACGCTGGCAGGATATCCGGTGCTGGACGCGGAGGATCGCACGGGTCCTGCTGGGGGACTCCTCTGTGGGCCCTACGAACCATGGGCGTGTGCTGGCGGTGGTCTTTCCAGACATGGACAGGCGCTTACGGGAGAAGCAGCAGCAGGAAGGGGATAGGTACATGTGTGTTTGTTGTGTGTCACCAGCATTTGCAAGTGCGCAGTTGCATGGATACACTGCCAGTGTTTAATTTTGCAGTGCAGGTCCTGTCACACACAGTTTAGCGGTGCTGTCCTTCCTCCCTTGCCCTTCTTGCCATGTGTTCCCTGGTCTGTGTGTAGTCACTCTTTCACAAGGTCATCTGGGCTGGCAGTTAATTCACGTGACCAATGCTTGCAGCATCATGTGTGGGGGTGGTGTGTAACAGGTTTTGGCACCTTGCCTGTGCCCTGTCCAGTACAGTACTTGTGGGGTCCATGTCAATTGGCACTGATGCTGAGTCCAGACATAGGAGTATGTTTCTGAAGTGTAATGCCTTACAGCAAGCATGTCCTATGTTGTGGCCTGTGACATGATGTGCATGAGTGTGCGATACGCAGAGTGCAGGGATGGTGGCCTGTGTTGCAGTCATTGCCATTCAGGACCATGGAATATTGTGGCCACTACTGTTCCCTGGGGCATACTTTGCTAGGTATCATGTGTGTCATCACAATATGGTGACACTCTCAGTGTCTACAGCATAGGATGTGCTCTGTGCCATTGTCCCCTGGCACCATGTATATTTACGTAACGTGTTCTACAAGTGTCCACTGTACAGCCTGACCTCATTTTCCTCGTTCATACTCACGGTGGCCAGTGCCTGTGTGTCTTGTTACAATTACTGATGATGGCCATTTGTAAATGAGATCGTTGTACAGGCGCACATGGGGTATTTTGGGTGCAATATGGGTTTCTGGCAGCCCATGTGTATTTCTCCCAGACTAAGAGATGCAAGTGCTTCCTGTGTCTCATCACATTGTCTCATGTAGGGGGTGGTTGGTGCGGGCAAGGCCTACATGTCGACCCCTGAAATCTCATTGCTCGGTCTGGCCAGTGTGTGCTGTTTGTCTGGACATACACTCAAGGTGCAGTGTCCCATTCATGTTGGGCATGTCTTTAAGTATTACCTTTGCAGCATGTGCCTCAAGTTCATGGAGATGGTCCCTGCTCATCCCTAGTTAGGGCAACGCTGTGTGATGCAGATGCAGTGCTGGATTGTCCCCAGAGCCTGGCTCCTCTGTCCAATTCCATATCATGTCATTTGCAAATGTGTCATGCTCTCCATAGTTTCTCAGTGGCATGGTGGGTGAACCAACTGTGTGTTGCAGGGCCTATATATGTACCTTGTATTGTAGATGTTACTCATCTTTCATTTCAGGCTATGCACTGTAACCTATGTTGATTTGACTCATGTGACATATGTATACAGGTGTCTGATTAATTCCTGTTCATTCACCTTGCCCACAGCATCGTCGGGGGACACGGATGGAGACACCGGCACAGACCGTGCGGAGGGACCGGGCACCAGTGCCAGCAGTGACACCTTAGCTGGCACATCGAGTGTAACTGAGGCCGAGGGGAGTGAGCCGGAGGACCTGTCCACTGCCACCACAGATTATGAAGCTTACGGGTCCGAGGCTGACCACTCCGAGGGGGCGGAGGATGCTCCAACAGCTGACAGCAGCACAACATCTCACCCCGCCCCCTCCATTGCCATCACCGGCCTCCCACTTGCTCGTGTCCCTTCCTGGCGTGCTAGGTCACCATGTGTCTCCTTCCTGCCAGGCACCGCACCCCCTGCCCCTGTATCCACTGCTGCCGCCAATGCCGAGTCTGTGGACATCCTGCGGCAGTTGCAGGTTGGTCAGGCTGCGATGCTTAATGTCCTCCATGGCCACGGCCAAGTGCTCACCAACATGGAGGCATACTTGGAGGGCATTTCAGCATCGCAGGCTGACCAACGCAACTTGCTGCGGTCTATTGACTCGACACTGTCTGCAGCAGTGGGTCTCCTGCAGCACTTCGTCCCACCCCCTACCCATGCCCCATCCACACTTCCCACTCCCATGCCTGTCCCACGTACACCCAGACGTCAGCATGCACACACCCCACCAGACACAGGCACCACACCAGCAGGGAAGGCAAAGCGCACACCTCCTGGCACGCACACACAGGGTGAAGTAGGCACACCCACTGGGTCGGGGGGGAAACGGAAGACACGCAGCCAGAGTGGGAGTCCACATTCCTCACGACCACCACCCTCCAAATCCACTCCCCTCAGCTCTCCTGGCCAAGAGTCGGACACAGGGTCAGTCCTGCCCAGCCTGTCCATCAGCCCCAGTGTGGCACCACCCCGCAAGCGGTGGAGGCAGGACACCGGCAGGGGAGTTGAGTCCCCCCCCTGTCCACTCCCCCCAGTAGCGCTGCGACCCATCCCTGTGACCCCCCCCCTTCTTGTGGCCTGTGGAGTTGAGTCCCCCCCTGTCGACCCCCCCCAGTAGCGCTGCGACCCATCCCTGTGACCCCCCCCTCCTTGGGGCCTGTGGTTCCTTCGGGTGCAGGGGAGACGCTGAGCGACCTGGCAGTAGTGTGCAGCGCCGTGCTCGAATCCACCTTTGCCGCTGCCCCACCCCCTGTGTTGGAGTCATCCGTCCCTGCACCCACAACACCTCCCCTCGCCCCTCCTGTCCCTGCGGTGCCTGGTCCTTCCCCCCAATATGATGCCCCCCCCCCTGTGGAAGACAAAGGAGTCTGACTGTGCAGGCAAGCTAGGGGACACACGTACCACTGTGTCCCCCATCCGGATTGGAGTCATGGACTGCCCTATGGGCCTTGTATATATTGACATTTATGTTGCTTTTTACTTACATCATGCTGAATAAAGCAATTTGTTTTTTCCTTTGAACACTACTGTTTATCTGGTGTTGCTGTTGGTGGACCAGCTCCATGATTTTGGGTGGTAATAATGTGTTGGGTGTGTGGGAAATGTAGTCTTGTGCTGGTCATAGGGTGGACCCTGGTATCTGTGTGCCATCACAAGCTGTTGGCTAAATTACTTTGTTCATGTAAGCAGTTACTGCATGGTGACATCGTCCCAAGGTGTGTTCCATCTTCCCTGCAGGGTGTTTCCACTATGTGGTGCTGAGCTGTGTCTACATCAACTGGGTGTGTGACGGACTCCTTCAACTTTGCACATGCATGCTGTGCGATGTCTCCACCTGCATCATTTGTGGCATCCTTGGTGGTCACTGTACTTGTGTGTGTAGACTGTTGAGAAGACTTCATGTGGACATGTTCTCTTTTAGGCGCTATGCATGTGTGTACTCCCAGCCTCGCACACATGTGGTACATGTACTGCAGGGTCTTTGTGCACCTGACTGACATTTGTGGGCATTGTATCTGTGGGTACTCCACCCTTTGTGTTCCATGGGCACTGCTGGGAGGACTCTACACCCACCCCTCCTGTGTCTGGGCACTGCTGGGAGGACTCTGCACACACCCCTCCTGTGTCTGGGCACTGCTGGTAGTGATAGGCACCCACCCCTCCTGTGTCTGGGCACTGCTGGGAGGACTCTGCACACACCCCTCCTGCGTCTGGGCACTGCTGGGGGGACTCTGCACACACCCCTCCTGTGTCTGGGCACTGCTGGTAGTGATAGGCACCCACCCTCCTGTGTCTGGGCCCTGCTGGGAGGACTCTGCACACACCCCTCCTGTGTCTGGGCACTGCTGGGAGGACTCTGCACACACCCCTCCTGTGTCTCGGCACTGCTGGTAGTGATAGGCACCCACCCCTCCTGTGCCTGGGCACTGCTGGGAGGACTCTGCACACACCCCTCCTGTGTCTGGGCACTGCTGGGAGGACTCTGCACCCACCCCTCCTGTGTCTGGGCACTGCTGGGGGGACTCTACACCCACCCCTCCTGTGTCTGGGCACTTCTGGGAGGACTCTGCACACACCCCTCCTGTTTCTGGGCACTGCTGGTAGTGATAGGCACCCACCCCTCCTGTGTCTGGGCACTGCTGGGAGGACTTTGCACACACCCCTCCTGTGTCTGGGCACTGCTGAGAGGACTCTGCACACACCCCTCCTGCGTCTGGGCACTGCTGGGGGGACTCTGCACACACCCCTCCTGTGTCTGGGCACTGCTGGGAGGACTCTGCACCCACCCCTCCTGCGTGTGGCCATGTGCGCTCCATACATACACTGTTGGGGTGGGGGTACGCTCCATACATACGCGGGTGTGGGTACGGTCCGTACATACACGGGTGGGGGTACGGTCCGTATATACACTGTTGGGGTGGGGGTACGCTCCATACATACGCGGGTGTGGGTACGGTCCATTCATACACGGGTGTGGGTACGGTCCATTCATACACGGGTGGGGGTACGCTCCATACATACGCGGGTGTGGGTACGGTCCATTCATACACGGGTGGGGGTACGGTCAATTCAGACACGGGTGGGGGTATGGTCCGTACATACACTGTTGGGGTGGGGGTACGCTCCATACATACGCGGGTGTGGGTAAGGTCCATTCATACACGGGTGTGGGTACGGTCCATTCATACACGGGTGGGGGTACGGTCCGTACATACACTGTTGGGGTGGGGGTACGCTCCATACATACGTGGGTGTGGGTACGATCCATTCATACACGGGTGGGGGTACGGTCCATTCATACACGGGTGGGGGTACGGTCCGTACATACACTGTTGGGGTGGGGGTACGCTCCATACATACGCGGGTGTGGGTACAGTCCGTACATACACGGGTGTAGGTACGGTCCATTCATACACGGGTGGGGGTACGGTCCTTACATACACTGTTGGGGTGGGGGTACGCTCCATACATACGCGGGTGTGGGTACGGTCCATTCATACACGGGTGTAGGTACGGTCCATTCATACACGGGTGGGGGTACGGTCCATACATAGACAGTTGGGGTGGGGGTATGCTCCATACATACGCGGGTGGGGGTACGGTCCGTACATACACGGGTGGGGGTACGGTCCATACATACACTGTTGGGGTGGGGGTACGGTCCGTACATACACTGTTGGGGTGGGGGTACGCTCCATACATACGCGGGTGAGGGTACGGGCCATACATACACTGTTGGGGTGGGGGTACGCTCCATACATACGCGGGTGGGGGTACAGTCCGTACATACACTGTTGGGGTGGGGGTACACTCCATACATACGCGGGTGGGGGTACGGTCCGTACGTACCCGTGCCCACGCTGTGGAGTGCTTGTGTGGCCCGTACCCAGGCCTTTGGCACATGGGTACGGGCCGTACCACCATTGTTGGGGTGACGTGGGTGTGGGCGTGGTACGACTCGTACCCACGCTCTTAAGGCGTGGGTACAGTACGTACCTGTATTGTTGTGTTGCCGGTTCGCGTCGTCGCCCACTTCCGTTGTGGCGGACGCTGGCGTTGCTGGACACGCCCCCACCCCCTCGAAGTGACCAGGGCCTGGAGGTCAGGTATGTCCAGGGCATGTGTGCTGTGTGACTTGGGTGGGGGTTTTGTGTCCTGCCCCTGCCCCCCCCCTTTGCCCCTGGGTGTTGTTCTGACCTTCTGCGGCATCTGCGTCGGTACCTGTAGAGGAGGTCGACTGCTATGAGGGCCGGGATGACACGTAGGTTCGGGTCCATGTCTGTCCGTCGCGTACAGGTGCTCCTTGTGCGCGTCGTCCTGATTTCCCGGCAGTTTTTGGCTGCCGGAAAATATTCTCCGCGCGGGATGACGTCGGTGCGAATCGTACTTCCTGGTTCGTGGAACGCAGGCTGCATGCGTCCCGACGTCACGTCGGCGCTTTTCGTGATGTCATTTGTGTGTATGTTTTCCTCGGTTGGTGTTTTGTACGATTCGTATGGAAATAGTGTTTCCGTGCGAATCGTACTTTCATGTTTGTATAGTTTTGCAACCGGGTACGAGTCGGACGGAGAATTCGCTCCGACCGACGGTTCGTACCCGGTTTCTCCAGGATCGTAATCGGCACCCAAATGTCTTCAAATCTAGTAACATCAGCGAAAAATGAATCTTGCACCGCTGCCAGTTATGAAGGCCAGTGCCCTCTAGATCCAAAGCCCTTAAATCTGAACACTACTATCGTGCGATATCTCTTGACAGTGACTGTGTAGCTTTGCGTATCCCTATGCCAAGCACTTCACTTAGCTGATTGTTGGGTAGCTGTCATGAACACGCGCGCTTCCTAATGGCGCACTTGCAAAGTGTGTTGCAAGAAAGTGCACGCTTATTGGATAATACCAGTCACGAGACACAGAAGTGGGCAAACTAGCAGTGTCCAGATCAGTTTCGGCCACTTTTGTCCTGGTACACAAAACCTTTCGTGATATGAGATAAAAGAAAATATATTTGCTTCTATCCGTATTGCACGTACAGGTAAAAAAAAGTTTAAATCATGTTTGTTCTGTTTTTTTGCACCAGTGCAACTTTTTTGTTCCACTGCCCTCGATATGTATATCGGAAAAATCTCACCTCTATCATCTTTAGAGCTCATTGCTAAATAAAGTCTTTCGAATGTGATACAAATTAAAATATAAGTAAAAATGGGTTAATGGCGAACAAGAAGAAGCCTTGGCAATCCCAATTCCACAATTTCCCACAGGACGTAAAGCAGATAAAAGAGGGAAAAATCTATTATCCTCACTTCCAGTGCTGGACGGAGTAATATTAAATGGCAGTATAGAAGGTGATATTCCGGCATCCTGCACAAGAAAAGGCAATTTTAATACTTCAATTCGCAATTATATGATTTGTATCCAAGATTTGTTTGGATCAGTCTCACACTTAAATATTAATTTTGTTACAGGAAGTGACCAAGCAATATTACACTTAACAACAGTGTTAAGACTGAAACCTACATCTCCAGGGCACATCATGTATTTACAAAGTACAGTACTGGTGAACTAGGTCCAAAGGCGGCTGATATGGAATTCGAGAACACTTAACAAAATTACTTCCGTAATTGACATGGCACAATCATTACAGATCATTAATTCAACAAATCGGATAACTAATTTTGAAGCAGTCACCAATAAATTGGTACAATCCTTGCAGGCTAACCTAAAACAACAAATTCCAATATCAGCAAAAAACGAAAGACGGAAGTTAGACATAAATGCAACTGAATTAAATAAATTAATAAGGGCGCAATTCCATCACTTCTCTGAAATAAGACAATGCAAAATTAATATTTTTTTTAAAATCGTCGCAGGAGGGATAAGGAAAAAAAATGTAAAAAATACAGGATAAAAAATGGGTGGACTAACAGATTACAGCAAAACAAAATAATAAGCGTTCCTATTGGAATATAACTGCCAAAGAAACAGGCACAAAAAAATCACTACAAGCCTCTCCAGTCCCCCCATCAGAATGGGAAATATACTTTACCAACCCATATAAATTAATCGAGAGGATAGAAAGTTCGACTCCAATGTCAAGTAAACTAGGAGGAAAAATTTCAGATAAAGGAGCTCCATCTCCTCTTCAAATTGAATACTACATAAAAAAGGCAAGAACGTCGGCAGCAATGGGTCCGGACCAGATTCCAATTAAGGTTCTCCAAAGTAATCCCATAAAGTGGAACAAGTTTTTAGCTCCCCTTTTTTTCCATAGCTTCGAAACTGGAGAAATTCCAAAATCTTGGAAGGGGAGCATTGTTATCCCAATTTATAAGAAGGGCTCCAGGCTGCCCCCCTGTAACTACTGGCATATAGCTCTCCTGGATGCAACTGGGAAAATCTTTGCGGCAAGTGTTTTAGAACACCTTAAAGACAAAAGCACTCTGTCACTGACAACATTGCAGCGCTGCAAACAATAATCTATAAATATGTCACCTTAAAGTCACAGGTTGTTTATGCAGTCTTTGTCGACTTTACGACTGCATTCGACAGGGTGAATAGAGCAATACTTTGGAGAAACATAGCAAAATGGGAATTCCGGCTAACCTCCTTCATTTAATAATATCATTGTATTCAGAGACATGGTGTCAAGTTGAAATGGGGAAGGAGAAGGGTCTTACTAGCCAAATAGCTACACCTAATGGCCTTGGGCAAGGGTGCCTCCTAGCTCTCATACTTTTCTCTATATATCTTAGTGACCTGCCGGAAAGCTTCAAACAGGTTAGCATTTTTCCACCTGAAATTGTATCTTATAAAATACACACTATGATGTACGCAGACGACGTAGTCATCTTAGATCTAACTCCATTTGGTCTTCAAAGGAATCTGTAAGCACTTACTAAATACACTGATGAAAATGATCTAATACCAAATATCACTAAAACAAGAATTGTTCCGTTTACAGGAAGGAAACGGTATGCTAAATACAACTGGACTTTAGGGGGAAAACCGCAGGAAGTTGTAAAGGAATACACATACCTAGGGAGAATGTTTACATAATCTTTACAAAAATTGCCTCACCAGCAGAACTTGGGCCGTAAAGTCGACGTCCATGTTGGGGCACTCCTACGATTATACTCCTCCACTGGCCAAAGGCACTTTTCTTCTCTTCTTCAAGTATATAGCTCTAAGATTCCACCAGTACTATCGGATGCACTTGAATATATCCCATTAAGTCAATGGAAACAATTGGAACTGAAAGAAGGGAAAGTCCTACGGAAACTGACTAAGATGTCCCAAGCCGTGCTGGTACAAGTTCTTCGTCTTGAACTTTAATTAGTCCGTTTTTATGCCAGAGGCATTACCAATATCATAAGATGGGCATATAATCTTATCCATGCGGACCAAGGGAGTTTACAATCCCTACTAAAAATAGAGACATTTGAAAAAGGATCTCCGAATTATGTCTTCAGCAGAAATATATCTATCGCTTTTAAAATATCAAATGTTACAATTGAGTTGTTGCACTCTTGGACTCCCACTCACTTGAAGCTTTTTTTAAACATTTAAAACCAAGGTTAAGCTTTGATCTTGATATCCAACACTGCTCCAAATTGCTACTGTATAAACAATACGCTGAAACAATTGAATATAAGAAAGTGCAGCAGTATATTAGTTTTAATTTAAAGCACGGAGTCAGGCGAAGCACTATATTACTCCGTCTCGGGATACTTCCTCTAAAATCATTCACTTTCATGTGGTCTTTAAAGGAAAAAACTAGTAGTTCCTGTGATCTGTGTAATGGCGGGGTGCAAGATTTGGAACACATGTTGTTTGTCTGCCCAAACTTGACTATTGTAGAAGCTAGAAAGAGGTTTATACAACCAATTCGAACAAAATGTAAAATTAATTCGGTTCAGAACCTGATTTTGCTTTGTAAGGCACCGCCTAATGAATTTGTGTGTTATAACATGTTTACATTTTTTTAATCTATTTTAATTTCATACTAGAATGACGTTTTACTATTTTAAATGTAATTTCATTTTTTAAACATTTGTTATTCTCAGTCAAGAACTAAATCAAATAAACTTAAACTTGAAACTTGACAGAGACTCGTTCATTACTCTTTAGTTTTATGCAAATATCTAGCTTTTAAAAAACAAATTACCAGATAATGAGTGAAGAAGCTCACTTTCTAAATCATCTTCTAAGTGAGAATAAATTGGCCGGAGTAGGTAATTGGTAATGGTTGCTCCATAAATATTCCAACCAGGTGCTGATCCCCGAAATTCTGGATAAGATTTTTAGTTAGACTAATTTTAGGATACCAACAGGGGAATGGCAATATGTATGTGAGATGGGGCATAAATCTCTTAGGGCCGCTAATTTTAAGGGAATGTCTTTTCTATCAAGAAGGCTAGCATATTATACCCCTCATAGGCTACATAAGATGTTCCATTCTTTTCCGGATCAATGTTTTCGATGTCAAGCAAGTGGTAGGGGAAACTGGCTACATATTTTTTCACACACCCTGCACTTTACCAATTTTGGACTAAGCTTTTCCTAGAATTAAGCAAATGCATTTAATGTACGATTAATCCTGAAGCCACTTTAGCATCGTTTAGTACATCACTAGCTATTAGTAGGCTTATTAAATTTGCACAACATTTTATTTCAATCGCTATAGCGGTAGCCCGCTCTTTGATTTTGCAATTTTGGAAAACAACAATCATTCCAACCTTTTAATTAATTTTGGTACGCAAAAATGAGGAGGACTAAATCCTTTGAAGAGACCTGTGCAAAATGAGTGAGGCCCTCCCAAGAGTTTTATCAATTTGGAACGTGAAGTTTTGCAAGTTCAACCTTCCCACATGATTACGCTCCTTTAATAGCATCTTTATAGGGAATTGAAGTTTTGGACTACTGTATCTCGATAGTACTTTGACATGTTAGACATTCTTAATCTCTTAACGTAGGGCCATTTCCCTAACAGTTTTATCGCCTTACATTTAATAATCAAAAAACATAAATGATGGCATGGCTGAGATTCCCTATGAGTATATAAAAGATCTTGAAGTTATTATTGCAGTCAATTTGTGCTTTTACCTATGCACTTTAATAGTTGTTTAATGCTGTTCTTAACTATTTTCAGAGAACTTTTTGCATTTTATTATGTTACTTATTTTCCCAGAAATTCAATAAAATTGGGTTACGCTGCTGTCTTTAGTCAACTTCAAAGCACTTTATCACTTTGTTGTTCACAGGTAGATACTATTGGTGTTAATTTACAAAATGTATAATGAATCAGTTTTAAGAAGATAAGCGATTTCATACCCTTGCAAAGTACCCATCTTAACTTTCTTTATGTTTCTATTTATGATACACCACCAAAGCACTTTACTGCCCCATCTTCTCATTTTTATTTTTGAAGGAGTTATTTATGATCAGTTGTTAGTATCAAATTTATTGGCTGTAAACTTTTTGGTATTTTGATGGCTCCAATGTATACTACCTTTGGTTGATAATCTATGTCTTTTCATATTCTGCTCAATGAGAAATTAAAAAAGTTGGCAGAGCAATGGAGCAACTGGTGAGGGTAAGAAAAGCAACAGAGAAGTGGGTCGTGCTGTGGGAGCAACAAAGGAACGGGGCAAAAGCAACGTGCACTGTAGTAATTGGGTCATCTAAAACCAAATAAGCACACAACAGAGAGAGGGAAAACACATGCCTTCCTATGGAGTGCTGAACAAATAAAGAATAAAGTTGTTCCCAGATTGCAAGCAGTGGATGGACAGAACTCCTTCAGTAAAAAACGCTGAAAAGCAACTATGATCTGGGGAGACCAAGACGGTTGTGGATTATAGTCAAGAGCCTCTCATCTCAAAGGACAGGATTGCAACATTCTTTGGAGTGATTATATGACTATATGAGGGTTTGCCACTGTTGTGACTCATCTAAAGTCAAACAACATCACTGTTTCAGCCTTTCTTATCTTATCTTATCTCTTTAGGACCAGTTAGAGTACTTACAGTCCTTTCCTTTTTTCTCTCGCTGAGCCTGTGGGCACTCTGGATGGCGTGGCTGTGCTGGAGCTGGACATGCAGGTTCAGTTTAGTGATCAGTTTGATCTGTACTTTGTTTGTGAGTGTTGAGGGTTGCCACTTTGGAGAGAGTTGTGGCGTGGTGTAGCCCTAAAGATTTATTGTGGCACATAGTACTCTGCCCCACAGTTTGCAGAGGAACAGATGACTTGAAGATTGAGGGAGAAACGGGGTGACAGGATACTGACCTGGAGCAATTGCGGGGAGAGAGGTAAGGCAGGCATGAGAGACATTTTCTCAGACCAGGACAGCACAGAGCAGGGTCAGGGAGTTTGTGTTGGGAAAGGTGGGTGAAGAGCAGAGGAAGGCTTAGGGCATTTGAAATTATTGTAACGCCTGCCACTGAACTTCTAGTGTCTAGGGATAGAGAAAATGGACAGTCAAAACATTTGCAGGGTAGGAAGCATAAACTGAGTCCAAATTTTAGGAGTTCCACAAACGTTAAATAAAAGAAGCCCTTATCTCACCTTAGACGGGCACCATAGACCCATGCATTAAATTGCAGCCATACAGTTACCAGGGAAGCCGGAGTGTAAAGGCAGAAGATACACCACTAGTCCAATTATTTTGGGGGTTCTCCATTCAACACAAGGCATATGTACTGAGAGAACTATAAAAAAGTACCTCAGACAACCCGAAGTACGAAATGTCTGACTCCAGGTGTTTCATTAGTAGCCGGTGCTCTCCATATTTCACAGGATTTTTCCAAATAAAAAAACGCATGGGAAACAAAAATAAGGACATAGTTTGCAAAAAAGTAGGCATATACCTATTAAAAATGACAGTGCTATTAATTCAAGAACAACATCCAGCAGAGGGCAATACAAGTGAGGTATTAGATACCAGAAGAAATGCAGAGGTAGCAGATAGATGTAACTGGGAGTAGTAAAGCCCAGGAAATTAGTGATACATCAACAAAGGGGTAGATGGCTCTGCAACCAAGATTTTGATTTTCCCTCAGTTCTGTTACTAATTCCTTTGACCCCGTAGAGATGGTGGATGATGAGAACGGTGTTGAAGACGCAGAGGGAAATGAAAAGTGAATTCACCATCTGATGACTTAAAGATGCAGTGCATCACTGAACAAGTGTTGCCTAGACAGGAACCTAGTCCTAATCAAGGGAATGTGGTGGGTATGGAAGGAGGACTAGAAAGTATGTTAACGACTATGAGAGCAGAAATTCTGAGCAAATTTGAAAAGTCTGTACAACGGCAAAAGGGGTTACAAGCAGCATGCGTTTTATTAAAAACTTTGAGGAGCTATGTAACAGGGCATAAAGTTGGGAAACTGTCTCAAAAGAGATAAGCAGGGGGTTTGTTGGATGCCAAGCGTGAAAAGGTTGAAAATTGTGCTATTAAAAATATTCTGTTCATAAATGGAATACCTGAGAATTCAGAAGGCTGAGCCATTATGTACTTGGTGGCACAGTTGTTGACAAGTTCAGTATTAAAGCACAGCTCTGTTAATGAAATAAGTAGAGACATACAAAGAGATCTTGGAGAACTGTTTAAGCTAAACCCTGCTAAAACCAAACCCAGGAAGATTTTAGTCAATTGTTTAAGCTACTCATTTAAAGAAGAAGCTTTGTCTATGTCTCTGGCGGCAAAAATATTCAAAGTCAATGATAAGAAATGTAACAATGTTTTCAATCTTTTTATAGTTATAGAAGGCAAAAGATAGGAACTGAGGGAAAATGGGGCATTTTAGAAACCCTGAATCATCAGCCCTTCCGTAATATACCACTTTATCTAACATTATATGGACAACAAAATGTATAGCACTAGAAAAACTATTGAAGCGGATCAACGATTGTTGAAAATGTGTTGATAAACTATAGAAAACTCATGCGCTGGGCTGACTTCCTGGTGCTACATTGTCATTTTGAAGATACATGAAAGTAGTGAGGCATGGTGCAAATGTTACATATAGTTACATAGTCATGGATGTAGGATGTGGTGGAGGATGTATAACAGAACGAAGTAATGTGTAGGTATAGCTCTTTGTTATGATAGGGTACCAGGGCGGTAGGTGGGGCGGTAAATAATAGTATATGTTTCATCACAAGCTTTATTTCGACATAAAAGTCATAAAAGCAACATAGGACAAAGATGACATAGCCAATAAAATGAATAAAGGTAAAGAATGGTACAGTAATAAATATACACTTGGGGCCGGATTCACAGAATTAACTTAAGACAAAATCCTAAACTTACTACTTTTGGTATTCACAGAATGCACTTACTACTTTTGGTATTCACAGAATGCACTTACTACTTTTGGTATTCACAGAATGGATTTACGACTACTAACTTTACGTCCGCACTCGGGCCGGAAATTCCGGGCCGGAGGCAGGGCATCCGGCCCGGAGGTGGGGCTTCCGGGCCGGAGGCAGGGCTTCTGGGCCGGAGGCGGAGCTTCCGGCCCGGAGGTGGAGCTTCCGGCCCGGAGGTGGGGATTTTGGCCATGGCTAAATCTCCGCCACTGGTCGGAATCCCCACCTCCGGGCCGGAAGCTCCGCCTCCGGCCCGGAAGCCCCGCCTCCGGGTCGGAATTTCCGGCCCGAGTGCGGACGTAAAGTTAGTAGTCGTAAATCCATTCTGTGAATACCAAAAGTAGTAAGTGCATTCTGTGAATACCAAAAGTAGTAAGTACATTCTGTGAATACCAAAAGTAGTAAGTTTAGGATTTTGTATTAAGTTAATTCTGTGAATCGGGCCCTTAATCATCTTAAAATCTAGTTAAAAACAAGCAATTTTTCATCATTATGTGTAAACACAGTACAATACAAGGAGAGACTTTCAATTTGCTTGAACCAATTACCAAAATTTAAAAAAAATAAAGTGCTTGTGCATGACGATTTTAGCAGCAATGCTGTTGTAACTTTGCAATCCTGGCTACATCTGTATAATGAAGACTATATCTTCCTCGAGAGTGCTTTCCACCGTATCATCCAGGCTTGACCCAAGTCCTTAGCTACACAGCAAGATAAAAAAGGTCTACAATCTGACCTAAGAATGCAGAGTGCGACATGATGGTCCTGTGTGTCAAGCTGCCGACAGAGCGGGCTCAGCCATTTTCTCTGTGATATTTTATACGCCGGGCAAGCAAACAGTAAGTGGGCTATGCTTTTGTCAGGGGCTTTGCAGCTAGGGCAATTTTTTCCGTTGTTTGTGGACCATTTAGCTATCACTTCACCCACTGGGAGGGAGCCATACCTAAAGTGCATATAGAGTGTTCTATCTCAAGGTACTTTGATCAAGTCAAGGTAAGGCTCGTAATATCTACTTTGCTTGTGGGAAAAAATTCAGTTGTCAATTTACCCTCATTGGATCTGCTGTTCTCTTGTTGGTCCACCCATTCCCAGTACAGGCGTTTAAGTTCCTCTCTCCTTGGAGGTTCCTGTCTGGCCCAACAGCCACAAAGCCCAATTGCAGATAACATTTTCTTGATGTGAAGTATCCAGCCTATTTCCCCCCCAGTGTCAAGGCTGATAATCTCAGTAAAGGCCTCTGCGTAGGGAGAAAGCTCAGGGGTCCTCCTAATGTGGACCCAAAAGAGTAGGGGGTGCAGCCTAGCTACATCACTTATAGATCGCCTGCACTTATCCATTAATAGCGGCGTAAGAGTATATGTTTCATTCGAGTCTTGTTACTTGTGAATATGCTGTCACTGTGGGAGAGGGGGTCTTAAAACTCTATATAATGGATAAATTTAATATGATAGTGTTTTCTTGTGAATGGTGGAGAATGGTAGATGCAGAAATGGGATGGTGGGGGGGAGGAGGGATTAGAGACATGGTAGAGATGCAAATGAAAGACAAAAAGCCCTCATATGAAGTTATTAGTGATAGTCAAGGAGGGTGTACACAATGGCTCAAGAAGTGGAAAATACCCCACAGGCCAAAGTTTGGACTTGGAATATGAATGGATTAAGAAACAGACATAAGAGGGAGGGATTACTAGGATATCTGTTCCAGATAGGTGGGTATACTAGATATATATTAATCCTACATGTGAGTTGAGGCACATAAATAGCTAGTTAGTAGTTTTCATGAACTCAGTGTTAGTTTCAACACAGATTGTTGTGAATGGGGTAATGCAGTTTTAGTGCTGACAGGAATTAGAATTGGTCTGCACTTCACACCAAAAGATTCGGGATGGAGGGAATTAGAAATCTTGGGCACAGGTGGTAGTATAATAAGCATTGTATCTGTGCAGGAACTGAATGCTGATAATCAGACATGCTAACATGTGTTATTGTCAGGGGCGGAGCTTCGGGGCTATTTGATGTGGTACACCTCCATATAAAAAATTCAGTAGTAAATAGTTGGGTTCAGGTGCTTTCAATCCGGTATGGTGAGGAGTCTGTTGGATTTCACCTGGATTTTTACATGCCCACACTGACAAAAACACACACACACTCTCTCATTTCTGTTTTGAAGGACTTAAAAATTGCTGGTAAGACTGTATTAAAGTACCAATAAAAATTCACACTCCTCTCCGGAATGTGGACGAGTTGTTTCCAGAGAAAATCAAGGTTTGTGTCTTTTTAATTCTCTTTGAAGTATCAAAAAGGAAAATGGGGATGAAATAAGGAACAAATGCCAGATGCAGAAACCTACTTTCAGTTTCAAACATTCCGAATCAGAGTTTGCAGCCGCAAAATAGTTTTTACTATGTCGAATCCTGTTTCCGGAGTCTCTTAAAATTGGATTTTGAATGGATTTCAATTCTGTTTTTGGGAAGGGATGTGTTTTGGGTGTTCTTTCCACATACCAAATCGGTATAGAGTGTGTCAATGGTTGCAACTATAAAAGTGGTGGCAACCCAATTAAAAGTTACCGATTCCCAGGCTGAGATGGTTACACATTAATAAAGAGAAGGGTTTGTAGACGTTTCATGAATAGAGGGCACAACTTAAAATGCAAATTTTAAATTTACAACTTCACCCACAAACTTTATCTTCTGACACCTTTTCATAAAAACCTTTTTATACCAATTATACTTTATACTTAGGACACCTTTTTACAGCACCCTTTTTTGGTTTGCCGTAGACAGAGCATGTGCTGTTTCTACATGTTGTTGACATGCAGTGGACTTACAACCCGCACATTTGCTTCAGTGTCGCGCTCATTTCCTTTGTCCTGGTTTGTCACAGCATTGCGGCGTCATGTCCTCTTTTTGTGTTTGGCCCTCCCCTGGAGCATGGGCCAAGTACTTGTGTCCATCCACTGCTCCCGTTTTTGGAGCTGCTTTTTTATTTGTGTTCAAGCACTCAATATGATTGTGTTTTCAGTCTGTCTCCCATATCCCCATTCATTTAGCTTCTATTCCCTCCTGCCTGACCCTCTTCCATGTTGCTTCTTTTCCTTCCCACCCCTACCCTGTATTCTACACCACTGCACTCTATGCCACAGTACTCTCATCTATGCCACTGCACTCTATGCCCTTTGCACTCTACTCTAGGCAACTCTACTCTACACCACTCTACACCACTCTACCCTATGTTACTCTGCTTTTCTCTGCACAACTCTAATCTATGCCACTGCACTCTATGAGACTACACTCTGTTCCACTGCACTCTACTCTGCACTACACAACACCACTGCACTCTATGACACTGCACTGTCTGCAACTGCACTTTACGACACTCTACTCTGCACCACTCTACGCCACTTCACTCTATACCACTGCACTCTACTCTTCATCACTTTACTCTAGGCCACTGCACTCTACCCCAATAAGCTTTGCACCACTCCACGCCAGTGCACTTTGTCCCAATGCACTCTACGCCACTGCATTTTACACCACACCACTCTACTGTAGGCCACTGCACTCTACCACCCTCTACTCTACACCACTGCACCCTAGGCCACTGCTCTCTACATCACTCTACTCTGCACTACTCCACTCTACGCCACTGCAATCTAGGCCACTACACACTATACCCCAGCACTCTACACCACTGCACACTACACCACCTGCACTTTAAGCCACTCTACTCTACTCTATGCCACTGCACTCTACACAACTGAACTTTGCGCCACACCACTCTACTCTAGAACATTGCACTCTACACCACTGCACTCTATGCTACTCTACTCCGCACCACTCCACTCCAGTCTGTATCACTCTATGCATTTGCACTCTACAGCACTCTTCTCTGCAGAATAATACTGTATGCCACTGGGCTCTATGCACTCTACTCTGTGCCACTGTAATCTTTGCCACTACACTTTATGCCCCTGTACTGTACTCTGCTCTACTCTGCTGTACTCTATGCCACTGCACTCTATGCCACTGTTCTCTGCACCGATGCACACTACACCACCTGTCCTCTAAGCTATCCTACTCTACTCTGCACCACTGCTCTATGCCAATGTACTCTACATCACTGCACTCTACACCACTACACTTTGCGCTACTGCACTATACCCTGCACCACTATATGCCACTGCAATCTACTCTGCACCACTCTGTGCCACTGCACTCTACTCTGCACCACTTTACTCCACTGCACACTGCTCTGTACCACTCGATTCCACTGCACTCTCTGCTACTGCACTCTGCACCACTGTGCTCTACACCACTGAACTCCACACCACTCTATTCTACACCACTGCACTACTCTGCACCAATCTACTTTATGCCATTGCACTTTATGCCACTGTGTTGTACTCTGCACCACTATTCTCTACAGATCTTTACTGCAATGATTGTTATAATCAAAATATTTTTCGCTTTGGGTACCATGAATTGGTTACAAGTTAACTGTATAGGTATAGTGCCTTCAATTATTATTTTATTACTTGTTGTATCTGTAATGACTGTAAAGACCAGATTGGAATTCTAGCATTGTGTAGAATGATTTATTTAAACTTAAGCACTTTAGTACTAACTTACACTGACTTTTTGAACATGGTTGATATAAGTACCTTTTGGCAACAATTTTACTTGACATAATGGTAATGACTGCATAGGGATTCTCAGCATTTTGCAGAATGAATTGGCTGAAAGCTAAGCACTTTAGTGTTACCTTGAGCAGATTTTGATTATGAGTGGTATACAGTTACTAACATGCAGTTTTAATAATCTTGGTTTAATTGTAATGATTTTTATGAATCAGACAATAAAATCTAAATGTCAATACTCTACATCACTGCACTCTATGCTGCTGCACTCTACACCTCTCTACTTTATGCAATTGCTCTCTATGCCACTCTGCTCCTCTCTGCTTCACTTCCCTCTACGCCACTACACATCTGCGCAGATGCACTCTGTGCCCCTGCACGTTACGCCTCTCTACTCTAATCTGCACTACTATACTTTATGCCACTGCACTTTACCCCACTCTGCTCTTCCTTGCACCACTATACTCTATGTTTTGCACTTTATGCCATTGCACTCTGTATCACTCTATGCCACTGCATTTTATGCCACACTACTCTATTCTACACCACTGTACATGACGCCACTGCACTCTATGGCACTGCATTCTGTGGGGCTGAACTCTACTCTTCACCATTCTATGCCACTGAACTCTACACCACTTTATGCCACTGCACAGTAAGACACACGACTCTGCATCACTCTACTCTATGCCAATGTATTTCCCTCTGTACCACTCTACTCTAGGCCACTGCACTCTACACCACTCTATTCTACACCATTTCTTTCTACCGGACTTTGTGCCACTGCACTTTATGCCACCGCACTCTACTCTGCTCCACTCTACACTATGCCACTGCTCCCTACGCAACAGCACTTTATGCCACACCACTCTACTCTAGTACATGACACTCTTCATCACTGCACTCTATAACACTCTACTCTGTACCACTCTACTCTGTGTATTGCTCTCTACTCTGCACCGCTCTATGCCACTGCACTCTATGCCACTGCACTCTACTCTGCACCATAACACTATATGTGTCTGCCTTCTATGCCACTGATCTCTATATCACTGCACTCTACTCTGCACCCCTCTATGCTACAGCACTCTACTCTGCACCGCTCTACTCTATGCCACTACATTCTATGCCCCTGTACTCCACTCTGCACCATTCTACTCTACACTACTGTACTCTATGCCACTGTACTCTATGCCACTGCACTCTATGCCACAACACTCTACGCCACTGCACTCTACCCCACTTCATTCCACGCCACTCTAATCTACTCAGCGCCAGAGTGGCGGTGAATGCTGTTGCATAGAGTATAGATGGTATACAGTGCAGTGACATAGAGTGCAGTGGTGTCTCTACTCAACCCTGACTACTCTACTCTATGCCACTGCACTCCACTGTTAACCACTGCACTCTACTGTGAAGCCCTGCACTGCATACTGATGCACTCCATTCCACGTCACTCTACTCTACTCTGCAACATTGCACTCTATGGCACGGAATCCTACGCCATTCTACAATACTCTGTGTCGCTCTACTCTAAGATATTGCACTCTACTCTACTCTACACCGCTCTACTCTACATCACTGCAAGCTATGCCACTCTACTCTGCACCAATCACCTCTATGCCACTATGTTCTATGCCACTGCACTCTACACCACGGAACTCTATGCCACTGCACTGTATACCATCTCTACTCTATGCCACGACATTCACCGCCACTCTACTTTACTCTGCAACACTCTACACTGCTACAATCCACACCACTGCAATCTAATCCACTCAAGTATACTCGCAACCACTTTACTTTATGTCACTGCACTCTACACCACTGCAGTCTACTCTGCACCACTCTACTCTACACCACTGCACTCTGCTATTCACCACTGCACTCCACTGTGAACCACTGCACACTACTCAACTGCACTGTACTCTGCACAACTCTACTCTAAGCCACTACACTCTATGCCCCGGTACTATACTCTGCACCACTCTACTCTATGCCACTGCAATCCACTGTACACCACTGCACTCTACTGTGAAGCCCTGCAATCCATGCTACTGCACTCCACGCCACTCTACTCCACTGCACTCTATGGCAATGCACCCTATGCCATTCTACTCTGCTCTCTATGCCACTCTACTATTCACCACTCAATGTTATGCCACTACGCTCTATACCACTGTACTCTACACCACTGCACTCTATGTCACTGCACTGTATACCATCTATACTCTATGCAACAGCATTCACCGCCACTCTACTTTACTCTGCACCATTCTACACCACTCCACACCACTGCAATCTAATCTACTCAACTCTACTCTTAACCACTCTACTTTATGTCACTGCACTCTACACCACTGTAGTCTACTATGCACCACTCAACTCTATGGCACTACACTCTATGCCACTGCACTCTACACCACAGCACTCTATGCCACTCCACTCTATGCCACTGCACTCTACACCACAGCACTCTATGCCACTGCACTGAGCACCATATCTACTCTATGACACGGTATTCACTGCCACTCTACTTTACTTTGCACCACTCTACACCACTCCACTTCACACCACTGCAATCTAATCTACTCAACTCTACTCTTAACCACTCTACTTTATGTCACTACACTCTACACCACTGCAGTCTACTATGCACCAATCTACTCTACACCATTGCACTCTATGCCACTGCACTCTATGCCAGTCCACTCTACTCTATGCCAGTCCACTCTACGCCACTTCACTCTGCTCAATGCCACTCCACTGGATTGTATGCCACTACACTCTACCCCACTCCACCGCACTCTACTCTACGCCATGCCATTCCACTCCACACAGTACCACTCTAACCCACTACAACTCGTGTACTTCCTACAAATCTATATAGGATCTGCACCTTTAGACAACATAAACTAAGGGATTGGTGTCCAGACTGATTCCAGGCACCCCCGAAGGATATGTTAGTCTGTAGACAAGCTAGCTCACAGTGCCACTACGAGTCCCTCTTACCAAGGAGCGAATAGCTTTTGGCAACTATCGAACATGACAACCCTGACACCTCAGGGATTGTGGAAACAGTACGGTACTTTTAGCTTAGTTACTCTTGCTTACTTTGTCTCAGAGAAATAAACAGTAGGGATGTTTTCAATAAGCATTTATCGAACCAGCGTCATTCTAGTATAAAATACGTGTGCTGTAACAACCATGAGACAGAAACAGATATATATGATTATGAGCACCAGTAGAGTAAAGAAAAGGTAGAGTTCTACCATGATGCTAAAACTGTGAATATTTGTGGGCATATAAATACATAACAGTAATAATGCTACGATGCAAACCGTAACTATATGTACCTAGCATGTATGTAAGTGTATAGCCAAGAATCCCCTTAGGATAGAGCCAACCCCATTACCTGAAGTGGAGAGCGAAGGGCCCTGTCTTGGTCTCGAGATGGACACCCCGCGAGGGATGTCAGACCACTGTGTGCTGGAGTGTCTGCGTGCAGGGACCTCAGCGTCTTGCGTCAGCATGTCAGCATTAAAGTATTTTCTCCTCTGGTTTGCCCAGCGAAGATGTAGTGCTTATATACTCGAAAGGTACCCTAAGGGGTTCTACCTAGAAGTGTGCTAAGGGCATATCAGGCAAGGATGACGATAGAGGTGACACTTATACAGAGTTATTATGCAGAAGATGGTAATCCTGCTGTGATACTGAGAATCCTCATGCATAATAAATGAGGCTAGTTGTCAGAGAAAACCACACAACATTTATGCAGCACCTAACTAGGTAAAAGGTCAGCGTCAGACCCGTTATGTAGAACAATGATCCTACAGATGTAGGTAAAAGGTCATGTAACTTCCTAGGCCTATATTGGGGTACATTGGGGTTCATAACAACTGCACACAATGCCACTCTAATCTACTTTACCACACTTCACTCTATGCCCCTCTATGATATGCCAATCTACTCTACTCCACTCTACACCACTGTACTCCACCTTACTCTACTCCACTCCATACCACTCTATGCCATGCAACTCCTCTCTACACCATTCTACTCAACTCTACGGCTGTTCCCTTTCTAATTGTACTTTTGGAATAATGATTAAAACGGCATATTATTACTTAAAAAGCACATTGGACTTTGGGGATTATTATCCAAGATTTTACTATTGGTTATCAGGCACAGACCTCTCTCCAAGCCTTAATAAACTCTACTCTATGCCAATCCAATCTACGCAACAGCACTTTACTCTGCGCAACTATACTCTATACCACTCCACTTCACTCTACTCCATGCCACTCCACTCTACGCCACTCCACTCCACTCTGCGTCACTCTATGCCACTCCACTACTCTACGCCACTTTACTCTACTTTACGGCACTCAAAGCCACTCTACACCACTGCAAGCCACTCTATTCATCTTTACACCACTCCACTCAGTGCCTCACTACTCTATGCCATGCCATGCCATGCCATGCCATGCCACTCCACTCTACTCCACTCCACGCTGCTGTACAACATGGTTAAAAGACATACGTAGAGCTAATATAATGTCTTCTTCAAAGGGGACGCACTTCCAGCTTCCATACTGGAGTAGCCCACAAATTTATTTCATTGGGAATTTTCTTTGAAGGCAGAACACACACAAAGTCATCCAACTATTGCCAAACACTTTCCCTAATAAAATGCAAGACATATTGGCTTTGTCAATGCATACTCTATGTGTAACCTACACTCTGCACACCACATAAATTCACTGCATAAATATTCGACATTCATTTCTTTCCCGTTGTTAGCGAACAGACTGCATTGCAGCCTAGCGAAATTTCTCGGATGTGTTACCCTCCTTTTCTTTTCAGATTTTTGTAAAGGGCTTTCATGGTCTGAGACTCACCAGTCAAAAAAGGCTGCAAGCCAAGGCAAACACGACCAGCGTGTGAAGGAAACCTTTTCATGAGCTCTCTCATGATGAATAAAAAATGTGCGCCAAAAAAAGTAGGCTAGGCAGAATTTTAGATCACCTGCAGACATACATTTCTTCTAGATCCCATCATGTTTCGCGTCAAGTTGTATTTGTGTGCGTTGACTGGGAAAGGCAAAATAATGGGCAATTACACTGACGTATTCGGACAGAAAAGACAATATTGGAGTACTTCCGTTGTCAAATGTTGCATTAGCCCTTACGGATGTGCCAGGCTGAGCCGAGACGGCTCGTATCCATCTCACCCCATTTGCGTAAATGGGAGCCGTGCGATAAATAATAGAAAGAGAAAAAGTAATGCGACATTATTTTACAATAAGTGTTTAATCTGCATGCATTGTCACCAGAAATGTAAAGTTATGCTGTCCCTTTGTCCAATTTGAGTGTTCCTTTTCCGGCCTTGCCTGTGATCAACATGCAGATCAGCAGAGGCCACTGTTCGCCCGCAGTGACTTTACTTCACGTTTCCAGGCGACGCGTCGAGTGTCTGGGCCGAGAGAAAACAAAATTGGCTCTAGTTCTGATTCACTCTTTAAAGAACAACAAAGGACAGGGAAGCTTTAATCCTCCTCCTTTTTTCCCCTTAACATTTTCGCTGATAGAATCTCCAGACCTAATCCGCGTCTAGTTTATTTTCAGCTCTGGCTGGCGCGCGCGCGCGATGCTGGAGATTATAAAGAATTAGACGTTGTCATGAAGAGTGGAAGAGGGGAGGGCGCAGCCAGACTAAGGTTTACCGTCTCGCGCCAGGTCAGCGGGAAAAGGCCTGCGCAGTGCAGCGGGTGTCTCTTCAGCGGAAGCACCGCAAAAATGGATGGCAGCAAACTTGGGGGCATATTATCAAGCCAGGCGATAAAATTATCGCAGCTTTAGCGGCAGAAAATTCCCGCTAAAACGGCGATAATGGGCTTGATAATATGCTCTATGGAATTCCAATTGAAGCCTATGTAGGATGTGAAGGACGTCTAACATGGGCTTCAATTGGAGTTCCATAGAGCATATTATCGAGCCCATTATCGCCGTTTTAGCAGCAAGCGGCGATAATTTTATCGCCTGGCTTGATAATATGCCCCAAAATCATTAAAGTTAAAAGAGGCTTCTGGAGATTGTAGGATTTGTAGGGAGTATGGGCCACTTGTACAAAGCTTTTTTTGGGGTCGCAAACCCGAATCGGGCCGTTTGCGAACGGGGAATGTCTCTTTTACGTGCTTTCTCTATAAAATGAGCAAGCAACCAATTGTTGTCTGCCCCTTCTCAGTTACCAGCGGCCAAACATTTTGGGGGGGGGTGTTAATAAAAATGTGGGGTGGGGGGCGCTAATTGTTCCAGCAATGGGCAAAGTGGCGATGCAGGGGCTCTAAGAAGGGGTGAAAAACACAACAAAGCCTCGTTAACAAGTAAATGGTATTTGAAAGACCTGTGAAGTACTGGGGTGCGTCTGCAATAAAACGGACACCAGACCAGCAGCTCAAAAACTCTGTGTGTGTGTGCCCGGGAAGCTGTCTCAGCCCCAGCCCAGGCTGACACATAGGACATTGGGGGGGCTGAAGCCTTTTGAGCCCTATGGGTGTTGCGCGCCTGTCTGTTACACGTACATCCAACTTGGTCAGAGTCCATTAACCTTAGAAGTAGGTGGTCAAGTCTTATTGCCAGAATTGTGGAGTGTAAATTTGCATCGGGATTTAGCAGCGCAGTAGGGCGGTATGATGTGCGGAGCACTAGGGCTTTCCCAGGATTAGGGGTCAGTGTTAACACTGCTCCACACATTGTTGATGTGAGGCAGGTGTTGTGTGTGATAGTGTTGCACAACAATGCTAGATGGACTAGAAAGTCAGGGAAAGGCGTTTTATAGAAGGCCGGTGTGAGGCCATATGAGCCGGGGATAACTTGTTTTAAGCGTCTCAAGGAGGGGCTCTCCAAAAGAGACTGTCAGGTGAAAGACCCTGTGCTATATTAACTGCACATACTGCACTCATCCATAGTAGTGCGCTTAACTCTGACACTCTCAAGCACATACACCCAAACACAATGTTTTTTTAAATAATAAAGTCAAATGAGGTAATAGTGGTCCCAAAGCGGGAAATTACCGCACCTCACATATTAGTACGTTTGTACAATCAAATAATGTGTGAGAATATTGATAGGGCTAGTTTTAGTCAAATTGAGGTGCTAAACAGGCTCAGTTCACCTACTACCAAAAGGTGCTAGTTACCCATCAGAAATCTAATGTGTATTCACATATGCAAAATAGAACCTTAATCATCACCCTCATAAATACATGCAATAGACCATAACGTATTGGCTAAATTTAACAATCACAAGAAAAGATGTAATTTCACACAATTTCACATTTAGCATCAATTCATCCAAAAGTCAATGATATCCTTTCTCGAGATATAAATAAACGTAACAGTCCATCAATTTGTATTCAACTTGTCGGTTTATTCATTTGGTAATCCCAGCAAGGATTCTGCCAACACGTGTTTCATCTAACATAGACTTTTTCAAGGCGATTTCAGTGTAAGAAGTCTAAGGCGATTTCAGTGTAAGAAGTCTAGACGTTCCTGACGTGTTTTTTTCCGCCGCGACATCTTGAAATAGTACCCATACCAAAAATGTCAAAAAAGAAACATTCAGACAGATATGTGTATCATTCTAAGGCAGGCGCGCAACACCCATTGGACTCAAAGGGCTTCAGCCCCCCCGTCGTGTGTGGCAGCCCGGGATGAGACAGCTTCCCGGGCACACACAGACGCACCCGAGCACTTCACAGGTCTTTATCCCCTTGTATGCCCATGACGAGCTGGACTCGTCATGGAGCACAGTCGCGCTGTGCCCATGACGAGTCCAGCTCGTCATGAGGCATACCCTAGGGAATCCCTCTGGTGCGGGCACCAGAGGGATTCCCTTTCTGCCAAAATAGCCTCGGGAGCTGGGGAAGAGCTTCCCCAGCTCCCGAGGCCCCCCCCTTTCACTGTAATGATGATCGGCGCGCACGTCGTGCCAACGTCTTTACAGTGAAAGTGAAACTGAGATGAGCCAAGAGGCTCATTTCAGTTTCACTTTCTACGTGCTCAGGGGGCTATCTCAGCCCCCTGAGCACAGAGAAAGACGGGAGAGGTATCCTTGGAAAGGGGAGAATCTCCCCTTTCCAATGGCACCCCTCCCCAGTGGATCCCTGCTTGGGGATCGCCACAGGAGGGCGATCCCCAAGCAGGGATCCACCCACTAGACACCAGGGAGGGGGGTGCGGCCCCTTGGGCAAGGGCCTTTGCTCCCCCATGTAAATTTGGCGCAATTTAGTCTTTTTGCCCCCCCTGGAGGGCAGATGGGGGCATTAGCCCCCAATCTGCCCCCCCGGGGGGTCAAAAAGCCCACTAGACCCCAGGGAATTTTTTAATCCATAAAAATAGGGGTGGGGACTGCCCAAAACGGGCAGGCCCATGCCCCCACCCCACCCCCCAATTACAACAGTCTTTCTGCCCCCCCGGGGGGCAGATAGGTCATTGGCCCCTAATCTGTCCCTTCGGCGGGGCTGAAAGCCCACTAACTACCAGGGATTCGTTTTAACTTTTTTTTTGGGTGGGGGCTGCCCGCAATGGGCACGCCAATGCCCCCATCCACCCGCCACCATTAAAGCCTTTCTGTCCCCCCTGGGGGGCAGATGGGGCATTGGCCACCAATCTGCCCCCCCGGGGGGGCAAAAAGACCACTAGACACCAGGGAATTATAAAAAAAAAAATAGGGGTGGGGGCTGCCCAAAACGGGCAGGCCCATACCACCACCCCACCCCCCAATTATCACAGTCTCTCTGCCCCCCCAGGGGGCAGAGGGGGCATTGGCCCCTATTCTGCCCCTTCGGGGGGGGGGCAGAAAGCCCACTATACACCAGGGATTTGTTTTCTGTTTTTTTTTAGGGTGGGGGCTGGCCAAAAATGTCAAAAAAGAAACATTCAGACAGATATGTGTATCATTCTAAGGCAGGCGCGCAACACCCATTGGACTCAAAGGGCTTCAGCCCCCCCGTCGTGTGTGGCAGCCCGGGATGAGACAGCTTCCTGGGCACACACAGACGCACCCGAGCACTTCACAGGTCTTTATCCCCTTGTATGCCCATGACGAGCTGGACTCGTCATGGAGCACAGTCGCGCTGTGCCCATGACGAGTCCAGCTCGTCATGAGGCATACCCTAGGGAATCCCTCTGGTGCGGGCACCAGAGGGATTCCCTTTCTGCCAAAATAGCCTCGGGAGCTGGGGAAGAGCTTCCCCAGATCCCGAGGCCCCCCCCCTTTCACTGTAATGATGATCGGCGCGCACGTCGTGCCAACGTCTTTACAGTGAAAGTGAAACTGAGATGAGCCAAGAGGCTCATTTCAGTTTCACTTTCTACGTGCTCAGGGGGCTATCTCAGCCCCCTGAGCACGTAGAAAGACGGGCGAGGTATCCTTGGAAAGGGGAGAATCTCCCCTTTCCAATAGCACCCCTCCCCAGTGGATCCCTGCTTGGGGATCACCACAGGAGGGCGATCCCCAAGCAGGGATCCACTCACTAGACACCAGGGAGGGGGGTGCGGCCCCTTGGGCAAGGGCCTTTGCTCCCCCATGTAAATTTGGCACAATTTAGTCTTTTTGCCCCCCCTGAAGGGCAGATGGGGGCATTAGCCCCCAATCTGCCCCCCCGGGGGGGCAAAAAGCCCACTAGACCCCAGGGAATTTTTTAATCCATAAAAATAGGGGTGGGGACTGCCCAAAACGGGCAGGCCCATGCCCCCACCCCACCCCCCAATTACAACAGTCTTTCTGCCCCCCCGGGGGGCAGATAGGTCATTGGCCCCTAATCTGTCCCTTCGGCGGGGCAGAAAGCCCACTAACTACCAGGGATTCGTTTTAACTTTTTTTTTTGGGTGGGGGCTGCCCGCAATGGGCACGCCAATGCCCCCATCCACCCGCCACCATTAAAGCCTTTCTGTCCCCCCTGGGGGGCAGATGGGGCATTGGCCACCAATCTGCCCCCCCGGGGGGGCAAAAAGACCACTAGACACCAGGGAATTATAAAAAAAAAAATAGGGGTGGGGGCTGCCCAAAACGGGCAGGCCCATACCACCACCCCACCCCCCAATTATCACAGTCTCTCTGCCCCCCCAGGGGGCAGAGGGGGCATTGGCCCCTAATCTGCCCCTTCGGGGGGGGGCAGAAAGCCCACTATACACCAGGGATTTGTTTTCTGTTTTTTTTTAGGGTGGGGGCTGCCCGAAATGGGCCCGCCTATGCCCCCACCCACCCACCACCATTACAGCCTTTCTGCCCCCCCTGGGTGGCAGATGGGGCATTGGCCTCCAATCTGCCCCCCCCGGGGGGGCAAAAAGACCATTAGACACCAGGGAATTGTAAAAAAAAAAGAATAGGGGTGGGGGCTGCCCAAAACGGGCAGGCCCATGCCCCCACCCCACCCCCCAATTATCACAGTCTTTCTGCCCCCCCCGGGGGGCAGATGGGGCATTGGCCCCTAATCTGTCCCTTCGGGGGGGCAGAAAGCCCACTAAACACCAGGGTTTTTTTTTGCGCAATTGTTTTTAGTGTGTGGGCTGCCCGAAACGGGCACGCCAATGCCCCCACTCTCCCCACCCACAAAAATGACAGTCTTTCTGCCCCCCGGGAGGCAGATGGGAGCTGTAGCCCCCAATCTGGCCCCCCCCTGGGGGCGCAGAATACCCACTAGAAACCATGGATTTTTTTGTTTTATTAGTGTAGGGGTAGGGGCTCCCCAAAATGGACATGACAATACCCCACCCCACCCCCAGAGAAATTCCAGTCTTTCTGCCCCCCGGGAGGGTAGATGGTGGCAGTGGCCCCTGATCTGCCCCCTGGGGGGGCAGAAAGCCCAGGCGCCAGCGAGTATGCAGGCTTTTTTAATGCATGGGGGTGGGGGCTGCCCAAAATGGTCATACTAATGCCCCCACCCCCACAAAAAATAGCCACAGTCTTTCGCGGGTACGTGGGCCTCCCACACGAGTGAGGCACCGTTTTTATCGGGAGACCCGGGGGAACGCTGGGTGGTAGGAAATTTGTGTCAGCCCGGTGATGCCTCAACTTTCCCACACAAAAATGTGTGAAAAAGGTGATTTTTTCAGCTAAATTTGAGGTTTGCAGGGCATTCTGGGTAAGGAAACGTTGGGGGATCCACGCAAACCATACCTCCCTGGAATTCCCCGGGTGTCTAGTTTTCAGAAATGTGTGGGTTTGGTAGGTTCCCCTAGGTGGCCGCCGAGCACCGGGCCAATAACCCAGGTGACCCCCCTTGCAAAACCAGGTCGTTTTGAGGTAGGCAATTTTCATGTCGCCTCAATACGTTTTGGGCCCTTCCCTGTCGCGGGTACTTGGGCCTCCCACACAAGTGAGGCACCATTTTTACCGGGAGACCCGGGGGGACGCTGGGTGGTTGGATATTTGAGTAAGCCCGGTGATGCCACAACTTTCCCACACAAAAATGTGTGAAAAATGTGATTTTTTTCAGCTAAAATTGAGGTTTGCAGGGGATTCTGGGTAAGGAAACGTTGGGGGATCCACGCAAGCCATACCTCCCTGGAAGCCCCCGGGTGTCTAGTTTTCAGAAATGTATCGGTTTGGTAGGTTTCCCTAGATGGCCGCCGAACACCGGGCCAAAAACCCAAGTGACCCCCCTTGCAAAACCAGGTGGTTTTGAGATAGGCAATTTTGATGTCGCCTCACTGCGTTTTGGGCCCTTGCCTGTCGCGGGTACTTGGGCCTCCCACACAAGTGAGGCACCATTTTTACCGGGAGACCCAGAGGGACGCTGGGTGGTGGAAAATTTGAGTGAGCCCGGTGATGCCACAACTTTCCCACACAAAAATGTGTGAAAAATTAGATTTTTTCAGCTAAAATTGAGGTTTGCAGGGGATTCTGGGTAAGGAAACGTTGGGGGATCCACGCAAGCCATGCCTCCCTGGAAGCACACGGGTGTCTAGTTTTCAAAAATGTATAGGTTTGCTAGGTTTCCCAAGGTGCCCGCATAGCTAGGGTTCAAAAACTACAGCTAGACATTTTGCCAAAAAAGGGTCATTTTTCCCTGCGAAATTTGAGGTGTGACCACATTGCGTTTTGCGCCGTTTCCTGTTGCGGGCACTAGGCCGACCCACACAAGTGAGGTACCGTTTTTCTCGTAAGAATTTGGGGAACGCGGGGTGGGTGGAAATTTGTGGATCCACGCAGATTCCCGAACTTTCCACCACAGAAATGTGGGGAAAATGTGTTTTTTTTGTAAATTTTTTAGGTTTGCAAGGGATTCTGGGTAACAGACCCTGGTGGGAGGCAGTCAAGTCACCCCATCCTGGATTCCCCTGGGTGTCTAGTTTTAAAAAATGTACAGGTTTTCTAGGTTTCCCAAGGTGCCCGCATAGCTAGGGTTCAAAAACTACAGCTAGACATTTTGCCAAAAAAGGGTCATTTTTCACGGAGAAATTGAGGTGTGACCACGTTGCGTTTTGCGCCGTTTCCTGTCGCGGGCACTAGGCCGACCCACACAAGTGAGGTACCGTTTTTCTCGTAAGACTTTGGGGAACGCGGGGCGGGTGGAAATTTGTGGATCCACGCAGATTCCGGAACTTTCCACCACAGAAATGTGAAGAAAATGTGTTTTTTTTGTCAATTTTTTAGGTTTGCAAGGGATTCTGGGTAACAGACCCTGGTGGGAGGCAGTCAAGTCACCCCATCCTGGATTCCCCTGGGTGTCTAGTTTTCAAAAATGTATAGGTTTGCTAGGTTTCCCAAGGTGCCCAGCAGAGCTAGGGTTAAAAAACTACAGCTAGACATCATGCCAAAAAAGGGTCATTTTTCACTGCGAAATTGAGGTGTGACCACGTTGCGTTTTGCGCCGTTTCCTGTCGCGGGCACTAGGCCGACCCACACAAGTGAGGTACCGTTTTTCTCGTAAGACTTTGGGGAAGGCGGGGTGGGTGGAAATTTGTGGATCTACGCAGATTCCAGAACTTTCCAACACAGAAATGTGGGGAAAATGTGTTTTTTTTGTCAATTTTTTAGGTTTGCAAGGGATTCTGGGTAACAGACCCTGGTGGGAGGCAGTCAAGTCACCCCATCCTGGATTCCCCTGGGTGTCTAGTTTTCAAAAATGTATAGGTTTGCTAGGTTTCCCAAGGTGCCCAGCAGAGCTAGGGTTCAAAAACTACAGCTAGACATCATGCCAAAAAAGGGTCATTTTTCACTGCGAAATTGAGGTGGGACCACGTTGCGTTTTGCGCCGTTTCCTGTCACGGGCACTAGGCCGATCCACACAAGTGAGGTACCGTTTTTCTCGTAAGACTTTGGGGAAGGCGGGGTGGGTGGAAATTTGTGGATCTACACAGATTCCAGAACTTTCCACCACAGAAATGTGGGGAAAATGTGTTTTTTTTGTCAATTTTTTAGGTTTGCAAGGGATTCTGGGTAACAGACCCTGGTGGGAGGCAGTCAAGTCACCCCATCCTGGTTTCCCCAGGGTGTCTAGTTTACAAAAATGTATAGGTTTGCTAGGTTTCCCAAGGTGCCCGCAGAGCTAGGGTTCAAAAACTAGAGCTAGGCACTTTGCCAAAAAAGGGTAAATTTTCACTGCGATATTGAGTTGTGACCACGTTGAGTTTTGCGCCGTGTCCTGTCGCAGGCACTATGCCTACCCACACAAGTGAGGTACCATTTTTATCGGGAGACTTAGGGTAATTCAGATTTGTAAAGGAACTGTTATTATCTATTGACTTTCGATGCATTTCTGCCTTCCAAATGAAAGATATTGTGTAAAAAAGAAGTCATTCTAAAAAATGACTGATAATTCTCATGCTAGTATGAGTATTCCCAATTTCAGAAATGTGCAAATATCTACTGTTTCTAAACTCTATATTTTGTTCCCATTTCAGAAATACATAGGTGTCTTTCATACCGATTTTTCCATGTACACATTTTTACAGAATAATTACTATATACCCGGTACATAATAAAAACCCATTGCAAGTTGTGCCTCAGTTTTTGGCTCTGGGTTCGTCGGGTTCTTGGTGAACCTACAAGTCCTATATATCCCCACAACCAGTAATGTGCAGCAGATGTAATGGTATATTGCTTTCAAAGAGCTGTCATAATTAGAAGAAGTTACAGGTGAAAACGTTGACACAAAAGGCTGTTTTTTTCAACTAATTTTCAATTTATCCTATATTTAACTGTTAGTTTCTATAAAAAAACCTTGATGGATCTACACAAATGACCCCTTGCTGAATTCAGAATTTTGTCTTCTTCTCGAAAATGTATAGCTTTCAAGGATCCATTATTGCTTTTGTACCCATTTCTGCCATTAACTGGAAGGAGGTCAAAAGCACAAAAAATAGCAAAATTAGGCTATGTCCCAGAAAAATGCCAAAACTGTGTAAAAAATGTTGGGTTTCTGACAAAAGTCTGGTATCCCCGAAAAGCTGGGAAAAGGGTGATTTCAACCCCACAAACCCTTTTTTGATAACATTTGCAGGGAAAAACCCAGATGCTTTCATTTGCAGCCCATTCTTCCAATTTTTCAGAAAAAAAACAAAATTTTGCTGTATTTTGGCTCATTTCTGTGACCCCTCTAGGAGAATCCACAAACCCTGAGTACCTTTAGAATCCCCATGATGTTGGAAGAAAAGGATGCAAATTTGGCGTGGATATCTTATGTGGTCAAAGAGTTACAGGGGCCTCAGCGCGCACTACCCCAAATAGCCAAAAAAGGGCGTGGCACAGGAGGGGAAAAGGCCTGGCAGCGAAGGGGTTAAAAGACCATTTGAATGTTAATGAGGCCTTGCTGTTGTTTCACCCCTTCTAAGAGCCCCTGAAGCTCCACTCTGCCTATTGCTTAAAGATTCAGCCCCCCCCGAAATCAGCTCCACTCTGTCTATTGCTTAAAGATTCAGCCCCCCCCGAAATTTTTTCTTACCTCCCCCCCGAAATTTGGCTCTAGTTGCGCCTCTGTTCTAAGGTACTGTTGTCTCAAATAATCACGCCACTTTCACAAGAAATGCGAATCAGTCAAGAGGAGATCACTGGTAAACTTCCTCACCGAGAAAATGTAACAGCGTAATCTAAGAACGTAGGGTTCGTATATCCGCACTGAATCACCGCGTTCGTTCCCGCGGTGAATAGGAATCGTAATTCCATTCTAAGAGGAAGTTCCTGATAAGCTTCTCTTGGATTCAGTGCAAGCAGCACTGCCTCATGTTCGAGCGTGGGTGAAAAACTCTTCTCGGTGAGGAAGCTTATCAGGGACTTCCTCTTAAAGTGAATTACAATTCCTATTCACCAAGGGGAACAAACTGCACAGAAACTCTCCTGACCACTACAAAGACACCCTTGTGAAATTATGCAAGGGTGCCCGCATTGGTGCTAGACAGCCACAAGTGCACCAGCACTAGGAGAGAGCAGAACTGTGCCATATATTTGAAAATATGGTGCAGTTCTGCTCTCTACTTTTCATGCAATGCAGCACAGCAACCTTGCTCGCTGCAATGCGTTATATTAAATATTAGTAAATATATCCCTGGTCTTAAGTTTACGCATGCCTCTGGTAGTAGGATGATGTTCCTCTAAAAACTCAAGGGAACATTAATATTCCAATGAGAAACAGGACGGACGGACTTCCATAGTCCATGGACTGAGTCTGGGAGTGTGTGATAGTGTCTGGGGGCTAAATGGCTTTTTGCCTGCAGGAGTGGGGCTGCTTTTGGATGATAGGAAACTGTTCCTGCAGGAGATGGATAATTGTACTTGTTAGAACAGGCAGAGCACCAGTGATAGTCTTTGATTCAGACCACCACAAGAGTGGCAGCTTTTCTCATCCTTGGCCACCAGCTTGCTGTTTGCACCCCAACGAAAGTTAGAGAACACTCTGAGATCTATTTTTTGGATACACTAAGGTGAGTGGAAGTGCCCCGGTCTAGAGGAAGGTGACAAAAACCTCAAGACAGTCACGCCTCAATCCAGAGTTATTTACACATGCAGATATACTTATGTGTAAATTTAGTCTTGAACTTTGTAGTAGCTTTAAACGTTTTATTATTCACCACTTCCAAGTGTAAAGTTACTCCTAGGTGTAGACTTAGATGTCTCCACTGCCTTGAAACCAAGAGTAAATTAGTAACGTTTTAAACACAGGCAGACAACTCTGCCACTGGGGAGGAAATCTCCCTATGGTACAGTACTGGGAAAAAATAAGAAAGTGTATTCAACTTTTTGAAAAATATTACAAATAATTTAATGTGTAATATTAATGTAAAATTCTTCAAAGTATTTGTTTTGAACATAGAACAGATAAAATAAAATGTTATAGCACATTAGCTTAATTGTTTAGCAGATCATTAATGCAATTAATTTATAAATAATATGAATTAAAACAAAATAATTTAAAGTCACATCTACAGTAAAAGTTACATTTGTATTTAATATACATTACAATTGATAAAAGCTATGCGTAGACATTTTTACAATGTTATAATTTTTGGGCCAAAGTTTAAACACTTAGGGCCTAATTACGATGTCAAGTGGACTCTCTGCCAATATCGACAGAAAATACACAGGGAAGGGGATAAATCCGGGTGCCTATTAGCTTGGATTCTTCGGAGGGAGTAGACTCCGCCCTTGATTACCACCTTACTCACTGAGCGAGACGGTGCACTCCAGGGCTGCAATTCTGAGGGTGTTACAACAGCAACTGCAGAAAGTATATACAGCAGACCCAGCAGTCTGGAAGGACCGATATGTACCGATTTTGTGGAGCTTGGCTCTGATGAGCCTCCCCCGTTGGTTTTGAAAGAACTGGCCGCCCAGTTGTCCCTGGAGGAAATCCGGGAATCCCTAAAGGAGATCCGGGGGGCCATGGCCTCTGGAGAAGATGGGTTCACCCACGGTGGCACATGCACTATCAAAGGTATCTAGGGAGTCTTTTGACCATAGAATTCTACCCCCCCACCATGAGAGAGGATGAGATATGAATGCTCTTAAAACTTGAAGGGGATGGGCTGGGCCCGGCCTCGTACCGCCCACTCACCATGATAAACACGGACATTAAAATGCTATGCAAACTTTTTAGCCCCGCACATGCCCCAATCGATTCATGAGGACCAGTGTGGTTTTATACCAGGTCGTCATACTGGTATGAATTTATGACAGTTGACACACATTATGCATGAGGTAACACATAGAGACGAGGAGCTGGCCTTGGATGGACCTTGCAAAAGCCTTCAACACGATTGATTGGGAGTACCTGTTGGAAGAACTGAGGACAGTGAGCTTTGGGCCACGGTTTTGCAGATGGGTCAAAATACTGTATACTGAGCCACGTGTTCGGGTCCGAGTGGGCTTGTTTCGATATGAGGGATTTTCATTAGAGCGGGGAAGACATCAGGGGTGGCTGGTCTCACCACTGCTCTTTGCTCTGGCAATCAAGCTGCTGGCAGTGTGGGTGCAGAGAGACTTAGAGCAGTGGGGCATCTGTATAGGTGAAACACCCACATAATATCTCTGTATGCAGACAATGCCCTTTTTTATATAGCCTCACATGGCATTTCCTAGCCTGCTGCAGCTCCTGGAGGATTTTGTGGTCTATTCTGATCTGCGCCTTAATCGCACAAATCCTTGATCTTCCCATTGGCACGCATGTCTGCCCTACCTCTGAAGAGTCTCCCTTATCTCGGGCTACACTGGAAACGTGTGCATTTTAGATACTTAGGTGTGAAAGAGGCACTTGAGAATACCTAGTTGATCCACTTTAACGTGGACAGGGTTGTGGATACTCTGTGGCATTTGTTGAACATTTGTAATTTGTTGCCACTTTCATTATGGAGCAGACTAGCAGTGTCAAAAATGTTGGTGCTGCCGCGCTGCCTGTATGCACTGCAAAATTCACTGTGCCCAATTCCCAGAAGGATCTTCAAGCAACTGAACTCTGTTCTTTAGCGTTGCTGTGAGCGGTACGTCATAGCAGGGTGGCCTTGTGTACACTGACCCATTATTATGAGGAGGGGGGTCTGGAAGCGCCTAAACTGGACTTATACTATTTCGCTGATCACTTACAGCATGTGTCCCATTGGCTAGATGTCGGGGACAATTGGGAGAAAAGACTGCTAGCGGGATGAGTTCAACCAGATAAACTCCCAGTGCCACTGACGCAGGGTAGGGGTGTCTCCGATGCTATACCTTGCATAGTCCGTCATACTGCGAGTATCTGGTAGCAATATGTGGAGACAGTCCTGTGACATGCCCCTTTTCATGGGGAGTTTCCTATATGGATACTCACTCCAGTGTGGGAAATGAGCTCACATATGTCATTTCAGGCATGGAGGGAAGGGCAGTGCGAAGTGTTAACTGATCTCTACCCAAGTGAAATGTTTATTACATATGAGCAGGCATGTGGGGACATTGAGTTGGGTCAGGGTCATAACCGACATTACATTGGCCTGATGAAAATTGCCAAAGCAACCTGGCCCACATACCCCAATATACCGCAGACAATTCACACCCTAGATATTTTGCTCACCTGTGGCTCTGAGCGGAGGCTGATTTCCCTTTTATATAAAATGATGAAGAAGGACTCCACCGGCCCTCCTGCTCGGGCGAAAGGGGCCTGGGAAGCAGACCTTGCTGAGCCCCTGAGTGTCAAGTCGTGGACAACTGTGAGTGCGCTCATCTGCACAGTGTCCTGTAATGTGCATTTTAAATTGGTACATTACAATTTCTTGCACAGCACCTACATCACACCGGTAAAATTACCTCACATTACCCTGACCCGGGTCGATGTGTGTCCTAGATGTGATGAGGTAGGGGCAGATTTTCTACACTTAGCATGGAGATGCCCCGGGTGCGGTACTACTAAGTTATAATATAATTCTTATACAGACGCAGCATATTTTCTTATCTTTCATTTTTGACTACACTACTCCTCTTTAATAACGTGACTAAACCTACCACAACTCCCAGAATGCAAATAATATAGATGTATCTATTCTGCACATAATGCTTAGACATTTAAAACATTGTCATTTTTAAAGGCATTGCTCATGGTAATTCTCAACTGTACTAACACCTTAAACACTTACCTGCTGCCAGATACAGTTCATCTAATATGTTTTTTTCCATATCATTATGATACTCTTTTTAATCAAGCTCCCATATACATCTTCATTTCTAATGTACATTTTTTAAATAATTAAAACTTTATATAGATACCAGTGAATTGAGTTCCTAGATTATATTGTTGTTTTAGTTGTTTCTGGATTGTTTTGACACTTAAGATTTGTAAAAACTAACTAAGCAGAAGAATGGTACACCACTGTAATAAAAAGCAAATATAAAATGTCAACCTCTTCAACTTTCTACTCTATGATCATGAGAAAGGCAGCAAAAGAATTCATGTATTTAATTTTAGACTACTGTATCTCCTCTTGTGAATGGTTAGCATCTGTTAACCCTTTCTCTCTGTTTCAAAACGATATTCCTGCCTCTGCTTGTTCACGATGTTCAACTTCAGTTTTTTAAAATTTAAATACTGTATAACATTTTATTATGTAGTCCGGAGTTGGAATGGACATTTGCCATTACTTAAATTGTGTCGTAACTCCTCAACTTATAAATAAATGTTCTGCCTCTTTAACATCCTTCCCCCAATACTCTCTTAGCTCAGTGTATCTAGCAACCCAGTGGAACCGGTAGGTCACAAGTTCACAGCGCATTCTAGAAGGAACATGCTACTCCCAAACGAGATACAGCAGGCGTGGTTTATAGATTCAAAAGCATATCCATGTCTGTACTACATTTCTTATTTTAAACAGCAACCAATAATAGTACTTCTGCTAAAGCATCCAAAACATTACCTAATTTTATTCACTTTCATGCTGACAGCATCGCAAGAAATATATCTTTTTTTTCAACACCTCAATTTTAAGTGCTTTTCATTTGGAAAACTACCTCATTCAGCTCCAGCCTTCTCCTGACTGCTATTTCTCCTTCACTTCAAAATGCTTCAAGTGTGGATTGTTGGCCACAACTATGTCTATTGGGCTAAAGAGGCTGTAAAAAAGAGAAGTACTGGCAGGGACATGAATTTTCCAAATGTGGAGATTGCTTGGTTTGGCCAGAGAGGGTTAAAGATTCATCTGCTGCTGGCTTTGGTTAAAGCCATTGTGGATTGCCGAGCTCCTCACCTCATGATTGTGCACTGTGTTGGCAATGACCTAGGCACATTGACTAGGGTAGGGCTGGAAATCCTAATGAAAGATACCTTTGCAGAACTGATGTCGCTTTTCTCTCACACTGTCTTGGTGTATTCTAATATATGCCAAAAGACATAAATGGAGGTGTTTAAATCAATTCAGTCCATATATTGACAAACCCAGGAAGCATGTTAAGAAAAATGCTTCTGCATTCCTCAGACACCATTGCATGGGCTGTATCTATAACACCAATCTGTGTTTTGTTGTGCATGGAATTTATAGAAATAATGATGTGCACTTTACAGACGAAGGAAACAGGGTGTTTCTAAGTAACCTGAAACTCTGCATCCGGTCTTATGTGTAGCGGTCATATACGCACAAAGACAAAGGTTCTTGTCAGAGCCACCCTAGGACCCGAAATATTGTTAATTTTCATTAAGGGTGGGTGGAGTTGGGGGAGTGGCACTACGCTGAATTTCGCGGAGTTGCCTGAAAACTCCATGGAATTCCGTTCCGCTCTGCTACCGCCACACCGAACTCTCCTCTGCTCAGCTGGCAGTCCTTCAGAGCTCCTTTGCAGCGTGGGCTCCACTTACCTGTGTCAGTGTGGAAAAGCAGGCAGCCCCAGGGAGCAGCTGTCATGAGTGTCCCAGAGGAGGTGCTGATGAGGGCATGGAAGGTGGACCCGCGCACCGGGGAGAGGATGAGCACCCGCCTGGGTATCTGGGCTCTGTCCGGCTGCCTGATGCTAATGCTGCTGGTCTCGGGCACCGAGCTGGCTGGTTGCCTGCTGCTCAGCACCCACAAGAGGCATGCCCTAGGGTAAGAGGGGGCTGCACGCTCATGCCACAGCAGGTAAACACACATAGGGTGACCCTCGGAGGTAGATCCAGCCACAAAATCTGTTGAGGGCTGTATCCAATCAAAAAACATCCCGTCCCAAGTGTAAGTCGACTCACCAACATTGATTTTGTGTCACCAGTCTCTTACGGTTTGCTCAAGCTTGGCAGAAGACTCACTGCGGATGACTAAAGCAGGGCAATCTGTCGGTACCTGGCGCTGGGCTGAAGCTCAGCACTGATAAATTCATGTTGTGCAGTAATCATTGATTATACGATGGCTGTCTCCTCTGCACTGGAGACAACGAACAACCAGCAAGTTTTCCAATGCCAATCCTAGATCACGGTACAGTCTCCACGGTCTCACAGCCAATGAACATCTGACGAGCGCCCCACAGCCAATCTTACCACTCTAGAATGTTTTGTTTTCTCCTATCAGATTGGTTGATCATTCAAGTGCTGTAAACTGTGACTTTTTTCTGATAATCTTGTAACCGAAATCTGTATTAGGAACGGAGGCAAGGATACTGCTTTCCCGTCTGTGCAGTACTGTGCTGAGAGCTTTTATTTTCGGGACTTTTCGGCCCACTAGCAGTGCACAGAAACCTTGCTGGGAGAGGATTATTTAAAACGCTTTCCAGTGCACAATATTGTAGAGGTGTACAGAGATACAAACACAGCCTGTGTCACACGCTGTCTTCAGACAAAGGTAAGAGCCTCGGCACTGCTGGGGTGGGGGTGGGGGGTTGGGTTTGCAAACCGTCCCCATGTTTAGAACCTGCGGTAGGGGTGGGTGCAGGGGGAAACTCTGCTACGTGGCAGAGTCAGAGTTTTTATGGCAACTTCGCGCTCCTAGCGGATTGCGGAGTTGTCAAAACTCGGCAAACTCCGCTGTCGGAGCAGAGCTCCCCACTCAGGCTTAATTTTCTTTATAAAAATCTAAATAACTCTATAAAAACATTTATCAGAATCTCAACATAATACAGTGTGTATTAATGATTAACTAAGATATTTTTTTTAATCTTTCCACCAATATTCGCGGTGTCACCGCACTACTCATGACGACCCTGTGACGGTACACTGGGGGCCGCGCTGGCGGTCGCAGCATCATAGCGAATATCGCACACGATTAAAAATATTCATTCTGGATATATAACTTGTGTCACTAATACAGCCATTTCTCAAACATGGGGTCAGAGTATCTCCACCCTGTCCCCTTATGTTAGCTTTTCACATGATTAATTATAATTTTCAGCTCCAATTTCTCAAAAACTACTGGACGGATTTACACCAAATAAATAAGCACAATCTGCATAACAACATCTACCTTTCTACCAAATTTGGTGTAATTCAGTCCAGCAGTTCGGGCTGTAGGTTCGACAACACGTTCCTATGGGAATTAACATTACAAACGCCCTCTTTTTTCGCGCCCCTATTTCTGGGCCCCCACTGCAAGGTTCCCCCCCCAAACTTTCCTTGACACACAGAACCTACTTTTACACTTTTTTGGGGAAATTTGGGGAGGATTCGATAAACGACACCAAAGCTATAGGCAAGTCAAAAAATGCTTTTCCAATGGAAACTAGGTCCTAAGTATAAATACTTACTGGCACTGGCGACCACCAAGGACTTGTTCACAGTTACTTTGCGCAGGTCAAGTGCTCCCCAATAAACCCAAAGTTCAATCAACATAAACAAGGGACAAGCAATTTGGTGAATACACATTACTTTTAGGAAGGGCATGACACTCAAGGGCAGATTAAGTAAGAATTTAATCACCGGCATAAACAGAACTGAAGGACAATTGATAGGTCCAGGGTTTTATCCTTGCTAACATAGCTCCCTGTATCCCAAAGCAATGGCTGCTTCCCTGCTCGCTTGACAGCCGGCAGGGAAACTGACATACTCTGCATTCAACAAGGGAGAGCATTTTTGCTCTTGCTTGCTGAAAGCAGAGAGTTTGCACCCACCATACTATAGCAAACTGCAATGTTCAGGGGTGGGCACCCTGAGACATTGCTGGAGACGGCCCTGGGGGTGACGGTCCCCCTAGCCATCTAGGGCTCAAGGACTTTGCTAAGTAAGCCCTGGGGAGGTGGTGGTCCCGGGGGGCCACAATGGACCCTTCATTATCCTATGTGTGCCCTGGGGAGGTGGTGGTCCCCAGGGCTGTGCGGGAGGCTGTAGGACTTCCCCTGCTTTGTTTTAAAAATAAAAATGCTTGTGCCCCATGGCGGGGGGGCCAAGATGGGCCCCGCACTTGCACAGAACAGTGCCCCGGGAGGAGGCGGTCGCTGGGGCATTGGGGCGTGAGCAGGCCCCCCTGTATTTGCATAGAACAGCGCCCCAAGTAGGTGGCCATCCCAGGGGCAGTGGGGGCCGGGAAGCTCCCCGCATATAATTAAGTTACTACCCCGTGGAATGGTGGGTCCCGTGGCAGCAGGGAGGCCATAGGGCCTCCTCCGCATAATTTTTATATTACTGTTGTGCCCAGCGAGGTGGCGGTCCCTGGGGCAGTGGGGGAGCCGTGAGGCTTACCCACATATATTTATGTTACTGCCCCGGGGAGGTGGGGTCCCTGGGGCTTTGACAATCCCTAGGGGGGGCCCAGGCGCCCCTCTCCTATATTTATTATATGCCCCCAGGACCTTGCACATCCGGGGATTATTTAGCGTGGGAGCCCGTGCTTCCTTTTTTAAAACATTTTATTTTATTTTTTAAATGCTTTTATGACATGTTGGGGTCCGTGGCTTGGGGGTCAGGGTATTCCTACTCTGCCCCTTTTTCTTTATTTTAAGTAAAACCGAGTCCAAGATGGCTGCCAACCCTTCCCGGTTGAAGTGTTGGCAGCCAATCAGGGCAGTGCATTTCCCTGCACTATCTCGTCTTTTTTCACAAATTATTGCTTACTGGAATTGCGTCATGCTTAAGACACACCTCCAGCAATGCGTGACTTTTGTGCTGACAGATATGTCAGGATTCGTGATTCATCTGACATTCCTTGCGACATGGAGCGCCGTACAGTAAATATGGTGCATCCATGGTTTCGCAAGGAGGGTGCAGTGATAAGTATTGCATCGCTGTTTTACCGCAGCAGAGCAACACTCTTCATAAATGAGGCACTGTATATCTTATGCAGAACCATTTTGTTAGGGCTTAATAGGAAAATATGTGACAGAAATGGTTGCTAAAGGCAGGATTTTCAAACAGAATTGAAAATGGGCAAAAAACGTTTTCATAGACATGTGCAAAGATTGCACACAAAAAAAGCTTTGCATCCCTACCTGAGACCACCAAAGTCATTTCACATGGTAATCTGAGATATCACCAGTGGGTGCCATTTTGATGCAGTGCTCCTAACAGTGTCAAAGTTGGGTTGAAACAGTACGGTTCTATTACTTTTTAGTGGGGACGTCATAGTGACTACACTGCATTTTGATTACTCTCGATCCCTCGGAAAGCTATAGCAACAGCACCACTCCCACATCAACAGAGTTATCCCTACAGTTCCACAAAAAGAAGATTCCATGAACTAATTTTTCGTGTACCCTAAATGGAATTTTTCTTAGGCCAACCAATTAAATTGCTTAGATCGATAAATGAAAACCTGAGTCTTATTAAAACAGATTTGACAGATTTTTATTTCAGTATTAGTCCTAAATAAGACACAGTTGGAAAATGGTCTTACTTTGTGGGTCAAACTAAAGGGCCAACTGTACAAAGTCGTTTTGTGGAAGCAGATCTTGAGATTCGTAAAATCACAGGTTTTGTGACCACAAAATGGCTTTTTTTTTAATGTACTAAACCCAATTGGCAATATATATCAATAGCTTGCGACCCCATTTTAATCGCAAGCCATTGATAGGTTTCCAACTCCTCAAAGGAGTCTGTAACCCGTTCGCAAAGGCTTTGTGAATGTAAAAAAAGTGTTTGGGATGGGTGAGTGGACAAACATCTAAACAACAGATCAGATTATCACCCATAATGTGAAGCACAGCACACAAATGTGAAGGAATGCAGCAGCAGTAGGTATGCTATGCTTCACGTTTTGCTACATATCACATGTATGAGTTCTGTTATCCTGACTGCATGATCATGAAACCAACACCTTCTGTTGGATTACATTCTACTTACTGTGGCGGCTCGCACAGGTAATGCTGTGGGGCGGTGAGGCGGGAAAGAGGCAGGAAGGGGTGGGCGGGTGGTGGTTTTCGAAATACGATGGGAAAGAACCACTTACCTTGTGCTCGCCGCATCGCCGAGGAAAGTGGTTTTATTTATTTAATATCTTTACTTTCACCTCTCCCGTCGTAAGTTGAACTCCACTACCCCCCACCCCACCCCACCTCACAGCCCCACAGTGTTACCTGTGCGAGCCGCCACTGTCTACTTATCAGTATATTTATATTAATGATTCCCCACAGGCAAAAGTTCCAGCATCAGATAACTGCGAGTATATTTTTTTCCCTGGTTGTGTGACTAACACTGAATGATCACTCAATGACTAGTGACATGGAATTATGGACAGAATAGGGATCCTCTTGTCCTGAAGAAGGCAGTCGACACATTATGGGTGATAATCTAAGGCCTGAAGCATGTTGACACTAATGAAGAGATGGTAGGCTGTTTTACCTCCTGAAGCCATCCATCCTGTTATGTTTTTAATCCTAGCAGAGGCACCCCTAAACAAATTGAAATGATTAGGTATCCTATTAGACAGTTTAAACTCTTTTTTATTCAGATCCCTATATAGCATTTGAGCTCACAGTGGTGATGGAGCACCACCTCTGTACTGGAATCCATACACCAGGTGCTGAAGCATGCCTGATGATGAAGTATGCCACAATACGTGAGTGAGGGCATTCCTTAAAAACTAATGGGATCATATTAGAAGTTGGACATTTATTGACATGTTATCAATCTTCTGGTGTTTAGATGTTCTGAGCTGGGAGGCCGATTAATGATCTTTTCCTCTCTCATCCTATTCTTGCGATTGATGGGACAACTGCTAATGCTTAAAAAAATGTTTTACAATTTTTTTCACATGCAGTGTGCATGTAAAAAAAAGACTTTATTTAAATGCAGTCACAGGCATGGTGGTCTGCTGACCCTAGCAGGCCACCATACTGTGATGGCATGCAACTACAGTGAGTCCCAATTAGTAATGAAATAGATCAAATTGAGACTAACTCTGAATGGTGATTTTGCAAACCGACCTAATAGTACATAGGCCAGTTTGTAAAATTAGGAGTCGATTTACAAAATGTCAGTGCACAGTTTGTGGCTACTATTTGCAAACTGATCCTCTGAACATCTGGATCAAAGTTCTCAAAAACAGCGAGTGCAGCCAGAGTGTTAATGAGTAAATCATTTCACCCCATGTAACCTGGAGCTCATGAATAATGACTTGCTTTATTTACCTTCTTTCAGCACTCAGTATCACTATATGCTGATCTCATTTTGAATCATGATTAATTTGAACATTACTGTTGCCTATTTTAATATAATTAGCACATTGAAATAGGCCTGGGGAAAAGTCAATAAGTCAGTTGGATGTTCTGTGGGGCTTGGCTGCACTGCTGTAAGGCCATGAAGGCTGATCAGTCAAAAAGAAAACAAGAAAAACAAACTACTAGAGAATCAGCTTTCAAAAATCCAGACGATTGGCTATTTTTTAAAGCAATACAATGTTGATGACCCACGTTGACGGTGCACAGAAGCATCAACTGCTTAATTTGTAAAATATTAAGTGCTGGTTCCCAAAGTTTTTCTTATAACCAGTGCTGACAAATATCAGGTCTGCTGGATACTAGGCCTGCTTGGGGCCTGATTACAAATGGGTCTGTTAATTCCGAGCCATGGGAGGGATTTACGAAGATTTTGCGCCATGTTTGCATCACAAAAGTGACGCAAATCGGCGCATAATCTTTTTTTCCAATTTACTTTCCAGCACTAAGCATGTTTAGCGCTGGAAATAACGGAAAAGTAATACAATGTGCTGCTTTACATTACTTTGCTCCATGGGGTCGTACCAAGGGTGGAGCATGGGTGTTCCCATGCAACCGCCCAAGGTTTCTCAACCTAAAACAAATTTACTAAATAAAACAGATTATGTTTAGCGTGAGAAAACTGCGCCCTTTTAAAGTAGGTGCAAGGAAGGAGAAAATATTTCATTTCTCCTTCCTTTACCGACTTTGCATGCGTGCTGCACTGTGCAGCACACATACAAAGTGGGAAAAGCTTTGCATCTTGTCTAGGCATGGTGTGTTACAAAACCTATGCTAGACTCACGGAGACACCCTTGCACAATGGCGCAAAGGTGTCTCCGTGGCACACGGCAGCTGATTTCAGCGCTGGTGCTAGTGAGAGGGGAGGAGAATGCCTTATTTTAGTAAATAGGGTGCTCTCCTCCTCTCTCCTTTTCACGTAGCGCAGCATTTGCGGCTGCTGCAGTGCGCTATGTGAAAAAATTATAAATCTACCCCTTCCTGTAAACCCATGTTTACACATGGGTGGTAATTACGATTTTAGAGGTATTTAACGTATCCATTAATTATCAGATGAGTTAAATAACTCAACCTTTGTTAAATTTTGGCAGGTTAAACTAGCAGAAATTTAACAGGGGAAAAGCAAACAGTATTTACTGCATCATGTGGATTTTCGGTGCATTAAACACCAAAATCTGCATGTTATTCCTCACAAACTCATAATAGGTGTTATCACACCCAATAAATAAATTACCCCGTGATATTATTATTTATAAGGTGCGGTAAATAGCACCTACACTTATAATCAGGCCCTTAGTCTTGATTCTACCTCACACCTCATCATACACTCCCTGCCTCTTTATTTCACTCTTGCAGGTTCTTTTTCACCTCTGTTTTCTTCCTTTATCACCATTTTTACATCTTTCTCTGCCTCCTCCTTTTGTGTTTTACTTTTGCTCTGTGTCAAAATCAGATAAGGAACAGAAAGTGTGTGTCCCAGAAAATGGATGCCAGTGGGCCCTACCTGAAATCACCAGCTCAGATTAAGCACTGGAAGCATCAGCAGGGTAGATTCACACAGCAAAATTGTGTTACCCATTCCGACTGTCAGCTCAAAACCTTTACCAGCTGGAATGGATTCCTTGGTTTTTGGGGATGGAGCTTCTTAATCAAATGCTGTCCAATGAAAGGAGTGATACATAGTGGAAGTGTTGTGCATGCAGCTCACCCTCTGAGTGAGGAACATCCTTTATTGTAATGTATGTGAACTGGAACTGCATTGTACCACTCCTGGATTTGTGACTGTTTTGACAGATTGGACTGCACGTTTGGCAAAAGTTCTGTGATACTGGCCTAATTTCATTAATTTCTTGTTACACATACTATGCGAAATTCCTGAAGTTATGCCACTACATTACAACATTTTATCGTGGGTGCATTGGAACAACACAAACAGAATGGGAGAAGCTGTTGTTTGCATCACTTGTATTATTTGCGTTATTTTTTAATCTCAAAATGCACCATTGTGTACAAAATGGATGGAAGGAGACATTTTGCCCTAAAATATAGTGCTAAATGCCGGTTTCCGAATTTGCCAATTCTGTGGATTTTGCACACCCCTAGTATTTACATACTTGTGGAGCGGGTCTAGGTTACATTCTTTCTCTATGGTTGCGAATTTGTATCAAGTGGACTAGCCACTAACATCTTGTGCTGCATGAGCCCTTGTAGGAACAGCAAATGTGAAATAAGGACTCTGGCTCAATTAAATGGACCTAGTGCAAAGGCACTTTCCAGTGGCCCCCCTCATACAGTTTTTTAGGGCCATTATACAATTGGTAATTTCTACTGTCTACTTGGATCTTGTGTATAGACGTAATAATTTCCAAGGAATTCCCGAATGCTTGTGTATAGACAAACATTTTCCTGGAATTCCCTTTATGTAAGTGTGATAGTTCCTGTGAAATTTAAAGAGCCATACATATAGACTTGGTAATTTTTGACAAAGGTCCCAGGACCTTAACAGAGATTTGATAATTTTATGGAATTTGTGGGACCTCAGGGGCTGATTACGATGGCGTAACGTTTGCCACCGCCGTGCCGGTGGTGGCGACCGTCACGCCATCGTAACCTGAATTACCCACCGCCATGTTATGATGGCGGTGGATATTGCGGCAGACGGAAAGCCCGTCCGACGCTTTTCTGCCGGTCGGCAATCGTTACGATTGACGGCCGGGCGGAGCAGGGGCACAAATATGGTGGAGGTGCCTAGCAATGCACAACATGGCATTGTACCATTGCGGTGGGTGTGCAGCCAGCAGCACCCGCCGCAATGTTAAAATGCCAGATGCGACTGCCGCGGTGGTGGTTGCATCATAATTGGGGTGACGGGACCGCAACATGGCAGGTGGGCGGTCCCGTTTCCGTTAGGGTTAGTCCGCCCGCCATCCTAATGACCCCCCCAAGTCTCCAATTTTTATTATACATGGAATCACCAAATCATGCCTATAGGTTTTGTATCTGACGTGGAATTCCAGAGGTGCAGAATAAGCAGTCTGTCATTTCCATGGTAGTCTTGGGAGTCCTGAAGTTGCTCTACGTAAACATTGCCATTTTCATGTAATTGTCAAGGAATCCCGAGGGAGCGGCTCATGGGTTGTTCCTTTTCTTGGTATCCTAGGGACTCTACATGTGGGCTCCTAATTTCCAAGGTAATCTCATGCAGGTTTACAGTATTGATCATTTCTAATAAATTGTTAGAGCTTTTCATATAGATTTTCTCATATCCGTAACTATCCAGGGGTCTGCATGTACATTTGGGTATGTCCTGGAAATTCCTGGGACCCTACGGGTATATTGATTTCTGCTATATTTCTGAGTTTGTACAAATAAACATGTTAACTTCCATTTTTTTTCTGGTGTCCTGTATATAAACAGGTACATTATCATTAAATTCTTTGGTGTCTGTATTTAAACATGCCCATCTCAATGAATTCCTTGGGCCTTTCATCTATTCCAGCTGTGTTAAATGACACTAATTTCATAAGCTTCTGATTGTGAATCTGTTATATCTGTAATCATTTGTTTGGGCCCTATAGCTAGACGTCTTCATTTTCATTTAGCTCCTTAAGGCCTCTCTACAAACATGTTAATCTCCATTGAATTCTTGGGGGCAATCATATAAACAAGTTCACCTCTGTATAATTCCTGGAGTCCATCATTAAAGTTTGTTATTCTTCATTGAACTCCTGGGGCCCTGCATCTAAATGTTTTAATATTGCTTGAATTTCTGTGGACCTACGTCTAAACATGTTAATCCTCATTTGCATTCCTGGGACCCTGTTTCCAAAAATGTTAACCTTAACTGAATTCCTTTGGCTCTGCGACTACATATGTTTATTTTCACAGTATCCCTCGATGTCCGCTTATCACCCTGTTAATCTTCATAAAGTTCCAGTAGGTTGGCTTACTGTTTGTTGATTTGGTAGGGCCATGGGCATGCACATGTTTATTGAATTGGGGCCCTGTATTTAGAGGTTTCATTTTCATTGAACTCCTTAAGACCTACCTACAAATATGTTAATCTCCATTGAATTCTTGCAGACAAGCATATAAACATGTTAATCCTCATTGAATTCATGTGGTCCTGCATTTAAACATATTAATCTTAATTGAATTCCTGGACTCTACATCTAAGCATATTATTATTAATTGAATTCCTGAGGCACTGCAACTAGACATGTTCCTTTCATTGAGACCCTTGGTGTCCTCATATCAACCTGTTAAACTCCATAAAATTCTAGTATACTGATATGTTTCATTTTTGAATTGCTATGGGCATACTTATAGACATGTTTGTTAACTCGTCCATGCTCTGCGTGTGAACATGTTAATTTTCATTGTTGTTCTTCAGCACTGCTTACAGACTTGGTCATGCAAGAAATAAGAGATGCAGTTTAACCTGTTTCTTCAGAAATCTTTCCACAGAACTTGTACCTTTTCACAGTGGCACAAAAGAATGCAGAGTTAGAATTTGAATAGGAAAAAGACAAAAGGATTCTATGAATAGCAGAATGAGGCAGTAGATTGACAAGAGCTGAATAATAGTATGATCTCACCTACTCTTATTTTTTGTATAAAAGAAAGGGCAGGAGAAAGTTCAGTTCTGGGAAGGTATCCAGACAGCTAGGCATGGGTCTGTAAACATATTGTGCTCATTGTTCTCTGGTCTTTTGTGCGAAGTCTGCAGAGCATTTAACTTCAAGGCATAAGGTGACTACATTTTGAATTGGGACGCTATGATAAAAACGTTGCATATTTTTCATCTCTGTAGTTGGGACCAATTGAAAATCATTAGCTGGGTTGGTCATGCAAGGGTGTCACAAGGGACTGGTGGGGTGTGGGGGGGGGTGAAATGAAATATATGCATCAGGACAAACCTGTGGTCTTTGTTAGCCACTTGGATGATAAACCTTTCACCCTAGAATTCAAAGGTTTTTTTTGACATTCTGGCCACTTCTCACTTAAGCCTTCATACCTTTTGTGAGACGTTGGCCTGGTATATGCTGTCCACTAGTTCTAGTGGGCACCTTGCACCAGTCCAAACAACCCTTATTGATGATTAGGTTAAAGACAACCTTTATTGAAAGCTATCCTAGTGGTAGCTATGGAGAGCAGCCTTCAGGCTAAGTCTTGAAGGAGTGTAAAGCAGCTTGGTTTACCAGATTATAACCTCCTGAATGACCAAATGAAAGGAGAACCACACAAGGTATGTATATAAAATATATGTATTTATTACTAAACACTCTCTACTAAACTCTTTATGAGATTAAAGAGCAAGGCACACAATATTGCAATACTAAAACGACAGTAAGTAGCACAATATACAATGGGCCCCAGGGGGAGACAAAACCATATATTAAGAAAGTGATATAGGTAAATCTAGAGTCCTGTAGTCAGGGGTTCCTACTTTATACCCAAGGAAGGGGTGTGACACACTCTGGGGACCCACCTATGGGAGGGTCAGGACAGAGGGGTGGCTACACCCATGTCCTTTGTCCAGTTTTGCGCCAGAGCAGGGGCTGGTAGCCCCTGCAACCGGTTTGAGCTGGACTATGCACAGGGACACCAAATGTGCCCCCAGTGCAGACTTCAAAGCACGCTCAGAGTGCACCCACCCAGCCCCAATAGACTAAAGCCTGTCTGGGAGGTGGTCACACCTCCCTGTGACAGGAAACATATATTACAGCCGTCCCCTGCCGGAGTTTTGGCCAGCAGCAGGAGGGCAGACTCGTGTCTGTGGCTGGCAGCATCCATTTTGTGATGCTAGGGCTTGCAAAGCTGGTATCGGGTGTACCAGTGCTGTCATATTTTTCCCTCTAGTAGGGTGGAATCATACCTCCCACACCAGTTACTGGTGTGGAGGTATGATTCCAAGGTGTTTGACACCAAACACCATGTTTCCGTGCAACCATTCCAAAGATAGCATTTACAGCGAGGTTATAATGCACTTAAGAGTATATGGTTTGGCTGCATCACAAACAACCCTGGAATAAAGGTTCCGAAAGCTGCAGAGGGGCTCTGCTCATGCATGATCACCCTCTCAGATAAAACCCAGCACCCTGAGAGGCCTCTGGGGTACTTAAGCCCTGGGTATACAGGATACCATATACTAGGGACTTATAAGTGTACCCCAGAATCCAATCTGTAGTGTACCTAAGGTACTGGTAATCAATTTAGAGAGAAAGCAGATAGACTGGAGGCCTGATTAGTAGGATCCCAGTCCGACTAAGTCGAAAAACAGTGAAACATCAGCAAAAAATGGGGGTAACTATAAGAAGCAGATCCTACTCTCCTACAGAACCCCCCCCCCCCAAACGTAAGGACATTAAACTAACCTTGACCAGTTGAGTCTTCATGTTCTAAGTGGAAATATCTGGAGAGTTCATCTGCATTGGCATGGTTACTCCCAGGTCTATGTTCCACTGTATAGTCCATCCCCTGTAGGGAAATGGACCACCTCAACAGTTTGGGGTTTTCACCCTTCATCTGCTTTAGCCGTAAGAGGGGCTTATGGTCTGTCTGAACAATGAAGTGTGTGCCAAACAAGTATAGCCTCAGCTTCTTCAGAGCCCAAACCACAGCAAAGGCCTCCCTCTCAATAGCTGACCAACGTTTCTCTCTGGGGATCAGCCTTCTGCTAATGAAAGATACTGGCTGATCGTGACCCTCATCATTCAATTATGATAACACAGCTCCTACCCCCAACTCAGATGCATCAGTTTGGACAATGAATTGTTTGGAGTAATCAGGACTTTGCAGAATGGGAGCAGTGCACATGGCCTGCTTCAGGTCATCAAATGTCTTTTGACAGCTGACTGTCCACTGAACTTTTTTTTGGCATTCTCTTAGAAGTTAAGTCATTCAAAGGGGTCACTATGGATCCATAGCCTTTGACAAATCTTCTATAGTACCCAGTCAGGCCCAAGAAAGCTCTAACCTGAGTCTGGGTGGTTGGAGCAACCCGGTCCATGATGGTCTGGATTTTGCTCTGCAATGGTTGAACCTGGCCTCCACCCAGAAGGGGGCCCAGGTACACAACCTGACTCTGGCCTATTTGCACTTGGTGGCCTTGATAGTTAGGCTTGCTTTATGTAGGGCCTCCAAAACATTTCTCTGGTGGACCAGGTGACCCTCCCAGGTGGAGACAAAGACTGCAATATCATCTAGATATGCTGCACTATAGGCTTCCAGGCCTGTACGTATTTTGTTCACCAACCTTTGAAAAGTGGCAGGGGCATTCTTCAAACCAAAGGGCATCACCACAAATTGATAGTGCCTACTAGGGGGAGAAAATGCTGTTTTTGGCTTTGCATCATCAGCTAGTCTGATCTGCCAGTAGCCAGCTGTCAGGTCAAATGTGTCCAGAAACTTGGCTGAGGCCAAAGTATCTATAAGTTCATCTGCCCTAGGGATTGGATGGGCATCAGTCCTAGTGTCTGCATTGAGACCTCTGCCGTCAACACAACACCTCATCTATCTCCTGCCATCTTTGGTGTGAGGTTTGGGTACTAAGACTACTGGACTAGCCCAAGTGCTATCTGAGGGTTCAATCACACCCAAATCCAACATCTTTTGGACTTCAGTCCTGATACAATCCCTGACATGGTCAGGTTGCCTCTAAATCTTATTTTTAACAGGCAGACTGGCCCCAGTGTCCACTTCATGAGTGCACCAGTTAGTCTGACATGGAGTCAGTGAAAACATGTCTAAAATGATTGAGAACTTTTCTGCAATCAGTTTGTTGCTGGACAGTGAGGCTGCCTGCCAAGGCTACACCAGCAACTGAACCATCATCTCTGTGGGAGCAGGTCAGGGAGTGGATCTCTCTCTTCCTCCTGTCCCTCATCAGTAACCATGAGCAAGCCCATGTCTGCCCTATCAACATATGGTTTGAGCCTGTTGACATGGAGCACCCTATGGGGGCTCCTGGGAGTTCCAAGGTCCACTAGGAAGGTGACCTCTCCCTTCTGCTCAATTATGGTATGGGGGCCACTTCAATTGTCTTGGAGGGCTGCTGGGACCACAGGCTTCAACACCCATACTTTCTGCCCTGGCTGGTAAACAGTCAGCACAGCCTTTTGGTCATTCCAGGTCTTTTGCAATTCCTGGCTAGCCTCAAGGTTTTTGGTGGCCTTCTTCATGTACTCAGCCATGCTGGAGCGGATACCAAGTACATAGTCCACAATATCCTGTTTAGGGGCTTGAGAGGTAACTCCCATCCCTCCTTCACCAGACATAATGGACCCCTAACTGGATGTCCAAACAGAAGTTCAAATGGGCTGTAACCAACCCCCTTCTGGGGAACCTCTCTGTAGGCAAAGAGAAGAGAGGGCAAAAGTATGTCCCATCTGCGCCTAAGCTTTTCTGGAAGACCTTTGATCATGGCCTTGAGGGTTTTGTTGAACTTTTCAACTAAACCATTGCATTGTGGGTGATAAGGGGTGGTAAATTTGTAATTTACTCCACACTCCTTCCACATAGCAGTTAAGTACCTATACATGAAGTTTGTACCTCTGTCTCATACCACCTCGTTAGGGAAACCCACTCTGGAAAATATTCCTAGGAGGGCCCTTGCCACCACAGGTGCTGTGGTGGTCCTAAGGGGCATTGCCTCTGGATACCTGGTGGCATGGTCCACCACCACTAGTATAAATCTGTGCCCAGATGCAGTCTGAGGATCCATGGGACCAACTATATCAATCCCAACCCGCTCAAAGGGAACCCCCACCACAGGTAGTGGTATCAGGGGGGACTTTGTTGTACCACCTACCTTACCACTGGCTTGACAGGTGACACAGGAGTGACAAAACTCCTTAGTGTCTTCAGACATATGAGGCCAATGAAAGTGAGGGACAATTCTGTCCCATGTCTTGTTTTGGCCTAGGTGACCTGCTAAAGAGATATCATGGGTTAGTCTTAATAGGAAGCCCCTAAACCTCTGAGGTATAACCAACCTCCTGGTAGCTCCAGGCTTGGGTTCTCTACTCTCTGAGTAAAGGAGTCCATCATCCCAAGAGATCCCATGGGACCCACTAGCACTCCCAGCAGCCTCAGCAGCAGCCTGCTGGCTGAGGGGTTCAAGAGAAGGGCAGCTCAGCTGTTCCTGGCTCAGATCTGCCCTGGAAGGGCCCCCTGTCCCCAAGAACTCAACCTGATCAGGTTCAAGTTCATCTGGGACAGTTCCTTTTTCAGGACTAAGATCAGCTCCCTCAAGAGATTGATCTGCACTCTGAGTCAGGGGGGAAGACACTACCTTACCCCTACTGCTCCTTTTCTTGGAAGGTACCTGGTCCATTCTTCCAGGATCCAGGGCCTGTTCAGTGTTAGACATTTGTGCCTGTGACCTGGTCATAGCAAACACATCTGCAGGGATTCCCAACATTTCTGCATGAGTCCTGAGCTCCACTTCAGCCTAAGCTGAAGTTTCTAAATCATTGCCAAGCAAGCATTCAACAGGGAGGTCTGCACTTATCACAACCTTCTTAGGACCAGTTCCCCTCCCCAGGTGAAATTAACAACTGCTAAGGAATGGTCTGTCCTGATATTGCTTGCATTGGTCACTTGGTACATCTCACCAAGTGTGATTTACCCCAGGAGCCACAAGATCTTTTGTCACCATTGTGACACTTGCTCCTTTGTCCCTAAATGCCAAGGCCTCTTTTCCATTGATCAAAGGCTGCTGTCTGTATTTGCCCAGATTACTGGGACTGACAAATAAGGAGGCCATATCCATGCCTCCATCACAGATCAGTACATCCTGAGTAGGAACTCTGACTAGGCCAGAGTCCACATCAGATCCCAGGGTTAACCCTACTACACCCGTATTCTGAGTACCACCACTTGGAGCTGAACTAGGAGGATCAGTTGCCTTAGGGGCAATGGTGGCTGGAGTTGAGTCCTTGGACTTGGTACAATCACTTGTCCAATGGGTTTTCTGTTTACAGATTTTACAGCATGGTTTCTTTAGGCATTTTTCCCTGTTGGATTTTGACTCGGCACCAGATGCAGATTTTGGGGGTCCTTAAGAAGACTTCTGGTCTTTACCCTTCTCCCCACCCTTATCAGAGCTTTTGGAATCCTGCTTCTTGGAGTCACCACCTTGGTTCTGAACCTTCTGCCTCACCCTGGTTCTGATCCATTTGTCTACCTTCTGGCCCAATTCTTGGGGAGAGGTCAGATCAGAGTCCACCAGGTACTGATGTAACAGCTGATTTTGACAATTATTAAGGATCTGCTCCCTCATAATTAAGTTGCACAATCCTTTAAAATGACACACCTTACTGCCAAGTAACCAACCCTCCAGAGCTTTAGTAGCACATTATACAAAGTCAACCCAGTCTTGAGTCTGTGCCTTTTGCGTATCTCTGAACTTTAACCTGTATCGTTCAGAGGTTAGGCCAAACCCATCAATCAGAGCACTCCTCAAGACTGTATAGTTATTAGCATCCTCTTTTCTAACAGCGAGGAGCTTGTCTCTACCTTTGTCTGCAAAGGAGAGCCACAAGATTGCTGCCCACTGCTCCTGAGGGACTCTCTGAACTTTACAGGCCCTCTTTTTGTGAATGTCATCCCCACTCTGATAGGGAGGGTCAATCTTGTTCAGGTTCCTATGGTCATGAGTATGTTCTCTAACTCTAGGGACACTGTTGCTGCCACCATGGGGCTCTAGCCCCCACTTTTGTGAAGCTCTCTGGAGCTCCGGGGATTCCCTATCTAAGGCCAACTGCTCTCTCTTGATCCTAGGCTTAGCTTTCTCAAACTCAAGCAGTCTGCACTTCCTCTCATAAGAGGACTCCCTTTTCTGAAAAGTAGAGGTCCTATGAGAAATAGAGGTCCTTACAGAAGTACCACAATGATTAGATTCCTGAGAAGGAGATCTATATCTTCTTGGTAAACTGTTAACCCTTCCAGGTGGGATAAAGAGAGGGCCATTAATGCCTTCTCCCTCACCTTCACCTTCAGGAAATATTGGATTGATCAGGTTAGAATCATCTTGATCCTCCTGGTCAGCTTCAGAGTCCAGGTCCTGGATGTTTTCACTTCCAGGCCTGTCATCTTCTGCTGCCCCACCCAACTTGCCTGCCTCATCAGACCCTGGGGTCTTTCTGAACTCATCTAAAAGCAAAGCCTCTATGAGGCGTTGAGCCCTAAGGGTTTTCCCTATCTTCAATTTTCTAGATGTACATATATTTCTCAATTCCTGAAATGAGAGATGGTCATACTTAGTTAGCAAGGAGCCACTGGTTTCTGCTCTTGAAGACATACTAGTGTTGTGAGGTGTTGCACCTACCTAACCTAGTGGGAACTACTAAACTCTCTTGAGTTGTAGAAAGGATGTGCTAAGCCCTTGACACACAACTCTAAGTTCAGTAGAACTTACTGTATTCTAGACTTGATTTATATGTACCTATGTACCTATAGTGGTTTTCAGTTAGTCACCCAATGAGATTATCTGGTAAAGCAATAGCAAGCTTGAATCCCAACCGCTGCACACCAATGTGAGAAGTTGGCCTGGTATATGCTGTTCACTAGTTCTAGTGGGCACCTTGCACCAGACCAAACAACCCCTATTGATGATTAGGTTAAAGACAACCTTTATTGAAAGCTATCCTAGTGGTAGCTATGGAGAGCAGCCTTCAGGCTAAGTCCTGAAGGAGTGTAAAGCAGCTTGGTTTACCAGATTATAACCTCCTGAATGACCAAATGAAAGGAGAACCACACAAGGTATATATATAAAATATATGTATTTATGACTAAACACTCTCTACTAACCTCTTTATGAGATTAGAGAGCAAGGCACATAATATTACAATACTAATACGACAGTAAATATCACAATATATAATGGGCCTCAGGGGGAGATCAAACCATATATTAAGACAGTGGTATAACAACCACAACTTGACTAGAGACAGTGCCTAGAGCACGTAGAATCGCTGGGACCCCAAGGAACTACCCAAGGTAGTGACACAGGGGATCCACGGGGGACACGCGCAGTGTGAGATCACAGCCGTGAGCTCCGTGCAATCCTTTGGGTAGAGTCACGATTGGAATTTTAAAGATAAAGGACACTTAGGAGAAGACTTGGAGCAAACCCTTTTACACTTAGAAGGTTCTAAGGCCGGCACCCATGTGAGCACCGGAGTACTCGTGTTACCTAACCCAGGGAAGCCAGGTGCATAGGTGTCAAATGGTGTCAGGAATCTTCGCTGTTTTCAGAGGCGAGATGCTGCAAAGTGCTGCTGCCGTGGAAAGGAGAAGTGTCCGGGGTGATCCAAGCCTTGATTGAAGATGAGACAAACCAGAAAACAGAGAGGACAGAGTCTGGGCCACTTGCCAGTGAGCAGGGGCACGATAGACGAATGCCCACCGATGTCGGGTGTTTCAGGTGCGATGAGGTGAAGCTTGACTCCACTGCCACGGGGATCAGGAGACATTGATGACAAACACAGTCTTCAGGCGAGCTGTCCCACAAAGGATGTCTAGTGCTAGGGGGGTCGGTGTGCAGATTGGAGACCAACAAGCCTTGGCAACGGCAACCCACGTGGTGAGAGTAAAAAGGCTTCGGTGTGGACCAGCAAGGTCCTGTGGACTCCCCAAGCGAGTCAGAGCATGTCTGGAGCAACCAGGTAAGCCCACTGAAAGTAACAGTACCCTTCTCAGGGACCCACAAGTCGACGGACAAGGGATCATGAAGGGACCTCAAGAAGAATCACTCAATACCAGCCCACGGGACACTTGAGGTGTGTAGGCCAGTAATCTTCAGTAGAATCACTGCTCGGGGTCTGGACTACAAGTAGCCCAAAGTAAAGCCTCAGGGATGGCCAAAAAGTATATGCTGCTGCAAATGTTCACGGTGTCCAGGGGTTCGAGTTGCACGGTCCCCACAAGGGCTTTGGATCTCAGGTTTGCTGAGAACACGGATTGGCCTCGGCGAAGCTTGGAAACCCACCTCCTGTGTTGCAAAATCTTCGGAGTCCTTCAGGAGCTGCGTAGTTGCAAACCGGACAGATGCGTCTTTGGTGCCTGCCTTGCAGGGGAGTAACTCCTTTACTCCAAGGGAGATTCTTCGGTCATCCAACATCGTGTAGATAGTAGAAGTTCTGGGATTCTGTAGCAGAGTTTTGTCCAGGTAAATCTAAAGTCCTGTAGTCAGAGGTTCCTACTTTATCCCCAAGGAAGGGGTGGGACAAACTATGGGGACCCACCTATGGCAGGGTCAGGACAGAGGGGTGGCTACACCCATGTCCTTTGTCCAGTTTTGTGCCAGAGCAGAGGCTGGTAACCCCTGCAACCGGGTTGAGCTGGACTATGCACAGGGACACCAAATGTGCCCCCAGTGCAGACTTCAAAGCACTCTCAGAGTGCACCCACCCAGCCCCAATACACTAAAGCCTGTCTGGGAGGTGGTCACACCTCCCTGTGACAGGAAACCTATTGTCCAGCCATCCCCTGCCAGAGTTTCGGCCAGCAGTAGGAGGGCAGTGTCTGTGGCTGGCAGCATCCATTTTGTGATGCCAGTGCTTGCAAAGCTGGTACCGGGTGTACCGATGCTGTCATATTTCTCCCTCTAGTAGAGTGGAATCATACCTCACACACCAGTTACTGGTGTGGAGGTATGATTCCAAGGCGTTTGACACCAAACACAACATGTTTCCTTGCAGCCATTCCAAAGGTAGCATTTACCGCAAGGTTATAATGCACTTAGGAGTATATGGTTTGGCTGCATCACAAACAACCCCGGAATAAAGGTTCTGAAAGCTGCAGAGGAGCTCTGCTCATGCATGGGCACCCTCTCACATAAAACCCAGCACCCTGCCTTCAGGATTGGTAAGGCCTGTCATAGGGGTGACTGATAATTTTACATGTGCAGGGATATGGATAGATATAGTGAACCTATATCTAAGTAAGGGAGCATGCACCACCTTACACAGGCTGCTGGAGCAGACCTGTTGTGTCATTTTGAATGGTCTCCCAGGGGTGGCATAATACATGCTTCAGCCCCTGAGAGGCCTCTGGGATACCTATGCCCTGGGTATATAGTATACCATATACTAGGGACTTATAAGGGTACCCCAGAATCCAATCTGTGGTGTACCTAAGGTACTGGTAATCAATTTAGATAGAAAGCAGATAGACTGGGGTCCTGATTAGCAGGATCCCAGCCAGACTAAGTCAAAAAACAGTGAAACATCATCAAAATGTGGGGGTAACTATAAGAAGCAGATCCAACTCTCCTACACCAAGATATCCAGGCCATACTTGCACCCCTTTCTCCATACATCCTGGGGATTCAAAGGTACCAAGTGTTTGTGGATTCCCATGGAGGGAACCGAGAAAATAGCCAAAATAAAGGAACATTTAGGGTTTTTCGGAAAACATGGGAAAAAAGTGCTGTGCAACTTTTTTTGTGTTTTCTAAAAATGACATCAACAAAGGGTTTGCTTTGATAGGATCACCATTATTGCCCCTTTCAGGAACAACCAGAGTTGTAAAAACTTTTTTTTACCACAGTTATTGCATTTTTTTTAAGTGATAGTCCATTTTTCCTAATCTGTGTGGTTCATCCTACTTTCAGTTTGTAGTACAAAGAGGTCTGGAACTAATATGTGTTCTCAGAAAGCTGTACATTTCTGAAAACCAGATAACATTTGCAATTCAGCAAGAGTTCATTTGTGTGGATTGCACATGGTTTTTCTAAGGAAATTAATTGTTGCAATCAATAAATAATGAACAGAAGTAAGAAAAGAAATTGGTGACAACATTTTTATCTGTAATTATTTTGCCTCAGTGGCCGATTTAAAAAACATCTCATACCATTACAACCTTGAGACCCTTCTGGTCACAGGGATATAAAGCGTTTGTTGGTTGCCCAAAAACATGTGATACCCAGAGTCAACGACTGAGCTGCAACTTATAATGATTTTTCATTGTGTAACGACAATGCAGTAATTCATATAGTAAAATCTAATTAATGAAAAATGAGACTGAAGAAAAGGAGGATAATGAATTTCAGAATAGTACACATTAGAATTTGGTGTTATTCATAATTTGATATGATTCTAGGGGCATTTTGGAACATGTGTAATTTTTTGCACACTGGATTATATTTGGAAACAAAAAATTGACAGAAATCTAGTTGGTAATAACAAAGTTGGTTCTATTCTGTGTTTCTGCTCATCTCCCGCTAAAATCGGTTGCACACTTGAATGGCTGGGATGAGTGTCTGTGACATTAAAGGCCCCAAAATACAACCTGGAGACATCAACATTTCTGTGAGTAAAATTACGTTTTTTTGTTGATGTGGGTAGGGGAGTTCAGAGTGGTGCCCTTACAAGGAGCCTTACTTACCCATAATAGCCTGTGAACATCACCCTTTGGCTAAAAACATATATTTTCCTCACATTAATGTGTAAAACACATCCAGAAGCTGCTGGGATCCCCAAAATGCCTGTGACCAAGTGTTCCCATACTTCTACAGGAAGAAGTACCTCACTTGTGCAGGAAAAAAGTACCCCACTTGTGTGGCTGGCCCTAGCATCTATGACACAACATGGACACATTAAAATGTCAGAGAAAGATGACCTGTTTTGCTAATGCTGGTTGATGTGGAAATTGGCTGGGGCCGTCATCCTGGGAAACCTACTAAATCCAGACATTCCTGAAAACTAGACACACTGAGGAGTACGGGGTGGAATGCCATGTGTGGATCCCACTGAATTGTCTTACACAAATTGCCCTGCAAATCAAAACTTAAGCTAAAAAACGCATTTTCATCACTTTTTTTGTGAGTGAAAGTTCTGGAAGCTGTGTGGATTTACAAAATACCTGCCACCTAGTGTTCCTGCAGTGCTCCTGATAAAAACAGTACACAACATATGTATCTAGGCCTAGTGCCCAGTTCTCCTGATAAAAACAGTACACAACGTATGTATCTAGGCCTAGTGCCACTGCATGAAAGGCCCCTAAAAGCATCATGGAGACATCAAAATGATGTGAATAGCTAAAGATAATGCAATTTTGGCGAGATGGATGACTATGAAATTTGGGCGAAGGTTCAGCTGTCAGTAAAAAACCTGCCAAATCAGACATTTTTCAAAATGAGACACTCTGGAGAGTTCAGGGTGGTGTCACTTTCTTGGATCTCATTACCTTTTCTTACTGATAATACCTCTTATCCTCTCATTTCTGTGATAGAAAGTTCCAGAAGCAAACTATCTTTCATCCAGCATTCCTATACTTCTCCTGATAAAAATGGTGTCGCTCTTGATTGGCTGGTCCTAGCATACCACACAGAAAAAGCCCAAAAGTGTAAAATGGAGACATCAAGATTTCTGAGAGAAAAATGACCCATTTTGGTGATGTAGGTTGCTGTGGAATTTTGGTCCTGGGCTAGGCTGTTACCTTAAAGAACGTACAAAACCCAGGGATTTTTGAAAAGTAGATCCTCAAAGGAGCCCAGAATTGTGTGCCTCACATAGATTGCTCTAACCTTTCTTACCTATAATGCTCTACAAACCTCAAACTTAAGTAAAACTATGCATTTAACTCATATTTTCCAGAAGCTGCAAGGATCCACCAAATTCCTACCATACAGGGTTCCCTTACTTTCCCCAATAAAAATGGTAGGCGACTTGTGTGGCTGAGCCAAGAGCCTAGGACATGAAACTCCTAAAATTGCAAGGTAAAGAAACCAACATTTTGGAGCGAAATATGATCCATTTTTAACCAATGCAGTTAGCTTCAGAATATCAGCCCTGTCTTGGTCGCCACCGAGGGAAACCATCTAAAGCCCTGCATTTCTGAAAACTAGGCACCCATGGGATTCCAGGGTGGTGTCACTTGCATGTATCCCACTACCTTCATATCCATAATGCCCTGCAAACCCAAAACGTTTACTGAGAACATGAATTTTCCTCATATTTCTGTTCCAGAAGCTGCGGCCTTCCCACACTTCTTCCAATAAAATCAGGACCCCACTTGTGCGGCTGGACCAAAATATAATTGCAAACCTTTTGTGGTGCAAAACCATAGCATGAAAAATATCAAGTCAAAAACATTGAGGGACAGATTTGGAAGGTAAGAATATCATTTTTTTATGTATATAATACAATTTTTTACAATATCGCAACATACAATATAGTTCACCTTAATGTAGTTGTTTTAAATAGCGTTTTTATAATGCATTTATTATTGATTAGCTATTATGTTATTTTTAGGTATTAATATAATTTATATTGTTTTATACTTTCAATACACTCTGTAAGTTTTAACCTGTAAAAAATAGTTTTTTACATTTAATTAGCATTTTATGATTTAGTAGTAAATTATCTGGCTTGTAAGGAATTAGGGTGTTTATTGATTGTTATTTCTTATTTAGGTATATTTAGGTGCCGATTCCGATCCGGTAAAAAAAATTCCAGTACGAATCGTATCTGTATTTTTTTACGTACGAATCGTACAAGTCCCGTACAAGCGGGCAAGTACGATTCGTCCGTGGAAAATACATACGAATGACATCGGGAAAAGTCTACGACACGTCCCCGGACAGTTTTACGTACGATTCGTAAAACTGAAGTCCGAGCGCACAAGTACGATCCGTACCGTCCGTCCGAATATACAAACGCATGTAATACGCTCTGTCTGAATATACAACCGCATGTAAAACGTCCCGTACGGAGCGAACTGTGTACCACCCCTACCCCGGGCACACCTGGGCGAGGGGTACGAGCCGTACAGCTCCCCCAGCCTCCCACCCCTCACGCGCACATCCGCACCGTACCCTCAGCCCCCCCCATGTCCGCACAGTACCCCCACCCCCCGTAAGTACGGTGCGTACCCCCACCCCCCGTATGTACGGTGCGTACCCCCACCCCCGTATGTACGGTGCGTACCCCCTGTATGTACGGTGCGTACCCCCACCCCCCGTATGTACGGTGTGTACCCCCACCCCCCGTATGTACGGTGCATACCCCCACCCCTGTATGTATGGTGTGTAGCGCTGGTGGTACGGTGCGGACATGGGGGGGCTGGGGTATGGTGCGGACATGGTGGGGCTGGGGGTACGGTGCGGACATGGGGGGGCTGGGGTACGGCGCGGCCATGGGGGGGGCTGGGGGTATAGTGCGGACATGGGGGGGCTGGGGTACGGCACGGACATGGGGTGTTGGGGGTACGGTGCGGACGTGTAGGCATGGGGGTACGTTGCGTACCAGGCCCCCTTTTCGCCGTGCATCGTGGCGTACTTAGCTTTTCCGGCACTTTTTGGGTCCCGTAAAAATATTGCCGTGCGAAGTGCTGTGGGTACGAATCGTACTTGCTGGTCCGTAAAACGCTGCCTGACTCCGTGCGAATGTCACGTACGCGGTGTCCCGGATCGGAATTGTGGGTATATTTTAGCCGGTCGGTGTTTTTTACGAATCGTACGGAAATGGTGTTTCTGTACGAATCGTACTTGCGGATTTGTAAGGTGGTTTTACCGGGTACGAGTCGGACGGAGAAAACGCTCCGTCCGACTGTTCGTACCCGGGTTTTACCGGATCAGAATCGACACCTTAGTGATGTTATTGTGTAATTAAATGTTTCTCTATTTTATACATTAATTGAAAGTAGCAGGTTGTTTGGTTTTTACTAGGGGCATTGGGTGGAAGGTTATTTAAATGATAAATTATTGTTTTTCTTTTAAAATCTGTATGTATTAGTTAACTATTTAATTCATAATTAAATATGTAAATTATTTAATTGATTATTTTTTAATGATGTGCATTTTGTGATTTTTAATATGTAACTCAATTTGTCTATGGTTTGCTGATTTATAATTTAGCAGCGGGTTGTTGAGTATTAAAGAAATATGGTGGCAAGTGATTTAAATTATATTTTATTGTTTTTTATTTTAAATAAATGTATTATTTGTATGTTAACTCAATATTTAATTAATGATCAATTGTGTATATTATTCAATTATTGAGTTGTTATGGCAAATATTTATTGTATTTTAATTCATCATAACATTTGTTGATAAGTGTAACAAACACTTTAAAATTATTTTTATATTTATTATTTGTTTTACTTATATTTTCTTTATTTCATTAATATTTTAATATTATTAATGTTTTATTTATAATGTATTATCATTTTGTTGGTGTTTTTGGGTAGTTGGAATGTAAGTGTATATATTTTAAATGTATTTGCTTTATTTTATATTTGTTAAAATATGTTTGCATCATTATATTTTATTTTTCCTATTACATTTAATTTTATTCATTTATAATATATATATTTTTTATTTTAAATATGTTTTAATATTTTTATGTTAGGTATTTAAATGTTTCATTAAAAATGATTAGTTATTGGAATGATATATCTAACCACTACAAATGGCAATGCTTTCCCTGATTTTGCTTTTGTTGGATTGGGAATAGTGAATCTAAACCCTATAAAGTCCAACACTTTCCTAACTGTGGCTTAGATTGAAGTGGGAACAGTAAACCCAACCACTTCGTAGTCCAACACTTTCCCTTATTTTGCTTACACTGAAGTGGGAATAAAACATGTAACCCCTCTATGGTTCAACACTTTCTCTTCTGTTGCTTAGAATTGAGTGGGAGTACTAAATATAACCTCTCAAAACGTCAACACTTTCTCTACTGTTGCCTAGATTAGAGAGGGAATAGCAAATTTTACCCCTCCGAAGTCCAACACGTTCCCTACAGTTGCTTAGATTGGAATAGAAATAGTAAATCTAACCCCTCTAAAGTCCAACACTTTCCCTACTGTTGCTTAAATTGGAATAGATATGGTAATCCTAATTCTTCTAAGGTCCAATACTTTTCTTACTGTTGGTTAGATCGGATTGGGAATAGCAAATCTAAACATTCTAAAGTCCAACAGTTTCCCTACTGTTACATACCTTGGAGTGGGACTAATAAATCTAAACCCTCGAAAGTCCAGAACGTTCTCCACTTTTGCTTAAATTGGCATTAGAATAGTAAGTCTAACCCCTCGAAAGTCCAACACTTTCCCTACTTTTGCTTAAAGTAGAGTTAGAATAGTAAACATGACTTTTGCTTGTGTGCTTTATTTTCTATTGTTGTTTTTTAAATTCTTTTTGAATTTTTCACTTTAATTCGTATGTATTCATAAAAAGCAACTGTCATTTTTTATTTAGAGTGATTTATATTGTGTTCATATATGTTATTGATTTGTAAGTTATTGTTGCTGTTTATTGGTACTTTTTAAACAATGTTTACATATTTTTTATATATATTTAAAGTATATATTTATATATATTCTCTTATATTTAGTGGTCATTATTAATCTTTTATTCTAAATACTAATATTTAAATATATTATCCTATATGTTTTTCTTATATATATGTTTGTTATTTGTACTTTTAAGTTATTGTTAATATTCTTAATCTAACGTTTTTTTTAAATTGCTCAAATATTGTTTTAGCAAATGCACAAAACAGAGCTACTTTGAGCATTCCCCCGTCCCATCAGGAGTTCGAGTGGCAGCCAAACTTGGTCCCAAATGTAGAAATTCCCAACGCAACAGTCAATAGGCTGGTTATTTCAAGGAAATGATGAAGTGAAAGAGTTGCACTCCATCACTTCCTTGTGTTGGCCAGCCTATTAACTGTTGCATTGGGAACGTCTATGCTTTAGCAACTATTTATATAAAAAAAAAATATATATATATATATATATGTGTATGTATATATATATTTATATTTCCTGCACTGTGGTTTAGTGCCGGATCGCACAGCAGCGGGTGCAGACGTTGGGCCAAACCAAGGCCAGGTTCAATTTTGCAACAAAGGACGCCGCACTTTGTCAGGAAATGACATATAATGACATATAACAGTAGCAAAAAGTAGTGCCACCTGCCGTGAGAAAGGCCGTTGTGGCCGAAACGCGTCAGTATGACAGACTGGGCTCTGTTGAAATAAAACTTTTAACGTTATCAGTTCCAGAGTGCGGCGTCCTTTGTTGCAAAAAAAATATATATATATGTATATATATATTTATATATATATATTTAATTTACATTACTAATTAAAACTGTTGATTTATATTTATACTGTTATTTTCTATTTTTAATATTTTGAATACATTACATATTGTGGTATATAAGAATATCTTGGTATACTTACTTTTTTTGCCAATGTTCATTATTTTTCTGACTCAATATTCTGGTAGCTCACTTACAAAGTAAGTAATCTTGATATTTTTGCATATGATATTCTGGTGTCACAATATTTGTTCTCAAAATTCTGGCATACAACAGCCCAGCAACAGGAACAGATCAAACCAGGGGCAATATATGAAAATCTTACTAAATGTACCTGCATGACTAATAAGTACATTGCCCCTACCCCCCCCCCTATCCCCAACAATGCATCACAGGAGAAAAACTAACTCACAACATATCCCACACTACTACTGTGGCAGCCCAAGCATACAAAACAAAGAAAAAATAATTGCTCCACATATCTAACCACAGAGACAGAAAGAGATAGAGAGAGGGAGACAGAGAGAGTACCTCTCACAACTGAGAGCAAGTTGAAAATTAATCAGGCTCTGCACGGATACCAAACATGCGTCCTCACACTATGCTCCATTTGCATTCTGGAAATTGTAGGTCTGGGCTCCCTGTCACAACTGCAACATTCCACAGACAAGCAGACAATACAAATGATCAAGCACAAAGAAAAAGGCTGCGGAAACAAACGATTTATCAAATAGCACAAGTATCACACTCCCTCTGAAGCTGAAGGGCTCACATGAAGCTACATAGAATAATATGGGTTGTGGCAAGTGAGGGGAACCATGCCCCCTAAAAGGAATAAAAGGACAACCTACACAAAAACTCTTGTAGAATCGAATTCCAGGGTTTAATCTCATTGAGGGCACCCTGCTCATAGCACTGGGCAATCTGCCAATCCAGGGAATAAAAACAAGGCCGCACTGTATTTGCATGAACGTTGTACAGGGGCCTCACTCATACACAGTACATCACAATCCCTAGTAAGTTATTAGCATTACCCACCTCTCTCTGGTGATTTAGTGGTGCATTCCACTCTGGAAACCATGCACCAAAACATTATTTGCATGGGCAGAAAACATGCTGGTGAGTGCTTCCCCTGCCACTAAAAATAACTATACAAACAAAAATGTGTGGTCTAGTGAGGCCCAGCCTAAAAAATGGCAGCTCTACCCCTAGGTGGGGCAGAAATTAAAAACAAACATTTGCCCCCTTGGAGACATCAACCAATAGCAAAGGACAGCCTTCTGTACAAACAAAAATATCCCAGGTGCTCTAATGAGGTTTCTGCCACCCAGGGAGCAGAGTGACCTCAAAAAGCCCAGCAGATCTGCCCTGAAATTGGGCAGGACACATAAATAAACATATGACCCAGTGGGGAGAGCAACCATTCCCCATGGGCCACTCCTCCCACAAACAGAAATTACCCTGGTGATCTGTTGGATACCCCTCTGGGGGGTGGGATGGAACCAAAAACAAATATATGCCCCTTGGGGAAGTGACACATAGCCAGGGGTCAATTCCCCCTAGATCAAAAATTGCCCGGTGGTCAGGGCCGGACTGACTACCGGGCGTTTTGGAATTCTGCTGAGCAGGGGGCTGATTGCACTGCAGTGGGGCTGATTTCTTTCATGGAGACCTGCGTGTACTTCGAAATAACTAAAGCAAAACAAATTTGGCTCAGTACACGCAGGTCCCCATCAACAAAATCAGCCCCCAGCTCAGCAGCATTCCAAAACTCCCGGTAGTCAGTCTGTGGTGTATGGAGGCATTCCTGCTGAAGGATTGCGGTCCCTCAGGAATTAATTACATCACTCAATGGATGCCTAGCAGTCATCCAGTGACTAATGTAATAAAAGCTGAGGTAAACAAGTATATACATCAAGAATTTTGAGAACCAGCAACTATTGATTTGTGAGTAATATATGTATTTTTTGTAAGTGTTATTTGGATCCATTTAGAGACTTTGGTGCGAATTCACTTACTGTTGCAGGGATTCTGCGTATGCACAGAACTATGCGCAGGAAACCAGGACCTCAGAGAATTGTGGTGTACCAGAAACTCCCCTCAGAACCAAGAACCCCATATCCGACTAGCTTAGTGTCCCATTCGTTAGCCTAGATCTAGCTAGGCGGTCCCAATGTATAGACAACCCAGAACATGCGACTTAGATATTTCTCAGGAGTGGTGGGCATCCGAAATACCTGTTTGTACTTATTTAGCAGTCCACAACAGAATAACACAGATACGGTAAAGTTTAAAGAGTTTATTTTATAAACCTCGTGTCCTAAGATGCAGTACTTTGGCTAACACTAGCAGACAAATGGTTAAGATCAGAACCATCAGCATTGTTACAATACCATACACAATGAAAGGAGCAATCATAATAATAATGACAGTGGTAAACAGCCACACTCCTTTCTCTAGTAACTAATAGGTTTATTATACTAATATAAGGTCTCTTAGGCTAACAGGGGGAACCCCATACCGTATAGATCAGCTTAGTAGAATCACATCACACGATCAGCTAGGCTCTCTCATGCATCAGCTCTTCTGTTCGAATGAATCTAAAACATTCTGTACTGTAATATTAAAGGCACTTGTCCTTCAGATATTGGCAGCTGCATGTATGATATGTCTAAAAAGTGGTACGATCAATCTGAACACAACTCTCTGCACCGTCTAGTGTCCTAGACTTGTTCTTTACATGATGTACAGACGAAGGTCGCAGCACACTGTTAAGAATGTTAAAATATAAACTGTTATCCTGTAAGGCAAAGTCGAGTAAGCATTTCTAAAATGAATAACATATAACAACAGTGTCGTGTGCAAAGCAGCAGAAACGGCAAGCTGGCTTTCTAACAGTTGGTTCGGTTATGCTAACTTAGTGTTGTAAATATGGAGTGGCCAACCCATACCACACCCCCCTTTGATCGAATCACTAACTACTAGGGGCGCACTTATCAAGAACGCAGAGTTCAAGTGATATTGAACAGTTCGAGAAAAAAAGAAGAAAAAATCATATAAAAAATAAAAACGATGTCTCAGGGAAAAAACCATGAATTTTTTTTTTTTCGATAAAAAAAACTGACATCTATGGATGCATCCTGTCTTGACTATGTGAAACAGTCAATCCATCAAGGTATATGCACCATAAGTTGCAACAGCTTCCAAGAGGAAATCATTGGAGCGTTCCGCAAAAGTATCTGCCATCCAATTTAGTAAAGGAAAGGAACACACGTGTTCTTCAATTATCGGAGCATCCAGCACCATACTAGGACAACTGTCAGTATCCACGAGATAACTTCGTTCAAGGAATTCAATAACGGCCTCTCCGATATCCCAGTTACCAAGGACTCCTTGTGTAGCACCCAAAGCCATGAACCCAATTCCAGAACAAGCAAACTCATGATCCAGTAATGGACACATTAGTTCATCAAAATCCGGGTCAGGTGACACCAAGTTTGACGGACACAAGTCCAGAGCCCATTGGAAGGGACAATCTAGGCAATGAAAGACGGGCTGCACACAGGTAAAATAAGCAAACCGGAATGACAAGCCATACTTGACGCTTAAGGTCGCCAGAGGTAAAGTGCCGTAGTAATCAAGCATCTGGCTACGTAGATGGAGCAGGCAGAGCATTCTGTCTTGTAACCCCAGGCGTGCAGCCATAACGAAATGCGCAGATCAACAAGAGGATCCCGGCCCCAAGTGCGAAGATCAAGGGAAACCCTCCGAAGACACTTGAAAAAATAGAATGTAAAAATGCGGGGATCACACCAAAAATAGTTTGGAAAGATGTCACGAGGCCTGAGCCGACAATTTTAAAAAAATGAACAAGGCCAGTCGTAGACGAAGCATTAAAGATAGTCTGTATCAACGTTCCAAAATGTAGGGGGAGGTCAGTATTTAAAAGAGCTTGTACTTCAGTGTGTGTGTTTGCTATGTGAAGAAGAAATGTTTCACGGGACGAAGTCAAAGAAACTTCTTTTTGAGACACAAGAGCTCTTATTCTTATCATCCTGTTGAACTCTGCGTTCAAGGTTGGAATCGCCGGCCAGATGGATATATCCAGCCTGCCATGCGGGGGTGGGAAAAGGACGTTATTACAGCAAACCACCCTTTGTGAAACGGTGACTATGTAAGGAATACCCACTAGCATCCCACAGCAAGCTTCATTATTTAAAAGCAAATAACTACCGTTGGCAAGCAGCTTAAAAGAGGACGTTATAACTGGCATCGGAATACCTTTTAGGACACAAGCTAAATTAGGAGCGTGTATATTGCAAGCGCCATGTAATTGTATATGTCTACAAGCCACAGAATGATCAGGAGCGGAAGTGCATTCTTCACCTTTTAAGTAAACCTCCTTGCCATCCCTCACGCATCTGTATGTGAAAGGAAGTGACCAAACTTCGTGCAGGAAGGCATCACCAAGCTGTTCATATCTGCCAATGGCATAATGCTTCATGCACGAACTGTACTTAATCCGTGAAAAAGGCAACGTGATCAATCCGTGTACAAGCCACACAGCCGAATTCAATTCAGCAACAGAAAAAGGTAAAGGTTCTAGTTTTTCAATGTGCAGTAATGCGTAGGTTGCGTCTTTCATGGACATGAACTGCTGTTTATCTGTCAAATTAAAAGGAAGGAATAACGAAGTTGTATTCATGTAATCCCACAGGACTTTCCCTGCTTTTAACATTTGCAAGGTCCATGCAAACTGCATAATTGAACGCAACTGATTCTGACCATGATATAACACAGACATATCATCTTGCACAATGTCTACGACAGATGAAACAATATTATCTAATGTATAAATTGTAGAAGACAAGGTGTTAATACTATTATCTATAACAGCCAATACTTTCTCCATATTGGCCTGGTCAATAGCACGTAGCCTGGAAGCAGCTTCAATTTGCGACAATTTCCAAACTTCATTGTATATAGCATAAACCCATCTCTTGGACCTGCCACTCGCAGGACCCTTAATAAAATCATTTAAATCTATTTTGTCATTTAATCGTGATAAATGAAGCTTAACTGAAGCTAATGTGGAATGTTGCAACCATGACTGGCATAACTTACCTACCGAGTAGGTAGTTACCGTGTGTGACGATGGAAAACAAGGGTCTACTCTAAGCTGAGTATACCCTGGTGTCAAATCCAGAAACCGTCGTTGACAGGAATCTGAACCCGTCTGCCATACCAACCATCCTTTGGGATCTATTGCTGAAATATTGAAGGTGGTGTTGGAGACGAGGGACTGCAACATAGTAAGGGACAGATCTGTGAGATTCGTCCAATTAGGATAAGCACCCAGATCCGGGATTGTGGGGGTATTCAATTTTTTAGATATAGCCAATCCAAAACAGGTGGTCTGAAAAATAGTTGAATTTAAAAATAACATATGATTTGGGATAAGACAGGCACGATGCAAAGCTTCTGTTCCTTGTACCTGCCACGGTTTAGTTCCCCAAACCGATTTAAGATCGACAGTAGCTTTCCAGAGGTCATAACCTCCAATAGCCAATTCATCCATAAAGGATTTGGAATATAATAATTTGGTGTGTGTCAGTCTAACCTTAGAAGCTGGTTCCACTTCTACCTTAAAATAAAAAGATGCAGGGTGAGACACACTGAAATCCAAAAAGTATGTGAATTTTTTCACTAAAGTGGCAGAGCTGCCAGGCATAGGGACAGGACAATGTTCCCACTGAGTGAAATGAACAAAATTTCGAAAGGTATTTGCTCTGTGTAGGAAATGTGTGCCATAATGTTGATAGCAAAATTGTTCATCATAATTTGCAGTATTTAAATACAAATCTTCAGCATCAAATGCAGCATAATATTTTAAATCAGAAAACAGTGCTTCAATCGCTTGCACATCCCAATCATCTGATCGGATGTTCTGTTTAACTACATCACCCATAGAAACACGAAAAACAGTGGGCACATTAATCACTTCGGTGGGACCATGAATTTGAAAGTTCACAACATCCCAAGCAATTCCATCACGTACAGGCCAGGCGGTGATGTTCACAAAAGTCTGGTCCCTTTTCATGATGTGTGATGAGGAATGGGGGGCTAAAGTTCCATCAATTAAACGAATTGTAGATCGTTCATTCAGGTAGTGTCCATTGATCAATTTAAAAAACACTACCACAAAGCCAATGGACATGAACAAAAAAATACTTATTAGCACCAGCCAGATGTAAGTCCAAGGTGCAACCAAAAAATGTCTCTTGAACCAGGCAAAAAATTTCGAAATTTTGGAAGGGGCAGTGGAAGTCAATGATTCAGTTTCAAAGGAAGAATGTGACTGGGCAATTGTTGTTGAATTTAATAGAGGTAAAGGTACTTCTGTTGGATAAGCATACTCAGGATCATCAGGTATACCACCAGCATTAGATGGCATAGAAGGACCAGTAACTGCAAGCATCTCAATGGAAACTTCAGGCAAGATGTTAGAGGGTGGCACCACAACAGAGTTTCTCAGCATCGAAGGGCAAGAAACTGAAGGTGTCATACTATGGAGAATCGGCCACCCGCTGTAGCTTGACATTGTCAATCGAGATGTACCTGTTATCCTTGTGACCAGGAACTGGAGGTAAAACAACTGTACGCGTACCCAAGACTCCAAGCACTGGGACCGGTGCACGATAAGAGGGGCCGAACTCCTTCTTGTTCTCCACCTTCTCACGGATCAGGTCACCAACTCGAGGTAGCCAGCCGACTACCGGAATCTGGAGCGCAGCTTCGGATGCAGAGGGTACGTGTCCTTTCGCTAGAGTGTCTCTGGCTTCTTGTAGATTCTGCAATACAGCACAGTGGTCATCTAGGTCAAAAGGGGCAGCTGCTGCCGCCATGTCTAGACCATCAAGGTCCGGGACAAACATTCTTACTCCAAAGAGCATCATGTACGGGGTCCTCCCACCCAGAGACCTTCTAGGGAGATTATTAAGTGCACGTTGTACGTCATACAAGTGGGAGAGCCAGTTCCGGCCTGTACCTAATACCCTCGCTGTCAAAGATTGCTTTAGGTCACGGTTCATCCGCTCCACAACACTGTTGCCCTCAGGCCGGTATGGAGACGAAAATTTGACTTGGACCCCCAGTTCTCTCATGGCCTCCTTGTACGCCTTAGAGGCGAACGCAGGACCCTGATCAGAATGAAGGGTACCACATGCAAAACTCCCTATAAAGACACGCAAATCCTTGATGACAGTTCTGGCATCAGCACTCCTTTGTGGCCATACCCACAGGAAACGTGTGCACGAATCAACTGCAACCAAGATATATTTGTACGCAGTATCAGAGGTAATAGGACCGCAGTGATCTAAATAAACGCACGCAAGTGGTTGATTAGATATATGCAACTGTGTTTGCGGTGGACGCGCTGCAGAGGAAGGTTTAATCTGTTGGCAAATGTCACAATTAAGAACGTATGCCCGCGCTTGTTTGTACAAACCGTACCACCAGTAACGTTGTTGCAAAAGAGATATAGTAGCCGACACTCCGGCATGCGTAGACGCAACACCCTCGTGGGCAGCTGATATCAAAGATGGTCTGCAGTCCGCGTTGGGAATCAATCTGTCACCAACGTCGTTATTCCTCACTAACGGGACGTTATCAGGACTTAAGCGATAATGGTAGCAAGAAGGGAAACCCTTCGGAAAGTTTTTCCCGGTCTCGGAAGCGGCAATAGCCGCCAAGATGTCATCATCGATCTTACTCTTTGATCTTGTAACTGCTGCTACTAGATATGTCGCCACTGCTGTTTTTGCTGCCTCGTCAGCCAGACTGTTACCGACAGCATGGACGCCAACTCGTTGGTGACCAAGAGTGTGAATTACATTCACGAGAGGCAGCAGTTCTTTAAGTGCTGCCACTCGAACCCAAAGCGTTTTATGCTTTATTGTGCTACCTTTGGAATCACGGAAATCATTCTGAATCCAAAAATGTAGATTGTCATTGTAAGATTGAACACAATAGAACGAATCACACACCACAAGAGTGGGGATTCGAAGATCAGCGTACTCCAGTGCAAGCACCAGAGCACGAACTTCAGCCAACTGCGCGGTACAATCACCCAATGTCTGTGTATGCATAGCTTCAGATTGGAACTCCCCAATCACGAAGGTACTCACAACAATTGCGCAGGCAGCTGAATAGGCGTGCCTTGATTCAGTAGCGGGTTGCGCAGACCCATCAGTGTAAATGACACAACGGTACTCCTCAAGTGGGCGCAATGTCGAAGGAGTCGGATGAACGAATTCATAATCCAAGAACTCCTGAGACTGCAACGCCACGTCAAAGATATATGTGACGTCTTGCGAAGCCAAGGAAGTTGCCCATTGTATCCACCTTGGATGCAAAGCCTTAGAATTTGGTACACTAGCTTTAGTGACTGCCTCGAGGGCAGGGTACGGTGTTACCACCAGCATGTGCTTTCCTTGTGATAGCGCTCGTTCTTTCAGGATCGCCATCTGAACTGCTGTCAGTACTTTTTCAACAGCGGAAAAGCGCAGCTCAGCTGAAGTGTACAGATGAGATTTGTAAACAATGGGAATAGTGTCACCCTCATTGAACGTTAAGTACGTGAAACCCACATGGCCTGGCACAATTCTTATGACCAGGTTAGTGTGGTTATCACGAGTTTGTAAGTATTTTGAAGCAAGAAGATCAGACTGCAAAGTTTGCAAAGCAGCTGTATGCTCTGGCAGCCAGCATGATTTGGTAAAAGTAGGTTGTACCAAGGCATAAAGAGTCTTGATACGCTGGGCATAATCAGGAATGTAGGTACGACCGAAATTCAGAAAACCCAGTAATGATTGTAATTTCTTCAACGTTGTAGGAGTACAAAGGCGAGCGCACTTCTCAAGGAAGTGCGGAGCCAAGCCGCGACCCTCACTGTTGACTTCGTACCCCAAGAACAACACTGTGAGCTCGGCAATGTGGCACTTCGCAAAATTGAATTTGTATCCGAAGTCTGCAAACATAGTAATTATGCTATCCACGCGAGCAAGGTGTGGAAGCAACTCCTCATCTGTTAGATAGATGTCATCAACATACGAGTATGCATCCGGGTCCATATACTCATGGAGCGAGACCACTCGAGCAGCAAAGACCCCAGGGCTGTTCTTATAGCCCATCGGAAGCCTGTTAAACTTTCTTTGTTTACCGCCCGAGGTAAAAGCCATCCACTCACTACTCTAAGGGGACAGGTTATGGCTGTAAAAGCCATTGGAAATGTCAAGTGTGGTTTTAAACCGTTTCCTTACAAGACTATCGACGAGAGCCGACCCGTGAGTATTCTGTACCGCGCACGTCCGGCATTGAGAGTTTAAGTGCCGGTAATCCAAAACTAGGCGGTACGAACCGTCAAGCTTCGTCACAGTAAATAAAGGGTTATTCATAGGTGACACACAAGTTTCAAGTACTCCCTGATATTCCAATTGTTCAAGGATAGTCGCGACGTGAGTTCTGGCCTCGCGACGCATGGGATATTGGGGTTGAGGCTGGGGATCGGACCGCAACGGAATCGTATGATCGGGAGAAATTTTATCCCAGCCCACTTGATTGCGATACAACGCAGGCGCTTGCGCCTGCGCCCACTCTCCGGCCAACCTGTTAGCATGTTCCATAGGCACTGTGTGCCCAAAGGCGGGGAGGATCACCACCTCCCCTCTAGGAACATCTAAAATGAAAGCCGGAGGCCAATCTTCCTCTGCTAACAGAATGTCATAAGTGGAGGACAAATTATCCCAAAAGACTACTCTAATTCTACGATGTATGTCACCCTCTATTTTAAGGATTATGTCAAACATCCGTTCAGGGGGGGCTACGCGAGTATCAGCAGTTTCAACACTCACATATGTATCAGTTGCTGTCACCTCCAGATACGGACGCAGTGCTTGCTGCACTACTGTAACTTCCGCCGCGCTGTCTAACACCGTTAGAGCCCATGTCCGGTTCTGAAGCAGTGTCCGTACCATCTGAGGCATATCTCGCAGATAGAGCAGCAACCTTCTTTTTCTGAAATGGAGGTCTTTGACGTGCAGCGTCGTCCTGCTTGCCTTTTACGTCAGTCTGGCGGGGTTGCTCACGACCTTGAGCACCCCTTCCTCTTCCACGGTCTCCGCCACCGGATTGTGAAGCCGATGTTTTCTGTGAAGAACGAGGAGAGCGTTCAGAAACCTGAAATCTATCAGGTGACTTAATATTAGCACGATCGCGCAAATCATATTTACGTGCAGTAGACGACTGAACTGGCGAAGCAGAACGCGACCTACGTTTCTGTTGCTGTTTTCCCTGTTTTTTGGTTCGCCAACTTTCCTTCGGAAACTTGGGCTTTTCGTCTTTTGTAGACAAACTCACCTTAGTCTGCTGTACTACATCAGGAACCTTAATGGTGGGTTTCACGCCTAAGGCGCTACGTCCCACCATTCTGTAGGCTTTTGCAATAATTTTTGCAAATTCCCTGGGCCTGTCGGCAGGAGCCACAAGTTCCAGCATATTGCCTACTTGGAACTGCAGAGCATCTCCTTTTAGGTTCCCCATCACCATGGAAGAAACCACATCGAAGCTGTCGACAAGCCTCATTCCCAATTCAATGGCCACCTCTGCACCATGATTTTCCTGAACTTTCTTGATGACAGAGGGTAGTACAGACATAGACGGAGTGCCGTAGCACTTCGAATAGGTCGCAGCAAAGACCGTGCCCCAATTGTTATAATCGACAATATCAGGTACCAGATCCTTCGGCAAAGTAATGGTGAGTATCCTGTGTTTATCCACAGGAGAAGTGTTTGGAAACACGGCTTCCAGTTGATCAAACTTTTCAGCAAGCCAGTAAGGAAATTCATCCTTACTTTGGGGGCGCTTGCCAACAACCGCATTAACCATCACGGGACTAATGATCACGGCTCGGTGTTCACTCGTCTGACCCGCAACAGCAGGTACCCCCACCTGCACATTGCGCGACACGTACTGCACTAAAGCCCTATGGACCGTAATCAGGGCAGTGTACAGTACCCGTAAGTCTGCCACCCCAACTGTCATGTAGTTGGGATGGGGTGTAAAACCGGCAAGCACCGGCCAATCAGCCCCTGAAATGGACAAAGGGCCAAGTCTTGGCGGTGCCACCATATGGGGAAGGGCGCCATTAAACCAAATGGTATGCTGCCAGGCAGATATAGGTATTTCTAGTGTCCTATACGGAGCATAAGCCGCAGGTACTTGTGTGGCAGTGTAGGTGTGGAACGTATCATCGTCCGCATTCACCTCTGGAAAAGTCACCCAAGAGTAAAACAACTCATAAGGGTGTGCTGCGTCAGCAGCTACCACAAAGACCACAGCCAGCCCGTCATCAGGCACCCCATACGTCCGCAAATGTTGACGTAGAGGAGCCCTACTATGCGCGGCTATATCGACCGCCATCAGGACACGCTAAAGAATAACGACAAGTTCTACAGTAGCACTTGGGTTCAGTAAAAACTAATCTTTTTAATTGTCAAGCTTGAACGAACCTTTAGTCGAAACTCAGGTAGAATAAGCCGTCACTCCCGTTATCCGGAAACCAGAGTGAGGGCGTCGTGGACTAATAACAGTACTAGTAAGGCGTATCAAAACTTAACCACGTTGGGCGCCATGTTGCAGGGATTCTGCGTATGCACAGAACTATGCGCAGGAAACCAGGACAGAATTGTGGTGTACCAGAAACTCCCCTCAGAACCAAGAACCCCATATCCGACTAGCTTAGTGTCCCATTCGTTAGCCTAGATCTAGCTAGGCGATCCCAATGTATAGACAACCCAGAACATGCGACGTAGATATTTCTCAGGAGTGGTGGGCATCCGAAATACCTATTTGTACTTATTTAGCAGTCCACAACAGAATAATACAGACACGGTAAAGTTTAAAGAGTTTATTTTATAAACCTCGTGTCCTAAGATGCAGTACTTTGGCTAACACTAGCAGACTAAGATCAGAACCATCAGCATTGTTACAATACCATACACAATGAAAGGAGCAATCATAATAATAATGACAGTGGTAAACAGCCACACTCCTTTCTCTAGTAACTAATAGGTTTATTATACTAATAGAAGGTCTCTTAGGCTAACAGGGGGAACCCCATACCGTATAGATCAGCTTAGTAGAATCACATCACACGATCAGCTTGGCTCTCTCATACATCAGCTCTTCTGTTCGAATGAATCTAAAACATTCTGTACTGTAATATTAAAGGCACTTGTCCTTCAGATATTGGCAGCTGCATGTATGATATGTCTAAAAAGTGGTACGATCAATCTGAACACAACACTCTGCACCGTCTAGTGTCCTAGACTTGTTCTTTACATGATGTACAGACGAAGGTCGCAGCACACTGTTAAGAATGTTAAACAATAAACTGTTATCCCGTAAGGCAAAGTCGAGTAAGCATTTCTAAAATGAATAACAAATAACAGTGTCGTGTGCAAAGCAGCAGAAACGGCAAGCTGGCTTTCTAACAGTTGGCTCGGTTATGCTAACTTAGTGTTGTAAATAGGGAGTGGCCAACCCATACCACATTACTACAGGTGTACATTTCACATACTCATGAATGCCTTTGTGAATCAGCCCCAAATGTTAAATGTTAGTAAAATTGCAAACAGGACACCCTCCTTTCTATTTGAACTAATTGTACATAAATACTCCTGGAACATTCCCATTTTAGTACCATTTTTGATATTTTGGGCCCATGTTCGTAAAGGCATTTAGGAGTATGTGAAGTTGTTTTACAGGACTACTACTTCACTTACTCTTTCGTGTCTCTTTGAAATGGGCCTCTGTTTTTCTGCATGAGTGCAGATCAAATAGTCATCAATGTTGATTCTTCACTACAGAGGTAGACACAATTGATCAACCATCTCCTAATACCATCAGGGCACTCTCTGAAGAACATTTCTGCAGCCTTATCAAGGCAAGAAGGCCACTGGGGTCACCAACGTGTCTTGCACCTCTAAATTCTCACAACCTGTGCCAGGGACGTAGCTAGATGCTTGCTAAATAAATTCTAACAATAAAAATCCTCCATATTTGAGTTCAAGATTCCCTATGTCAGAACTCTTCTGAGAAAGAAGGATCTTGACCCTTCCAAACCTGTGACTCTGCAACCTAGAGCCCAATTCAGAATGGCCCATTTATGGGTATGTTCATTAAAAGAGTGATCTTTACTCAATTCTCCCACTTAACTATGGAAAAAAACGTATCTCTCTGCTTCCGGTCCAAGTGAAGATCCTGGAGTAACACCATAATCAAATCCTGATGGGATTGCTGGAGGAGCAGGGTCTATTGGATTTGTCGCAACATGGCTTCAGTAGGAACCATGGGACAGAAACGGCCCTGATAGTTGCTACTGATAGCATCTGGCGCCTGGTTGACTCATGGCAGACCGTGGTATAGAACCTGTTGGATCTGTCCACGGCCTTCGATACGTCTCACCAACCCTGCTGATGAAGCGCCTACAGGAACTCAGAGTTAAAAACACAGCTTTAAATCTGTTGTCCTCTTTCCTTGCTCAGCGATCTTAAAGGTTGGCAATGAGCCAGTTCCATTCATACCCATTTTTGTTGCTGTGTGGGGTTCCTTGCGGCTCATCTTTGAGCCCCACCTTATTCAGGGCTCTCTTTAATGAACCCCCTTGTGCTGTCGTAACATCACGTTTTGTGACGTATCCGTGGCGCAGGAGCCTGCTCCATATTTGCAAGGCAGCACTAAGCCACTTTTTTCGCTTAATGCTGCCTTGTAAATATTGTTCCCTTTAATGCAGTTTTCTGCATTAAAGGAGAGTGCAATGTATGTTGCTGAGGGTGTTCCCAGAAATATCCATGGCTTTTGACATGCCCCACGGGAAATCTGAAATCTGAGGCAGCACCAAAAACGTACGCCACCCCCAGGGGAGACATAAGGGAGGTACAACGAGGAGGAATATCTTTATTTCTCCTCCTTTTTCCTTTTTCTCTGTGTACTGCATTCTGCAGTGACATTTAATCCCCTAAGGCAATGGAGTCCTATGAGACAATGTCCACACTAATCACTGACATGGCCAATCTTTTGACTCTTGACAACAGCTGTTGTTTACATACATCATTTATGGCTTTTAGAGTAGTCTCAGGATTGGAATTTATGGACAAAGTGTTAAACTTCCACCAATCATCATTGACAATAGACTGTGAAACCACATAAAGGCCATAACACAACTGGTTGTTCAACAGAAAAAAAGTGGCAACCAGCTGATCACGCACCTACATACCATGCCCTCTCTTTAATACAATGCCCTGGTTCCCCGCCATATTCAGACCTAGGTGAGGGTTCAGAGGTACATGTAAGCTATGATTTATTGCAATGTTGTGCAAGACACAACAGGCTACTATTATCTTGCGAACAACTTCAGGTGAGAACGTCGGCACCTGCACCCCCTGCCACGTATGGTCAAGACAGCCGAATTGTGACTGTAGGAGCCCAAAAGTGCGCTCTATGATGGCTTGTGTATATATCTGTGCCCTATTGTATGGACTTGAATGGACAGTGGATGCACATCTGTATGATGTGAGGAGATGAGGGGAGAGTGCCGGTGCAGTATCACCCGAGGAGGAAAATATGGAAATATTTGTACATGTCCCTCTTGTATCTGTAAAGTTCATAATGTATGAAATGGTACATTAAGTGTCTGTCGGGGTCATGTATGTGTCCTAAGGATTTGTGATTTATAATGGTTGTTTATATTAAAACAACAATTATATATATCAGACTTGTCTGGTGTTTGAGTACTTACCCAGAAGCCACATGTTGACAAGTTCTCCCGCTGCTAGGAAAGAAGTGATGTGCGTAATACGTGGTGTCATATGTACTGCCTGGGAACACTGCATACACATCTGTAAAGCAGCCACTGGCATCACACACATGCATGTTAATGGAGTGCCAGAGGTGTCTGTTTCGGAAGATGTGTGCATGTGGTGAGGTACCTGAAGAGCCCCATGGGTGCAATCAATTGCACCTACCACAGGTGAGAAGCGGGAATAGTGGTAGAAATCCCTAGCAACCCTTTGCCTTCCTGCCAATGGTTGAGACATACATATGTGGAGATGTACTTTCCTACTGATGCAGCTCAGTACCTGAAGGAAGCATCAGGACTGGCTTGCCTGAGAGATGTTCAGGAGGTCACTGGACACCCCCATAAAAGACTCAGGGGGATATTCTCGAGAACGTGTGATAACTACCGCAAAAGTAGCTTAACGCAACTCCTCACATCGCAGTCTATCGCGGGAAAATAACACGGTGGTAACGTGGAGTTCACAACATGGTGGTACCATGCAATATTCCCACGATAACATGTCAAATGTCCGCGATAAAGTCAACGCGGCAACGCAAAAATGCGAAACACGAATGCCGGAAAGGTTGCGATGAGGCCAATTAGATACAATAACCAGCGAAAACCAGCCACAGGCCTGCAAATCCCAAGCGTCATGTGGGAAAATGCACTATAAAAGCAACGGAAACAAAAGGGAGAAAAAAAGTAACTGCGGAGCAACATGGATGCACCCGGACCGAGTGCAGAGGCCAACACGAACCCCACAAGCCCCACAGACCACTAGCAAGGAACAATGGGGTCACGGAAGGCCAAGGAGAAGAGTGAGAGGAAGACGGGGTGCTGTCCGCAGGAAAAGCAGATCAGCGTCACGGAGGTGACAGAACACTACCATCAACTGACACACAATTAGACCAACGTGAATGCAGTCAGAGTGTCGAGGAGGGCAATGGAGGAGGCCAAGAGGCAAGAGGTGCTGGCATGATGTGAAAACCCAAACCAAGCACAAACCTGCAGCCAACAGGAAGGCAGCAACGGTAACAGGAGGTCGGAGTCCTGCACCACAAGAGGAGCAGGTGGAAATGGGGGCCACAGTCATCAGTGTGGAGACGCTGCAAGGAGGTGGGTGTCGAGAGCTCGAGAGGACCTGACACAACATCAACAGGGTGAGTAACGACCAGGGACTGGGGGGACAGGGGGAGATGGGCACAATGGCACACATGCACAACGATGCGTTGCACACTGCACACCCACAATGATCCTGGATCATGTCCCTGAACCCTGTGGCATACTGCAGCACACACATAGCAATAACAGCACATCCGACGACAATGTGGCACAAAGTGCAACACCAACACTGCAGAACAGAGGACACAACTGGGTCCGCTCATGCGCAGAAACGGGCCAATCACATCTAACATAGTAGGAAACTGTGAGACAGAAATGCACGTGTACAACCACACATCCGTCATGTAATCCAAATGTACACTGTCCCGCATCAAATATCCAGCACCTCCCAAACAGTCACAATGTACACAGTCATACAGCCTGCATGTAAATTAGAACAATGTGCCAACATAGATTTCAACACAATGTCAACATGCATCTCCCCTTCACATTGCAGATGGACAAACAACACCTCCTGCAGAGCCGACCAGACCACTCATCAGTGATGGTGGAGGGCACCAACACACCATCGACACCGACACCCTACAACAGCCAATGGTCATCTTAGGCAACCCACCCCTAGAAGCAGGGCAGTCAAGCCACACAGAGGAGACCCCAGCCCCTGCACAGACCACACAGCAGGAAGCACCCACCACCACGGCTGGCTCCCAACACGTCACCTACGCACACATCGCATCCCAATGCCAGGTGTCAGAATGCCAAGAGGAGGTGGCCGAACAGGCGCGGGTGGGGTCAGAGCTCATGGAAGCCAAACTAGATCACATAGGTGGGTGTTCAAGTACCATCTACACCCCAAAAAGGAGACCCAGACCACGACAGATACACATGCATGTGCACATTAGCTGCAATGAACCACGCCCAGAGCCACGGAATCATCATCCACACCCCCACGCCGGACCTCCGTACGACGGCCCAGCCCACTACCCTTAAGCATCGAGTGGCTGACGACAAAGCTACATGTCCAAGGTCTCCCCCGCTGCCAGCGGGGACATGGTTGCATCCGCTGTACACAGCACAATGTGATGTTGGAGGCCCCGGGCCCTCATGCATACATCATGACCACACAGACACACGCAGTCAGTTTGTGAAACTGGCTATGGGCATGTGCGCCCGGTCCCTTTATTGGCAGGGTCACATGTACAGTGACATCTGTGCTGGATGGGTGTGGGGTGAGTGTAGGCCAGCCTGCACAGAGTGGTTGATGCTGGCAACAAATTGTACAGTGAACACCATTTAAACGGAAACAGAAAACACCAGCATTACAGAGACAACTGCGGAGCATCATAGTGGTGTCCGTGAGTTGCAGTGCACTGAGTGTGGGGCACTAGAAACGAGCATGCTCATGTGAAAATATGTCAAAGATTCTGTCCCTTCTGGTTATTCCTGATGCAGCTGCTGTGGTGCGTGTTACACTTGCATTATCTTCGTCATCATCAGCCCAGGTCCCTTAAAACTGCCTGAGGTGACATTGCTTTCTGAGCACAGCACACAACTCATTCAGGAATGGTCCAAGAGTCGTGGTGCACTGAGTCAGTAGCACCTGGAGTGCTGAGCAGGGTATCAGGAAGATGATGGCATCCACAACAGGTGTGAGCAACTCCGTTGGTCTGCCAGTACGGCTGTTCGACTCTGGCATTTGGCGTTTGGAGGTGGTCATGGTGGTGGTGGCGTGTGCCTCCTGCAGTGATGCGATGTCCGGGCCGGTCAGTTGATGTGTGAGCCCTGGTTGACTGCATTTGAGTCCAGAGGCAGCGGACAGTGCAGGGCCACAGACACATGGCGTTGAGGACCCCAAGGCCATCGTCTCAGAGGCCATCCAGTATCTCACCGGATAGGGTCCCTGACTTGAGCCGCACAGAGTTAGTGGCCCCGTATGCACTACGGCCGGCACAGGCACACCGCCACGGGACGGTGGCTTGCGGTGCAGTGAGATGGGCCATGTAAGCTGAGTGGGTCCTCATTGATGTCTGAGGTGAATGCGGCGGAGGCTTGCGGGGGCAGTGGAAGGTGTCCTCCAGGGTATGATGCAGAGGGTAGAAGCCACCCGGAAGCGGCAAATTGAGGAGTGGAATGTTACAGCCTCGTTTTCGCCCAAAAATCAGTATCATGGACATGATGATGAAGACAACCCCCAGTCCATAGACTCAGTCACCAACAAAGTTCAACCAGTAAGTGTCCATGGCTGTCGGGGAAAAGACTTAGTGGCACCGGAGCTGTAGGGGTATGCAGTCTGCGATGAGGCCAGTACATTGATATAAAAACTGCCATAAATAAATCAAGACTCAGTTCCCAATGTGTGACCTATTAGACCGCAATGTAGGCCCGAGGCAGCGGTCTGGAGGGGCCCACAGCCGCGTGTCATTGGCTTGTGATGCACAGTTAGTGACACAAGAGCAGTGGTTGGCAGTGTTCGAACACCTCCGTATCGAGGATCCTTTTCTCCTCCGGACTGCACCACGTCTTCCTCTTACTCCTCCCCATGCGTTCAATGACATGAACTCGGCCATTCACAATTCAAGACTCAGTTCCAAATGTGTGACCTACTCGACCGCAGTGTAGGCCGAAGGCAGTAGTCAGAAAGGGACCACAGACAGGTGTTGTGCAGGATGCTATGCACAGAGTTGGTGGCACCACATTGAAGGGAGTATAGTGACATGAACGCAGCCATGAAGTGTGTGCTCTTCCATTGTGCAATCAAGACTCAGTTCCAAATGTGTGACCGACCTGGCAGCTGTGTAGGCCGGTGGAGTATGTAAACGAGAAAGGAGTGCAGCGGACCTGTGTCGTGGAGGCCGCGATAGTCTGAGGAGGCTGCTGAGCTCGCGGGCCTCGGGCTTGGGGCTTGCGCCGGCACGTGGTGAGCCCTCCTTGACACACACAGGTGTTGGCAGGTGTGAAGTGCGGCCTGGCTGCACGGAGGCGGCCATGACGTGTCGGGGACAAGCCGGCTGGGGTACAGCAGGCACACAGGATCGCAGGCAACACCGCTCACTGTGATGGCATTGGCCTCGTGGGGGACTGGGAGGCGCAGCCCTGGCAGAGACGCTGGGCATTCCGGAAGAGAACCATGCCCAGAGCTACGTGCTTTTTATTCACACCCCTACGCTGGCCTGGCATACGCCCGGCCAGCCCACTCCACACATGCCCATGGGGGGGACGTCACAAGCTACATTTCCGCAATCTTACCCACTGGCTGGGGTGACATGGTTGCATCCACTACACTCCATACACCAGCAGTGCATGTAGACATGGATATGTCTGTGGTCGGCATACTGAAGTCTGTCCAGCTCATTTCCGCCGCGCTTGGCATTGTGTACCTTCTCATTCATGGGTAAATTGCCTCTGTAGCACATGCCTGGTTCCCACCTCTCCCCACATACGGCTAGTGTGTGGCTGAGGTGCCATGCAGTTGATGGCTCATGGACATGGCTAGCCCAGGTTGCCACAGTAAGTTGTGCTGTCGTGTCTGGTGGGTGGGCATGTTGTTTGGCATGTTGAATGTGAGTCTGTGACGTGTGCATTCCCAGAGTTTTGATTTGGGGTGAATTTGCGGAGTTTAAACTTACCTTTGATCCTGCTGGCTTCTCTCCTGATGCTCCTGTCGTTCCTGGGTCCCTGACGCTGCAGGTCTCCCCCGACGCCGCTTCCTGGTACCGCGGTTACGAGAGGGGAGACTACAGCTCCCAGGCTGCACAGCGGCCGACTTCCTGCCGCATTCACGCCCGGAGGCGCTTAAAACGCTGAAGCTCCCTCGGAGGCGCGGGTGAATTTGCGGAGTTTAAACTTACCTGTGATCCTGCTGGCTTCTCTCCTGGTGCTCCTGTCGTTCCTGGGTCCCTGACGCTGCAGGTCTCCCCCGACGCCGCTTCCTGGTACCGCGGTTACGAGAGGGGAGACTACAGCTCCCAGGCTGCACAGCGGCCGACTTCCTGCCACATTCACGCCCGGAGGCGCTTAAAACGCTGAAGCTCCCTCGGAGGAGCGGGTGAATTTGCGGAGTTTAAACTTACCTGTGATCCTGCTGGCTTCTCTCCTGGTGTTCCTGTCGTTCCTGTCGTTCCTGGGTCCCTGACGCTGCAGGTCTCCCCCGACGCCGCTTCCTGGTACCACGGTTACGAGAGGGGAGACTACAGCTCCCAGGCTGCACAGCGGCCGACTTCCTGCCGCATTCGCGCCCGGAGGCGCTTAAAGCGCTGAAGCTTCCACCGCGTCGCGGGACGCGCGCGGGCGGCGCCGGGCTAAGCCCGGGCAAAGGGCGGGCCCGTTTAAGCCCGTTAAAGACCGGGTAAGACTGGACTGGGCTCCCCCTCTTATATTCACTCTATGGACTGCTGTGTTATTCTATGATTTACATTGTACCATTGCTGTCTAATTGATATAACTGCTACTCATTTTCCGGTCGATTTTATCATAATAGTAATGGTATGGTGACTAGAGGCAGCAAGAGTAAATCTGCACAAGGGGTAGTGCATGCAATTGGCCCAATTGACCAATTCATCACCAGGGCTAATGAGGCGATCAATCAGGACTTAGCCTTAGCTAGGAGATCCTCCATAGGCCCCTTGGCATTAGCTAAGACACCTACTAACCAAGGGGAGATTAGGCCCCTAATTGAAGTCCCAGTGGAAATACATGGCGTACCAAATATAGTTGATCTTTCAGTATCTCTGGCACTCTCGGATATGCAATTAAGCGAGGTGCCCGAGAAGACGCAGCAACCTGTTGTGAGCCCGAGGCAGGAGGCCCCCATTATTGAGGATTTAAGGGGGAATAGGGAGGGTGCTGTCCCTAAACAGAAGAAGTCCAAGGCAGCGAACAAATGTAAACCTAAGAAAAATCCTCCCACTATCCATAAGCCAACCAAGAGTGCACTCCTTCAGAGTGCCTCTACCAATACAGTAGTGGATATGACACCCCTTTTTTCGAGCCCAATTAATCCCAGTGAGTCTGATAGTCCGGGTGAGGGTTGTAAAGTTTGCGAGGCAAATAATCAACTATTACATAGACTAAGCGAACTTATTAAAATTCATTTGCAGCCCTTAGAACTATCCCTTTCTATCATTGAAAAACAGATAGCCTCTTTGAATGCATCTCTTAAGATCCAGTCGGGTTCTGGGTTGGCTAAATCAAGGCAGCCTAAATCAAATAACACAAATTCAACGGTGGGGCCGAAAGTGACAAATGCAGCTCCTAATGGCCCAAGCATAAGCACAAAGCCACCCTTAGCCGCACTGAAGAAGGGTATTGAGCTATCTGAACCTCCTGTCCCCTTTAATAATCTGGAAGCTGCACTACCTAAACCAGTAGGCTTTCTGCTTTCTAATGATAAGAATATGGGGCACCCTATTCATTTACCTCCTGAACAGGCCCATATGTTGCAGTCATGACTGGGGTTCCCGAGTTAAACCCAAATACAGAGGAACCGACATGGTCCCTAAAAAATAAGGTACTACATTGGCTCACCATCAACAGACCGCTCCCAGTCCATTGTGATAGTAAGATCTTAATGGTGCGTAGGGTGCCCTGGCTAGGTAATGAGACGAAATCAATTCGGGGGGATTGTGTGTGTCATAGTAAATTTTGACGACCCCCGTACTGCTGACTACATTTGTCGCAGGGGCAAGTGGGATAAGATTGATGGAATAGAAATGAAAAGGCTCTCTTTCTTCTACCCCCCCACAAATAGATATACTGACAACTCGGTTAGAAGCTGGTCACAAACAAGAATCCGTGACAGCAGAAGGGAGTGGGATGATTGCACTGTCCAGGAAGTCAGAGATATAGCTCCCTTTGTAGGCTGGAGAGGCGTACCTGTTGCTAACAGGTTCAGTTGCCTGGAAGCAGTGGATTGACCACCATTGCGATCAGGTTATGGACCTGACGGCACTGTACATTATAGTCCCAAATTCTTACAAGCTCTCGCTAGCCCTATGATCAATAAAATTTCTGATACTTGCTATATCTCTCCGGTTTTGCAGACAACCAATCAAGAAATTCCGCAAACCATAGCTCCATGTCATACTTCTGATTTAGGGCTTACTGTTGAGCAGTCTAACTCTTCTACTGACCTTATTCCTCTTGTTGCACCTCCGCCCTCTACTGATTACTTGGGTCTTCATAATAGTATTGCTTATGATCCTATGGGTACCTTGAAGATCCTTAGTTGGAATCTGGCAGGTATCCACAGGAAATTGTGCATACCAGAGTGGAATGCCTTAGTGGAGATGCATGAGATTTGCCTGTTTCAAGAGACTTGGAGTCTGGAACCCCTACACCGAGTTGGTTATGCTACATATTTCGTTCCAGCAGTACCCCCCAGAAATGGGAAGGGTCGCCCTTCGGGGGGCCTTCTCATCTGGGTAAGCATTGATTTAAATTGCAATATAAAACTTAAGCAAATCAATAGCCCTGACATCCTAGGAATCTCCCTAAGAGGCCCCTGCAGAGTTAGAGGCACTAAATATGGGTCTATGTCTCCGATAGTCTCAATCCTTGAAACGGAGCTTAGAGAAAATATAGCTGGTGCCCAAGTCCTGGTTGCGGGTGACTTTAATTGCACTTATGAGCCGCTAAGGACTGATGATATTTTAGACCTGGGCGAGGAAGATGCCAGATGGGGGATTCCAGCTCTAACTAGTCCCCCGATTAAAAAATGGTCCCAATGTGCAATCCAGCTTAATGCTTTCTCGCTGGAGTTTGGCCTAAGAGCCACAAATGGCCGCACAAGATCAGACTCCATGGGTGCCGTTACATTTAATAGAACTAATCATACCTCAAGGATCGACTATATTTTGCTAGATTTTATACTTTGGGGTCTGGTACAGGATATGGTAGTTCTCCCTACTGTTGAAAGCGACCACAACTCGCTTTCCCTATCCCTCAACAATCCATGGACCAATAAACTAACCAAAGCCTCTTATAAGCTAACCCAAAATATTTCCGTCTCCGCATGTGGGAGGCGTTTGAAGTGGAATATAGTCTCAGTCGATGAAACTAAATTTAATACTATCAATGCTGCCCTTACAGCTTCACAGATGAAGCTGGATAATATTGACTCGGTTTTGTCGTCTCCTGGAAAGGTTACATCTATTTTTGAAGGAACACTTACGGCAATTGGGAATGTATTCTTGAAAAAGGAGTGCACAGGCATGAATACGGTAATTTGGAAACCAAGAGGCAAAAATGAATGGTATACATCGGCTTGCAGGCATGCAAAAACCCTCCTGATCGGGGCTATAAAAAGTAAATCCCAAGTAGCTATACAGAGAGCCAGGAATAACTATAAACAATAATTGGCAAGCGCAAGGAAGGAATGGGAAGAAGATTTTTGGCGCTCCTTAAAAGAGGCTAGTCACGGGAAAGATTCAAGGCGCTTCTGGGACACAATTAGAGCCAAAAAAAGACCAGATAGCGACCTTATAACATGCAACATCTCCTGTCAAGTGTGGGTTAACCATTTCGCCAAACTGTACACTCGCCCTTCTGGTAATATCACTATTGACATCTCCAAGGACGAACAGGTAAGGGAGGTGGTCCCAGCAAACTGTGACCTTCCAATGAGAAGAGTAGAGCACGTCACTGGTACAACTGGTACTATTATGCTACAAAAGGACTGGGAGGTCGATCTAGCAGATCCCGATTTCTCTGTAAAAGAAATAGAGTATGCCATTAGTACCATTATGCCCCATAAGGCGGCCGGGCCAGATGGTATTCCTGGGGACCTGGTACGCTCTGATACCTCGAAATGGGCTAAACTTATCCATTGTTTGCTTATTGCAATCTGTAAGGGTGCTCCGATTCCTTCATCCTGGAAAGGGGCTGAGGTTGTACCCATTTTTAAAAAAGGGGCTAGGGACGACCCAGCAAACTACAGACCTATAAGCCTGCTGGATATAACCCAAAAGGTGGTCGGTAAGGTGTTGTTGGTCAGAATATCTCAATGGATCAGCGATAACAACATCCTTACCGACTACCAGGCAGGCTTTAGAGCAGGTACCGGCACAATAGAGCAAGCTTTTAGACTATTGCTAATATACTGGAAGGTGGTGGTTATAGGCAAAGGCAGTCTTTACCTTGCGTTTATTGATTTAAAGACTGCCTTTGACCTCGTCCCCAGAGAGACTCTTTGGAGAGTTCTTGCCGACATGGGGTTACCCCATTATATTTTGCTGTTAATTGTAAGGCTTCACGAAAACACCTTTGCCCAGATTAGATGGGGAATAGATGGTGAGAAGACTAGTAGAATCCCGGTTGAGAGAGGGGTTCGCCAGGGATGTGTTCTAGCTCCCACCCTTTTTTCATTATATGTCAACGGTGTGGTTGAGCATCTGCTGAAAGACCCTTCAGATGAACCATCCCTGGCGGGGGAGCGCATTCCCACCCTCCTCTTTGCGGATGACACGCTCTTATTGTCCAAATCCCCGATGGGCCTCCAAAAACTACTCAATAATTTCCAGCATTTTTGTTTAGAAAGGGGCCTGGTAATTAACACGGAGAAAACTAAGTTCCTTGTGATGAACCTCCCAAAATAATCTGTACGCCCCCCCAAAGTTGAACGCTGCACCCCTGGGGAGGGTGGACGTATTCGACTACCTAGGTATCCGTTTTCACACAATATGCAGTGGGCTCCCCATCTATGCAAAATGCTGCTAGCCCACAAGAGGGTAACAGGGGCCCTTTTGAAGGAGCAGCGCTCCTGTGTATTTAGACCTATTGCCCCTGTTATTGAAATCTATGCTGCCAGGGGAGTCAGTTCTGCTCTTTACGGGGCCGAATTGTGGGGTTCATACAACATTAGTGAACTAACAAGAGCTGAGAGAAAGCTTTACAGAGCGATTATGTCACTTCCCCAAGGCACTCCAATGATCCCACTAATGCTGGATTTGGGCTGCCGCCCCATCAGTGATCTAGCAAAGCTTCGCCCCCTACTTTTATGGGCTAGATTGTGGAGAGTCCCGGAGCTAGCAAAATATGCAAAGGGTCTCTCTGAAGTAATGTCACTTCCCGGGTGGTATAAGATAAAATGGTTGAGAGACATGAAAGCCCTCCTATGCAATTTGGGTCTAAGCGAAGCCTGGGAGAATAGGTCCTCCCCTCCTAAAGCAACACTCAAGCATCTATTCTGGAATTGGATCATGACCCAACGGAACACCAACTGCGCCTTGGGCAGTCTCACGGAGGACTTCTTGAAATTCAAGGATCTGCCACTCCGGGAACCATATCTAGACATTATTGAAAGACCCTTTGACAGGACCCTCTATTTTAAATTTAGAACCGGGTCTCTTCCACTTCATGCTTTTACATCCCGGTGGAAAACTCAAGCACAGACCTCAGAATTTTGCCCCTTTAGCACATTTAGAGAAGAGTCTGTGGCACACTTTCTGTTCGAATGCAAGGAGTATGCCCACCCAAGAAGCAGATGGTTAAAGCAATTGTGTCGCTCGCTGGGAACTAGGCACCACACTGAAGCGCTACGTATTTTAATCTCTGATTCTCGCCCTCTTTATGTTTGTGCTCTTTCAAAATTTTTATCATGGGCTTGCTCTATTAGAAGCAAAAGGCTAAAAGGAAATGTTTAATCTGTTTCTTAAATATTTATGATGTATCCATTTTTTACTGAAAAAGTATGTTTTTAGGGTAAATTGTAATCAAATCCTCTTTTTAATTGTGAAGCTTTTATGATACATTTTATCGAAATAAAGCCTTTGACTGACTGACTGACTGACTGATTTGCATGATTGTGGATTTGGGGGGTGTGGTGTGTTTATTTGGTACTTGCCAACGAGCAGTGCATGTTCATGGGTGCCATCCAGTTAGCGCTGGTTGGTGATGGACTGTGGTTAGGGGTAGGACTCATGCACACTGCCTGTGTAGTTGGTGACGACTTTGGTGGCAATTCCCAGGTGGTCCACTGTTGCCTGCACATTGATGGAATGCGTGTGCTTTCTGTTGAGGTAATTGTGTGCAGTGTCACCAGGGGACACAAGTAGGACATGTGTGCAGTCAATTGCCCCCTGATATGTGCGGGAAGGCAGCTATGGCGTAGACGCCTTACTTGGTCTCCAGCTGTTCATGCACAGTGTGGAGGGAGTATGGGTACTGGGGTACCAAGCTGATGATGGCATCGAGACAGTTGTGATTGACTTGGATTGTGCTGGCTGTGGGACTCATCCGACTCTGACATTTGTTGGTTGGAAGGTACCAGAGGCCAACAGGTACAGCACAGCCAGCAGCTTTGTCTGCGGAGGGATATTTGGTTGTCCGCTGTGTTGGTACCGTCGGCCTGTGGGCAATGGTGGTCAGGATGCATAGGGTGGTTGTCCTTTCGAGCCTGTGGTGGGCAATGGCATTCCCTGGTGTTGGGTCTGTGTGGATGGTGCCTTTTCAGGAGGTCGCTGTCTTTGTCTGTGCGCCTCAGTGTTGGTCCGAGAGGGGGGCGGGGGGAGGGTCTGGGGGGTCCTGGGGGTGGTGGCAGAGGGTGTTGTGGCCCTGTTGAGGCTCCGAGCTGCATGATCAGTGGATCCATGGCATCTGTTGGTCTTCAGGTGTGGCTGTGATCTGGGCTCCCTTTTCTGGTGCGGGTTGTAGCCGGCTTTGCACCAGGTCAGAGCAGGTGTTAGTTTCCTACTGCTAACGCGCCTTATTACCTGTTTTGTGATCTTATCACAGATCAGGCTGGTCGTTGAGAATGTTGAGGTGTGGTGTTGTCGCTGATTTTTCCTCAGGAACTACTCTGCATATCATTGGAGATAGTTGCCAGGGTCATCTGTGGTGATGTTTTTTGAGGCTGCTATTGCCGGAAAACTGGTGATATGGGCTGTTAGCACCGGCTTGTGAATGGGGTGGTAAATTTATCACGACTTTGGCTGTGATAAAGTGCCGATAACTTGGCGATAGGTCCTTGAGAATATGCCCGCCAGTAGCAAAGAAATGGAGAGCTGCTAGGATCTTGACATAGGCTGGTATGGAGTGGGAGTGTCATGTCTCAGACTCAGGATCCTGCTCCCACTTACAAACCATCTCTAAGATGACATCAGGGGGGAAATGGTATCTGGACCTGACATTTTGTCGGGACATTCCAAAGAGGTTGATTCTTTCTCTAAAGATCCTCTCTGCTCCCCTCCTCCTCGATCTTCTCCTCAAATCATTCTGTTGCATGACAAGAGGCAAACCGACAAACACATTCAGCGACATGATGAAAGGTCTGAAATGATTTGTGTGTGGCAGCTCTGAGGTTATGTATGCAGCCAGGCTAGGATTGGCTGTTGGGCTAACGACTTTCAGCTGGGTGGGGTATGGCAGGCACTGACATAGGTGTGCTAGAATAAAATTACACTTACTCCGCTTCGAGAGCGGCTATTCCACCCTGAGAGCGGAGATTCCGCCCGACTGCAGAGACTCCGTCTGAGTGCGGAAACTCGGTCCCAAGTGCAGAAACTCCGCAGTCATAAAGATACTACTCGTAAGTCCCTTTGCGAATACTGAAAAGTTGCACAGTTAGACTTTTGATCTAAAATTAGATTTTTGGTCTAACTTTACCTTTGTGAATTGGGCCCTGATTGTTTATCTGGCAACTGGTCGGCTAAAGCAGCTAAATCACCAGCACATGCTCGTCCTTACCCACTTTACCTGAATGGAAAGCAGCTTTGTTCTCTTAGTGGTCACACCATTAATAGTGGATTTAGACTGGATGTGAGAGACAGACCCAACATCTGGAGCAGAGACACTAACGATAGATGAAAGTGACTAGAGGATAGACTTTGACATCAAAATGCACAAATACTGAGTACTGAGGATGAGATTCCATGAGTGTGAAAGAGACTCTTTATATATATCAATTAGCTTGCTCTCAAAACAATATTAAATGTTCAATTTAAATACAATGAGTAAAGTTTGAAGTAGTTTATCTTAGAACATTAAAAATGAATAATACACAATTTAACCACAGTTTTTGCAGATTTACCTCCCAAATTCTTCTCTTATTTCCCTGTGCAATTTTAGAATATTTGTTGACATTTTCACAGAATTGTGACTGACTCAACTATTGGGCTTTTGTATAACCATAGTTATTCTCACTCAGTGTCCCATTAAACATTGTTCGGTATATAAGGTGGAGATACTGAGTCTAGGTATACCGATTCTGAATGTCGCTTCATCTCTGTTTCTCGTTATTGTAGGTTTCCGGGCATCGAATCAGGAATTAAATGTGAGATCTAGATTTGCAGAGTCAGATTTTTCTCTGATTCTGGACCTGGTCCAACACATATTTTCCTCCTTTTTTAAAAAAAAAAATGTGTGCATGAACTCAGTAGGCTTCACTGGGAGCATTTCAGCAAGGGGCAATACTTATAATTGGGTGGGGAGGTGTCTCGCATTGGGTTGCTGTTCATCCTGGATTATATTGGGGCCCTTACAGTCAAAATCCATGCACCCGAGGGAAAAACACGAACTTGTCCGCCTTGAATGCTGGACGCTACCAGAGATAGGACGTGACTCGTCATGCCGTACACTGTGGAACCAAGAACCACTGGTTTGTGAACTATATGACGCATTTGGACATACACCCCCCTTGGCCAGATCAGGAGTTAGACGTTACGATACCTTAACCAATATTCTTTGACCCAAAACTAATTTCGAACTACATGTGCCTTCTATAATGCCAACACAGATCAAGATGCACCTAGAATTTTTCTGGTGTTAACAGAGGCTCAGTTCTTTGGCCCCGATGAAGCCTTTCTTAAGCTGAAACGAGTTGGCTGCGCATGTTTGGAAATATATATTGAAGAAAAGTTCTGCATCAACATTCAAGACTTATGACCATCTGTTTACACTAAATTTACATATCTTGTCTCTTGTTTTGTACATTAAGGGGCTGATTCCGATCCGGGTCGGAAAGCACTCCGACCGAGCCGGATCCGGAGTGTTTTCCGACCGAGCCGGAGGCCTGCAGTCCGACCGAGCAAGTACGATGAGGCCGTATGCTGCCAGACTCGGTTCGGTCGGACTCCCATAGAAGTCAATGGGAGCCGGTCGTACGACGCGTACATGGGCTCCCATTGACTGAATGGGTATGTCACGGACAAGTGCGCCCCCTACAGTGGGTGCACGTCAGTGCCATCTGCACTGTACATGCCTGTGTTGGGGAGACCCATGGGTCTCCCCCTGTGTCCGAGTCGTAGGGCTGCAGGTGTCAGGGGGTCCGACGCGGACCCCCAAAGGCAACCATACAGACGTTTTGCGAGCTGGACACTCCGGCTCACACAGGCTGTCCGACGCGTGCATCGTACTGGCTCGGTCGTAAATCACATCCATTGCACACCACGGTTAGCTTCCGACCGAGACGTACGGAGCGGTTCGGACCCGGAAACGACTCTGTCGGTGAATTTCACGTAGATCACATCGTACTTGCTCGCTCGTACAGCTGTATGAGTCGGCCAGAAAACACGCGTACGGCTCATAGTTTTTCCGGCCGGATCGCGTTCAGCGCCCTTCCGACCCGGATCGGAATCAGTCCCTAATTGTTTATAATGAATGTATGGTCAATGTGCGATGGACCATTGAGATGGGCAACAGTTTTCTTTACGAGTTCTTCTGTTCACTATACTGATTATTTCAGGCAGTGAGGCTTTGAATCCCCTAGCTGCATCCTCCAATTTTGCTTAGTAAAAACAGAATCAACAGGATTTTAGTATGATGCTAAAAAATGACACTTCAGTTCATACATTTGTATCAAAATGACTTGAGAGTTCACTCAGATAGGTACAATGATTGACAGGCATGTGGGGTCTTCGTGCCAGTTGATTGGTTGTGTGTTGGAAGCCTTGGGTGAGCAATCCATATGCCCACACACCTCTGCATTTCCTGTATTCCTGCTAATGGCCCCATCGTACATATGGTAATATGTTTTTGGAACTTTTGATTGAAGCTGTATCTGACAGCTTTTTCGTTCCATTAATGCCTAAGAGATATTAACTGTTCTCTGAAGGACTGAAAGTAAATTGAATAGAGAAATCTCGAAGCTCTGCAGACAGTCAAATTAGCCTGTGCGCATTGCAAGAAGGAAGCCTAATGTGAAGGATTTTTTTCTCTGGCACAGGCTGCGTTCACATTTAAATAGGTGTCTTGTCTATCCTTGAACACTTCTAAAGTCGTGACAGGCGAGGTCACCTCACTTACTGCCCATCATTCAACTCGCACGATTCTATCTGAGACACTGAGTTGCAGTGTACGAACCTGAAATGTTTTTCACAGTATTAAAAGACATACAGAGATCAGTCCAATTTAGTCTTTCGATTGAAAATCAGACTTTCGCCCTGCTTGATTATTGCAAGTTTCCATTTTCACAACGGTGTTTGTGTAATTGTAATGTCCCTTTTCTTTGTAAAAGCTGCATCACCCCCAGGAAAAGCTGTGCAGCACCACACAATGCTTATGAGTGGTTTCAGCACCAACTAACAGTGTAGTGGAAACCTGCATTTCAGGCGAAAAGAGAGTGAGAAACTCTGCAAACTACTTGAAGGGCAATAATCGGGAACTACACAAACTTTCATTTGCATACTTCAGATCAAATCAAATCAAAATAAGCTTTATTCGATTTTGGTCATTTAAAATCATAAAAGCAGGCAGATAAAATACAAATATACACAATAATTCCCCAGTCAGTTGATAAAAGAGAAAACAATGCAAAAGCTGAGCATATTAAAACATTTAAGAACAGATAGTAATGCGGGCAAATTCATTTACATATATTTTAGCTACTTATCCTTTTCCTTGCTTTCATGATGTTTTTTAAAAAAACAGTCATGACACCAATACAATACACGCTGTCCAGCAACTGCAAATATAGAAAGGCAGGACGACATTGTCTCCATGCCCCCTCCTTCAGTAAGGGCATAATCCATCTAGATCTTTCCTTACTGTAGTGTTTGCAGAATAAAATCACATGGATAGTAGTTTGAGAAGAAATCTTGTCACAAGGGCATGGGCTGAGGTTACTAGACCAGTCGTTCATCCTTGGGTAACTGATCAGATGGTGAAAAATGCCAAACCTAAAACGCGTTAAAAGGTATCTGTCATAACCCCCAGTACAACATAAAAGATATGGTTGAATATCATAAGTAATCAAGGCCAATTGATGTTGGACTACCATACATTTGTTCATCTCGGCAGTCATCCTTACCAACTCGAGGTGGGACATGCAAATTGCTTTGAGATCCTTCCTGATATAGAATTCATTGACTCTGGAGAAGTATAATATTCTTGATGACCCAAATCAAAAACAAACTTCTTAACATATTTCAACCAGGTGATCTTACTTGCATGGTCCAAATGCATAGAATCCTTGATAATTTCCCTGTTTAAGCCAGTAAGACTGGAGGTCCAGACTCTGTGCCATAAAAGCACCGGTTGTGTTAATCTTGTCCAACGGTGTTTGTGTAATTGTAATGTCCCTTTTCTTTGTAAAAGCTGCATCACCCCCAGGAAAAGCTGTGCAGCACCACACAATGCTTATGAGTGGTTTCAGCACCAACTAACAGTGTAGTGGAAACCTGCATTTCAGGTGAAAAGTGAGTGAGGAACTATGCAAACTACTTAAAGGGCAATAGTCGGGAACTACACAAACTTTCATTTGCATACTTAAAACTTTTCAGTTCCCTAACATTAAGACGTCGGAATTAGTCCAATTAAAATGTTGTTGCCTCACTTTTTCCCCGAGGCACACCATGGGCCCCCACTGCGAGTTGAATTGCTGTATGGAAAATCGATTCACCTGATCACGAATGGATTTATGTTTTTACATCTGATTCTCCCAAGTGCCGACATATCTGACCCTATTTGAATGCCCCAAAACACCATAGGTCACATTTAATGCGGCTGTGGCTGGAGCACCACCCAGGCCTTGTCTTCCATCCCTACCGGGCCTTCTTCTCTGTGAAGGATGGAGCATGCAAGGCTGCAGGCTACAAGGGCATTTCTTCCACTTCACTTCCCTACCCTACAAACACACCTCCCTTCACCCCCGTCTCGTACAGAAGCCCTTGCCCCATTCCTGTTTACGACCTGTTCAGAGGAAGTGGTAGATGGCAAAATAAAGCCCCACAGAAGTGGGGATTCTATGCTACTTTATGCCAGGTAAAACTGCGCCCATACAGCTATTCCCTATTCCATGGGGTTTAAATTGCAATTGCCCAGTACTGACAGGTTGTTACAGCACACTACTGGTAATTAAAGATGCGGTGTTTGCACCCTGCCAGGACCGCCAACTTGTTATGAGGCTCTTAAAGTCTTCTTACAGCTATAGTGGGCAACAACACTCAATCAATCAATCAATCAGGGGTTTATAAAGCACACTACTCACCCGTTAGGGTCTCAAGGCGCTAGGGGGGTGGGGGTGGGGGGAGTGAGGGGGGTGCACCTCCATTGGGGTCATCTGAAGAGCCAGGTCTTGAGATCTTTCCTGAAATGGAGCAGTGCATGGTACCAACACTCGGGCATCCTTCAGGCTCACAATCACTTGAAGGCCCTTTCTTCCACTGAAAGGACCCTGGAAAATTTTACAGACATTTGTCAGTGGCCAGGCGTGTCCTGTTCCTCAGCAGCGGCTCGCACAGGTAAATGCTGTGGGGCAGGGAGGCGGGGCGGGGTGGGGGTAGTGGAATCCGACATACGACGGGAATGTGAAAACTAAATAACTAAATAAATAAAACCACTAACCATGTGCTCGCCGCATCGCCGGACCGCCCCACAGCATTTCCTTGTGTGAGCCGCTGCTGCCTCCGAATACATGTAAGATGTCTGCTGTAAAGGATATTGAAATATTCTGTAAATATGTAGCTGCAGACTGTTTGATCATAAGTGAATGGAATGTTCATATGGATGATTTTACGTACCAGCTGAAGTTGCTCTGGTGTTTCTTCTAAAGCTGTGGTTCCTGTGTAACACTTCTACACCGTGGTGTTACTGCTTAGTGTAATGTCAATGAGGACCGCTGACTTTTGCATAAGTGATCTCTTCACTTGTGCAAAAGGCAACCGATTAGGCATCTTATCCCCATTTTTTTCTCAGATTTTCCCAGCATTAGAATGGTAATGTGTTTATTAGTATTCAGGTGGAACGGAATTATTTTCTCTACTAGACCAACCCACTGCCTTCTTGCATCACTTTCCACATACACTTCAGTAGCATTACAGTTGTGATTGTGCAATTGTTAGATAGTTGATACTGATCAAATTTAGCAACAAGGAGTAGTCGAGTGCTTTAAAGAGAACATTTTATTTTAGTGGAAGATGGAAAACACAAGGTGTTGTGCAAATAACAGTACTGTGTGTTTGGGTACCAGTTGAACCCAAACTCAACAAGCATAGGCAAAGACAATAGGGCTGGAAATAGCTGCCCTGATAAGTTCACAGTGAATCTAAAAGACGATCAGTGATTCATGGCACTGTGTTAGTAACAGTTCAGGACCACACCGCACCAATTTACAATGAATAACATGAAGGTATCTTTTACATTGTCATAATAAACTAAAGGTGCCGAGTCCTGGGCCACCGCCTTGATTTTCAACGCGAGCCCGTGGTTAAATATGATACATTTTTCAATCAGATTGCAGCTCTATTTAAAAAGAAATAAACAACTCATACTCCACTTACAGGTTTACTAAACCTTATGACGCATGCACGTGGTTTAGTGGTTTGTGTCACTTTGTTCCAGAACCTGCAAGAATATGCTGCATAGACTTTGAATGAATGAATGAATAAATGAAGGATTTGTAAGAGCGCTGGGATCACCCGCGGGGGGATATCTCCGCGCTTTGGAGGTCAGGGTAATCGATTTCATTCAAGGGGCGGGCGGGAGAGAAGATTAAAGGTGCACTTCCTATAGTGGTAAACACACCCACCGTGGCCACAGCGCCTTATTAGTCTCACAATTGAAGGTGTTCATAGCCGAGCGGCAAGTCATCAACCCTGGGTGTTTGGATGGTGAAGAGCAAGGCGCTAGGAAGGCGGCATTATATGTAACCCCCTTATAGGAACCAGGAATACGCCATTTGTATCTTGAGGAGCGTGTTTGGCCACGGCTGCCAGACACAAGATTATTAGATCACACTCACTCCACGTTCACAATCTGGAGTTTTAAAGCAACCACAGCCATTTTACATGGACTGAATTTACAAGTAAAGTGTGCTGTAATGCCATGGAATCCGCCTTACGGAAATATATGGGTTTGGAGCCAAGATATTGTCTCGAGCTTTATTTTAATTTCGAATGTCAGTACTTATGAGACGGAGGAACAATTTGGCGGGGGGCTGAGGAACTCCGCCCGTGCTCTCTGATGCGCCTTCTCGCCCCCACTTGTTTGCTTACTGTTTTCTGTGTAATCCTGCATTATTGAATTATTTGTAGTTCCATGGCTAACCAATATTGCCCGTCTCACTCCTTCTCGGCTCATCACTCAGTAACAACTGTTAGTCATGGTCCCTCTGGGAGGTGACTGTGGCGGGTCAGGAACGGAAAGCAGGCTGCTAGCGCCCCGAGGCAGCCTCCAGCAGCACCTTAAGGATTTACACCTGAACAGCGCTGACCTGCGGGAAAATACAGAGCGACCGAACTCACAAGCATCACAGATGGGGCGCCGTATCCTCTCCTATCTATCGAAGCAGCCTGAGGATTTTGTCTCGCCGATTGCAATCTCGTCACTTCCTTCTCCGGAGCTGCCTGCGTGATGGGCGCGAGTAGGGGGAGCGCGTCCATCACTGGGGACCAGGCTATTGACGAGCAGCTGCCGATCTTTCCCCGCTGAAAGTCCTAGCTGAGGACTGTTGGAGGAAGGATGAAAGTCGTTAACCAAGCCGGGAGGAGAGTGCAGGTAATAAAATGACTGCTTCCACAGATACAAGTGTAACCTTACTGGGACAACGGAACTCTTTAAAGTCACTCACTGCTAAAGGCGTCAATAGTGGCAGCACCTCAGATGGGTTGATAATCGATTTGTAAAGCGCGGCTAACCATCCCATAGGCTCTCCAGGCGCTTGCAGGCCCCAGAGGCTTATTCAAATAGGAAACCCTTCTGGGCCGTTCGGATTCCGGAAGTGAGGTGATGGCCTGGAGGTGTGTGATGAGGCTGTTCGAGGTCTTTGCTGCGATGTGGGAGAAGGAATAAAGAAGCCACAATATGGGCCCAATGGGGTGTCCTAAGTTTTAGGAGGCATCTGATTCACAGGCGGCTGGCACAGCACCCTTAATTGAAAGGAAGCTGGTAGAGACTCTGAGTCAGACCCAGACCCAGGAAGCCACCTCCATACTGGAGATTAGGGAGAATAAGGATAACCTTACCCTACCCCTACACCTGACCAGAGCAAGCATCGACCTCAACAGACACGATCAGGGATAAGCACTGACGATTCTGGGAGTAATAGGGGACTTATAGCGGTACTATCACGATCAATATGGAAATGCCTCAGATTTAACATGAGCCTCAGGAGGAGCAATCTCTGTCCACTATTGTTTGATTACTACTGATGCCAAGAGAAGAGACAGCTCTGCACTTTTCAGAGGTCAAAGCAGACAATTTCTGCCCTCAAAAGGTCTTTGGAGAAGTGGCCGGCAAAATACGCACTCTATCTATGCAAATAGATAAACTTGAGAAAGGACCGATGTCGGTGGCTTCTGACCTGAAAGGTGGGAGGCGGACACTCTGTGTTCTGCCGGAGAGGAAGGACGTGGTCCAGTCAAGGGCCTTCTCTTGGATTCCGGCTTCTTGGAGGCGTGTCTGTAGGGTGCGGTGGCAGACCGTGTCGAATGCGGCTGACAGGTCCAGGAGGATGAGGGCTGATGTTTCGCCGTTGTCCAGTTGGCGTCTGATGTCGTCTGTGGCGGCGATGAGGGCTGTCTCGGTGCTGTGGTTACGTCTGAATCCGGATTGGGACGGGTCCAGGATGTTGTTTTCTTCGAGGTGGCGGGTCAGTTGAATGTTGAAGATTTTCTCGATGACCTTTGCCGGGAACGGGAGCAGGGAGATGGGTCGGTAGTTCTTGAGGTCCGTGGGGTCCGCCTTGGGCTTTTTGAGGAGGGCGTTGATTTCAGCGTGCATCCAGCTTTCCGGAAATGTCGCTTTTTCGAAGGAGATGTTGATGACCTTCCGTAGTTGGGGTGCGATGGCCGCGTCTGCTTTGTTGAATACGTGGTGTGGGCATGGGTCTGACGGAGATCCTGAGTGGATGGAGTTCATGATCTTGCGTGTCTCGTCGTCGTTGGTGTTGGCCCAGGAGGTCTGGCGGTTGGCGCTGTTGGTGATCGCGGGGCGGGAGGAGTCGTGCTTCGTTGGTGCGGTCGTGGAGTTGAAGCTGTCGTGGATGTCAGCGATCTTGCGGTGGAAGAAGATGGCCAGTGAGTCGCACAGTTCTTGGGAGGGCGGGATGTCGTTGGCGCTGGCGTCGGGATTGGAGAGTTCTTTCACGATGCGGAAGAGCTCTTTGCTGTCGTGTGCGTTGTTATCTAGGCGGACTTTGAAGGAGGATCTCTTGGCAAGTCTGATGAGGTGGTGATGTCTGCGGGTGGCGTCCTTGTGGGCTGCGTGGTTTTCTGGCGTTCGTTTGTGGAGCCATTTCTTCTCCAGCTTACAGCAGGTGCGTTTGGAGGTCAGGAGCTCGTCGGTGAACCAGGTGGCTCTCCTGCAGGCATGGCTGTTGGATGGTCTCTTGAGTGGGGCGAGGGTGTTGGCGCAGTCATCGATCCACTGTCTGAGGTTGCGGGCTGCGGCGTCGGGGCAGGTGGGGTTGATAGGTGGGTTCTGGGCGAGGGTGGTGGTCAGTTGGTCTTCGGTGACTTTGTTCCAGCAGCGGCGCGGCAGCTGTTGGGTGCGATGGTGCGTGGTTGGTTTTTTGAAGGTGAAGTGGATGCAGCGGTGGTCGGTCCAGTGGGGTTCGGAGGTGTGGTCGAAGGCGATGTGGGTGCTTGTGGAAAAGACGGCGTCCAGCGTGTGGCCTGCGGCGTGGGTGGGTGTGGTGACAAGTTGTCTGAGGCCGAGGTTGGCGAGGTTTTCGTTCAGAGTGGCGGAGTTGGCGTCGTTGTTGTTCTCGAGGTGGAAATTCAGGTCCCCGAGGAGGATGTAGTCCGTGGAGGCGAGTGCGTGGGTGCTGGCGAGGTCGGCGATGGAGTCGCTCAACTGTGCTCGTGGTCCGGGGGGTCTGTAGATGAGGGTTCCTCTGAGGGTGGTGTTGGGGTCGGTGTGGATCCAGAAGTGCAGGTGTTCGGCGGTGTTGAGGGTGTCGTCTGCGTGGGTGGTGACCTTGAGGGTGGACTTGTAGACGATGGATATTCCTCCTCCAATTCCATTGGCGCGGTCCCTGTGGGTGATCTTGTAGCCGTCCGGGATGGCTATGGCGATGTCGGGTGCCGAGGAGTCGCTCCACCAGGTCTCGGTGAGGAAGGCCACGTCTGGGGCGAAGGTGTCGAACAGGTCCCAGAGCTCGACGGCGTGTTTGCTTGCGGAGCGGGTGTTGAGTAGAATGCAGCGGAGGTGGTTGGGTCCAGTTCTTGGAGGTTTGGTGAGTCTGTCGCAGGTGAAGCTGCAGGTGCGGCAGGAGAAGGGTGCGCGGGTCCATTTCGGGGCGGCCTGGAAGCAGGTGTTGTGTCGGCCGGTGTTGAGTGCGTGGAGGGAGTCGGCGTCGTATCTGAGTCTGGCGTCGTGGCGAGCGTGGGGTCCAGGGGTTCTGGCGCTGGGCGTGGTCCAGGCGCGGATGGGCGCAGACGGGCTTGCCTTTTGCACGCCGAAGGTGCTAGAGCAGAGTTTTCAGTTTGAAAATCAACTGGGTTTTGAAGCTCTGGCATGTCTATTTGTTATATTAATTTATTAATTATTAATTATTAATTATTTGTCTTGTGTAAGTGTTTATACTAATCAACTTGTTTGTTTTAACAAGAGAGAATTACATGTGGGAATGCATAAGTGTGCTGTTTAACAATAATGTGCATGTTTTCATGTTTAAACGTTGCTGAGTGCTGTTTATTTTTAAAGCACGAAACGCTTTTCGAATTAATGCTTTTCTATGTTGCAAGAGCTAGATAATTGCATACACATAAGGGTATTAGTGGGGTTAACACTGTTCAATCACTATGCTGTGGTAACGTTGTTTTTGTTTCTTTTAATTAAGATGGTCTATTGTGGCCTATTGTGGCCTAAACAAAGATGGCCGATATGTGAAACCTGGCCTCGAGTAGAATCTGTGACGAGAGAGAGCCTTGCTGAATATGGTCCTGAAGTCAGCTGACCACAGTCCTTGCTTTGCCTGGTTGAAATTTTCCGTGAGGACAGCAGCAGTTTTGGGCGATCTCCAAATGAAATGAAGCGTCCTTGGCAGCTTTGGGAAACAAAGGAGCTTTAAAGAAAGACTCTGAACTGTGATCTCATTGCCGAGGAGACGTGGAAATTCCACGATACAAATGTATTTTTTGGTTCCTGTTCCGTTATATTTATTTTTTGATTTTTCCTGAGCGGAGATTTTCAAATGTAGCGATGCTACATCCTTTCCTTCTCGCTTTGCTCAGAGGTTTGACGGAAGAAGTTAATACAAATTATGTTTCCTTTGTTCAACTTGCTATAAGAATTGTTAGCCTAGAGAGGGTTTTTGCCACTTGCCATTTGCCTTTTGCCGCGTTCCGAATCTGCGTTGGTGAGGATCGTTGCTGAGAGGACTTCGTCTTGAGAGACTTTACCGAGAGACTTGTCCTGACCCGTTCTGACATTTAGCTAGAATAGGTAACTATGAGAAAAATGATTTATTCTGATTGATTTTCTTTGACTAATTTTAGATAAAGCAATATAATTTTGAATATGGTGTTGGTTATTATTTCTTGTCAATTATTGAGTATCCTATTTTGATTATTATTGTATAGATTGTTTAGATTATGTTTAAGGCAGTCTCAATAACCAGATCTTATCGACCCCGATATAGATGCAGGGTGTTTAGGAGTTTTCTTTCCATAGGTTATTGCTGGTAGAGTATTTGAGCGTATGTTAGTGAAATGGGCCCTAGTGTATGAAGAATGTATGTGCGTGTAACTGTGAGATTACTTTATCCGTGGAAGTAGGGATATTATATACACCCTGATCTCTATCAATTTCCTGGTAGCAGAGTAGGATGGTTATTGATGATTGTCTTGATCTGATTAGATTACATATTGATTATTGATTATTGATGTTGGTATATGTACTAATACTATATGTTGGAGTTGTCATGTTGAGTTATATGTAGTGCTTCTGGAATTTGGAAGCTGGTAGCAGTTCCGTAGTAGGGCAGAGGGAAGTATATGCTGCTCTCGGGAAAGACGGGATTGTTGGTCCTGTATGTATGCAGGAAAATTCACATTGTCTGAGTTCGGAATCAGTGACATTATTGTATGTTACTATTAGAATATATTTCTGGTATATAAGGAGTGTGTATGGTAGTGAAGGTTATCTGTGAAACTCTGGTCTTAAGTCCCAGGGATCCGTAAGGTTTGCCGTTAAAGCTTATCGCGGGAGGAGTAATGGGTATTCTCTGAGCTTGTTTGAGAAACTGGGCAGGGTAAACAGCTTTGTTTAATGTGTGTTATAATTCTGTAGTGGAGCAGATTGTTCGCTGTTCTCGGGAAAAGCAGGATTCTGTATGTATGTACTATATTTTCTTGCATGAATGTGCGTGAATGTATATACATTTAGTTGATTGTAAGACTCTTTAGACAAGTCCTAGAGGAAACAGTTAATGAATGTATGTTAGAAGGGCAGAGTAGAGGGATGTGCTACTGTGTCAACGAGAGGTTCTTGTGAAATAGATTTCTTTTACTATTCTGTGGTTAGCGAAGCAGACAATGGAGATGTTTATATGTTGTAACTAATAGATTTTGTAGAAATTTTGACACGAAGTCTACTGAAAAGATTTTGTAAAGGAGGGGTAGACGAGTGACAGGAGACAGGAGACAAGCGACTGCAGCGACTGCTGACGTCAGGAAGACCGCGCTCTGATTGGATAATAGATCAGAATAGTGTTCGCGCTGGGATTGGTGCGTTGGTGTGAGCCGCGCAAGGATTGGAAGAGCTATTCTAGTGACGTAGACGCTCCAGGATTGGTGCGTTAGTGTGAGTCGCGCTGTTATTGGTTGAAAATCTGTATTGTATATTTATAATACGGGAAAAGAGTAGAGAGTTTTGGTAAAAACTAAAATGTATTACCAAGAAGAGAAAAAGAAGAAAACATTCTTTGGAAAAATTAAAAAGTGGTTTAACAAGGATAAAGATGTTAAGACGAGAGAGGGTGAATTGTTACCTCCACCGAAAACACCTGCATCCTACATGGCTGCAAGATATGGGTATCATACCTGTATATGGTTGGAGAATTGGGTTAGGTATACCAAAGAGGATGGTGTTCTAGCATTTCCAGAACATGGTTCATTTAATTTGGCCGTATTGAGAAATTTACGGGAAAAGATGTTATGTCTTGACCCGAAACCAAGACCTACACAGTTTGAGGCTTTAGTAGAATGGGAAGAGGAAGTACATGAGCGAGAAAAACAGAGATCTGGAGGACAGTACAGGTACATGTTTGGGAGGAGACATGATCGTGAGACTCATCATGATCGAATGAAAAGGTGGCGAGATGCTAGTATGTCAGAGGGATTATATCCAATGAGAACAGTTGAAGAAGGAGCAGAGAGGGTTCCAGAGTCAGAAATGAGAAGATATGGAGTTAATGAATATGAGGATGAAGTCTTGAATGACATGATTTACAAAAGACCACCTCCATATAGACCGGAACCAGATGAGAGTACACCAGTTGTTTCTCCAATAAGAGATACAGTTTGTATCATTGAGACAGAAAATGTGACATCTGAATCGAGAAGTGGTAATTCTTTCAGGGAGAAAGTGAATCGAAGTGGTGACGAAAATGCAAGAGAATTAGCTAGAACTACAACAGAGCTGACTGAAAAGATTAGGGAGTTAATGAAGAATTTGGAAGCTGTTACGGTGCCTGTAACAATAGGTCCGGTTATGCCTGTGTTTGACAAGCAGAGAATAGGTGAAAATGGTTTGGTGATTCCATATGTTGGGAATAATTTGATAAGTTCAGTTGGTCCTTCAGGAGATTCAGGAAAAAGGACAGAAAGTAGTGACCTGAGACAATCCAGACATGACACATGTAGTGAAATATTAGATGCTAGTGAAGCTAGTTGTTCAGGGATGCCAATTTTAGAACCGCAAAAGAGAGTGGTTCCAGTGAGAAAAACTACTGCAATAACAGCTGAAGATTTGAATGATTGGATGAAAGTTCTTCAGAAAAAAGATAAAGATTCACAAGCAATTGATGTGGCTAGGTTACGGGTAGAATTAGAAGAGCTTGTTACAGGGACAGTTCCAACAGAAATTCTTAAAAGTCATCATGATGGTGAATTAATGTTCATGTGTAAAAACATTACCTGGAGAGCGAGAAATACACATGACAGGTTAAGAGCAATAGCGAATGAGCAGGGAGTTGACATTGATAAGGTTAAAGCTTTGCAAAAAACCTACAGGATGGATTTTTCAGAAAAGGATATTGAAAATTTGAATGCAACTGGTAGAACAGGACAGATTAAAGAAATGGTTGCATTATTGCGAAGATGGGGAGATGTAGAAAAATGGAAGGATAGGTGGTATAAGAGAAGAGAGGAATCTGAAGATAGAACAACTTATTCAGCTTTTCCAGTGAGAGAAAAAGAGAAACCAGTGGATAATTATCCTATGAGAGAAATACCTGGAGGAGGATATGTACATGTTCCATGGACCGGACAGGATATTTTATCATTTACGAATGATTTCCCTCGATTGAGAGAAAAGCCCGTCGAGTGGTATAGGCAGGTAGATAGGTTTGTGAAATTGTCAAAAGTGCTGTGGATTGACCTGAATAGTCTGTTTGATATAATTGTTCCAGCAGATTTGTGGACTGAGTGTAAAATAGTTGTGAGTTGGCCTACTGAGGAATATCCAAGAGATCCAAGAACAGGAGCACCAGATCCAGAGGTAATGAGAAAGTACGATCAGGTGATGGTATACCTGAAAAGTAAAGTACCTGCAAAAGAGACAGATTGGGTAAAAATAGATAGAACACAACAGGAAGCAAAAGAATCAGTTCATGCTTTTTACGAAAGGCTGATACTGGCGTTTAAACAATTCAGTGGAGATGAACACCTGGGTGACAAAGATTTGAGTCATTTTGTATACAGATTTGTATATGGCCTGAGACCTGAAATTGGTGAGAGAATTCGTGAGCACACAGTGGATTGGCAGAGTAAGAAAATAGATGAGATTCTGAGACATGCTAAATACTTCAGTGATGAGATTGAAGCAAAACAAAGAAAGCTGAAAGAGAAAGCAATGTGGGCACAAGTGAAAGTTGCAGAAAGACAGGAAGCACAGTTGATGGAACAGGCGAATAATCCAGGAAATAATGCAGGGAATAGACCTAGATATGCAGGGAAAGGAAAGGGGAATCTTGAGGAAGCAAAAAAGAAGTTCCCTTGTCACAACTGTGGCCAATTGGGACATTGGAGGAATGATTGTACGAATCCACCATTAGTGAATAATGAGGGTAAAACCTTAAATCAACAGGTGCAGAACGAGGGGAATAATCAACAGCAGCAACAGCAGAAAGTTGTGAGACAGCAGAGTCAAGAGCCAAAACCGCCCTTGCCGCAGAATAGAGGAGCACAAAAGTATAATCAGGATTCGGGATTCTACAATGATGAGCAGGTAAACAAACCAAGGCGTTCTAATCAGGTACAACAGTACTTGTTGAAAAATGAAGGGAGTGAATCTGAGGGTGATTATTGACGGTGCCGAAGAGAGGAGGAAGAGTGCATACTTGGTGCAACTCTAGAAATAGACCAGGCAGGACCATTTGTGGATGGGAAAATAAATGAAGAGAGTGTTACTTTTTTAGTAGACACAGGTGCGACAAGATCAACTGTCAGGTCAACAGATATTAGAAATCTTCCTCTCTCGGATGAAGCAATCCAAGTAGTTGGTGTAGCCAATACACAAATCAGAACACGTCTTACGGAACCAGTAAGAATACAGATAGGGAAATTTTCAGACATGCACAGATTTATTGTCTGTGACACGAGTCCAGTGAACCTGTTAGGTAGGGATCTGTTATGCAAGATGAACTGCACAATTTTCTGTACACCGGATGGAATAGCTTTTGAAACACCAGATGAGGATGTTTTGTACCGAGTGACTCTAGAAAATAGGGAAAGTGAGTTAATTGGTGCATTTGCTGTGTTTGATCCAGAGGATTTGCCTCGAGAGCTGAGGGACACAGTGAAAAGGACAGTTTGGGATTTTACTGGAGAGGATGTGGGATTGATGAATAATGTAGATCCAGTGAAAATTGCAGTGAAAGAGGGAATTACATATCCTAACATTCCTCAGTACAAAATGACACCAGAAATAATTGAGGGAATAACTCCTATAATTGAGAAAATGATTCAGCAGGGAGTCCTGAGAGAACTACTGAGTAGTCCGTGTAATTCACCGATAATGGGGCTAAAGAAGCCTAATGGGAAATTTAGGATCGTACAGGATCTGAGAAAAGTTAATCAAATTGTGGTGGCATGTTGTCCTATTGTACCAAATCCATCAGTGATCCTGTATCAGATTCCACATGATGCTGAGTGGTATACAGTGATTGGTTTGTGTCATGCGTTCTTTTCAATTCCATTGCATCATGACAGCCAGCCGATTTTTCCATTTAGGTTTGGCCAGCGTATTTTAGCATGGTGTCGAATCCCACAGGGGTATACAGAGAGTCCTTCGATATTTAATCAGTTGTTGAAAAAATCGTTGGAGAGTTTGATCATGCCTGAAAATTCAGTACTAGTACAATATATTGATGACCTACTTGTGGCATCAAAGACACGAGAAGCTTGTGAAGTAGATACCATAGCTTTACTGAATCATCTGGCAGATGGAGGGTTAAAGGTATCTCCAGCCAAATTGCAATTTTGCAAGAAAGAGGTGCATTATCTTGGACACAATATTGAAAAAGGTCTGAGAAAAGTGACTGATGATAGAATCAGAATCATCAGGGAAATGAAAGCTCCAAAGACCCAGAGAGAAGTGAGGATGTTTCTGGGGATGGTGGGTTATTGTTGTCAGTGGATAATTAATTTTTCGCTGATAGCAAAGCCACTGATTAAGCTGACAAAAAGTGAGATGACAGACCCATTGGAACTAGATGGAGAACAAATGGCAGCATTTGAAGAGCTTAAAAATAGAATGTGTGAGGCTCCAGCTTTGGGTATGCCTGACTACGAAAAGGAGTTTGAATTGTACTGCAGTGAGAGAAATGGATGTGCACTTTCAGTGTTAATTCAGAAGCATGGATTACTGAGAAGGCCTATTGCGTACTTCTCATCGACACTTGACCCTGTAGCTGTGGGTTTACCAGGTTGTCTGAAATCTGTGGCTGCAACATGCAGGAGTCTGGAACAGAGTGAGGGAATCATAATGGGATATCCTGTAAGGGTATTCGTACCTCACAATGTGGCAATTCTTTTGACAAGAAGCAGAACTCAGTACATGTCACATAGTCGGTTGACTAAATATGAGAAAGTGATTCTAGGAGCATCGAATATGAGAAAGTAATTCTAGGAGCATCGAATGTGACTCTTGAGAGATGTGTAAATGTGAATCCAGCGACACTTTTGCCGGATATTGAAAATGTGGGTGTGAAAACAGAAGATGATCATGATTGTTTGGATGTGCTTGATTACTGTACAAAACCGAGACCAGACATAAGGGATCTTCCCTTACATGAGAGTGATCATGTGTTGTTTGTGGATGGTTCATGCTTGAGAAATGATGATGGTGTGCTATGTGTAGCATATGCGGTGTGTAAAGTTTCAGAGGTTATGGAAGCATCACCATTGAAAGGAGTGAAATCTGCACAGGTTGCTGAATTGGTGGCATTGACAAAAGCTTGTGAAATTGGGAAAGATTTGAGGACGACTGTGATGACTGATAGTCAGTATGGATTTGGAGTGGTGCATGATTTTGGCCAGCTTTGGCTACAAAGAGGTTTCTTGACATCGAGTGGAACTCCAATAAAGAATGCTGAAGTGATTGGGAAATTACTTGAGGCGATACAGCTGCCTAAGGAGTTAGCAGTTGTAAAGTGTGCTGCCCATGGACAAGGGGAGGATTTTATCACGGTTGGAAACCGGTATGCAAATGACATTGCTCAATACTGTGCAAAATCCAATCAGTCAATTAATAGGGAACGAGAGGGGGAAATGTCTTTTTGCTCTGTGATGTTTACTAATGCCTTAGAAACATGGGATGAAGTGAAGCAGTTGCAGGATGAGGCAGGAGAGGAAGAGAAAAAGGATTGGATTAAGGCAGGATGTGCCCCAAGAGAAAAAGACCATGTTTGGGTCTATAGGGATGGCAGACCAGTAATGCCCAACTCCATTTTGTCGTCAATGGCAAGGATGTATCATGGCCAGGGACATTTGGGGAGGGATGCGATGATTAGGTCGTTCAAGCAGACCTGGTACAATGCAAAGTTCAGGACAATTGCAGAGAGCATCTGTCAAAGGTGTTTGATTTGTCAGCAATTTAACACTGGGAAAAAGACAGTGGTGAGTCTGGGAACAATAGGCAGAGAAGGAGGTCCTTTTACAAGAATGCAGATTGATTTCATTGAAATGCCCCAAGTGAATAGACTGAGGTATGTTCTAGTGGTAGTCTGTTTGTTTTCAAGATGGGTTGAAGCTTATCCGACTAGGAGAAATGATGGAGTGACAGTGGCAAAATTACTGTTAAGGGAGTTGATTCCTAGGTACGGGTTTCCAGTGACGATTGAGTCTGATAGAGGTGGACACTTCTATAATGAACTCATGAGTTTGATTTGTGAAGCATTAAGCATACAGCAGAAGTTACATTGTGCATACAGACCAGAGGCTTCTGGTGTGGTTGAGCAGATAAATGGCACAATCAAAAACAGGATTGGTAAAATGTGCTTAGCCACTGGCATGAAATGGCCGGACGTCTTGCCTCTAGTGCTAATGACTATTAGATCTACTCCAGATAGAACTACTGGTTTAAGTCCGCACGAGATAATCATGGGACGTGCAATGCGCCATGCATTTGTACCTGTCAATAAGTTGATGACAATAACTGAAGACATGATTTTGGATTACTGTAAAGGCCTGGCTGACGCAGTTCATTCTGTGTTTCACCAGGTTGGAGAAGAAGCTACCACACTTGAGAAGAAGCAAGCTCATGATCTGAGTCCAGGAGACTGGGTGAGGATTAAGGTGCACAGAAGAAGAAATTGCTTAGTTCCAAGGTGGGGAAGGCCGAGACAAGTCATTCTAACAACGACAACTGCAGTGAAGTGTGCTGGTGTGAAAAACTGGGTGCATGCGAGTCATACTCTGAGAGTTCCAAACCCAAAAGAGGGAACTGGTAAAGAGTACTTTGAAGAATCAGATTCCAGTGATGATGAAGACCCAGAACCAGTGAGAAAAGAAGTAGAAAAAACTCCAAGAGAACCATTGGGAGTCTCAGAAAGGAGATCAGATTCTGTAAGAGAGCCTGAAATTTCAAAAAGCAGTGAAGGAAAAAGAAGAGAAAAGAGCAATTCCACAGAGATTACTCCTGAATCAGAAGAGGAGGAGACTGAAGAACCACTTGAGATTATACCTGAAGAAACAGGGTCAGAAAAAGATAGAGAGGGACAGATTGCGGAAGACCCCCGAGGAGGTGTAGGGAACATTCTTGACAAGCTAGGTGAAGGGACAAGTAGACAGCAAGAAGATTGCGTGTCGGAGACCCGAGGAGGGACAGGAGTAGGGAAGTCTGAAATAGTGGTGAAAGAAACTGTGGAGGAAAAGAAAACTGCTAGAAAAAGAAAACAGAAGGCACTTGAAACAGAATTGGATGAGAGTGAGAATGAACAAACAGAGGGTCGAGTTCTGAGAAAGAGAACTTGGATTGGAGAAAGAAATAATAAAGAAATTAGGCCGAAAAAGGTGATAAAAGGAGATCGTTGGCCTAACAACAGAGTAAAGAGATTGAGATACAGAGTAATAAGAACAAATACATCGAAAGCTGAACAAGTGAATGAAGTATCGAGTCAAAATGAAGTAAAAAGAAAGGAGCAAGAAGAATCAAGAGAACCTGAGGAAATAAAAAGAATAAGAAGACCCAACCAAAAGTACAGATCACCGGAATGGTCTTATGTGGCACTGTCTGAAGAAGGAGAAGAAGAAACAGTGACTCGAGATAATCCGGAGGGGATCTTGAGAAAAGTGGTTGAGGAAAAAGAAGGAATCTTAAAAGTTATCCTGACTGACATTGGAGAAGAGTCAGATGCACAAGATGTTGTTGATGATCTGATACAATTTGATGTTACTGAAGAAGAAGGAGTGAAAACTGATGAATATCCAAATTGAGTGAATTGAGAAATCACTTGGAGGAAAAGTGAAAAGAGAAAAAGTCTGAAATTCAGTTGTCTGAAGTAATCCAAAGTATAATAGTAGTGGAGTAGTAGAGGCTAAGTCAAAAGACAAGGTCAAAGTAGTAAAATGGCTAACATAGAGGATAATCAAAGTAGATGTGCCTTCTTTAAAAGATGGTGTAGAATGTGCTGCTGCTGTACTGGATTATTAATGCTACTGTGGGGAGTTTTAATTTTATTAGTTACTTTTAAAGTTACATTTGAGATGCATACAGAAAATATGACAGATATAGAGAAGAATTCGCAAAAAGTAGTTTTGACTAGAATTAGTAATACTTACATACACAAAGATAGGTCAATTAATAATTTTTCTAGTAATGTTTTTTCGAAGTTGTTATACGAATATGTGAAAACAATGGAAGTAAGGGATTGCTACGTTTGTATGCAATTACCTGCATCCGTTTCAGAGGGTGTTACTTATCATCATTTGCCAGCTACATATGGTATTTCATGTAGTATATTAAGTAGTGTTTTCTATTTGTTAGGGAAAGTAGATTATAAGATGTCTAACAGAGATAGTATTTTTGGGCATTTGCCAATGAATAAAGAGCTGAATCCAGCTAAAGAAGCTAACACTTTTGGTGAAATTTTTATTGAAGAGAAAGGATTAACATTAGATTACATTTTTAAGAATAATTTAACTTGCAGTCTGAAAGAAGAGGAGAAAGCTTTCCTGGATATGGTAGAGGAAAGGAGATTGAACATGCATGAGAAAGCAGGGAAATATGAAGTGAGTGAGACAATTTGGGACATTGAGATGGGAAAAGAATTGAGAAATGGGGCTAGTCCAACTTTAGCTCTAGATGTACCACAGAAGGGTAAACTATGCATTACAAGAAGGAAATCCCAATATGATACATATTTTGTTGGGACTAGTGAGTGCCATGATACATACTTCATTGCAACAGGTTGGGGTTTCAGAGGTGGAGAAGATACAGTTTTCCCAGGAGTGTATTATGTTTGTGGGAACAAGGCTTATTACAAGTTGCCTGACCATTGGTATGGCACGTGTTATGTGGGTCTGGTCTTTCCAAAAATGTTTCATATAGATAAAATAAGTGATGTAGAACATATTAATTTACTAATGCGTTTCAAGAGAGAAACCTGGTCTGAAATAGTGGGTGATATTTTTGGGGTTTTAATTCCAGCAGTGGGAATTTCTTTAAATGCCTATGGAATTCGGAAACTGTCAACAGTGGTGGATCGCTTATCGACAAATACCGCTGGAGGGTTTCTTTTAGTGAATACGGAATTAAGTGCCGTACGTGCCATGTCAATGCAAAATCGACTTGCCCTTGATATTTTATTGGCCAAGGAGGGTGGAGTTTGTGGAATGCTGAAAGTTCAACATTGTTGCACTTACATTCCAGACGAAAGCAAAGACCTGAAGGTCTATATCAAAAATATTACTGATTTACATGAAGAATTAGTACCACTTGAAGCTGAGAGTTTATGGACTAAAATAGCTAATAAGGTGATAGCTGTTAAAGATTTTATTGCAAAAATAGGTAGTACTATTATAGGTAGAATATTGTTTCCTTTAACTTGCATAATTATTGCTTTATTGATACTGAGATTAGTGTGTGTGTGTTGTAAAAACAGGGGAGGGAAGAAGAAATTGAATAAAGAGAAGAAAAACAAAAGGTTGAAAAGAGAACCACAAGAAATTGAATTAGAAGAATTGAGGGAGAGTGTTTATTTGGAAACAAAGAGGGATGATGAAAGAGTGACTGGTGTGTAGTGTTGTGTAAGGAGAAAAAGACATTTCCGATTTCTCCTAAAATGGGACTAAATTTTCACTAATTTTTTTTTTTTTTTGGGTTTATTTGGTGATAAAATCACCAAAGGGGGGATTGCTAGAGCAGAGTTTTCAGTTTGAAAATCAACTGGGTTTTGAAGCTCTGGCATGTCTATTTGTTATATTAATTTATTAATTATTAATTATTAATTATTTGTCTTGTGTAAGTGTTTATACTAATCAACTTGTTTGTTTTAACAAGAGAGAATTACATGTGGGAATGCATAAGTGTGCTGTTTAACAATAATGTGCATGTTTTCATGTTTAAACGTTGCTGAGTGCTGTTTATTTTTAAAGCACGAAACGCTTTTCGAATTAATGCTTTTCTATGTTGCAAGAGCTAGATAATTGCATACACATAAGGGTATTAGTGGGGTTAACACTGTTCAATCACTATGCTGTGGTAACGTTGTTTTTGTTTCTTTTAATTAAGATGGTCTATTGTGGCCTATTGTGGCCTAAACAAAGATGGCCGATATGTGAAACCTGGCCTCGAGTAGAATCTGTGACGAGAGAGAGCCTTGCTGAATATGGTCCTGAAGTCAGCTGACCACAGTCCTTGCTTTGCCTGGTTGAAATTTTCCGTGAGGACAGCAGCAGTTTTGGGCGATCTCCAAATGAAATGAAGCGTCCTTGGCAGCTTTGGGAAACAAAGGAGCTTTAAAGAAAGACTCTGAACTGTGATCTCATTGCAGAGGAGACGTGGAAATTACACGATACAAATGTATTTTTTGGTTCCTGTTCCGTTATATTTATTTTTTGATTTTTCCTGAGCGGAGATTTTCAAATGTAGCGATGCTACATCCTTTCCTTCTCGCTTTGCTCAGAGGTTTGACGGAAGAAGTTAATACAAATTATGTTTTCCTTTGTTCAACTTGCTATAAGAATTGTTAGCCTAGAGAGGGTTTTTGCCACTTGCCATTTGCCTTTTGCCGCGTTCCGAATCTGCGTTGGTGAGGATCGTTGCTGAGAGGACTTCGTCTTGAGAGACTTTACCGAGAGACTTGTCCTGACCCGTTCTGACATTTAGCTAGAATAGGTAACTATGAGAAAAATGATTTATTCTGATTGATTTTCTTTGACTAATTTTAGATAAAGCAATATAATTTTGAATATGGTGTTGGTTATTATTTCTTGTCAATTATTGAGTATCCTATTTTGATTATTATTGTATAGATTGTTTAGATTATGTTTAAGGCAGCCTCAATAACCAGATCTTATCGACCCCGATATAGATGCAGGGTGTTTAGGAGTTTTCTTTCCATAGGTTATTGCTGGTAGAGTATTTGAGCGTATGTTAGTGAAATGGGCCCTAGTGTATGAAGAATGTATGTGCGTGTAACTGTGAGATTACTTTATCCGTGGAAGTAGGGATATTATATACACCCTGATCTCTATCAAAGGCGTGCCAACGGCGCGCCCGCTGCGCGCGTGTGCTGCGCGGCCTCCATAAGAGGGGCTGAGGGAGGGAGGGGCAGCTGGGAGGCGGGAGCGGGGTGGCGAATGGGATGCTTGGGGGGCGGGGCCCCAGGGGAGCAGCGGCGGGAACCAGGCAGCGAGGGGAGGGGGGCGGGGGAAAAATACCGGCGGGAATTGGCAGGAATCGGCGGGAATCGGCGATCGGGCGAGCAGGGAGTGGGAGTCAGGATCAGGTAGCGGGCAAACCAGAGCGGCACTCAGGGGGGCAGCGCAGTGGCTGGGGAGCGACCTAGCAGGGCAAGGTACCGATATAAGCTAAGGTGTTTCTGGCTCACGATAATCATTCGGCTTCATCTTATGTTGACAGCTGACAAAGATAAATAGAGAATATTATGAATGATTGTTTGTGGAATGGGGGCGCATGGTAGGCAGGCAGGGCTTTTTCTGACATCTGATAGCTCACCTTTGGGGGTGTTTTTTTTTCCCAATTGGTCGGTGGGGTGGGTGGTGTTTTTTGTTGTGGGATAAACAGTGTATTCATTTTCGAAGGATTGGAAATAAAAGTAGAAGACAAGTGGTTAACATCTGACAAATTAAAAGTATAATCAGTTAGGATCCAGAAGGAACTGAAGCAAAACTATTATTTATGTCAGAAAATAATACTCATTAACTAGTTTTTAATTCTTATATATACACATTTGTGGGTATTGACCTGGAACTTTTGTGATTTAAATAGCCCCCTTAAACGCTGATTAGTAAAAGAAGAAATTACTGCACACAAACCACAGATTGCATGTACTGGTTAAAATTCTTATAGCATATAAGCACAACAGCAATTGGGTAATAAGTTGATTACGTGTACAACTCAACAGATATTTGTTTGGGGTGTGGCCGTACTCTGCCAAAAGACACTACAGGCTAAAGTCCATAATACTGCTCCTGGTCCATGTGGCTGGTGCTGTATCTCACAAATACAAGTTCAGGGTCTGATTTCCATCATATGTGAAGTATATTGTTCAAATACTGTTGAAGCACAAATATTTGACCATCTGAATCTTGAGCGAGCTACCTGGAAAGGTCAGGTGATTGCACACAGGGATTTTAACTGTTTTAGGAATTATACAGTAGATTTGATTCCACCAATAATAGGGATAGTCCCCGCATGATCAGGCCAGGCAAGCTATAACACATATCTTGAGCGTCCATGGTCTTGTAAATATACAGAGAAACTTGGAGGAAGGTAACCCTGGTTACACATATTACTCAGCCCCTCATAGACACTATTCGAGACTAAATTTGATTTTGTCGGCACAAGATATTATAGTTTGGGCAAAAATCCAGCTATGTCCTAAAATAACTTTAGATTATTAGCCTCTGGTTATCACAGTTAAAATCATCCTGCAGAATAATGAAAAAAGGGCAATATTGTTGCCCTTATGATTCTGTGCATTTTATCCCTGCTAACCAGTGCTAAAGTGCTTAACGTGGTAGAATTGGCTTCTAATTGCCACATTTATTTACTTTTAACTCCCTAATAAATGGGTTCTACACGTACCCAGTGCCTGTAAGTTAAATGCTACTGGTGGGTCTGCAGTGCTGACTGTGCAACCCATGTATTTACAACTTTAAACTTGTCTCAGACCATCCATTGCAGCCTGTGTGTGCAGTTTAAAACTGCCATTTAGACCAGATAAAATACACCTTTTTTGCCATGTCCCAACCTTTCTTTTTAATACACGTAGAACACCCCTAGGGTAGGCCCTAAACAGCCCAGAGGGCAGGGTGCAGTGTATTTAAAAAGTTGGACATGTACTTTAAAGTTTTAAATGCCCAGCTAGTGAAAACCCCCTAAATTCATTTTTCATTGCTGCAGGGCCTACCTCTCCCCTAGGATAATATTGGGTTTCCTTATTACATTTAATAAGGAATATCTTTCAATTGGGAGCAGATAGACAGATTGTGCTTGGGATTTAAAGATTTGTAATTTAAAGCCCTCTTTAATGATAAAGTCGGATTTTAGGTCACAATTCTGAAAGTTGCACTTTTAGAAAATTGGCATTTTCTTGTCCTTACCATTTGGTGCCTGCAGCCTGCCACTGGGTTACATGACTAGGTGTAGCTTGCAGTTGGTCCTTGTGTATTGCTCCCAAACAGTGAGACAAAGGGTAGGTAGGTGTTGGCAGGATTGGCCACTCTGACTTAATGAGGGGGCAGAGCTGTCATCCACCATACTTGCACAGCTCAAAGGCCCTGCCTGAACACACTCACAAAGGGTTTGTCACTAGTCTTTTGTGCCCCCTGAGAAGCTGGGGTAAGGGGAGGGAGGAAGGGGATGTCTGACACATCAGGAGGCATAAAAACCTCCAGAATCTTCTGCTACTTCAAGGTGGGCACAGGTATAAATAATGGCCCCTCAACCCAACTCTTCAGTGCACATCTGGCCCTGTGGAAGATTCAAAAGAGGGATTGCTGTGCTGCTTTGCTGCAAGAAGAGCTTCCATTCTGCTGTCCTGTTATGCTGCCATGCTGGCCTCCTGCCTGGGTGAAAAGGACTGTGCCTGCATCTAGAACCCAGGAATTCCAGATTGAATCCAAGTTTAAGCTTGCTGGCCTCCCGATCAGAAGCCTCAGGGACAGAACAGGCGGTCTCGATCTGGCTCCCAGCACCTGGACTCTGCCAACTGTGAGCCATGCCCTCCCAAATGATGCCACCCCAGTCCTGGACCCTTGGAAGTGGGCTTGAAGGTGCTCTGCCAGCCCAACTGTGGTACCAGCAGAACTGATGCATCACCTCCCAAAATCTCTGCATCAAAGTCCCTGCGCCGCACATCGCCTCACCAAACTTCACATCGGGACCACTGCGTGACGCATACACTCAATAGAGCACATCAAAAATGAGGCTGTCTGTTTTGGTGCTCTATCAGGTTATAAACTTAATACTCATAATATGCAGGTCATCCTCAATTATGCATTAGTGGATAACAATGAATGTGTCCCTGATTGTGCAATATATCTTGGTATTAAGATCACCAGTCAGGCCAATAATATTGTACGCTCAACTATGAAGAATTACTGAAGTAATGCACAATCCAACTTCATCTTTGGCAAGTACCCCCTGTCGTTGTTATTGGGCAAAGCAATGTCGCGAAAATAATCTTTGAAAATTCGGAACAGCCAAGGAAAAGAAAGAAGGAAGAGCATTTTGTTTGTACCAGGGATGAAAAACTTGGGGTGCACAAAATGTGCGTAATTTGCTGCATCCACAATGGTTGTGACAATGCATTTTAAGCTCGGAAAATAGAGCTAAATACAAAACAACACTAACAGCAGCGCTCAAGCTCACTAACATAGTTGTTTTGTGCATATTTTATCCCCCAAAATACTCTTAATTACTAAAGCAGGCGTAGTTGCGTAGTTATTGGTAATCCTGCATCAAAGAGTAATGTGGATTTACTGTAATACTTCATAACTCCGGCATAATTAAATATACTCCCAGGCCTATGTTCTATAAAATTGGATATTTGGTCCATAAGTATCATTTCTTTCAGGGAAAATGTTTTGACGCTCCTTAAAAGACAGACCAGAGGCAAGGGTTTCCCTTCCAACCTACTCAGAGTGTTTTAGACAAAGCACATTGTTTGACAAGTGGTACCTCGGAAACTTCCAGGGTGCCACTCTCATTGTTAGCATTCATTGATTCTGATGGTTCTGGTGGTTTTATAGATACTTAGGGGCATATTTACAAGAGAACGGTGGAGTGCAATGTTAAGCCAAAATTGCTAACGCTGCACTCCGCCTTTTTGAAAATGCAGGGATGTGCCGTTTTTACAAGAGTGCAGCGAACCCCTGCATTTCTCCTAGCACTGGAGCTAAACTTAGCTGCCTAGCACCAACGCAGGCACGCTTGCACCATAGTGCAAGGATGCCTGCATTGCAGGGAAGATTGTTTATGTGCAGGAAGGTGTCCCTTCCGGCACATAAACAATCAGTAATAGCGATTTGTAACTTCTATGCGTGCTGCTTTATGCAGAACACATAGAAGTTGCAACTCGTCATTTTTAAATGATTGTTTATCTACAGGAAGGGACACCTTCCTGCACATGAACAATCATTAGTGGTGATTTGCTGTTTCTATGTGTGCTGCAGAATGCTGCATACATAGAACCAGCAAAACCGAGGAGAAATTAATAATTTCTCCTTGTTTTGCCAAGTTAAGACCAGGTCTCCCCTAGTCTTTTTTTTGGGCGCTGCCTCCTATTTCTGCCACTCTTGTAAATAGGGGTAATCATCAAAAAGCAATGGGATTTGCAGTGTGGCCCTTAGTACCAAGGTGGCCTTAACCCCCGTTAAGTAGCTTAATGCCGCCTTGTAAATAAGGTGAAGGGCTTATTGCAATCAGAACGTCACAAAAAGTGAAGTTCTGGTGGCAATGAGCTCTTGTAAATATGTCCCTTAATTTCATTATGAAACACAGATTTTAAAGACAAAGAATGAAGAGGGGAAGACCATTAGGAGCATAGATGATAATCCTCTCATCTCTAGGGCTGTATGCTCTGACACTCAACCCATTCGCTTGGAAACTTAAAATGGCCATTAAGAAGAGTTGAGGTTCGACTCAAGTGACCTACCATAATTCCCTGTGACTTTAGAAAGAGCTTGGTTGACTCTTGCGTACACTGGTCTCAACATATAAAATTGAGCTTGGAATGATGTCAACAACATTATTTCCTTTGCAGGTTGCCACAGAAACAAATATACCAGCCATTGATGTGTTTTTTCAGTGGTACTTGAAGTGGACCTCACATCTGAGGGATATTCAGAATACAAAGATGTGAGAAAGTTGTGACTAAAGTTCCATCCCATTTGCCATTGTATCTGCGCTATTGAGCTTCTCGGAGCAGAAGTTCTGCATGGGATAATGTATCCCTTAACCCTACATGAAGTTCTGCATGGGATAATGTATCCCTTAACCGTACATGAAGATAAAGTACTTTAAGAATGGCTAGATGAAATTTTGAAAATTGGTTTCGAATTGTGCCATTATAGTTAAGACCAGGTTTCCATTGGAAAAGCATTTCTTGATTTGTCTATATTTTCAGTGCTGGTTGACAAATCTTACCGAAATGTTCCCAAAAAAGTGCTCCATTAATTTTAGTTGTGCATGGAAAGTTTTGGGGCAATCTGTCAAGCGGGGGCCGATAAAAAGTGGGGGGGGCAAAAAACGGAATTTCCCATGTTGATTACAATAGGGATTTAGAACACAACTGCAGTTCGAACTGCCGGACACAACTATACCAATTTGGCAGAAAGCTAGCTCTTGGTCCCAAAAGAGTGCTTTTTGTTATTTGGGGTAAATACGTTCAGTAGTTTTGGAGTTATTAAAAGAAAAACAAATTTGAATATATAGGGACGCAACCCTTCTCCGAATCCTCCCGATCTCGGCCAGAGATATGATTGGCTGCCAATACTTTAACCGGTCACAGCCGAATCTCCGCAAAAAATTTAACAAGCGCGACCCCCACGGACACGAAAGTGAAACAGTACTCGTGCATGCAGAGCGTTTGCCTTGCGGGAAATGAGCAGCTCCATTACAAACAAATGCCACCGCTGCTCGCTTCTGCAAGGCAAACGCTCTGCATTCACATTTTTTTTAAAATCACTTTTGTTGGTTCCGATTGCATGCTGGTGATGTGGATGTTGTATGCGTAATGGTTGAAAATAGGTGTATGCCTCAATAAAAGGTCCCCAAAGGGATCTTTGTTTTTGACAGAAGTGTATATATATACACATACATATATATAAAGGCATATGCATATATATGCATATATATACATATTCACTGAAAAAACAATAGGTTTCAGGGGTGTTATAGTTAGCTGGACTTTTCACTTGTACAAAACCATTGAAATTCCCCCGTTATAGTTAGTTCAGCTAACTATAACTCGCGCGCCCGCAATGCACTGCTGATGACGTCACATATTACATCACTCATGACATGGTCAGTGACATCACTCATGACATCACTGATGACATCTCAAATGACATCACTGATGCCAATGGTTTTGTACAAGTGAAAAGTCCAGCTAACTATAACACCCCTGAAACCTATGTTTTTTTCAGTGAATTTCTGAGGTTTTTTAAATGCTAATTCCTAACTATAACGTGCCTGAAACCTATGTTTTTTCTGTGAATTTCAAAGGTTTTTAAATGCTAATTTCTAACTATGCCTACAGAGATAGGACATGTGAAGAAAAAATGCACAGAAAGAAAAAAACAGAAGTGCAGAAAGAAGCAACAGAAGTCCTCAAAGACGAAGAAAAGTGCAGGAAGAAGGATAACGTGCAGAAAGAACAAAAAGAAGAGCAAAAAGAATCCTTGTTGCAAAATCATCCTGTACCTTCAACTTTTCAGATGGATACTGGTGGTAACTGAGTCTGACTAACCAGTCCTAGAGCCAGTGCTATGTTAAAAGACACTTAGAATACAGTGAAAACACCTACATACACTAGGGAACATTATGCGTTGGGGTCCCCCTGTGATTAGCATGACCTCCTCTGTAAGCCCCTAGTATATAATAGGGCAGGGGGATTAAAACTACCTCTTAAAACAGGCCACAGGGCGTTTTTGCACACGTTAACTCAGGCCCCGTCCCCTCCCGTCACCACTGTGTAAACACGCCCTGTGTCCGTTTTTAGTTGGGAGATTAAGTTCATTTTAATCCTGAGGGTCCCTAGGGTCCAACTAGCCCACTAGGTACCTCCAGTAAGTGTCACAGAGCTGCGTTGCAGAGAGGTGTAAAAAGTGGCACGGCCTGGACCACCTCTCTGCAATGCAGCTCAGTGGCGCTTACTGGAAGCACTTGGTGGGCTAGTTAGCCCCCAGGGGCCCTCAGTATTGAAGGGAAAGTATATCCCCAATTTAAAACGTGCCATAGTGCGTGTTTGCACACGTCACCTCAGGCCCCGTCCCCTCCCTTCACCACTGTGTAAACGCGCCCTGTGGCTGTTCTAAGTTGAGAGATTAAGTCCCCTTGAATCCTAAGGGTCCCTAGGGTCAAACTAGACCACTAGGTACCTCCAGTAAGCACCACAGAGCTGCGTTGCAGAGAGGTGTAAAAAGGGGCTTGGCCTCAGAACACCTGTCTGCAGCGCAGCTCCCTGGCGCATACTGGAGATGCCTGTTGGGCTAGTTGGCCCTCAGGGACCCTCAGTATTGAAGAGGAATTAATTCCCCAACTTACAACTCGCCAGGGGGCGCGTTTGCAGATTGCTGCAAGGAGGGGGCGTGGCCTCCGGCATGATGCCAGTCTTTTATTTATTTTAATTTTTTAAGAAGGGGGGATCTGTGGTTCCCCTTCTTATTCTAATTTATTGGCCCTGGTGACCCCATCCCCCAGGGCCTGTCTCCTAATTATATTTTTTTGACCCCAATCCCCAGGGCCGGCCACTGTTTTTTATTATTTTTAAAAAATATATATTTATAGACACACCTAGGACATGCTGGACAAACCGTACGTACCTATCACCATGACGATTTACGTGATATTCATTAAAAGGCGACTATGCATACAATGAATCCACGTGGAATGTATTTACACCACTAGTGAAGCTCTGACATGTCTGATGCCCTACCGTGCCTAATCCCGGTAGACACCCTTGTCGTTTATTTAAACAAACATGGGTAGCTATTGACGGGCACATTTAATACACATGCACACCAAGCCATTCAAAGGGGATTTGACAAAAATTCGACCAAAACTATGCAAGAAACCCCCCTCACGGTTAATATAACACACATCCACTGCCGGATGTGTAATACTTTTTATTTTACTCTCTGGAAAGGGGACGAACATCACTTGAGAGTCACAGCGCGCTCCTGGCAGAGCCCAATGCTGTGTTACAACCACCATTGCCTGCCGAGTGCCACACACCTCTGTGTTGTATTCCACCAGCTAGTGCATATGCTATGACACTCTCTAGCCCATGTGCACTGTAACACCACCCCGTGAATATGTCATGCCACACTTGTCTTCACACAGTTATATTGCCCCATCTAACGTGCCTTCCTCAATGCCTATGTTATAACGCACAGTGCTATGCCATACATATTACAATCTGGGATCCATATCTTTGTCACAGTGCATATGCAACGTTACACTCCCCAGCACATATTTTATATTACAACTTTAGAGACTAGTTAGGTTACACAACACTGCCCTGTGCATATTACACTCCAAGGCGCATATCGCATAGCACGCGCTAGTGCCTGTGCTATCTCGCGCTCTCCAATGAATCTGTCATTGCGCACAATGTATTGCATATTATATTTCACGCCCGGTTCATCTTATATCACACTTTTTGGTGCATAGTTTATACCATACACCATATCTAGTTTTCATTTTCAACCGTGCTCTCAGGACTATGTTCTATATAACACTGTGTTCACCTACCCTTTTCACGGGCATTACATTTTGCGATAGGGGGTGGAGGGTCAGGGGGTGTTTCTGCCAAGTGAGCCCGGAGTCACAGTCACAAACGTCCTCTTCTTCCTGAATAAAAGTGAGATTATGCTGCATACTTGTTCATATTTTAAGTAGTTCGCACAGACACACGTTTTAAAAACAATAAAGTTCCTAATACCCGCCTTCTCTGAACAGTTAGCTTGCTGCCCCATCCCCCTCCTCCCTATCCTCTGTTGTGTGAATCCATGGACTAGCCTCCCCCCTCCTGCCATGCATGGTCTGATGTGCTGCCACTGCCCTCAATTTAGTATGATGTACCAGTCCACTCCTCCTGCCCTCCATTGCCCAATTCTATACCCCATCATTGACCTCCTGCTTAAACTCTGTGCTTAGCTTGCTGCCCCTATTCTCCTTCCCCCTGCCCTCAAATGTCTTTGTGCATGACCCTGCTCCATCCTTTTTGCCCACCATGTTCCATGGACCTGCCACTCCTATCTACTCTGAGTGTTCTGTTGAGCTGCCACTCCCCTCCCACCTGCCTAGCATTGTCAGATGACTGTAACCTGTCCCTGCCACCTCCACCCTGCCTGTCCACATGCCATGCCCCTCCACTTCCTCCTGTCCTACAAGGTCCATTGTACTGCCACACCCTTCTGCCCTCCCTGGTCTGTTGTGCTGCAACTGCTCCTCCTGCCTGCCCCATGCGGTCTGTTGTGAGGCCCCTTCCCCTGAACTTTCTTGTCTGTGCACAGGTCCTGACCCTCCCTTCTATCCTCCATCGTCCTTTGTGCATGCCCCTGCACCCTCCTTCTTGCCCATCATAGCCATTGTGCTGCCACTAACCCTCCCACTTGCCATGCATGGTCTTCTGTGCTGCCATGGCCCCTCCCACCTTCCCTGTGTGGTCTGTGTGTATGCCATCACAGTCTCACTGTTGCTCTTCATGGTGTGTCTTGCTTCTAGTGCCCATCCTGCCTGACCTCCATGGCTATCTTGCTGCTCCTGCCCCCTTGCCCCCAGCCCTCTGTTTACATGTGCAGACCCCTACTCCCTCCCTCCTGGCTTGTCTGTTCCATTGTAATGCCCCTGATCCGTCCCTCCTGCCCTTTATGGTCTGTTATGCTGCAGCTTTCTCTCCTGTCTGTCCATTATGGTCAGCTAGCTACCATTGCCTCTTGCCCCTCTGTTCTCTGTTGTCCATGTGCATGGTCCTGTCCCCTCCCTCTTGCTTTCTATGGATTGTTGTGCTGCACTCCTGTCCCGCATGCCCTGTGTGGTGTATTGTGCTGCTGCAAACCCTGATGCCTGCCCTGCAGGGTCAGTTTGGTGCACCTCTCCATGTCCCTCCTGTCCTCTGTTATCCAAGTCCATGTCCCTACCCCATTTCCTTTCATGATCCAATGTACCATACTTGCGAACATTTTGAACTTGGTAAGAGGGAGATTTTGAAAAAAAACTGGGGTATTGATTTTCCCCTTTGAGTTACATTGAAAAAGAGGAGATTGTAGACAGGAGACAGATCAAATAAAGCCCTTTGAACTTAAAAACATTGGATGTTTCCTGGCTGAATCGGGTCTGTTTGCATGTATGGTTGTACTACCATTGCCTCTTCCTTCTGCCCACAATGGTCTATTACATTGCCACAGCCACTCTTGCAAGTCCTGTATTGTTGGTTTGTTGCCCCTGCCCCCCTTTCCACTGCCCTCCATAGTCTGTTGTGCTGCCACGGCCCTTCCTGCCTGCTCAGTGTGGTTAAATTGTTGCCTTTGCACCCTCCTACCTGCCTTAAATTTTCAGAGTCCGTGCCCCTGGCCTCTGCCTCTCAACAGTATCCTAATGAACAACTAGATTGCTAACATTCTATATTTATTTTATTACAAAAGTGTGGAACGCCTGACGTCATCTTGATGCAATCAAAACTGTAATACCTAGAGCATTTCCTTTAGAAATTACATATATGAGAGGGTCTTATTGGCATCAAAATTATGGTTAGTGCTCTAAAAGACTAAAATAAGGACATATTTTCTGAGTTTTCAAATAGCGACAAAGCACTTTTAAATTATTTGTTATCTTTATGTTTTTTTATCCAGTCGACCACTTGATTAAATGTTGCACTTAGGGGAGAGGATGTGGTGTTACTTCCAGAACTGCAGACTTTGCATCTGGGGAACCAGGTTGGAGTTTCTGCTTCAGCTCGACATTCTGTGATTCTGGTCAAATCACTTAGTCTCCCCATGTCTACAACCAAAATGAATTTGTTCTTGTGTGATGTAACCAATGCTCATGTAAAGCACTCCCATACCTGACAAGTCTGCACTATATAACACTGCAAAAACACAAAATAATAAGTGTTTTGCACACTTCTGTCATTGGGCTATATTTGGGCTACATCTGGGTGATTTTGGGCTACATTTGGGCTCTTTTGTCTCCGGTGGCCATCTTGGGAGATTTATTTGTTATGAAGTTTCCTCATTTCCTCATGTACTGCAGTCTCCTCAGTAGGAAATGCTTTCAGTTTTTTACTTTGATTCCATCATGAAGGTATTCAGATATGTCACACATTTGCCATAAATTCTGAAAGTTAGTACTCTAGTTGCTCATTAGATCACTGTAGTAAAACTACTGTTCACCATGGAAGTCTGCTCCTGGTATTAAAACTGCATGTTTCAGTCTGCATGTCAGAATTTTTTAATGAAATAGAAGAGGATTTGAGAAGTCACTCAAAATGTGCCCTCATTTTCTTTCTTCAACATTAATCATAATTGCTATGGCAAAATGAACCCCCTCATTGTGTTCCTTTTTAAATTAAATGTTTTAAGTGTTACCAGTTTATTCCAATCAAGATGGCTTCAGGTGTGCCATACTTTTGTCATAATGAAGACAGTAAGCGCTCTAGTTGTTTTTAAGAACTCTCTGGGACATTCTGTCATTGGGCTATACTTGGGCTACATCTGGGTGATATTTGGGCTATATTCGGGCTCTTTTGTCTCTGGTGGCCATCTTGGGAGACTTATTTGTTATGAAGTTTCCTAATTTCCTCATTTACTGCAGTCTCCTCAGTAGGAAATACTTTCAGTTTTTTACTTTAATTCCATCAAGAAGGCATTCAGATGTGTCAAACATTTGCCATAAATTCAGAATGTTAGCACTCTTTTTGCTCATTAGATCACTGTAGTAAAGCTACTGCTCACCAGGGAAAACTGCTGCTGGTATTGAAAGTGCATGTTTCAGTCTGCATGTCAGAATTTTTTAATGAAATAGAAGAGGATTTGAGAAGTCACTCAAAATGTGCCCTAATTTTTCTTTCTGCAGCACTAATCATACTTTTTATGGAAAAATGAACCCCCCCCCATTTTGTTCCTTTTTAAATTAAATGTTTTAAGAGTTACCACTTTAATCCAAGCAAGATGGCTTCAGGTGTGCCATACGTTTATCATAAGTAGGACTGTTGGCGCTCTAGTTGTTCTTTGGAACACTCTGGGAAGCTGCAGTAGAACTCAAAGGAATCAACTGACAGTCTCTGCCCTTGTTGGATGTACATGTCAGACTTCATTCTCACATGACTGAGAAAGATAATGTGAATTTACAGAAAATAAGCTCTCAGTTTAGCTTATAGATCACCTTCCAAACCTCTGTGGGAAAAGCATGAGAAAATATTTTTCTCTCAATCATGATATCCCAGCAGAAGGCTTTTTCACATGGTGAAATCACCTTAGAACATACCACAATTCCTAAAATGAGTATGGTACCATCAACAATTGATTTATAATGTATCTAAAGTCTTAAAACCTTCTATTAACTGCAATGCTTTTTAATGAGGTGCTATCATGTATATTGGTCCCAAGATTGCTGCCAACACTTCTTGGATGAAGTGCTGACAGCCAATCAGATCTCAGGATGAGATGTGTGGTTAGGCTCCGCCCACATATATATATGATTTTACTTTAGATTTTCTCAGGAACTACTGAACAGATTGACACCAGACCTGCAAAAGGCACATCCCTGAGCTGAGGACTACCTCTCTGCCAAATTTCAAGTAATTCTGTTCAGCCGTTCGGGCTGTACCTTGGACTAAAGGTCCCTATGGAAAATTGCATGGGGAAAATGCGTTTTGGGACCCCCTTTTTTCTCAGCCCCCGCTTGACGAATCCCCCCGAGACTTTCAGGGTAGGAGCGGAGCGGAGCGCCCCACCTATTTTGAAAATTTCACGAGGATTCGTCAACCGGCGCCAAAGTTATTCCAAATAGAATGTTGCGGATTTCCTATGGAAACACGGTCCTAACCATAACTATCTACTGGCGACCGCCAGTAGATAATATATATAAGTGGATATGTGTGCGCGTAGAGATAGGTGGAGAGAGAGGTAGAGAGAGAGAGGTAGAGGGGTAGCGTTAGAGGTAGAGAGGTAGAGGGAGGTAGAGAGAGAGGTAGGTAGAGTGGTTGATAGTAGAGAGTGAGTAGTAGAGAGTGAGTAGTAGAGAGTAGTAGAGAGTGAGTAGTAGAGAGTGAGTAGGAGTGAGTAGCAGAGAGTGATTAGTAGAGAGTCATTAGTAGCGAGTGAGTAGTAGAGAGTCAGCTGTAGAGAGTGAGTAGTAGAGAGTGAGTAGTAGAGAGTGAGTAGTAGAGAGTAGTAGAGAGTGAGTAGAGAGTAGTAGGGAGTAGTAGAGACAGAGTAGTAGAGAGTGAGTAGTAGAGAGTAGTAGAGGGTGGGTAGTAGAGAGTGAGTAGTAGAGAGTAGTAGAGAGTGAGTAGTAGAGAGTAGTAGAGAGTGGGTAGTAGAGAGTGAGTAGTAGAGAGTAGTAGAAAGTGAGTAAAGAGTAGTAGAGAGTAGTAGTGAGTAATAGAGAGTAGTAGAGAGTGAGTCGTAGAGAGTAGTAGAGAGTAGTATAGAGTGAGTAGTAGAGTGAGTAGTAAAGAGAGAGTAGTAGAGAGTAGTAGAGAGTGAGTAGTAGAGAGTAGTAGAGAGTGAGTAGTAGAGAGTAGAGTATGTAGAGTAGAGAGTAGTAGAGATTGACTAGTAGAGAGTGAGTAGTAGAGAGTAGAGAGTAGGTAGAGTAGAGAGTAGTAGAGAGGAGTAGAGATTGAGTAGTAGAGAGTGAGTAGTCGCGAGTGAGTATTAGAGAGTAGAGAGTAGGTAGAGTAGAGTAGTAGAGAATGAGTAGTAGAGAGTGAGTAGTAGAGAGTGAGTAGTAGAGAGTAGTATAGAGTGAGTAGTAGAGAGTAGTAGAGAGTGAGTAGTAGAGAGTGAGTAGTAGAGAGTAGTAGAGAGTGAGTAGAGAGTAGTAGAGAGTGAGTAGCAGAGTGAGTAGTAGAGAGAGAGTAGTAGAGAGTAGTAGAGAGTGAGTAGAAGATAGTAGAGAGTAGGTAGAGTAGAGAGTAGTAGAGAGTGAGTAGTGTAGAGTAGTAGAGAGTGATTAGAGAGTAGTAAAGAGCAGTAGAGAGTAACAGAGAGTGAGAAGTAGAGTGAGTAGTAGAGAGAGTAGTTGAGAGTAGTAGAGAGTGAGTAGTAGAGAGTGAGTAGTAGAGAGTAGAGAGTAGGTAGAGTAGAGTAGTAGAGAGTGAGTAGTAAAGAGTGAGTAGTAGTAAGTGAGCAGTAGAGAGAGAGTAGTAGAGAGTGAGTAGTATAGAGTAGAGAATAGTAGAGAGCAGTAGAGAGTAGTAGAGAGTATTAGTGAGTAGTAGAGAGTAGTAGAGAATGAGTAGTAGAGAGTAGTAGAGTAGAGAGTAGTAGAGAGTGAGTAGAGTAGAAGAGAGTGAGTAGTAGAGAGACACTAGTAGAGATAGAGAGTAGTAGAGAGAGAGTAGTAGAGAGTAGAGAGTAGTAGAGTTAGTAGAGAGTAGAGAGTAGTAGAGAGTGAATAGAGAGTAGAGAGTAGTAGAGAGTGGTAGAGAGTGAGTAGTAGAGAGTGAGTAGTAGAGAGTAGGTAGAGAGTGAGTAGTAGAGAGTGAGTAGTAGAGAGAGAGTAGTAGAGAGAGAGTAGTAGAGAGTGAGTAGTATAGAGTGAGTAGAGAGTAGTAGAGAGCAGTAGAGAGTAGTAGTGAGTAGTAGTGAGTAGTAGAGAGTGAGTAGTAGAGAGTAGTATAGAGTGAGTAGTAGAAAGTGAGTAGTAGAGAGTAGTAGAGAGTGAGTAGTAGAGCATAGTAGAGAGTGAGTAGAGTAGTAGAGAGAGAGTAGTAGAGAGAGAGTAGTAGAGAAAGAGTAGTAGAGAGTTAGTAGAGAGTAGTAGAGAGTGAGTAGAGAGTAGATAGTAGTAGAGAGCAGTAGAGAGTAGTAGAGAGCAGTAGAGAGTGAGTAGTAGAGTGAAAGTAGTAGAGAGAGAGTAGTAGAGAGACAGGCTCTGAAGATGAAAACACGCCTCTGTCTCCGAGGGACATCTGTGTCACTGCCCCAGAGCAGCAGCTCTAAAATAAAAGAGCGGAAGTGAAAGCACAGCGAGGCCAACAAAGGGAGGAGCAGGGCTGCTTAATGGATCGGGGAGGAGATGGAAGGGGGGGTATTCTTTCACTGAGCACAACTGTGCCTTGGCTGGGGTTTGCACTGAAAACAATTCCTAAGGACTCATCTATAGATTGGAGGGGTCTGAAACTGCTTTTGTTTCTGAAACAAAATCTAAATGCGGAGTAGTAGCACCCGGAAGAATTTCCTCCCCCACATGGATAGCCGGAAAATTCAGCCGATCATTGTACTCCGAATTAAGACTATCCTCCTGAACTTGGAGGATGTCTAGTTCCCTCCAAACTCTAAATGAAGCCCATCGAGATGTGAGTAGTGCTCAAGCAACTGAGGCCAATTACAGGTACAAAAAGCCCCAAAACAGGCAGCAATCGAAAGCATGCAAGGGGCGCAGAAACGGACACTCTTCGCCTACTACAGGCGAGCCAACGTGCCACGCTGGGAGTCGGCAGGAGGGCAGACGTGGTGGGTAACACTCACACGAGAAGAGACAGAAGGAGGATATGCGCAAACATTGGCAAAAAAAACCCAGGATGGTTGCAGGTAGTAAGCTGTAGAATCCTCCAGGGGGTGCTCCACTGCTGGTATTCTATTCATGACTGGAAAGCACTAGGGACCGGAACGGCAACAAGTCGCTATAGTACCCCCAGGGGCACCCCGCTTTCCCCCCTCCCCCAAATTAGGTTACCCAATGAAAACACAAGAAACAGTTGTAAGTGGGTAACAAATGCTGCAGGTTTATTACATAATTCCAGTATATGTAATGGGTGGGTTATCTTACGGGCGATCCAAGGGCAGGCGACCATCTACTTCACCTGCCCGCCTGATGAGCCGGGCAGCGCGGGAACGACCCGCAAGTGCTGCCCCCCAGTGATTCTTTTACGATCACGTGCCGTTGAAATTCTACTCACACCCCCCCTCTCGGGGCGGAGCGTCGCATAGCAAGCCCCCGGTTGTTCAGGCCCACAACCGCCCGCAGGACTAGCGGGGCGCCGACCGGCTTCCGGGACCTCTCTGGAGGCTCCTCGTTTTGGCTCAGGCACCACGTGGTGCCGCGCAGAGGTACCCTTTGTACCGGCCTGCTTCCAGATCGCCCTGTAACTCCACCTGCAACGAAAAGGAAAACATTACAACGCTCAGGAAAACACCCCCCCCAACCACGCCTACGCCGGGTAAGCGGTAGGGAGGGAAAGGCGAGGTGGGCGACAAAAGAGGTCGCCAGTGAGGGTGGGGGAAGGCTAAATAGCCTCCCCCTCACACCTGGGCCCGGAAGTGACGCGCATTGCGCGTCACTTCCGGCCCTGACACGGAAGGGGGGCACCAGTCTGTGTCCCTGCCCCCCCCCGAAGGGAGGGAGTGGGGAGGGGTGACCGGGGCCCCGGGGCCACTAAGGCGCCGACCGCCGAGTGGCCCCCTGCGGGGGCTGCGGTCAGCGGCATAGTACCCCCAGGGGCACCCCGCTTTCCCCCCTCCCCCAAATTAGGTTACCCAATGAAAACACAAGAAACAGTTGTAAGTGGGTAACAAATGCTGTCGTACTTTAATCTTTGTTACCGCGTAGGGAACAGGGCCCTACCCCTGTCTATCTTGGTATTAGCAAACCGCAAATGGTAAATGCGGCATGTACGAGTGCTTTATATATCGTTCTAGCTATGAATGCACTGTGTACACGTTATTCTGCTTCACTACGCGGGTTCCATTTTGGAAGCAGTGGCCATCTTGTCATTGCCCTCACATAGGCTATAATGGAGTAAATACGGGCCTCACAGTACATGGGCTTCTCCTCTGACTTCTCTGTGACCTGGGCAGCTGGCTCTGCTGCCCCAGGTCAAACCGGTCTCACGAGCTCCCCTTCCTCCGTCCACCTGTGATTAGCATCAGGGCTTGACCCATCATAAAACCCTTTCATTCTACACAACCCTCCGGCTAATCTCTTTCACACCTGCTTGTTCCTGCTTTATGACTTGTTTCCCAAAACAGGAGATGCTCATGTTTATTGGGGGGTCTATTGACATCCGATGTGGGATCTGAACCTTACTGTGTAAATCATTGTGGGCTGGCCGAACTGGAATGTGGGATGGTCATCATGACTCTGCTTTTTCGTTTGTAATGTATACTTGTAATGGCCATATCATAAACCTAGGAATGTATGCTTGAGGCAAGAAAAAGGGTATTTAAGGTGAAGTCCGTTCCTATGATTTTCAGCAGTCTCCTGAGAACATACACGCTGTTGTACTTCTAGGATACCTGTAATTGGTCTGCAGCCAATAAATGAATCTTTGACTTCACCCAGAAGACTCTGTGTTTCTGTAGGTCTGGAACAGGGTGAACCCAGAAGTCATAGGGTGTGTGCCCCTGCACCGCTGGGTCTAAAATACCCAGTACTTCAGTTTGGCGCCCAACTCGGGACGATTTCAGCGGTACCAGTCCAAGCCAGAGGTTCGTGAGGAGCTTCGTGTGGAAATTCCGGAGGAAGGCCGCCACTTCATCGACCCTGCATGTCGACGTGGTCCGAAAGTCTTTTCTGCGAGGTTCTCCGCGTCCCGACGGCTACGAAGGACTGCTGCCCTGATTAATCGACCTGTTTTGGACCCTTGACGAATTTGAGAGAGCGAAACAATCGAGAGAGTCTTCTGGTGACGCCATCGATCAGCAATATTCAGTTAAGTATAAGTGGAGCGTCTCCCATTTGTTTTTGGTATCCTTCGGGATCGTTTGATTTGGTAATTTGGTAATTTGGAGTTTGCAAACGCCAAAGCCAGAGGACTCGTGTATTCACGAGAATATCGTAATCGATAATCCTTTGACGTTTGGATCTAGACTAGTGAGCAAAGATGCCTGGTTCTGGACTATTTGGTAGATTATTCTGTTTGGGTTGTGGAAAAGATTTCCAGCTAGAGGAATCATGTCCGGTTCCTCCGGTTGGAACTCCAACTTATGAGCTCTATGTAAAACATGGCGTAGGCCCTATTGCATATAACGAAGTGTGGATCCACTACACCAGGAAAGACGGTGTTTTAAAATGGCCCCAAAATGGTAGTTTCGATACCGATATTTTAGATAATTTGGAAATTAAATTGTTTAAGAAGAAAGCCCGGCCGGCGATGTTTGACTCTTTCCGCTTATGGCGAAAGGAAGCCAAACAAAAGGAAATTAAGTTAGCGAAAAAGAATAAGAGAGAGAGAGGTATGACAGTAATGCAAGCAGCTGTACAATTTAAAGACAATGAGGAGGAGCAGATGAGTGAGCAATTGCACAGGCAGCGCAAGTTAGGGATTGACAAATGTTACCCAGCTTTACCACATTCTAAGCAGAATGAGTTAGAAGAAAAGGAGAAAGATCCCCTGATGTCACATTTGTTGAGTTCGCCACCCCCGTATGCTCAAAATGCCACGGCACCTCCCCAGCTTGTGAATATGCCACCTCCAGTGAATATATTGCAAGCCTTGCCGCAACCGCCAGCTGCTTTGCAGCCGGCTCTTATCCATGTAGCGCAGCCCTCTCAAGGGCCGCCAGTTGTGTTTCCAACTGCCCCCGCACTTCCTGCGACTTTGCCTAATACAGCAGCTGCCTCTTCTGACACTCTTCCTTGCACCACTCCAGTACCTGTTTCTACATCCTCTTTTCTCCCCTCTGTTTATCCCCCTGTTTTCGCCTCAGCTTCTCCTTCAGCGCGACAGCGCTTAGCTAATGTGGTTACTACATTAATGTCTCCTCTCTTTGAGTCATCTGGTGCGACTCCTGGTTTACAGCGTAAGCAATTGCGTAGCCAATTGCCTAACCCTGATGAGAAAAAGGTAATAGACAGCATGGCGCGTAGATGGATTGTTTTCCCTTCACTGTATGATGTGGAATCAGTTGTCAACGTTTTCCATCAGTGGGATGCCCCAAAACAGAGATATGTGTTTGAGAAAATGTGCGAAATTCTCTGTGAAGAATTGGAGGATAGTGGTAAAAATCCGAGCCCGCAGGAATTGTGTAGAGTGAGGTTTGATTTTGGAACTGGTATAATTGTGGACCGCGAAGTAGATAAAGCAGTTGCGGTTGTATTGTCCTTCAGGAATGATGATTGTCAACAGTCATTGTTTGAACAAGATGTCCTTGTGGGGAAAAAGGTAAAAGCGCGACAATACCCCATGAGAGAAGTTCCCCCGGTATGGAAGGAAGCAGTTGCAGCTGATGCCGGTGCCGGTATCGCCGCTGTGCCAGCGCATTTCCAGCGTGTTTGGGTGCATGTTCCATGGAAGCGCTCTGAGGTGTTAGCGCTTAAGCAGTCCTTACCTGATCCCCGTAAAAACCCAGCAGGTTATTATAAAGAGTTGTCACAGACGGCAGGGTCATGCGTTATGAATCTGGCCGACATAGACATGTTGTTTGGTAATGTTGTTCCACAGCCTCTATGGGGATCAATTCGTAATGTAGATCACTATGTAGAACTAGGGGATACATGGGCTAACATTATTGCTGCTGATGCTAGACAAACTGGTGGCGCGAAACCAGAACCTTTAGTAGCTGAACTGCCTGGTAGAATCATCACGTATATGAAGACAATAATGCCTGCGATGCGCGTAAATTGGGACAAGCTATCTGCATGAAAGCAGAAGAAAGATGAGACAGTGTCAGACTTCTTTACTAGGTTTGAAGAAACGTTTATTGACCACAGTGGGCAGGATATGAGTACTGAGGGTGGCCAACGGTTGTTTGTGGATAAGTTTGTGCAGAATCTACTCCCTGACCTGTGTAAAAAGTTAAAAGATTCAGAAAGTTCTTGGGCTGTTTCTTCTTCAGCGCAAATACTGGCTACTGCACAGTATTATGAAAATAGAGATAAAGATGAGAAAGATAGAACAGAAAAGAAAACGAAGGAATTAAAGACAAAGGTCCTTTTACAGCAGGCCTATCCGCCACGTGGAGGTCAGAATAATTATAGACAACCCCAAGGTGTCTATCACCAACCCCAACAGTTTCAGAACAATCAGCAAATGAACGGGTATTATCAACCACGTGTCCCTGTAGGTCCCAACCAATGTTCATACTGCAAAGAGGAAGGTCATTATAAATATAGTTGCCCTAAATTAATGCAGCGGAACGGTAATGCGTATGGAGCAAGAGGTAGGGGTGGTCAGCAAGCTCCTAGAGGCAGAGGGCGTGGAAATGCTCCCCAGAACGCGCGTCCTCTGCCGCCTCAAAACACCATCAATAGCTTTGATCAGCAAGCTAACGCGACTAGTAATACGGCCCAGTATTATAATAATGATTATTATGCAGAGGATGGTGATGCAGAAAGTAATGATTACTAGGACAGCCATAGACAGAGAGAGGGAGTTGTTTCAGTGCCAGTGGATCAGAGTGGACCGTATGTTGAGGTAACTACAGCAAATGTAACGGAGCCTTTTCTGCTAGACACTGGTGCTGCAAAGAGTTCAATCATGCATTCAAAACTCCCTGGCGCACCTTTGTCTGGCGATATAAATGTTTCAGTAGGTTTTTCTGGCGCCCCAGTTAGGAACCCGATTTCTAGTCCCATGTCACTTTCTGTTGGACCTTGCGAGCTGAAAGCACCCCTGATTCTGACAACAGGTTGTGGTGAGAATTTACTGGGATTAGATTTGTTGAAAAGATTGCATGCTACACTGTATTGTTCTCCTTCAGGAGTACAACTTACATTAGGCAAGAAAGTGATTTCCCCAATGTACTTGTCTAAAAACACAATGCCGCCTGAATTATCATCCCTTCCGGATGCCCTTTGGGCTACTGGTCCCAATGATGTGGGCCTCTTGGAGATACCGCCATATGTGGTGACTTTAAAGGCTAATGTCAGACTGCCACGTATTCCCCAGTACAAGATCTCTAATGAAGGGCAGAAAGCATTGTTAGACATTGTCAGCGACTTGATTAATAAGGGTGTGATTGAGGAGACAAGAGGCAACGTTTGCAATAGTCCGATTTTACCTGTCTTAAAACGAACGGACCCTTCACAGCCACCTGTTTACAGATTTGTGATTGATCTTAGAGAGGTTAATAAGATTGTTGTGCCACAGTTTCCGGTTGTCCCTGATATAACTGCCTTGTTAACGATGATTCCAGCCTCTGATGCATGGTTTTCAGTGATTGATTTAAAGAATGCTTTCTTTAGCATCCCAATTGCAGAAGAGAGCAGAGACATTTTTGGTTTTAGTCTGGGAGGCCGAAGCTTCCGCTTCAAACGCGCTCCCCAGGGCTTCTGTGAAAGTCCATCAATATACAGTCAAGCTTTGAAAGCGCAGCTTGATGCACTTGTTTTACCTAGTGGCGCTTTCCTGATTCAGTACGTGGACGATTTACTAATTGCCGCGGATACTGAGAAGATCTGTAAAGAAGCCACATTGTCACTGTTGCGCCATTTATCCGCTTTCCATCACAAGGTGTCTCTCTCTAAGCTGCAATATTGTCGACAAGAAGTGACCTACTTAGGTCATCTCTTATCGAAGGAGGGAAGGAAACTGACCCCAGAAAGAATTCAAGCCATTGCACAGTTGAGTGTGCCAAAAACACAGAGAGAAGTGCGTGCTTTCTTGGGCATCACTTCATACTGTAGGCATTGGATCCCTAGTTTTTCTTTGTTGGCAAAACCTTTAGTAGCCTTAACATGCAAAGACACACCGAATCCTATCCCATGGTCTGAAGAGTGCCAGAAAAGTTTTGTGGAATTGCGTAATGCATTATGTTCAGCACCGGTGTTGGGCACTCCTGACTACAGCAAACCTTTTACATTGTATGTTCACGAGAAAGATGGTTGTGCATTGTCAGTGTTAACACAGCCTTTTGGCGACAGACCGCGCCCATGCGCATATTTTTCATCAACCTTGGACCCTGTAGCGAGGGCATTGCCAAGCTGTCTGAGAGCGACAGCTGCTGCAGCAATGTCTATCCGACAATCTGCTGGTTTGGTAATGGACAATACATTGATCGTTATGGTTCCACATGCTGTAGACACATTATTAAATAGGACCAAGACACAACACTTGACTAGTGCGCGATTATCAGGCTATGAGCTTACACTGTTAGCAAATCACATACACATAAAGAGATGCAATACGCTGAATCCATCTACATTGTTGCCAATTCCAGCAGACTCAGATGAGATTGAGCAACATGACTGTCTGTTCAGAACAGAAGAAGAGACGAAAGGGAGAGTAGATCTAAAAGATACTCCCCTGACTGAGTGTGATGGCACTTTATGGGTGGATGGTTCATGTTTCAAACTCCCTAATGGTGACACGACTGCTGCATATGCTATCACGACTTTACACACGGTCGTGGAAACTGCACGAGTGCCACATAATTCGGCCCAAGCAGCAGAATTAATCGCCCTCACGAGAGCGTGTGTGTTATCTGAAGGAATGAGAGTAAATATATACACAGACAGCCAGTACGCCTTTGGCGTGGCTCATAATTTTGGGCGTTTGTGGAAGGAGCGTGGGTTCCTGACGTCGCATGGGGCTAAAATTCAGAATGGCAAGTTGGTGAATGATCTCCTTGAGTCACTGACCCTACCGTTGCAAGTTGCGATCATGAAATGCAGTGCGCACAGGAAAGTCACAGATGATGTTGGACGTGGGAATGCGTTTGCTGATGAGACGGCGAAAGAAACAGCACAGAATGTGAAGTCTAGAATGTATGTTGCAGACCCCGCAAGATGGGTTGACGATGTTGGGATGTGTGAAAACACAATAGAGAGTGTGAAGTCGCTTCAAGCTGAAGCCACAGAGAAAGAGTTAAGCAAGTGGAGAGAAAGTATGGGTAAGTTGGATGAGAATGGTTGTTGGATTGATCTGACAGAACATAAGCGATGGTTGTTGCCTGATGCATATGTGCTTCCAGTGGTTACTATGGCACATGGAATGGCACACATCAGTACGAAAGGAATTTGTAAGTTGTTGGCTCCAGTATGGCAGAATGCTGGGATTCCCAAGTGTGCAGAGAATGTGGTCAAGAATTGCATGGTATGCTTGAAATACAACCCTGGTAGGGGAACCCCAACTCCAGCTGGTCACTTTGCACCCCCATCATGTCCATTCGAAGTTTTGCAGCTGGACTTTATTCACATGGAAAGATGCAACAACCTGAAATATGTACTGGTGGTTGTTTGTGCTTTCTCAAAATGGATAGAGGCTTATCCTCTGAAAGATAACACTGCCCTATCCACAGCCAAAGCCCTTGTGAAAGAATTTTTCCCCAGGTTTGGAATGCCCAGAATGGTGTGGTGTGATAATGGAAGTGAGTTTGTGGGTAAAGTGATGAAGAATGTATGTGAAGGGCTAGGGATAAAGCAGAAGTTCCATGCTGCAAATCACCCCCAATCAGCTGGACTAGTAGAACGCTACAATGGAGCCTTAAAGCTCAAGCTGGCCAAAATTCAGGCGAGCACCGGTCTTAAATGGCCTGACGCTCTGCCTTTAGCACTCCTGTCCACCAGAATGACCATACACTCACGAGTGGGACTTAGCCCTTACGAGGTCGTTTTTGGCCGCCCGGCCAACGTATGGGGTGTACCGAGGCCTACGAAGTTTAGTGAGATTGAACATCCAGTACTACTCGATTACCTGTATGATTTGACTGTTAAACTGCGTTTTTTGCACCAACAGGTACATGATACTCTTTCCCAAGCTTCTGAACCTCCTGGACACCCTATCAACCCTGGCTCGTGGGTCCTGATCCGAAATTTCCAGCGTAAGAGCAACGACGAGCCTCGCTGGATCGGCCCTCACCTTGTGCTTCTGTCGACAAGATCAGCGGTACGAGTAAAAGGGAAGAAACACTGGATCCATGGTACCCACTGCAAAGTAGTCCCCTTGCCTCTGCCATATGACCAGTGGGTCCAGGAGGGTATCGCCGACTCTGAGACAGACACTGTGCCTCGTTTTGTACCATTCAGTGACGCACGCCTAAAAGACACAGTTTCAAACCAAGAGAGTGACAATATTCTGCAGGAAGCTGTGCCACCATCAAATCGACTGGACACCACTGAGCCTGAACTTTTGTTTCAAGACCAAACAGCACCTGGCCGTCTCCGTTATAATTTGAGACCAAGGCCCATGGACAAATAAAGATTTCCTTACTATTTCCTTTTTGACATTTTTGCTCTCCCAGCTGAAGGACTTTCTTGATTTTTGTTGTTCGAACCACCATCCGGGTTCTGCCGCAGGGTCGCGGTGCTAAGACTTTGGGGTACAGGCCGAAGACGCTAGGTCAACGGTTCTGGTTGGTCTAGGGCGTTTCCCTGGACTGACAGGCGTGCCCCTTAGCAGAAGACACTCATCCGCCGCGAGCGGCCCGAGTAGAGGATGGAGTTTTTTAAGATGGAGAGACCGATTGAGGAAATGAACTTTAACGCAAGGATGTGTAGAATTGTAAAAAGTAAATGTTTTGTATTTTTGTGCCTTTTTACACTGTGTAGCATAATGATGTTCATCGTAGAATTTGTGTTTTTCTCCGCTCAAAAGCCCATTACACCCACTGAACAGCCTATACCTCTTTCTACCGCCTCCTCTCACTCCTTTCACCCTTTGCCTGAGCACGAACAGACCAGACGATCAGAGTTTGTAAATAACTCGTTTATCCAGCTCTTGCACCAGCACCAACTGGTAATGAACACGACCAATTGCTGGGTGTGTGGGTTAATGCCACATACCATTAACAAGGGTATTCCCTACCTGGTGCTGCCGTACAGTTACAATGGATCGTCATGGGCATTCCAGACCATGTTTCTCTATGCTCTAGATACGTACTCCCCTCGCCAACCGCGTTCCATCAGACCTATCACCAATAATAAGGCTTTGATAAAAGGAGTTGCCGATATGAGTAGGGATATTGATGCATACTCATCCATTCCCAAAGAAGAGCTGAGACCTTATGTAGGATGGAACGCGACGGGGTATAGTATTAGTCTGGGTGAAAGATAGCGAAAAATCTCATCTCCAATCTGGGTCGTACCCCACATGGGTCGGTTCTGCTTACAGGGTAATAGTCAGAATCCTAGAGCTCAACTGGGAAGAAGTGACTGTACTGAAACGTACACTTTCCCGTCACAGTTCTCCCCTGCGTTTTTGGCTGCCAAAGGCACATATTTCATCTGTAATGACCGAGCATATACATGGCTGCCCCCTGATTTCTCGGGCACATGTTATATTGCGAACTTGCTACCGCCGACATTTACTGCTGCCTCTGATTATCACAAGACCAGAGTTGTGAGAGGCGTGATTAGTAAGGAGGACACTGCGGGTCAGGAAGCGGGAGACTTCTTTTTGGGTTTCCTGCCGTTTTGGGGACCTATGGTGAATAGTAGGAACCTGAGACAGCTGACTCGTGTGGTTGAATCCACTGTCAATGTAACGGCTGGTGCCCTTGGTAATCTGACAGCTGAGCTCCAAGCCTTATGACTTTACAGAACCGCATGGTTCTAGACGTTATTCTTGCAGACCGCGGTGGGGTATGCAAGGTCATCCAATCCAGTTGCTGCATTTTCATACCAGATAATGCTCCAACAGTGTATCAAGCCATCTCCAAACTCCATAAAATATCTGAATCCATACACGTGGATAAGGGAGACTGGTCACTGGTGGGGTGGTTCTGGGAATTGATATCCGCCTGGGGTTGGAAAGTTCTGATGGTCATTGGAATGATCTTAGCCATTCTTTTCCTGTTCTGTCTGTGCATACAGTGTGCTCCTGCGATATGTGGTCTCTGTGCTACCTTATGTATAAGGAAACCTGTATCGAGGGACGTGCTAAGTAATAGGATGATGCTACAGCAACATCTCCATGACTTCGTGAACATTGACCTAGACTCGGATTAAGATGAGTATAGTGATTGCCTATGTAAGGGCAAAAGGAGGGTCTGTCGTACTTTAATCTTTGTTACCGCGTAGGGAACAGGGCCCTACCCCTGTCTATCTTGGTATTAGCAAACCGCAAATGGTAAATGCGGCATGTACGAGTGCTTTATATATCGTTCTAGCTATGAATGCACTGTGTACACGTTATTCTGCTTCACTACGCGGGTTCCATTTTGGAAGCAGTGGCCATCTTGTCATTGCCCTCACATAGGCTATAATGGAGTAAATACGGGCCTCACAGTACATGGGCTTCTCCTCTGACTTCTCTGTGACCTGGGCAGCTGGCTCTGCTGCCCCAGGTCAAACCGGTCTCACGAGCTCCCCTTCCTCCGTCCACCTGTGATTAGCATCAGGGCTTGACCCATCATAAAACCCTTTCATTCTACACAACCCTCCGGCTAATCTCTTTCACACCTGCTTGTTCCTGCTTTATGACTTGTTTCCCAAAACAGGAGATGCTCATGTTTATTGGGGGGTCTATTGACATCCGATGTGGGATCTGAACCTTACTGTGTAAATCATTGTGGGCTGGCCGAACTGGAATGTGGGATGGTCATCATGACTCTGCTTTTTCGTTTGTAATGTATACTTGTAATGGCCATATTATAAACCTAGGAATGTATGCTTGAGGCAAGAAAAAGGGTATTTAAGGTGAAGTCCGTTCCTATGATTTTCAGCAGTCTCCTGAGAACATACACGCTGTTGTACTTCTAGGATACCTGTAATTGGTCTTCTGTTTTCTGGTTTCTGTAGGTCTGGAACAGGGTGAACCCAGAGGTCATAGGGTGTGTGCCCCTGCACCGCTGGGTCTAAAATACCCAGTACTTCAATGCTGCAGGTTTATTACATAATTCCAGTATATGTAATGGGTGGGTTATCTTACGGGCGATCCAAGGGCAGGCGACCATCTACTTCACCTGCCCGCCTGATGAGCCGGGCAGCGCGGGAACGACCCGCAAGTGCTGCCCCCCAGTGATTCTTTTACGATCACGTGCCGTTGAAATTCTACTCACACCCCCCCTCTCGGGGCGGAGCGTCGCATAGCAAGCCCCCGGTTGTTCAGGCCCACAACCGCCCGCAGGACTAGCGGGGCGCCGACCGGCTTCCGGGACCTCTCTGGAGGCTCCTCGTTTTGGCTCAGGCACCACGTGGTGCCGCGCAGAGGTACCCTTTGTACCGGCCTGCTTCCAGATCGCCCTGTAACTCCGCCACAGCCCTGGAGGCGGCTAACCGTCGCAGCCAGGGCCCCCCACCAACCTAGCTCTTACCTGCACCTCTCCTATCTAGGGCTTCCTGCAACTAGCTGGAAGGGAACCATCCCTGCAGAGAGAAGAGTTTGACATTCTGCCACCTCATGACAGTTTGACAGTGCTCACGGGACTCAAACCCTGTGAGATCCCTTATAACCACAGGCCCAAGACTTACCAGTGAGCTATAGCTCCTGGAGTTGAAGATGGCCCCATCTATGTCCCCAATCCCTAGACGCTATCCTAATCGGATAGGGTCTGTTGAAATAAAGGGGCCTGTGAAGATGTGCAATAACTATTCGCCCCCCAGCGGGAAGGTTACACCTATTCACAATCCTGGGCCTGCCCGCTTTGACTATTATGACGAGAAGGGTTTTACTTAACATTTGCCTGGACCTGTCTCCAATTGATGGTGATTACACCCAGCTGGAGCATCTGTAGCCCCGTCTATAGCCAATATTTATATGGCAAGATGGGAATCCAAATTCATTTACAATGAAATAGCTCCTTTCTTCGAATCTGTGACCCACTGGTCCAGATACATTGATGACATCTTCTTTATCTGGACCGGTGGGGACGACACACTCCCAGAATTCATCCAATGGCTTAACCTCACAGACCCCCATCTGAAATTTACCAGCAATAGCAGCAATAACCAAGTCGAATTTTTAGATATTAACATTATAAACCGAACAGGACTACTAGAAGTAGATCTCCATATCAAACCAACCGTAAGAAACACTTTATTACATTTCCAAAGCTATCACCCTCGCAGCCAGAAACAAAGCATTCCTTTTTCACAATTCCTAAGAGTCAGACGGAATTGTTCTAGCCTTTCAGACTTTGACAAACAAGCCACCACCATGAAAACCAAATTTCTGGAAAGAGGCTACCCCCATCGCCTCATAAGAGAATCATATAAAAGAGCTAGATTCTACGATAGAGACTGCCTATTGCGGAAAGAGAAAATACAAAAACAAAAACAATTGGTTTGTATAACAAGGCATTCAACATTGAATGCTAAAGTCAAATACATTATCAATAAAAACTGGCATATTTTGAACTGCAGCGCCACTAATACCACCAAACTAGAAAAACCTCTATATGCCCACCGCAGGAATAAAAATCTGAAAGACATCCTAGTACACTCCAAATTTGAAGATGGCAATACCAAAAGCCAGTACATACAGAAATCCATTGATGGACAACGTCCCATCAAAGGAACATTCAAATGTACTAACTGTAAATCCTGCGATCTCATAAATACAGGTGAAACACTAATACACAATGGTTTTACAATCCAAGCAACACAGATGTGGAACTGTAAAACACAAAATGTAGTGTACCTCATTCTATGCCCGTGCCAATTAGGCTACGTGGGAGAAACATCAAGAGCAATACAGACAAGAATATCTGAACATCGCTCAGCGATAAAAACTAAAAAACTGACAGCCCCTCTGGTAAAACATTTCATAGAACTTCAACATAAACCAGATGATATCCGCTGGCGCATCTTGGAGAAAATCAACATATCAGATGAAACATATGGAACCAAAATCCGCAAAAAACGGGAAGTCTTTTGGATTTTTTCATTAAATACCTTTAAAAAGGGTCTCAACAATGAATTGCCGTGGGAAAATGCAATTATCTAAAGTCCCACTTTATCTGCTAACGCTCCCCATACAACACGTATTCATCATTCGCCCTAGTCACGACACACCTTTACTACTTAAGAAATCCTATAACCCTAGAGAACCTTGAGAAATTCCTTCTTTTAAAAATAACATAAAGAATGAAAAGTTCCTCTACGCAAGCCCTCCGGTAGTACTTGCTCTGTAATTTAAACTTGTGCTGTACCAATTAATTCACTATTACAGCTACAATACACTAGAAGAAAAAGTTTTGATACTCAGTGCTCAGTGAAGAAAATGAACACCAAGAGACCTCTCATTATGACACTAGTGTGCTGTATGAACTATTCCATCACTTGGGGGCTGTACCACTTATCAGCGACATATATACCTTTCCTTCATTCCCTAATTCCATACTATTTAGATGAAAAAAGTACGAACTGCGACATAGGAACGACTATCACATGTAAAAGAATTCCACCGCGCTACGCGTCTTCCCGCTTTTTCATATCGCACTAATACACAACTCGAAAAGCGATACGTAAAACTGATAGGCCAGCCACTCAAACACGCTGTAAACGAAGCCTAACGTCATTAAAGCTACGTAACTTGCACACGTTAGGCTCCAGAATTGAACCAATCAGAAAGCACGACCCAAGAAAGCGAAAACCAATATAAAGACAGAATACATTGATACATTGTTTCAACTATTATTCAAGGAGCCCGGTCGACATCGACAACGCGTCGAATACAAAGGTAAGCTAGTTCGCTACTTAAGATCACCCCAAATACCTAATAATAAATTAGATAACTGGGCTAATTAGAGCAAGCACGAGACTGTTAATATTTTAGATTTGAACTTAAGTTTGCAAACAAATGTATAAGAACGCCCGTCACTCGCTGTGCACGTATACACAATGTAGCCGTGTCCTCGTGTATTATACAAACGGAAAGCCGGCAAACATCATTACAACTGAAATTGTATATCTTCTAAGTGCCTTGTATGCTAAAGCTAATCCGTTTATACCAACCAATAGTCATTTTCACATCCAATACGACTTGATTAAGGCTCACTACCAATTATCACACGCTGCACATTTAAACCACGCTACAACAATACTCTTTCGCGCATACATGAATCATATTAAAATATTTGATTCGTATATCACCCAAAAAGCGATATTCCTTTGAACGTGACAGACTATTAGCAGCATACACATATATTTTTTCGTATCAATAACACAGTGATTATTCTGATTTTCACATCCCCCCCACGCATTATTTTAACTTAATTCATGTTACTTCCAACTCTTAGGTTATATCATACCTGCGACGCCCTCACAACCATTGTTTTATTTATCAACAACTTTTATCAAGACCGGCACCTACAAGAATCTATTAGATACCAGGTAATGCGGTACTACATCTAAGTATAAACCATATCTTATACGTCGATCTAAATATATACAACAGTCATTTGAACATCATCGTGCTCTCATTTTCCTAGGTTTTAACACATATAAGAACTACTTGTAATGAAATACCAAAGAACTGTCACTGACACGTAAAACTTCCGTCAAATAAGGTAACGTAAGAACGGCACTAATGAGTAACTAAGCTGTGCTGTTACATTCCCATCTAAATATCAGTTAGTTATGTATTCTCCAATTCCTACCTTAGGTTGTGCTATATTCATGGATTTACCGGAATTCAGATCATAAAAGAATAGCCATCCCTTCTCAACATCCACTATCTTTGATTGAATAAACATCCATTAAGGTATAAACCAACTTGGGATGAACAAGAATAAAGAAAATGCCTTCTAATAAAAACAGCTAATCATATGCTCTACATTAATAGGTATTCATCTACAAGAAAAATAATCTACCTAACTTCCTGGAAAAACCCTCCTTCTGAACCTTGAAAAACAGGTAGACATTTAACGAATTGCTCTTCATCTTAAAATTAAACTATTGGAGAACATAAATATCTGTTCTATACTATCCTACTACTCTTTCTTTCTATAGAAATTACTACTAATTATCAATAAGCTGAAATGTTAAAGAATGGTATATACTGTGTTAGTGTTTCTATTATATTAAGAAGCTGATGATGTCTCAGATATTGCTCTCTCTTCTCTGTGATCAAACTCAGTGTTGTCACAATAAAGTCACAACTATAACCATGTGATCGAAGGCATACCATATGTTTATTAAATGAAATTATTTAGTCAGACTTAAGAGATGTCAAACTCAACATTAAGAGAAACTGTAAAAAATATAATGGCAGTGACGAAATATGATTTAGAATTTTTTTATCTGTTTTTATATTACAGGAATTGTGGCCTTAGCTTTCCTGACGAAGGCGTTAACTACGCCGAAACGCGCGTCGAATTATAAACAGTTGTGCCACCACATTTGTTTATCTTTTATCCCCATGTAACCCACAATTTATTTTATCATTTGTTATGATTTTTTACTATGTATAGAATAAAATTTGTTTTTAATTGTGAATGTATTCAGAACTTATAATTAAAAAAGAATCACAATCTTCATTTTTTCGTCTTACTGCTTAAACTGGTCTGACTATTAAAAAGAAAATATCTACTATTGCTATCTACAAGAATTGCCTAGGTTGTTACTCTACAAACATATGTTACCCTGTCCTAGGAATTTTCAGGGGGTCCTCATTATCTGCACAAAAAATACACCCAGCTGAAGGCCAGAGGCCCGCCTAAGGAGCCTATTCACTTGTTTTGCTACCCGGCTCCCTTCTGGGAGGGCCACAGAGTTAGGGCAACGCGTGTGCCCCCAGGGCACTGTGCTGCTGGAAAGCAGATATCTGATACTCACACGCTGGTACCTTATCTGTTGCTAAATGCCCTACTGCAGGAAGTTTCCCAAGAACCGTAGACTTCGCGGTCCCACCTAACTTGATCCCATCACCTGGGGGGAACCCAGTGGTGGCAGGACCTGCATGGTAACTCCATCCCGGCGTAGCTATCGCTTATTTGTGCCGCCGAAGCAGGCAATGCCCCCTTAGTCTCAAGTTCTACCCCTAGAGGATAACCTTGGGAGCAGACAAGTCTGTGGGAACCAACCGGAAACTTTGGTGCAAGTACCGGCCCTATTCTGAACGTAGCGAATGCTGCACGGTCAATAATGCCCTGATGCCCTGGGGCTCTACGTGGTCTTTACCAAACTTTGAATGACCGCACACTTGCTATATAACAACCATACCACCCACCAGCCGGGTGGAAGGTCTTCATTGAAGCAACCCGAAATCTGTCTTTGGTTGCAGGGGAATGCCCCCCAAAGTACATCTGGACCTATTCCTATATGGTTCCTTCAGCTACTCCTCCTGCAGGCCTAACTCTTGGTTATGGTGCCCAGCTCAGTGTTCTGCAGGCCAATCGGCTTAACCATGAACTATCGGTCGATTTGAGACAGAGGTAAACCACGGGTTGCAATCCGCTCGCGAGCGGCGCACCCGCAACCACTTGGACAATCACGCCGGTAACCTTGTGCCGTGATTTAGGCCCTAGTGATGCGCTATGTGGTGACCACTTATTCTTTTGCCGCTATGTCAGTGCGTCCCCGAATTCAATGCGATTGGGGCACTGAGCTGCACCCATATCTAACCCATCTAGTGGCTCAATCCAGACTTCCTTTAGCATTAGATAATAACTACCATTCTATCTCGGTTGCGTTGCCCTGCCCGACTAGGCACCCACCCGGGTGTCTAGGTTACAGTTAGATATGTGTGAGTTCCCCATATCAGCGACCGTTGAAGGCGGCCCCCATAAGCATGTTGGCGGGGCCAAGTTGCGGGCTTAAGCATACCTCTTTTAGACTGTCGGCAGCGACCCGTGTTTAACTGTTACTAACATGGCAATGACAGTTCTACGTTAGGACTATCCCCACACTGGTCCGCCCTGCCCAAGGACTGATGCACCTGGGAGGGCGAGGCCGTAAGCAATGGGGGTGGGTATCGAGACAACAACAATGACAAGCGACCCAAGCCCCCTTTCAGCAAAAGGTTGGAGACGAGCGACACGTGGTCACGTGTGGTCAGGATCGGACTGCGCGACCCTTACTGTAATTAGCACTTATATGTCGCGCGAACTCGACCCGAAGGTAATGGCGCGCCGTTCATGAGCACCGTATATACATACATCATCAGGCACTTGGATAATAATTATCTGGCCAGAGTCACCGCGTGACCCGCCCGAAGGTGTTGGGAGTGCAGTACATGAGCCCCGTATTTACATACCTTATTCGGGCACGGTCGATTAGTGATTAGCTCAAACCGTACTGCGCACCAAATTATTAGAGCGCCGGACACAAGCACCGACCAAATAACCCGTTCAGGTGCAGGAGGAGTCGTAATGCCCGGGATCGCCTAATGCGCGCGAATGTGGGCACGAGCAACTTCTTGTGAGTAATACATGTACCTGTATCATGTGTCTGCATCATAGGAAGCCAGCCACCACATGTTGCCTATTTATCTAGCGCGCGCTCGACCGGATTGTATTGGTGCAAATTTTGTGAACAATGCCTGCACTTGTATCAAGTATCTGCCTTATAGGAAGCCAGCACATACATGTTGCATATTTGTGTCGCGCAAACTCGACGCCAAAGGTATTGAAGCGCTGTATATGAGCACCGTACTTACACAAGCCGGCACGGGGAGAATAGGGGATTCGTACCATATAACACGATCGCCGTGCCCGGCCACACGAGCACCGCACCAGATTAACCCTTGAGGAGCGGGGGGGATTAGTAGTACCCGTAATCGCGTGATGTGGACAGTGCATGTCTTGGTATCATGTATCCGCCTTATAGGAAGCCTGCAATTACATGATGAATAGTTATATCGCGCGAACTTGACCGGAAGGCATTGGAGCACTTTAACATGAGCACCGTATTTATATTACCTCTTCAGGCAGGGGGTGTTTACGACATTCATACCATATTACCCGCTCCCCGACCGAACCGCGCGAGTACCGCACCAGATTCTCCATTGAGGTGCGGGGGGGTTTATTAATGCCCGTAATCGCGTATGTGAAAATTGCATGCACTTGTATCATTTATCTGCCTTATAGGAAGCCAGCAATACATGTTGCATAATTATATAGCGCAAGCTGAAGGTGTTGGAGCGCCTTACCTGAGCACCTTATTTACATTACACATTCAAGCACGGGGAGCTTACAAGATTCGTATCATACTGAACGATCCCCGTGCCAGGTCCATTGCGCCTGCCGCACGCAGCCCACTGCATGCCCCCCCACCCTCAACGGCAGCGTAGCCGACGGGAGGGGGGGCGATAACCTTAACCAGGGAGCGCCACATGTGTTGCACCTCCCGCGATCAGCGGGGACCCAGGCAGCTCCCAGCCGTGCAGTGCTGGTGTTTTGGGGCCGTGAACCCACGCTAGTCTCCTACCGGCTCCCACGGCACAGGGTATGCGGCTACTTAGCCGGCCGCACCCCCCTTAATATACTTTTCTCGCGAGGCCGACCGCCATTGCGAAGTATGCCCCGCGGACGAAAGGCCGACGGACACGCGATCACTAAAATGTGTGCTCTGCCGGACGGTAATTGATCTTTACACCGCACTATAGCTCCCGCGTGCGACGCGTGAGCAGGGGGTGACTTAAACCGAGCCCATGAGACCCCCGAAACCTAAGATGCGCGGGGGGTGAGGGGTACGCCACGAAAGGTACGCCAACGGAAACAGAATCAATGTAACTTGAACCTGCGACCTTGCGAGCAAGCGTCCCAGGGCCCAGGACCCACGCACGCTCATGCCCGCTACCACCGTGCGCCGGGTGCGTGGCTTATTGGCCAGCCGCTCCCATATCAACTAACGTGCGCGAGGTCCACTGCCATCATGAGCACCGTAATTACATTACACCTTCAAGCAGGGGGTGCTTAAGAGAATCGTACCAAATTACACGCTTCCCGTACCGCATCACGCGAGCACCGCACCAGATTATCCATGGAGGTGCGGGGGGTTTAGTAATGGCCGTAATCGCGTAATGTGAACAATGCATGAACTTTGCTCGAACTCAAACTGCGGCGCTGTGATATGAACTAGAGCCTGCCATCTGCCAAGTGATTAGCCCAAGATCACAGGAGGTGGGCACATCCTCGTCGCGGCGATTACGTGATTTGATCACGGAATACACAACTAAACCAGGCTATCTTTTATAGCCACAACTTTGTGTACCTGTCCCACTCGCTTGAGTCAACCATGCTAACCACACTCCCAAGCCAGTGAACTTTCCCTTGGACGAGAACTGCACCTCTTTGAAAGGTTGTGAAAATTGTTGCCTATTTATATAGCGCGAACTCGACCCGAAGGTATTGGAGCGCTTTAGTGGGGCGCTTCCCCCAGCACAGCGTATGGAGCTGAAAGGCCACCACGTCAAACCTGCCGGCCCCAAAAGTCGCAAGGCCAAACAAACATGGAAGCGCGAATGCCTGCATCCGGGTATGTATATGTTTTGCCCCTTGAATGGTAGGCCAGCTAGAGGTGCAGGGGGGTGTCGTAATGTCCAGAATCGTCTGATGCGCGCGAATCTGGGCACGTGCAAAATGCACTGTCGCGCAGCGCACGAGCCCCGTATCCCCGAGACGCCGCACGAACCCCCGAAGGCACCGGAGCGCCGCGAGAGAGCATCGCAACCACATACATGGCCGGGCCCAGGGAGACTAGGCGAATCGTCCGGGGCCACCGCGCAGACTCGAGACCCAGCGCCCCGCCTCGCGCCACGGACTTACTCCGGCCTGTTTTGCGTAGTCATCAACCCATATAAGAATTTTACCCATTTATTCTGAGGAGATTGCGGACATGTGCAAGGGCAAAAGCGCCACGAGATGGCGCTGCACATCTCCGCCATCGCGGACACTGCCTGCAGAAGCATGATGCAAGGTGAGCGCCCGCCCCGTCCCTTGTGATACCGTTAGCGATTATTTGTAAATCCGATGCCTCATAGATGCGGTTGCACTGAGCCAGTTTGAAAATCATGATTTCACTATTCAGTGCGTCCACCAGCCCAGCCTAGCCTTCATTTCTGATGCGCAACACGCGCGGAGAATGATGAAACGAGCACCAACGAGATGTGGAACAGTTAGAACTCGTGAGCCGTGGTGTAAACTACTATGTTTATCATTGTAAAAACATGTCGGCAGGGGGGAGATCAAGCGTTTTGTTCAGAATCACAGTCAACCACCCGAGAATAATTGACATACAGCGAGGCCTCGTAATTGCCGAGGGAACAAAATAAAATGTAGAGGCAATACTAAATATAAATCGTTTCACTGGAAATCCAGTTAGAGGCCATCTCTTCAAAGTGCACTTCAGCTCGAAGAGTTGTTAGCATGCCTCTGCCGAAGGAGTTACTGTAAAAGCTGGCATGCTTCTGTGCTCACCAGAAACAGGTTTCACGTATTCGAGGGTAACAAAGCAGGAGTTGTTTGCGGAGCTTCGTTTATTGTAATGGACGGGACCTCTCAGGGAACTGATAGAGCAGCACTTCAGTTAGCACTGTGTAAAAGGGCATTCCCCACGCGACGCAGCGCGTCTAAGAGCAGCCAGTTACAATCGGAGCGCTGGCCGACCAACAAAATAGAGGTTTCTCACTTAGAGCACCTTTTCTATGTTAATTTGCACAGTGGGATTCTTGGTAATTATTTTCTTTCCCGGTCGCGTGCCCTCGTTCTCTCTCACACTTTCCTGTTTGTCAAGCTCCTCGCCGTGCTCGGTGGGCTTGACGAAGACTCCGGAGGCCGCGTGACGCATGGCCCCCATGGCACGTCTTCCCCGCAGCTGCAGAATGGCGCAGGCTTCCAGGCCAAAATTATATCTTTATCGAACGCATTCCACAGATAGAGGCAGCAAGTGCAGAGAGAGTGTGCGCTTGGTAGGGCAGCCCAGCGACTGTCACCGGGCCTTGCATAACCCCTCACAGAGGGAGGGAGGTGGTGTGGAACGTCAGGCTGTGTGCCCTCCACTCACCAGAGAACCCGGTTACTTAAGCCTTTGGTTTAAACCTACATCGCGCAGGCATGCCGGGGCGACCACGAGGGTGGCACGCCCGAGACGGTCGCGCTCGCGGAGCAGCATCCCCCGCCCTCAGCCAGCCTGAGGGCCCCCCCCTTACTCACCGCTCATAGGGACCTTCCCCCAGATCTACCCGCACCCCGGCAATGGGAATTGACACCTCTACTTGTGCGGGGGGGAGTTAATGAACAGAGACTCGATACACTGGGCTGCTGGGTGTACTCATTAACCGGGATCGCCAGCGAGAGAAAGATAAGCGCGACCCCCAAAGCATGGACGCCAAAAGCGGGGGGGGGAGCGAAGTCAGTGGCAAAGCCTAACCGTATATGCGTAGTCAAGGCCACTGGGACCTCTTCCATCCTTGTCAAGGGGAGTGCTAACCTCCTCTCCTTTAGTACAACACAATAGGCCCAAGACTTAACCATAACCACCGTAACGCTCGGCACCAAACGTGCCCTACACGCTGAAACTTCCGACGGCGCACCCGACAATAATGCTCTCACTCCCCCACGGGAGCCCGCAGGCGCTTAAACATACTGCTCATCGCCGCACAAATCCACGCCGCACTACATACAAATTCGGCTCCCGCTTGATCTTGTGCCCCCTCCGCCCGTGGTCATCCAAGCCACAGGGCCCCGTCGACCTGGTACTGCCCAGGGACGGGGCGGAGCGGAAGCAACAAGACTCACCGGTAAAGGGGGGCAGCGACGATGACCGATGCGGCGTGTAGTAGAGACAGAGTAGTAGAGAGTGAGTAGTAGAGAGTAGTAGAGAGTGGGTAGTAGAGAGTGAGTAGTAGAGAGTAGTAGAGAGTGAGTAGTAGAGAGTAGTAGAGAGTGGGTAGTAGAGAGTGAGTAGTAGAGAGTAGTAGAGAGTGAGTAAAGAGTAGTAGAGAGTAAATAGAGAGTAGTAGAGAGTGAGTCGTAGAGAGTAGTAGAGAGTAGTATAGAGTGAGTAGTAGAGTGAGTAGTAAAGAGAGAGTAGTAGAGAGTAGTAGAGAGTGAGTAGTAGAGAGTAGTAGAGAGTGAGTAGTAGAGAGTAGAGTATGTAGAGTAGAGAGTAGTAGAGAGTGACTAGTAGAGAGTGAGTAGTAGAGAGTAGAGAGTAGGTAGAGTAGAGAGTAGTAGAGAGGAGTAGAGATTGAGTAGTAGAGAGTGAGTAGTCGCGAGTGAGTATTAGAGAGTAGAGAGTAGGTAGAGTAGAGTAGTAGAGAATGAGTAGTAGAGAGTGAGTAGTAGAGAGTGAGTAGTAGAGAGTAGTATAGAGTGAGTAGTAGAGAGTAGTAGAGAGTGAGTAGTAGAGAGTGAGTAGTAGAGAGTAGTAGAGAGTGAGTAGAGAGTAGTAGAGAGTGAGTAGCAGAGTGAGTAGTAGAGAGAGAGTAGTAGAGAGTAGTAGAGAGTGAGTAGAAGATAGTAGAGAGTAGGTAGAGTAGAGAGTAGTAGAGAGTGAGTAGTATAGAGTAGTAGAGAGTGATTAGAGAGTAGTAAAGAGCAGTAGAGAGTAACAGAGAGTGAGAAGTAGAGTGAGTAGAAGAGAGAGTAGTTGAGAGTAGTAGAGAGTGAGTAGTAGAGAGTGAGTAGTAGAGAGTAGAGAGTAGGTAGAGTAGAGTAGTAGAGAGTGAGTAGTAAAGAGTGAGTAGTAGTGAGTGAGCAGTAGAGAGAGAGTAGTAGAGAGTGAGTAGTATAGAGTAGAGAATAGTAGAGAGCAGTAGAGAGTAGTAGAGAGTATTAGTGAGTAGTAGAGAGTAGTAGAGAATGAGTAGTAGAGAGTAGTAGAGTAGAGAGTAGTAGAGAGTGAGTAGAGTAGAAGAGAGTGAGTAGTAGAGAGACACTAGTAGAGATAGAGAGTAGTAGAGAGAGAGTAGTAGAGAGTAGAGAGTAGTAGAGTTAGAAGAGAGTAGAGAGTAGTAGAGAGTGAATAGAGAGTAGAGAGTAGTAGAGAGTGGTAGAGAGTGAGTAGTAGAGAGTGAGTAGTAGAGAGTAGGTAGAGAGTGAGTAGTAGAGAGTGAGTAGTAGAGAGAGAGTAGTAGAGAGAGAGTAGTAGAGAGTGAGTAGTATAGAGTGAGTAGAGAGTAGTAGAGAGCAGTAGAGAGTAGTAGTGAGTAGTAGTGAGTAGTAGAGAGTGAGTAGTAGAGAGTAGTATAGAGTGAGTAGTAGAAAGTGAGTAGTAGAGAGTAGTAGAGAGTGAGTAGTAGAGCGTAGTAGAGAGTGAGTAGAGTAGTAGAGAGAGAGTAGTAGAGAGAGAGTAGTAGAGAGAGAGTAGTAGAGAGTGAGTAGTAGAGAGTAGTAGAGAGTGGGTAGTAGAGAGTGAGTAGTAGAGAGTAGTAGAGAGTGAGTAGTAGAGAGTAGTAGAGAGTGGGTAGTAGAGAGTGAGTAGTAGAGAGTAGTAGAGAGTAGTATAGAGTGAGTAGTAGAGTGAGTAGTAAAGAGAGAGTAGTAGAGAGTAGTAGAGAGTGAGTAGTAGAGAGTAGTAGAGAGTGAGTAGTAGAGAGTAGAGTATGTAGAGTAGAGAGTAGTAGAGAGTGACTAGTAGAGAATGAGTAGTAGAGAGTAGAGAGTAGGTAGAGTAGAGAGTAGTAGAGAGGAGTAGAGATTGAGTAGTAGAGAGTGAGTAGTCGCGAGTGAGTATTAGAGAGTAGAGAGTAGGTAGAGTAGAGTAGTAGAGAATGAGTAGTAGAGAGTGAGTAGTAGAGAGTGAGTAGTAGAGAGTAGTATAGAGTGAGTAGTAGAGAGTAGTAGAGAGTGAGTAGTAGAGAGTGAGTAGTAGAGAGTAGTAGAGAGTGAGTAGAGAGTAGTAGAGAGTGAGTAGCAGAGTGAGTAGTAGAGAGAGAGTAGTAGAGAGTGAGTAGAAGATAGTAGAGAGTAGGTAGAGTAGAGAGTAGTAGAGAGTGAGTAGTATAGAGTAGTAGAGAGTGATTAGAGAGTAGTAAAGAGCAGTAGAGAGTAACAGAGAGTGAGAAGTAGAGTGAGTAGAAGAGAGAGTAGTTGAGAGTAGTAGAGAGTGAGTAGTAGAGAGTGAGTAGTAGAGAGTAGAGAGTAGGTAGAGTAGAGTAGTAGAGAGTGAGTAGTAAAGAGTGAGTAGTAGTGAGTGAGCAGTAGAGAGAGAGTAGTAGAGAGTGAGTAGTATAGAGTAGAGAATAGTAGAGAGCAGTAGAGAGTAGTAGAGAGTATTAGTGAGTAGTAGAGAGTAGTAGAGAATGAGTAGTAGAGAGTAGTAGAGTAGAGAGTAGTAGAGAGTGAGTAGAGTAGAAGAGAGTGAGTAGTAGAGAGACACTAGTAGAGATAGAGAGTAGTAGAGAGAGAGTAGTAGAGAGTAGTAGAGAGTGAGTAGTAGAGCATAGTAGAGAGTGAGTAGAGTAGTAGAGAGAGAGTAGTAGAGAGAGAGTAGTAGAGAGAGAGTAGTAGAGAGTTAGTAGAGAGTAGTAGAGAGTGAGTAGAGAGTAGATAGTAGTAGAGAGCAGTAGAGAGTAGTAGAGAGCAGTAGAGAGAAAGTAGTAGAGAGAAAGTAGTAGAGAGAGAGTAGTAGAGAGACAGGCTCTGAAGATGTAAACACGCCTCTGTCTCCGAGGGACATCTGTGTCACTGCCCCAGAGCAGCAGCTCTAAAATAAAAGAGCGGAAGTGAAAGCACAGCGAGGCCAACAAAGGGAGGGGCAGGGCTGCTTAATGGATCGGGGAGGAGATGGAAGGGGGGGTATTCTTTCACTGAGCACAACTGTGCCTTGGCTGGGGTTTGCACTGAAAACAATTCCTAAGGACTCATCTATAGATTGGAGGGGTCTGAAACTGCTTTTGTTTCTGAAACAAAATCTAAATGCGGAGTAGGAGCACCCGGAAGAATTTCCTCCCCCACATGGATAGCCGGAAAATTCAGCCGATCATTGTACTCCGAATTAAGACTGTCCTCCTGAACTTGGAGGATGTCTAGTTCCCTCCAAACTCTAAATGAAGCCCATCGAGATGTGAGTAGTGCTCAAGCAACTGAGGCCAATTACAGGTACAAAAAGCCCCAAAACAGGCAGCAATCGAAAGCATGCAAGGGGCGCAGAAACGGACACTCTTCGCCTACTACAGGCGAGCCAACGCGCCACGCTGGGAGTCGGCAGGAGGGCAGACGTGGTGGGTAACACTCACACGAGAAGAGACAGAAGGAGGATATGCGCAAACATTGGCAAAAAAAAACCCAGGATGGTTGCAGGTAGTAAGCTGTAGAATCCTCCAGGGGGTGCTCCACTGCTGGTATTCTATTCATGACTGGAAAGCACTAGGGACCGGAACGGCAACAAGTCGCTAATCTTCCAAGTGCCTCCTACGACCAGGGATAGACCCGCATAGACTAGTCACGCCCCGTGAATGCAGTTTTCTGAAAAATCTGGGAAGGGGCCCGACTTTTGGAATGTTGGAATGACTGTGTAACAAACACAAATGGTTGATTCCTTTCATCTTTACACCTTACTTTGTCCACAACGTCCCACTGCAAAACTCCTTCCAACCGAAAACTGACCGCGTTGTTAAACGCCAAATACACAAGAGACCAAGGTTTTCGCAAAAAACAAATAAACGCTGCTGTTCTACAACCAAGCCGAGCAGGGAATTCCTTATAAACATCTCGATAACCAGAAAGCCATCCTCTGCACGTTTCAATCGCTGCTTTCTGGCACTCGTAGTTCCAGGGTTTGAAGCAATCCATCCGCATTAAAAGAAACACGTAGCTGAAAAGAAGCTGAACGTACATGACACCAGCAACAGCAGACCGAAAAGGACACCAAATGGTATTCTGGAACTTAACGGTGTTGATCTAGAAGGTATTCCTGACGCTTCTCAGAGAACTCACATAGTACACACAACTAACTAGACCCAGAAAATGGAAACACGGAACAGGCAGTCTTTTGTCGAATTTGTATAGCACCTCACATCCCGATGAGTCTCCAAAGTGCTTCTGGGCTGCCGTGGTAAAGGTAACTCAGTTTGTTGTGGTTGCTTGGTAGATTGTGGATTTATACAGTGGCACGAGGGCACGAGGGCCAATGCGTTTGTTTACAAATAGGGCGCAGGACACTTGAGAGCAGGCCTTGCAAGTGCAACACACATTAACAAGCAAATAGTAAACTTGAAGGGGCTGTGTCCCTTCACAAGTAAACAATCAAATCCCGGTGGGCGGGGCCAAAAGGGGATAGGGTGGTAACCCTCAGTGTAATGATTGCCTCCAGTGCAATCACTACACTGTGTTTTGCATCGATTCCAAGAAACCCTCGTCTATGACGAGAGCAGCTGTCACGTCAGGCCGAGACCTAAAAAGGGCAGGGTAGGAATACCCTGACTCCTCCAGCTCTGGTGCTGTGGTCCCGCAGGGACCCCGTCAAGGCCAAAAAGCATTAAAAAAAAAAAATGCCACGTGACGGAGTCGCAATCCATGGCAAAGAAAACAAGCAAAGGCTCCCAGCCCTGTTTGCAGTAATGCTGGGTGGACCAGCTCGGGGGGACATGAGGCTAATTCAAAAACAAGGGTGTGAGCACAGGGCTCCCTTCCTAGTGTGTCTTCTTAGCAATGGGGGCCACCACCTCCCTGGGACTTTGTTTAAATACTGGAGGTGGGCCACATGGACCCCACTCCATTGGACTCTCTGAGCCCATGGGACCACCCCCAAATTGCTTTCTTTTTTAAATGGAAGGGGGCTGCAGAGACTTTCCTCCTAGGGGTGTTTCAAGTCCTGAGAACCAGCACCTCCCCGTGGCAAACAGAAAACAAAGGGGAGCCGCATGGACCAATTGGGCCCTGGGGACCTATGTAATATATTAAACTGGGAAGGGGGCCCGCGACTCCCTTTCTAGACAATAGACGACCCCAGGGACCACCACATCCCTAGGGCTGGCTGGCACATAGTAGTAAAGAAGGAGGGCCGTCTGGATTAAAGTAAAGAGCGTGGCCCTTCTGGAGCAATTAATGGCCCGGGGACCACCACACCCCAGAAATGGCTCCTGATATCTCCCATGGTGCCCCTCCTTGGGAGATAGCTGTTTGCTTCAGCCTTGAGAGAGCAGCTGCCAAGTGAAAACAAATACTAACTATGCTCTTAGGAAGCAGCAGCTGCCCACTGTCATGCAGACAGGGAAACAGATAAAAGGATGGCTTCCACATGCAGGGAACAGCATTTTTGGGCGTTCCCTCTGTGTGGAAGCAATGCTGGCTCCCACTGGAGGCGAGGAGCTGGCAGGGACTGCGGGGGCATTCAGGCACCCCGCAGTTCCCAATGTAGTACACAGAGTACTCTGGGTGGGCTCCAGGACACCCAGGTAGGAGTGCCCAGGCGATTGGGTTCCCGAGACCGAAATCAGCCAGGGAAGGGGGGCCGCCCTGTTTTTTTTTTTATAGCCTTTTTGTGTCGGGGAGCGGCCCCTTGGGCAAGGGTCACTCCCCTTGGGGGAGCAATTTGTTTAGTTGTTTATGGGGGGGCAGATCGGATAAAAAAAAAGTAGATGTGTGCCCACTAGGTCACCAGGGAATTTTTTATTTTTAAATGCCCTTTTGTGTAGGGGAGCGGCCCCTTATGAGCAATTTGTATGGGGGGAGATCGGATTTAACATAAATAAAAAAGTAGCTGTGTGCCCACTAGGCCACCAGGGATTTTTTTTTAAAAATATGTTCATGGGGAGCGTCCCCTTAGGCAAGGGCCGCTCCGCTTTAGGGAGCATTTATTTGGGCCGTTTCTGCACCCCTGGGAGGGCAAATTGGCCCAAGTAAAATATAAATTTTATTTTGTGCCCACTAGGCCACTAGGGATTATTTATTTCTTTTAAAATATGTTTGTGGGGAGCGGCCCGTTAGTCAAGGGCCGCTCCCCTTTGGCTGCAGCACCTGCCGCAATGGTAAAATGCCATGTTGTGCATTTCCATTCACAATGTGGCAGGCACCGCGCGATGCCTGCCAACTTGTGCATGGACATGCAGGGGGGTACCTATGGTACCCCCAAAGTGCACCCTTCCACCCCCCTCCCCCAGGGGACCGCATTGGGCCCCCTGAGGAAGTCCCTGCCAGCCTTTCGGTAAGGCCTTTAAATCCCAGCATCATAATATGGATGGCGGTGCCTAGCCATATATGAGCCCCAGTCCACCCGGCCGGCAATCGTAATGATTGCCGACCGGTGGAAAAGCAGCAGACGGACTTTCCGTCCGCCGCGATACCCACCGCCATCTTAATATGGCGGTGGGTAATTCACTTTACGATGGCGGGCGGATCATCAGCCCCTAAGTCTTTTTAAATGTTGGTGTTGGGGAGTGACCACTTGGGCAAGGGTAGCTCCCTCTTTATGAGGGTGAATTTTTTGGCTGTTTCTGCTCCCCGCAGGAACAGATCAGCCTTATGCTTTTAGGCCCACCTACCACCTTTGCTTGGCTGGTGGATAGTGTGTGTACTAGTGCATTATTTGCATATGTGATTGTAATGTTTTATTTCTCTTTTTTATTCTAGTGCAAAGCTTTTGATTCTTGTTTGCGGTTTCGTCAGTGATTGATCTGCAGTTTTGCGTAGTTACCGTTTTTTTTTTTAAATGGCCTTTTTGTGTCGTGGAGAGGCCCCTTGGGCAAGGGTCACTCGCCTTGGAGGAGCAATTTGTTTTGTTGGGTCTGCCCCCCTTGGGGGCGGCAGATCAGATTTAAATGGATTTTTTTCTAAAGTAGGTGTGTGTCTGTTAGACCACCAGAGATTTTTTTTTTTAAATGTCCTTTTGTGTCATGGAGCAGCCCCTTGGGCAAGGGTCGCTCCCCTTGGGGGAGCAATTTGTTAAGTTGGTTCTGCCCCCCTTGGGGGGGCAGATCGAATAAAAAAAAAAATTAAAAAGTAGGCGTTTGCTCTCTAGGCCACCTGGGATTTTTTTTTTTAAATGCCCTTTTGTGTTGGGGAGCGGCCCCTTGGGCAAGGGTCACTCCCCCTGGGAGAGCAATTTGTTTAGGTGGGTCTGAGGGGCAGATCGGATTTAAAATAAATAAAAAAGTAGCTGTGTGCCCACTAGGCCCCCAGGGATTTTTTTTGTTAAATTATGTTTTTGGGAAGTGTCCCCTTAGGCAAGGGCCTCTCCCCTTTAGGGAGCATTTATTTGGGCCATTTATGCACCCCTGGGAGGGCAGATCGGCCCAAGTAAAATATTAATTTTATTTTGTGCCCACTATGCCACCAGGAATTATTTCTATTAAAAAAAATATGTTTGTGTGGAGTGGCCCCTTAGGCAAGGGTCGCTCCCCTTTGGGGATCATTTATTTTGGCCGTTTCTGCCCCCCTTGGGGGTAGATCAGCCTTGTGAGTCTAGGCCGATCTTCCCCCAAGGAGGGCAGAAGCCATTAGACACCAGGGATTGTTTTAGTGTTGTTGTGCAGCGGCCCCTTGGGCAAAGGTCGCTCCCCTTGGGGGAGCAATGTGGTTTTGGAAAGTGGCCCCTTGGGCAAGGGTCGCTCCTCTTTGGGGAGCATTTATTTGGGCCGTTTCTGACCCCCTGGAAGGGCAGATTGACCCAAATAAACAATTCATTTTATTGTATGCCCACTAGGCCACCAGGGATTATTTTAGTGTTGTTCTTGGGCAAGGGTCGCTCCCCTTTATGGGGTGAATATTGTGGCCATTTCTGCCCCCTTTGGGGGCAGATTGGCTAAATATTTTCAGGCCCAACTGTCCCCTAGGGGGCAGAAGCCACTAGACACTAAGGCTTTTTAAATGTTGGTGTTGTGGGAGCAATATGTTTTTGGGGAGCGGCCCCTTCGGCAACGGCTGCTTTCCTTTTGGGGAGCATTTATTTGGGCCGTTTCTGACCCCTTGGAAGGGCAGATCGACCCAAATAAACTATTAATTTTATGGTATGCCCACTAGGCCACCAGGGATTGTTCTTGTGTTGTTGGGAGCGGCCCCTTGGGCAAGTGTCGCTCCCCTTTATCGGGTATTTATTGTGGTTGTTTCTGCCCCTTTGGGGGCAGATCGGCCATATGTTTTCAGGCCCATCTGTCCCCTAGGGGGGCAGAAGCCAGTAGATACCAGGGCTTTTTAAATGTTGGTGTTGGGGAGTGACCCCTTGTGCAAGGGTCACTCCCCTTTATGAGGGTGAATTTTTGGCTGTTTTTGCTCCCTGCGGGGGCAGATCAGCCTTATGCTTTTAGGCACACCTACCACCTTTGCTTGGCTGGTGGATAGTGTGTGGACTAGTGCATTATTTGCATATGTGATTGTAATGTTTTATTTCTCCTTTTTATTCTAGTGCAAAGCTTTTGATTCTTGTTTTCAGGTTCGGCATTGGTTGATCTGCAGTTTTGCATAGTTGCATTTTTTTGGTAAGAAAAACATTTTTGTTGTGTTTACTCCAAATAAGTATTAACCTCTTCCATGCGGCGCCGATTCCCGCTCAGCGCTGACCGTTTCTTGCGCGGGCGTGGTCATGACGGAACGGTTCCGTCATGAGCACAGCTCAACCGACGCTCATGACGGAACCGTTCCGTCATGAGCACCGAAAAGGTTACTGTCATGCATGAAGGAATTTGTTGTAAGTGGTGTCATAATAGAAGCATATTTAGTTAGTGTTTTGAGCATGAAATTCTTTGCGATGTGTTTTGCGTTGTCTTATGTGTAATTTTCTCTTATTTTTCTTTTTTAGTGGGATGCTGTTGGTCCTTGATGTGTCTGTTCAGAGTAGGTGGTGGTGAGTCTAGCTGCTTCTGGCAAGTGAGCGGTATAGTGATGGAGTATATAGGTCTTTGTGATAAAGCCACATTTTGTTTATTACTTATTTTACAAAGTGTTTGTTGTTTGACTTGTTTGACAAGTTACCTTTATTAGTAAGGATTATGGCTAGCCGTAGAATTACTGCTCAGCAGGTGGTTGGTATGCTTTTTGAATCTTCCTCTATGCAGGATTATGAGACTGGCAGTGCATCTGAGGGAGAGGAGAGAGCACAAGATTCTGGCAGTGAGATTTCTGTCAACGAGGAATCATCTGATGATGAAGCAACTCTCAGTGCGGATGAAGCTACTCTCAGTGCGGGTGAAGTGCCTGTTTTAGAGGAGGACACTGATGTGCCGATGGTGCAGCAAGAGACTTCGGGATTGCAGTCTGAGGCTGCAAGGCTTCCTACTAGAAGTGCTGGACTCTGGGTTGATCCAAACACGGTGCAGCAGGTGTTGCCAGCCTATAGTGGTGAGAGTGGATTGTGAACATTTTTTACCTATACAGTTTTTTCAGTTGTTTATGGATAATGTATTTTTGGCTGAGATTGTTGAGCAGACTAATTTGTATGCTGAACAGTTTTTGAGGGACTACAGTGCCAGACTCAGGCCCCGCTCTAGAGTTATCCGGTGGACTCCCACAAATCTGGATGAGATGAAGAAGTTTTTGGGTTTGACTTTTTGATGGGCTCGATAAGGAAGCCGTCCCTGGCTTCATATTGGTCTAGCAGTCCCTTAATGGCAATGGCCATATTTCCTGCAATAATGAGTCGTGATCAGTATTTACATTTGCTCTGGATGCTGCATTTTGTTGATAATGCTTTGGCATTGCCACGAGATCACCCTGACTGTGACCTTTTTAAGATTTGGCATGTTCTTGATCACTTTGTAGATCGATTTTCAAAGATCTATACTCCAGGGAAAGAAATAGCTGTTGATGAGTCTCTGGTCCTGTTCAAGGGCCGTTTGGTTTATAGGCAGTACATTTCTAGCAAGAGGGCACGTTATGGAATTACGATGTATATGTTGTCTGAGAGTAGAACAGGATATGTCTATAATTTCTGGGTGTACACTGGTAGGGATTCCACTATTGGCTCCCCTGATTGTCCATCCACTTTTGGAGTTTCAGAGAAAATTGTGTGGGATCTTGCTAGAGGACTGTTTAACGGAGGCCACCATTTGCACCTTGATAACTTCTACACTGCTGTGCAATTGTTTAAGGAATTGTTCAAGTTAGCACTTTTGCTTGTGGCACAATCCACTCTAACCATAAAGGTTACCCAAAAGAGCTTGTTTCCAAAAAGCTTCAGAGGGGACTGTGCAGTACCCTGCATAGTGAGGAACTGCTAGCTGTGAAATTTGTGGACAGGAGGGATGTGTGCATGCTTACTACCATTCATTATGAGAGTACTTCACCTGTGACTGTTTGGGGTCAGGTTGCTGAAGTGCGCAAACCTGTGTGCATTATAGACTACAATAAGCACATGGGTGTTGTCGATAAAGTAGATTCGAGGTTGGAACCTTACACTGCTGTTCGTAAGGCTTACATTTGGTATAAGAAGTTGGCCATCCATCTCTTCAATTTAGTAACTTTCAATGCTTTTGTTGTGTTCAAGGAGTGTTCGCCTGCATCAAAGATGATTTTTGTTTAGTTTCAGGAGTCTGTGATAGGCAGCCTTGTTGTTGTGGAACAGGCAAATGTTCCTAGAGTTGGAATGGTGGAGGATGTGGCTAGATTGAAAGATCGCCACTTTCCTGCTTTAATTCCTCCCATCCCCCCAAAAAACGATCCCTGTAAGAGATGTAGAGTCTGCTTGCGTAGAGGTATGCGGAAGGAGAGTCGTATGCACTGTGCCGATTTTCTTTCTAATCCTGGGCTGTGTGTGCTCACATGTTTCAGATTGTATCACACTCAAAAGAGTTTTTGGGAGCAACTGTGAGTCTAATAGTGTACTGCCTGGCCTGTATGGTTTCATATAGTTGTTGTTCAGTTTCATGTTTGGCAATAGAATGATGTCTTTAGTTACTGCTGTTGTTTTTGTAGTTATAGTTTTATATCTAGTTGCAATTAGTTTGTGTTTTCTTTCTTGTTAAAAAAATGTAATGGTGTGCGTGGACTGGCGCTTGGCTGGCAGTGTGCGTGGACTGGTGCTTGGCTGGCGATGTGCGTGGACTGGCGCTTGGCTGGCGGTGTGCATGGGCTGGCGCTTGGTTGGCAGTGTGCGTGGGCTGGCGCTTGGTTGGCAGTGTGCGTGGGCTGGCGCTTGGCTGGCAGTGTGGGTTGGATGGTGCTTGGCTGGCGGTGTGCATGGGCTGGCATTTGGCTGGCAGTGTGTGAGTAGTGACTTGCTGCTGGTCATTACACACTATGCTAGTCAAACGCCACTGCAGACACTATGTCAACCACCAGCCGTGTGATTGCTGTGTCAGTCATGTGGGCGTATAAAAGCGATGGGCCCTTGAATGGCGCTGTCAGTTGGTGTGAATGTTGTAATGTGCTGGGCCCGCGGCTGGCGGTGTGAATGGTCTTGTGTGTCACGTATGAAAGGTGTGTGAATGGCCTGTAAAGAGGTTGGTGCCTTGCCATGGCTTTACAGCTCGCGAGCTGTGAGTCTTTGGTTCAGGTTTTTAACCTTTTAAATATTAAGAGTGCATTTCATTTTTGTGAAATCTCTTGTAAATAGAATTCTACGCTCTGAACTTTCACTCACCCTTGTACCAAATCCAACCAGTATGTGTGAGTACTTAAGGAATTGTTCATTTTGAAGGAATATTTGTCTTTTCTGTCTCTCTCTGCCAGGGTGTACATTGTCTCCACATTGTCTGTGGATGTGAGTGTTGTAATGTGTGGGGGCTGCAGCTGGGGGTGTAAAAGTGTGTGTCAAGTATAAAAGGTGTGCGAATGGCCTGTAAAGAGGTTGGTGCCTTGCCGTGTCTTTACAGCTCACGAGCTGTGAGTCATTGGCTCAGGTTTTTAACCTTTTAATTATTAACAGTGCATTTCCTTTTTGTGAAATCTCTTGGTAATAAAGTATACATTTTGAACCTTTCACTCACCCTCGTGCCAAATCCAACTAGTATGTGTGTGTACTTGAGGAACAGCTGGATAGGCAGTCATATTTGTCCCATTTGTCTTTCTGTGCTAAGGTGTAGTCTGTCTCTAGGGAAAATTTACCAACTTTAGATATTTCTGTAAAGTAAAAAATAAATGGGGAGGGCTGGGTGTTGTGCCTCTCATGGATCCCAACAAGTTTTTTCACTCACTCGATGCAAACCTCAAAATGTGTCTTTAGTCACGCTTTTTCTTTGCATTACTGTGTCATCATATTCTGTTGTCAAAAAACCCACAATTTTCCTACCACCCAGCATTCCCCCCAGGTCTCCCGATAAAAATGGTACCTCAGTTGCATGGGTTGGTCAAGTACGCGCGATACGCAAGGGCCCAAAACCTATTGAGGCGTCCTCAAAATTACCTATCACAAAACAACCTAGTTTTGCAAGGGGGTCCCATGAGTTTATGGCCCCGGGCTCGGCAGCCATCTAGGGAAACCGACCAAACCCACACATTTCTGAAAACTAGACACCAGGGGGAGTCCAGCGAAGTATGGCTTGCGTGGGTCCCGTAACATTTTCCTACCCAGAATCCCCTGCAAACCTCAAATTTATCTGAAAAAAATCACTTTTTTCTCAAATTTCTGTATGGGAAAGTTCTGGAATCTGCATGCATACACAAATTTCCTCCCACCCAGTGTTTCCCCAGGTCTCCCGATAAAAATGGTACCTCACTCACGTGGGTGGGTCAAGTACCCGTGACAGGCAAGGGCCCAAAACCTATTGAGGCGACATCAAAATTACCTATCATAAACCAACCTGGTTTTTTGTGTCTCAGCCACTACACCTACCCACACAAGTGAGGTATCATTTTTATCGGGAGACCTGGGGAAATGCTGGGTGGTAGGAAATTTGTGGATCCACGCAGATTCCAGAATTTTCTCACACAGAAATTTGAGAAAAAAGTGATTTGTTTAGCTAAATTTGAGGTTTGCAGGGGATTCTGGGTAGGAAAATGTTAGGTGACCCACGCAAGCCATACCTCGATGGACTCCCCCGGGTGTTTAGTTTTCAGAAATGTGTGGGTTTGGTAGGTTTCCCTAGATGGCCTCTGAGCCCGGGAACAAAAACTCTTGAGACCCCCCTTGCAAAACCAGGATGTTTTGTGAAAGGGAATTTTATGTCGCCTCAATAGGTTTTGGGCCCTTGCCTGTCGCGGGTACTTGACCCACCCACGCAAGTGAGGTACCATTTGTATCGGGAAACCTGGGGGAACGCTGGGTGGGAGGAAATTTGGGGATACACATAGATTCCAGAACTTTCCCACACAGAAATTTGAGAACAAAATGATTTTTTCAGATAAATTTGAAGTTTGCAGGGGAGTTTGGGTGGAAAAATGTTGGTGGACCCATGCAAGCCATACCTCGCTGGACTCCTCCGGGTGTCTAGTTTTCAGAAATGTGTGAGTTTGGTAGGTTTCTCTAGATGGCCGCCGAGCCCGGGGTCAAAAACTCATGGGACCCTCCTTGCAAAACCAGGTTTTGTGATCGGTAATTTTGATGTCGCCTCAATAGGTTTAGGCCCTTGCCTGTCGTGGGCACTAGGCCTACCCACACAAATGAGGTACTATTGTTCTTGGAAGACTTTGAGGGAAGCAGGGTGGTCAGAATTTTGTGGATCCACGTAGATTTCAGAACTTTCCACGACAGAAATGATCGGAAAATATGTTTTTTTGGACAAATGTTTAGGTTTGCAAAGGATTCTGGGTAACAGAACCTGGTGAGAGCCAGTCAAGTCACCCCATCCTGGATTGCCCTGGGTGTCTAGTTTAAAAAAATGTATAGGTTTGCTAGGTTTCTCTAGGTGCCGGCAGAGTTAGGGTTAAAAACCTACAGCTAGGCACTTTGCAAAAAAAGGGTCCGTTTTCACCGTGAAAATGTGGTGTGTCTACATTGTGTTTTGGGCCGTTTCCTGTCGCGGGCACTAGGCCTACCCACACAAGTAAGGTACCATTTTTCTCGGACGACTTTGGGGAACACGGGGTCAGTGGAATTTGTGGATCCACGCAGATTCTAGAACTTTCCACCACAGAAATGTGAGGAAAATGTGTTTTGTTTGTGAGGATTGGTGGACGTTGCGCCTGCATAGCCTACAACTCCCAGAATGCCCCCTGAGGGAAGGCGGAGCAACGTCCATAAATGAACGTGACGCGCACAGCGTGACATGCGTAATTTTGGATTCAAACCTGTCGAATCATTGCAACCTGGTTTTCACCCGAAGGCAGTTGACGACGCACGGATGCGTCTTTTCCCTGGAACTTTATCTGAATGGTGTTTGCGGAACAGTGACCGTACCTTGAGGCGTATCCTTCCTGCCAACCGCGAAGGAGAGAAGCCGTTTAAGACTTTTCCGACCAGCTTTGTCTGGAGTGCAGACCGGGCGTTCCACTCCAAAACTCCCGTCGGTAAGAGGAGACTCCTCGACCTGTTTCAACGCGCTCCAACGTAGGAGCCGCACTTTGTTATTTTCCCCTGGGGTTTAACGTGCTCAGACAAGGAGCCGTTAATGTCGCCCGCCTTTGTTTTCCGCACTTAAAGAGGAGAGTAACTTTTGTATTCTCATCGGATCACGTTCCGAGGAAGGAGCGGATTGTATCCATATACTTTCTGTTACTTAACACGCCACCACAGTATTGGATAGGATTCTTGAAGAAAGGAAATAACTTAGTCATTTAGTTTTGAATCACGTTCTTAGCATGGAGCCTGGATTAGTTTGCTGTTTAAGTAGTCATTAACTTTCAGTTACAGGAAGGAACCGTATTAAAGAGGAGCGGAGAGCTTTCTGGACATTAGGAATCAATGACATATTGCTTCTCTCCCCAAACTAAAGCGTTTCTTGCTATTCAGCATAAGCCTCAATGCGTTCTACAATTCCGAACAGGTGTGTAGGTGCATCAGGAAAGATTGTAAGCAGTTGTCAAAAGGTGCACTTGCTTTATTGATGTTTATATGCCTGTTTTGTCTTTCGTAGAATCCGGTATGATGAAATACCGTTTCTTCTGAAGGAAGACAAAGTCTGCTTATGTTGTACATCGTCCAAGGTAATTGGAATTCCTAGCGAAAATTAAATGAGCGTAGTGTTGCATGCCCTTGAATTTCATGGTGTTGTATTGTATTTCAGGTTCTACTCCCTGCTGTTCCCTTCCTATCCTTCCCTCACTTGATCGTTCTAACACTCCATGCAGTCATTGTAGGAGTCGGGGAGATCAAGGGTTTTACCCCTTATTGCGTCACACGAATCCTGAGGAGTACCCATCTTCGGACAGGATCATTACATTTTTGGACACAGGTTTGTAAGGGATTCTGGGTAACAGAACCTGGTGAGAGCCAGTCAAGTCACCCCATCCTGGATCTCCCTGGGTGTCTAGTTTTAAAAAAGATATAGGTTTGCTAGGTTTCCCTAGGTGCTGGCAGAGCTAGGGTTCAAAATCTACAGCAAGGCACTTTGCAAAAAAAGGGCCCGTTGTCACTGTGAAAATGTGGTGTGTCCATTTTGCGTTTTGGGCAGTTCCTGTATGGGCACTAGGCCTACCCACACAAGTGAGGTACTATTTTTCTCGGAAGATATGGGGAATGCAGAGTAGATGGAATTTTGTGGATCCACCCAGATTCCAGAACATTGCACCACAGAAATGCAAGGAAAATGTGTTTTTTGGGACAAACATTTAGGTTTGCAAGGGATTCTGGGTAACAAAACCTGGTGAGAGCCAGTCAAGTCACCCCATCCTGGATTTCCCTGGGTGTCTAGTTTTAAAAAATGTATAGGTTTTCTTGGTTTCCCTAGGTGCCGGCAGAGCTAGGGTTCAAAATCTACAGCTAGGCACTTTTCAAAAAAAGGGTCAGTTTTCACTGTGAAAATGTGGTGTGTCCATATTGCGTTTTGGGCCATTTCCTGCTGCGGGCTCTAGGCCTACCCAGACAAGTTAGGTACCATTTTTCTCAGAAGACTTTGGGAAATGCTGGGTGGTTGGAATTTTGTGGATCCACGCAGATTCCAGAACTTTCCACCACAGAAATATGAGGAAAATATGTTTTTTGGACACATTTTTAGGTTTGCAAGGAATTTTGGGTAACAGAACCTGGTGAGAGCCAGTCAAGTCTCCCCATCCTAGATTCCCCTGGGTGTCTAGTTTTAAAAAATGTATAGGTCTGCTAGGTTTCCCTAGGTGCCAAGAGAGCTAGGTTTCAAAATCTAGAGCTAGGAAGTTTGCAAAAAACGGGTCAGATTTCACTGTGAAAATGTGGTGTGTCTATGTTGCGTTTTGGGCTGTTTCCTGTCGCGGGAACTAGGCCTATCCACACAAGTGAGGTACCATTTTTCTCTGAAGACTTTGGGGAACGCAGGATGGGTAGAATTTTGTGGATCCACGCAGTTTCCAGAACTTTCCACCACAAAAATGTGAGGAAAAAGTGGGTTTTTTGACAAATCTTTAGGTTTGCAAGGGATTCTGGGTAATAGAACCTGGTGAGAGCCAGTCAAGTCACCCCATTCTGGATTTCCCTGGGTGTCTAGTTTAAAAAAAATGTATAGGTTTGCTAGGTTTCCCAGGTGCCGTTAGAGCTAGGGTTCTATATCTACAGCTAGGCACTTTGCAAAAAAAGGGTCAGTTTTCACTGTAAAAAATAAAGTGTGTCCACGTTGCATTTTGAGACATTTCCTGTCGTGGGCACTAGGCCTACCCACACAAGTGAGGTACCATTTTTATTGGGAGACTTAGGATAACACACAATTGTATAGCAACTGTTATTACCTATTGACTTTCGATGCATTTCTGCCTTCCAAATGAAAGACAATGTGTAAAAAAGAAGTCATTTTGAAAAGTGACCTATGATTCTCAGGCTAGTATGGGTACTCACAATTTCGAAAATGTGCAAATATCTACTGTTTCTAAACTCTATATTTTGTTCCATTTTCAGAAATACATAGTTGTCTTTCATACCGATTTTTCCATGTATATATTTTCCCAAATTAATTGCTCTATACCTGGTACATAATAAAAAAGCATTGCAAGACGCTGCTCAGTTATTGGGTCTGGGTTCGTCGGGTTCTTGGTTGTGGTATATATCCCCACAACCAAAGAGGTCCAGCAAATGTAACCGTATATTGCTTTCAAACATCTGTCACAATTAGAAGAAGTTACAGGTCAAAACGTTGGCACACCTAGCTGTTTTTTCAACTAATTTAAAATTTTTCCTAAATTCAACTGTTAGTTTCTAAAAAGAAACCTTGAAGGATCTACACCAATGACCCCTTGCTGAATTTAGAATGGTTTCCACTTTCCTAATATGTATAGCTTTCCAGGATCCATTATTGCTTTCATACCCATTTCTACCATTAACTGGAAATAGCAAAAATAGGCTATATCCCAGTAAAATGCCAAAATTCTGTATAAAATGTTTGTTTTCTTTAAAAAGTCTGTCAGTCCCTAAAAGCTGGGAAAACTGTGATTTCAGCCCCACAATTGCTTTCTTGATACCATTTGCAGGGGAAAAACCAGACGCTTTCATCTGCAGTACTTCTTTCCCATTTTGCCCCAAAAAACCTAAATTTAGCTGTATTTTGGCTAATTTCTGGGTCGCCTCAAGGAGAATCCACAAAGCCTGGGTACCTTTAGAATCCCCATGATGTTGGAAGAAAAGGACGCAAATTTGGCGTGGATACCTTATGTGGTCAAAAAGTTACAGGGGTCTAAGCACAAACTACCCCAAATAGTCAAAAAAAGGCTTAGCAGAGGGGGGGAAGGCCTAGCAGCGAAGGGGCTAAAAAGGCCCACAAGCACGTTTGCTGATTCAACGAATCTCTCAAACACACACTCACTCACTCATACAGCCACTAACACAGCTAAATCACCCCGATATAGCCACTTACATACTCACCCATACAGCCACTCACACACTCACCCATACATCCACTCACACTAGCATTCACTCACCCACAGAGCCACTCACTCACTAATACAGCCACTTATACAACTATTCACTCACCAACTGAGCCACTCACACTAGCACCCACCCACCCATACAGCTACTCACACAGCCACTCACCCAGACAACTATCCACACATCCATTCACTAATCCAGTTAACCACTGATATACCCATTCATACATCCACACAAGCTGTCACTCACTCACTCACCTCCTATTCAGACAGTCACATAGACTCCTACTGTGCAAAACAGCCACTACCACACACTCACTTATATATATAGGTGTGATCAAGGCATTTTTTCTTTGCCGAAACGCGTCGCAGCGAAATTGTGGATTAAACAACGTAATTACCGAAAATTTCCCCCGTGTCCGTGTCTGTTTTCATTTCCAGAGGAGTCGGATGTGGTGTTTTTATATATATATATATATATACATATATATATATCCTGAGGACTCCACTGCACAGTGTCTCTGTTGTATCAACAAAATGGAGCACGGACCACAGTTAGATGCGCAGAATCTAGTTTATTGTCTCCAAACTCTGTCGGCCATTACGTGTTTCGGCTCCAAGGAGCCTTGATCACATGACCCTTTTATTGGGTTTACCGTGAGGTGAATATTGTGTTATATCATTGCAATATCCAACTTGTGGAATTTATAATGCAGTTCTAATTTTCAATACTGCATATATAATGTTGTGTATCCAGGAGCCCAGATAAAACATCCCAGATAAACACAAAGATATGTGAGCGAACAGTTATATGAATATATAGAGAAAACCAGAGCAAACTAAAGAGTACTTTTAAGATGGTGTGTTCTTACAGGCATGTGTACAGATCTTCAGTTATATGAAGACCATTGGGGCTCTTGGAATCCAATTCTAGGATATATTTGGTTTCCAACTTCCGTAGGGTTTTCTCTCTGTTGCCCCCTCTTCTGTTGAAAGGTACAAAGTCAATTATGTAGTACTTCAAATATTTCGGGTCTGCCTGGTGAAATTCATTAAAATGTCGAGCGACCAGGTACACTGAGTCATGATTTTTAATTGCTCTGATATGTTGAAGAATCCTCTTATGCCCCTGCAGGTTGGTACTTCCCACATACCGAAGCCCACAGGGGCACTCGAGGATGTAAACAACAAACCCAGTTTTACATGACAGAGATTTATTGACTTTATGTTTGCCACCCCCAAATGCAGTTTTGAAGGCTGTGGTATTGGTGCCATATTGGCAAGCCTTACAGGTTTTACATCTATAAAAACCTTTCCTTTGGCTTAACCAGTTTCCTTTTGATTGATCCACTGGGTTGTTTACCACTAACCTGTCTTTCATATTGGGGGCCCGTCTGTTGGTGATCGAGAGTCTAGGAGGCAACGTATGGCCTAATACCTGATCATTGTTGACCAGAGGCTCATTTCTTTGGATGATACGATTAATTTCTTTATGTTGTTTACTATATCCCACAATCATTTTAAACTTGTTACTGGATTTATCTGTGGGTCTTACTGGTTGTGCAGGAGTATCAGTACTGGTGTCTGGCCCTAACCCAGGTGTTCCTTGTTTTAACAGTTTCTCTTTGTTGGCTGCATTGCTTTTGGAAATTGCAGCGTCTATGTATTTGGCAGTGTACCCTCGTGCAAGAAACCTGCGTTTACTTTCTAGTTGGGCTCTCTGTAATTCACTAACAGTGCTGCAGATACTTTTTAACCTTATCATCTCCCCATACGGGATGCTCTGGATGAGGTGCTTTGGATGTAGGCTCGTAGCGTGTAGGACTGAATTTACAGCAGTTGGTTTTCTGTGTAGTCTGGTTTCAATCCTGCCCCTCTCTATATACACCTCAACATCCAAAAAGAAAACCTTTTCTGCGCTGACATCTGAAGTGAACTGTAGATTAATATCATTGTGGTTTAACACATCAATAAATGATATAGCTTCTGTTATACATATATTTAAAATAGTTATAAATTAGGTTCCTGGTTGACTGAGTTATGAGCCCTGGTCAAGTAGTACCTACAATCCTAGTCTGAGGCAATGTGTGAATTTTTTGTGCAACACTTCAAACTCAAAATCAGTGAAAATACCTTAGGAAAAGATTGCTCACCAGGTTAGAAAAATAGCTCTGAATTTACAAAATAGTTATAAATTAGGTTCCTGGTTGACTGAGGTATGAGCCCTAGTCAAGTAGTACCTACAATCCTAGTCTGAGGCAATGTGTGAATTATTTGTGCAACACTTCAAACTCTAAATCAGTGAAAATACCTTAGAAAAATAGCTCTGAATTTACAAAATAAAACAAGAGCAAAATGACAAAAATCCAATAAGTAGAACTTTAGATATTGAATTTGAAGGTTTATAGTGAGAAATAGCGATTAGATGCAAAAATTACAATTTGGGATATCTGGTCGTGCCGGACCGGAACAAAGTCAAAATTTCAGGCTGACCATGATGGTTCACAAGCCAGCTACATGGACCCAGTTAGGCCCCCCTGATCAAACGCATCTTAATCCTGGTTGGAGAGTGCCTTTGTGGATCCGCACATCGAAGATGTGTCGCACAGCAGAAGCAACGTGTTGGTTCTCAAATGCATTGAGATTGTGTTGCCAGGTCCTGATGCATTGGGGTCAAGAATCCTGTTCACGGGGCATGCGATGTGAAGGCTGGTGTTGAGGATGCAACAGGTTTAGATGAGTTTTGAAGCTGCGATGCAGAGGTTTGTCATCAAGGCTGCCATCGGCAAGTGATGCGAGGAGCTTGTGCTTGGAAAAGCCAAGCTCAGTTTTGGTTCTGAAGGTGATGCGTCAGCTCCAGATGCAGAATTCAGCGGGGATGCAAGTCTCTTGCAATGGGTTCAATCCACGCACCAGCAGTGATGCGTTGGGTCTGCTCAAAGATGCACTGCTCAGCCAAGGAGATGTGGTGGTTTGGCTCGGGAATGCGTCCTAAGGCCAGCAAAACCAAGGTCATAAAAAGGAAGGCAAAATGTTTGGCGGTCACCCTGCAGAAAGGGCCATTTTCCAACACAAACCCTCTCCAGCCTAAAGCCATGGAAGACTAATCAATACCTTGATGGACTTCTCTGCTTAGGCATTAGAATGGGAACAATGGCCCTCTACTTTTGGCGTAGTTGTCAGTTCTACGCATCTCTGTACTCTGTTGGATCCCTCTGTCTGTGCTCACCTGAGTCAATGAACAGACCCATGGGGAATCCTACCCCTCATCTGTGAACACCATCTTGTGAAGCACCTAACTTTACTTGCTCACAGATGCATCCCAGTAGGCAAACAGTGCCACCTTGCCACCAAAGTGATGTGGCCCATTCCACCCCATGGGTTTGACTCTGTCTCCAATGCAAGGAAAATCAGGTGCCAGGTCCCGGGCCATCCACTTCTAGGTGGAGGCTCTAAGGCATATTGTTTAGGCCTCTCTTCAAGCCTTTGGACTGGCAGGGAGTTCCCTATGGGCTTCTGAGGTTTCTCTGCAATGGCATCGTTGTGATTTGTCAAGACGGCGCCCATCCAGCCGCCTATGGGGAGGCTATTTTCTCCATGTAGGCTGCAGGGCAGAGTGCGCATGAATGGTTTAGGCAGCCTCAGAGGGCTGACCAAACCAGTCATGCTCACTCAGGAGTGGGCACACCACTCCTCCCCTGCCCAGCCCTGCTCATAGAGCAGCCTCGTTCACCCGCCCGCCCGCCTGGAACTAAACACTTCTGCTTTCTCGCAGTGTGAGACGCAGAAATATAAATTGGTAGTTTTACCATTTTATGTTTTTGCTTCTTGCACTGCGAGAAAGCATTGTGACAACGCTCCTCTGGCCTAGTGGAGCAGCCCCCCCTGGTACCACCAGAAAACTGGACTTTCAGGTCGCCACTGGCAGCTGCCCCTCTCAGTTCTCCTGACACTGGTGGCAACTCATTCTCAAGAATGCCATCTAAGGGGATTATCTATGACCCTCCTCTGGGTTACCTCCCCACCCCTTGCCAGGGATACAAGGGCCATAGGGCAGAAGAAGTCCTGCCCCTGGGCCTGAGTTACCCAACACATCTGGCCAATGTACTGCTCTGGGGTATCTAGCCTTTCCACTACCATGGTCTGACTAGCCCCAGTGTCCCTCTGAGCAGTGACTAGGACCCCATTCACCTTCACCTGATGGAAGTGACAACCCACATCCTCACGGATCACCATTTCACGCTCTGAGTCTATCTCCCAGCTAAGGGAGATCATGGCATTGTCTATTACCTACCCCTGGGTACTACTTACCCTTAAGGCCATCTTGGCCACCCGTGTAGAGGGTCCATCAGTGTGTGGTTTCCTTGCACAGAGTCCCCCTGCTTGTGTCCTAACTGGGAGCACTCAAAGCACCAGGATTGGACATGGGGTGCCCTGGGCCACCGCCCACTAGAATCACCCCGTTTATTAGAAGGGGCATGGGAACCATTTCCTCCAACCTTACTCTGGGGTTTGTCTGGGTGATCCTTAACCTCCCTCTCACTCTGCTGGGAGAAACCTGAACCACCCTTCGTAGGGTCACTCCAGGGTATTTCTTGGGCACTTCCTGTGCTCAGTCAGCTGACTGTCAACTAGGTGCTGAGTATATGCACTCTCATGATTAAATTGTATAACCCAACATTTCATTAACGTTGCTGCCTCACAACCACCTATTCAGTGCCTTGTTGGAGTAGTCCACAAAATCTACCCAGGATTAGCTGGGGAGCTTCTGACGGTCCCGGAATCTTTGCCCACACTACTTAGGGGTCATCCCAAATTTGGCAAGTAAAATGGCCTTCATAGGGGTGTACTTGGTTTGGTCCCCAGCCTCTAGTGTCAGAAGTGTGTCCCTCTGCACAGTAGGCATGTATTTCCACAGACCCCCCCATGCTCTTTTGGTACCCTGTGAATCTTCAGTGTCACCACATAGGCAGGAAAACATGTGTCTATGTCATCCCCCACCATATAACTGGGCACCAAGGGGCATCTTATCAAGAAACAGCTTTAAAATTATCGACGCTTTAGCGGCAGAAAACAGCCGCTAAAGCGGCGATAATGGGCCTGATGATATGCCCTTGAGAATTCCCATAGAAGCCCATGTTCTGGTGTGAACATGGGCTTCTATGGGAATTCTCTGCGGCATATTATCAAACCCATTATCGCTGCTTTAGCGGCAGTTTTCTGCAGCTAAAGCGGCGATAATTTTAACGCCATGCTTGATAATATGCCCCCAAATTCTTGGGTATACAAGCCCTATTCTCTTCTTCAGGTACTGCCGGTATGCAGCCACCATCACTGCTATAATCTGCCTGTCTGGCTTTGATATCCAGCTTTTTTAGGCTACTCTCATGAGCCATGATTATCTTCTTCTCCTCCAATACCCTTTCAACCTTTTTCTCCTCTGCCTTGATTTTTAGTTCATCCATCTGCAGCTTCAATTCTCTCTCCTCCCTCTGTTCTGCCAGCTCCTCTGGGGACATGCCGTATAAAGAGACACTGCTCCCATCCCTGACAGGAAGCTCCAATCCAGAGGTCACCCCCTCCTCATCTGATGCAGGTGGTTCCTCAGTGGGGCCATCAACTAGCCTATCATCCTCGGCTGAGGTTTCATTCAACACAGAGAGGGCTTGTGCTCAGGCCTTCAGCACCTTTTATAATTCTACCTTCCTGGTGGTAATCTTGGCAGGAAGTCCAAACACCTTGCAGAAGTCTCTGAGCTGGGCCACAGTGTTTGACCCTATGTTGCCCAGCTCAAATTCTAGGCTTGTGTTTGCAGATTCAGCAGACATTATTTTGAGGAAAAATCAAAAAGGCTAATTAAGAAGAATTACAAATTTGAATTGGTCTTGGATGTGGAATAGCAGTGTACACCAAATCACTATATGCTACTGCATAACCAAAAGTCCTAACCTCACTGCTGATCACCAATTTTAGAAATTGGGTTCCTAGTTGACTGGGGTATGATCCCTGGTCAAGCAGCAACCACAATCCTAGTCAGGATAAGGTACAAGTACGACCTAAATTAACATATGCTCACCATCTGGTAGTTTGGCACAGAGCATTCAGGCTTAACTTGGCAGGCACTTCTAGAACCAAGATGCACTACCTGCATACGCCCATGAGGGCAGGACTATGGGAATAAAAATGCGAGAGTGGAATGATATGCATAGCTGTTTCTTCACCGAAAGGCCAAGCCAGTGATCAAGGGGAGAATTCCCGAAACGCTTATGGCGATTTTGGCACAGAACACACTGGGAGGTCATAAGTGAACTTGCTGCTGCCTGCCAAATAAAGAGGTGAATTTTACGTTGTGTGTGGCGTCTTCAATCTTTGAGCAGTTTCATATGGATGTGTAGTGGCCCGCTCTGGCCACGAAGATGCCCCACTGCAGACAGAAGCGGGTCCGTGTGCTTAGAATTTGATGCGCACACAGGAACGGCGTAGCAGCATTGGTGAGGCACAAGCAAAGCAGCAAATGAGTCTTGCCCAGAACAGCGACCTGATGGGATTATGAGACCTGTGGAGGGAGAGGCACAGCGGCACCACTATGGAACACGTACCTGAACTACTAGAACCAAGATGCTCTACCTGCATACGGCCATGAGGGCGGGACTATATGAATAAAAACAAGAGAGCGGAATGATATGCATAGCTTTTTCTCCACCGAAAGGCCAAGCCAGTGATCAAGGGGAGAATTCCCTAAACGCGTATGGCGATGTTGCCACAGAATACGCTGGGAGGACATAACTGAACTTGCTGCTGCCTGACAAATAAAGATGTGAATTTTACGTTGTGTGTGGCGTCTTCAATCTTCGAGCAGTTTCATATATATATATATATATATATATATTCACTGAAAAAACCATAGGTTTCACACACGTTATAGTTAGGAATTAGCATTTAAAAAACCTTGCAAATTCACTGAAAAAACCATAGGTTTCACACATGTTATAGTTAGCGGACATTTTACTGATAAAAAACCAATGAAATTCCCCCGTTATAGTTACTGCAGGCAACTATAACTCACGCGACCGCAATCTTCTGCTGATGACATATGTGTCTTTATGAAAAAAAAATATTTGTAATATATGTATAGCTAAAAATGTATGGAAGAAGACATGGGCAAATAAGTGTCTAAATACAGTATTAGCATCAGCAGAGGATTGCGGTCGCGTGAGTTATAGTTGCCTGCAGTAACTATAACGGGGGAATTTCATTGGTTTTTTATCAGTAAAATGTCCGCTAACTATAACATGTGTGAAACCTATGGTTTTTTCAGTGAATATATATATATATATATATATATATATATATATATATATATATATATATATATATATATATATATATATATATATATATCCAAGAAAGAAGTGACTCAAACAGATAGATTCACCAAAGAACAAAAATATATTTCCACTACAACGTTTCAGCTTCCGCCTTCCTCAGGTAGTACAAGATGGTTTGCTCTGTGGCTGCACAGATGACAGCTGAATTTTCAAAAAGCATCATGAGTGAAGATTCCATTTGGAATGTGGAATCAATGCAGTCCAGAGAGCTCTTGAGATATGCAGTAATCAGGTTGTGTTGTCAGTAATGTTCAGTCCATCTGGATGCAGTGATTTTAAACGGTACAGCAGCCACAGAGCAAACCATCTTGTACTACCTGAGGAAGGCGGAAGCTGAAACGTTGTAGTGGAAATATATTTTTGTTCTTTGGTGAATCTATCTGTTTGAGTCACTTCTTTCTTGGATATTTTATTTCTTTGTGACTCATTGTATCCTTTGGGATCCAGATTTTTGCCCTGGCTGGCTGTTGTTTTCTTGTGATCCTTCATCTTCAAGTATATATATATATATTTATATATATATTCACTGAAAAAACCATAGGTTTCACACATGTTATAGTTAGTGGAAATTTTACTGATAAAAAACCAATGAAATTGCCCCGTTATAGTTAGCGCAGGCAACTATAACTCACGCGACCACAATCCTCTCCTGATGCTAATACTGTATTTAGACACTTATTTGCCCATGTCTTCTTCCATACATTTTTAGCTATACATATATTACAAATATTTTTTTTTCATAAAGACACATATGTCATCAGCAGAGGATTGCGGTCGCGTGAGTTATAGTTGCCTGCGCTAACTATAACGGGGCAATTTCATTGGTTTTTTATCAGTAAAATTTCCACTAACTATAACATGTGTGAAACCTATGGTTTTTTCAGTGAATTTGCAAGGTTTTTTAAATGCTAATTCCTAACTATAACGTGTGTGAAACCTATGGTTTTTTCAGTGAATTAGTACGGTTTTTTAAATGCTAAGTTTTTTTCCCTTATAATAAGCCCTGTACATTTGGTGGCCTACGGCCACCAAAAGCACAGGGGGTGGGGTAAGTGTGGATAATGTTTTTTTCCATTGTAATAAGCCCAGCACATTTGGTGGCCTTCGGCCACCAAAAGCACAGGGGGTGGGGTAAGTGTGGATAGTGTTTTTTTTATTTTTATTTTTTTACCGTACGCTTACCGTAAGCGTACGGTAAGCGTACCCCGCGAAATTGCCGAAAAAAAAATAAAACCGTTTTTGCACTTGGGGGATGTTTGGGGACTCCCTCAACATGACTATGTGGGAGGGAGTTGTCAAAACAGCCCCTTTACATGTTTTTGGGCTTCCGATTTTAAAAATCTCTCTCAGTGCGAGAGACAAAATGGCGGCCGCCGCTTCCTGGTTTCGGCCGATTCGAATGTTTACTAAGATCTAAGAGCCAATCAGAATCGCGCTCGCGCACGCCACCGTACGCTTACCGTAAGCGTACGGTAAGCGTACCGTAAGCTGGCTCAGATATATATATTGATTTAAAGGCTATTTTCTCAGAATCTACTGAACAGATTTACACCAAACCTACAAAAGGCACTTCCTTGACCTAGGGACTACCTCTCTGCCAAATTTTGAGTAATTCTGTTCAGCCATTCGGGCTGTAGCTCGTTCTAAAGGTCCTATGGAAAAATGCATGGGAAAAACGCGTTTTGGGACCCCCCTTTTATCTCAGCCCCCGCTTGACGAATCCCCCCGAGACTTTCAGGGTAGGAGCGGAGCGTAGCGCCCCACCTATTTTGAGAAATTCGCGAGGATTCGTCGACCGGCGCCAAAGTTATTCAAAATAGAATGTTGAGGTTTTCCTATGGAAACGTGGTCCTAACTATAACTACCTACTGGCTATCGCCAGTAGGTAATATATATATATATATATATATATATATATATATATATATGTTCCAAATGCAAAGCGCGTGAACATGGAATTAACACACTTTCGTATTCATTGGCCAACGGAAAAAAGGAATGGATCACTGCACATATCACGTGTGAAACAAAACACGTGGTATATGTTTTAGAATGTCCTTGCAAACAACTGTATGTCGGGAGCACCATCAATAAATAAAAACTGCGCATCCTGCAACATTTACGAGCAATAAAAAATAAAGATTTGGCGTACCCAATGGCCAAGCATTTTTCCGAAAAACATCAAGGGAACATTCAAGGGTTACGCTATTTCTGGGCACCCTCCCTCAATCACACAGAGTGAAAATTAAAGAATCAAAATATTTAATCTCCAAGTTAAGGAGAATAGTACAGCAGGATCACAACAACAAAAGGATGCTGTATAAACTCTCTGAACTAAAAGCCTCATTAAAAAAACTTAAGTGGGAAGCAAATAGAACCTTAGAGGAACAACTCTGGGCAACCCTTTATGAGGACATAAAAAAGAATGATGGTGCAAGGTTTTGGAAAACAATAAATTCATTAACGCACCCTGCAAAAACGGAGATAACATCAAACATCACAGAGGCAACTTGGGCAGCATATCTTGAAAACCATTTTAACCGAGATCTGTTGGCCAATCAGAACATGAGCAATCCTTTTCCCGCGCGAGGCCAGGATGACGGCAATAGGTTACAATGGTGCCCAATTGACCAGGACATGGCGGGGGACGCAGATTATATTTCCTTGGTACCCATAATAAAGCGGCAAATAAAGAAAGGAAGACGGGAAGGCGCGCCGGGTCCAAATGGGATCCCGCCCGTCCTCTTCAAACAAGATACGGATTACTGGGCAGCGGCACTTGAACCTCTCTTTCGGGAGATCAGACACACAAACATCTTGCCAGATACTTGGAAGGGCTCCATTATTGCCCCTATATATAAAGCAGGGGATAGGGGCCTTCCTCAAAATTATCGGTTAGTTGCTCTAATCGATAACGATGCGAAGTATTTCGCAGGTCTAGTTTTGGAAGAACTAAAGGAATGGGCTACGAGGAAATCTCTCATACCTGTCAATCAAACAGGCTTTGTTAAATCAGTGGGGACTACAACAAACATACTGACGATGGGTATGCTTATTGACAAGGCAGAGAAAAAATAATTGCCTCTGCACCTCTGCTATATTGACTACAAAGCAGCATTCGATAACATTGATCGCAACCTACTATGGACAAAACTCAATGATTGGGGTATCCCAAAAGGTTTGCTGGAGCTGTTAATTAACCTACATACAGACACTTGGATTCAGATCAAGGTGGGGGACGGCTCAATGTTGTCAAGGCGGATACAAACTAATAATGGCCTCAAGCAGGGCTGCGTGCTGGCCCCCACACTGTTCAACCTGTTCCTGGGGGACTTGGTGCCCCTACTAAACAACTGCAATTCACACTCGCCAAAATTAGGAGGCCTCAATTTACCATGCCTCTTATATGCAGACGACCTGGTGTTAATAAGCCACACAAGAGTCGGGTTTCAAAATCTTCTGAATACGACCCAGAGATATTCTGAGTTAAATGATTTAACAGTGAACCTCGAGAAAACGCAAACAATGACAATCAGCAACAACAAAAAGAAGAAAGTTTTCTCGTGGTTCTGGAAAAACACCCGAATCAAAGACACCTCGTCATGTAAATATCTAGGCGTGAAGATTGACAGTGGTGGCCAATTTAGAGAACAAAGGGCTAGTATAAGAGGCAAAGGCACCGTTCTGGCAATTGCCTTAAAAACATTAAATAACAACCTCTCCGGCCCTTCTCTGACCCCCTTACTACATGTTATACGTGCCAAACTGTTACCAACACTAACATATGGGAGTGAGGCCCATCGAGGCAGAGATGCCATTATACTTGACAGCACAATCGTGTCGGCATACAGAATCATCTTCAGCCTCCCAAGGCGATCCTCCCCAGCACAGATCAGACTGGAGTTTGGAATTCGGTCACAGTTACTGGCACGACAGGGGGCATATATCTGCTCTTGGGATAAAGTAAGAAAAACGACCGAAGGGACGCTGAACGAATATCTATGGAAAGAGCTAGAGCAGACCCAAAACTCACCAGCTGCAAAATACCTGGAAAAAAGCATAATGAACACCGGGCTGGCAGAGCTCTGGGCGTCCCCTGTAGATCATAAAACACTTAACAAATTGGTGAAAAAATCGATCAAGCTACAGTCATGGGTTCAGGATAAAGCCATCCTATCAAAAAGATCTCATGCTTGGATGGTATTAAATACATACCGGACACAAGCCTCCCAGCCTTACCTTGCCCTAGGTTACACAAAAAAAATCAAACTGTGCTTTTTAAGATATAGATTGGGCTTGTTACCATGCATGCTACATCTTCCTCACTGGCTGAGATCGAAAGCAGGTACATTATGCAGGTTATGCGGCAAAGGGGCAGAAGATATGTTGCACCTGCTATGCTCGTGTAAGGAACTGCATGAAGAAAGGAAGCTCCTGCTGAAACGCCATTTCATTCTACAGGGGGTACGCACACGAAGGAATGCAGTGCTAACCTGCTTCTCAGCGCAGGACCCTCAGCTGAGCTGTAGATTTGTGAAATTTTTAAAAGTAGTAGAAAAAAAACTACCAAAAATTGACCCATGATCAACTTAGCAAAATAGGACATTTGATTTTATTTATGCTGCAGATTTTAAATAATTTTATTATGTGTTATTGTATCGCATTGGTTTTAATTAACTGTGCAATAAATTATAAACTGAAAACTATTTCGGAGCTAAAGTGATGTAACAAAATGAAAGAGGTGGTGATAAAACCCTGGAACTCAGAGGAGCAGAGTCCAAATTCATATTAGCTCTGGGGACAGAAAAACCTTTTGGCCACAATTTGGATGCAGAATTACATGTTCATCTATAAAACCTATGGAAGTCTTAACCTTGACAATCAAATTGCTCATGGAGAAATCAGAGAGGATGAAAAGGATGAGCTCTGAAAAAATCATGGCTGTGAGAATAAGACTGAAAATAGACTGAACATTAGAAATATACACAGTAAATAATTGGACTGTGGAATATCCCGAGTAAATACATAAAAGATGTTTTTTAAAGTTATGAGAAATATTGAAAATATCAAATTTGGAAAAAGAAAAAGCATTTTTAATCTTGAAACTGCAATTTTGCACAACATATTTGCACTATGTGTTAGTTACTTTAACTCGTAGGATCTAAAATACATCTCATGAGGTTGAAACTGCTATTTTGCACAATATTTTTGCACTATGTGATAGTTACTGCAACTTGTACTTATGAGACTGAACCTGTTACTTTACACAACATATTTGCACTCCGTGCTAATTACTTTAATTCTTAGGTTTTAAAACATGTCTCATGAGGCTGTTGCACCTTATTCGATCATAACTTCCTTGTCCAAAGATAGGAATTAATGATAAATTGAATTGATATCTTGTTGATATGTAATTTGCACATTGCACAGGTCAATTTTTCATCTTATTCCATATCTTTAAGAACTAAATTGCTCGGGATTGAGCTACCTGAGGCCATGGTCTTTATTATTAATTGTAATCTTTTTTTAATTGTAATTTTTTTTTTATTTAATTTTAATATCGATTAAATCTAGAGTTCGATTTATAATCCAGTTAGAGCTTAAACTCAGTAGTCTTCTCCATTTTGAATGTATATACAAACATGAGCATGATTTTGATAACTCTCGAGCTTTTCATGTTTTATGTCTTTATGTGAATGTTCTCCAATTTTCTTTTTATCCCGATAAGAGGATGAGTACTTTACTGAAAATACCGCCAATATTGTTTGAATATGACAATATAAAATACAAAACAAAAAAGTAAAATTGAAAGAAAAATGGCACTCATCATATGCCATATTAGCACAAGCTGAATGTAGGTTAACATTCTAGCCTATAGAAACAAATAAGGTAATTCCCTTTTTTTTATTGCACTCTATCCCTTTAAAAAGACTGTCTAGATGATGGGACTCTATGGTCCAGTTGAAGGCATTCACCGAAACGCGTCGACCGTCCCAGTTGTTTTTGCACCTGGTGTCAGAAGAAATTGAAATAAATATAAATTAAATTACTTACCTTGCCGTGCTGTGGAATCCCTCTGTGCCGTGGATACTCTGGTGGGGGGCACTGCCGAGTTGTTCCGAAGAGATATATATATATATATATATATATATATATATATATATATATATATATCACACAAGTAATTAATGCCAGTTGCCAGGCCTCATTTCTGTTGTCTTGGGTGGAATCTATTATTGTTCCTATTTTTAAAAAAGGGGACCGTCAGGATCATGCCTGCTATAAGCCCATTTTGTTATTGGATTCTTTGGCTAAAGTTGTTGGGCGAATTATTTTGGAACTCCTACATGATTGGGACGAGGAAAATCAGATTCTATCTGATATCCAATACGGCTTTCGTGAAGGATTAGGGACAATAGAGCAGAGCTTAAATCTAGCCATCTTTGTGGGGAAGTACACTAGGGTGAAGAAGGGCAGATTGTTTTTAGCCTTTGTTGACCTCACTGAGGCCTTCGATTCTGTGAGGCATGGCAAACTCTGGGAGATTCTTGAAATTTTGGGGGTTGACCCTAACATTATCTATTTTCTTATGCGCCTCTACAGTGGAGCGAAGTCACGAGTGCGCTTCGGCCTGGGTGGAGAGCGTACTGCCTCTTTCCCCATTAGGAGGGGGGTTAGGGAAGGCTGTGTCCTAGCCCCCTTCCTTTTTAACCTTTATATTAATAGGCTAGGGAAGGCACTCCTTACCGATGGTCGAGACTTTTCCCAAATAGGTGGTCATCTGATACCTGCTCTCTTCTATGCGGATGACGCAGTATTGATGTCCATTACGCAAATTGGTCTCCAGAAGGTTTTAAATAGTTTACATTTCATGAAGGACCTTGGTCTCAGTATTAACATGACACAGACTTTTATAATGAGATGTGGACGTGGGAATCAGAGGTCCATGGACATGTCTGGGTATTTTATTTAATCAGAATGATTCTTGGACCCAAGCTGTTTCTGCAAAAAAGCTGGCGTTTATTAGAACAAAAACAGCCTTGGCGACCTTCTCAAAAAAATTGGGAAGGAAACCGGCAGGAGGACTTTTCCAAATTTACAAAGTGAAATGCATTTCGACTGCAATGTATGGAGCGGGGGTATGGGGCTTTGCTGACACATACCCGATACAATTGGTGGAAAACACTTTTTTAAGGTATATTCTGTCAGTCCCTGCTAGTACCTCCACACACGTCTGTCATGCTGAGTTGGGCCTCCCATACATCTCCAACCTTATAAAACTGGAACCTATTCTCCTCTGGCACATGATCTGGTCAAATGAACAGACCAAGTTAAACAGGGAGATCTTACAGGACAGTTTGAACTTGGATGGGGCCCTAAAGATTCCATGGGTTAAGTTTGTGAAAGAATTTATGAGAGATCTAGGTCACCCGGAATATTTTACCAATCCGAAAACCATCCAGTTGATTACCAGAAAGAACTTAAGAAAGGAGGGTCTCCAGCTGTTGGACATGCTAATATTATCTGGGGAAATTTTGAAGCCTAGTGTCCAGCAGCATCAGATGATTCTTACTACTTTTAGCTTGCAGCCATACTTAGCATTTATCCCTGGTGGATATGATAGGCTGCTGCTAACCAGGTTTAGACTGGGGATTGTCCATAAATTCGTCTCCTTTCCAAAAATGAAAGACGGGGCAGAATTATGTGCTTGTGATAATCACTCGGTCCAATCTAAAATTCATTTAGTTTTATTCTGTAAATTTTACACGGAGTTAAGAAAGGCGTGGTTAGTTCCACTTTTAAAAGCTTTTGGGCTGAGGCAATGTCGCTCGGCATTAATCAAGCTCCAGTTTCTAGAAAATTAGCACATAGCCTGGAGGATATCCATGTTCCTGAAAAAAGTGCTTCTTCAAAGGAAAAGTATAGTGACATAAGGAGTGAGATTGTTTAGGTGCACTGTCACTTTAATATTGTCTGTTTTTAATTATCCAAATCATATACCACATTTTAAGATGTTTTTAATGTTTATCGTAATTTTATTTTTGTGTACATTTTTGTACAAAAGCCTTGTATGTTTTATGTGCTTTTATGATTTTTAAAAAAGAAATCGAAATAAAGCTTTTCTGGACTATATATATATATATATATATATATATATATATATATATATATAAATAACAATAGCAACGCTTGTGTGTGGTGCCTCAATTTCAGGGCAGTTTCGATTGGATATGCTAGCGGCCCGGCTCGGGTCGCGAGACACCCCGCTGCAGAAAGCGCAGCTCCACGACGCCAAGAAAGATGACGGCTTCGACTGGAACAGCGTTACCGATTTCTGTAGTGCAACTAAGCTGAGACTCAGATCTTCAACACTTGCAGCAACCTACTAAAGGATTTTAAATTTGGTGAAAGGCACAGTGGCATTCCAATATGGATCTTTAAACTATGAACTACAGAAACCACCATGCACTTTAGCCACGCCCACTACGGCGGAATTCAAAAGAAGCGCCCTGAAAACGGCGCGAGACTGTGCAGCTGTGCCTCCAGCATAGACCAGTGACCAAGGGCTCAACTCAGCCCGAAACGCGTTTGGACTTATTTTGCTGTGGTGATAAACTGATGTCCCGGCTACCTACAGAATAAAAAGGTGAAGCAACGCTTGTGTGTGGTGCCTCAATTTCAGGGCAGTTTCGATTGGATATGTTAGCGGCCCGGCTCGGGTCGCGAGACACCCCGCTGCAGAAAGCGCAGCTCCACGACGCCAAGAAAGATGACGGCTTCGACTGGAACAGCGTTACCGATTTCTGTAGTGCAACTAAGCTGAGACTCAGATCTTCAACACTTGCAGCAACCTACTAAAGGATTTTACATTTGGTGAAAGGCACAGTGGCATTCCAATATGGATCTTTAAACTATGAACTACAGAAACCACCATGCACTTTAGCCACGCCCACTACGGCGGAATTCAAAAGAAGCGCCCTGAAAACGGCGCGAGACTGTGCAGCTGTGCCTCCAGCATAGACCAGTGACCAAGGGCTCAACTCAGCCCGAAACGCGTTTGGACTTATTTTGCTGTGGTGATAAACTGATGTCCCGGCCACCTACAGAATAAAAAGGTGAAGCAACGCTTGTGTGTGGTGCCTCAATTTCAGGGCAGTTTCGATTGGATATGTTAGCGGCCCGGCTCGGGTTGCGAGACACCCCGCTGCAGAAAGCGCAGCTCCACGACGCCAAGAAAGATGACGGCTTCGACTGGAACAGCGTTACCGATTTCTGTAGTGCAACTAAGCTGAGACTCAGATCTTCAACACTTGCAGCAACCTACTAAAGGATTTTAAATTTGGTGAAAGGCACAGTGGCATTCCAATATGGATCTTTAAACTATGAACTACAGAAACCACCATGCACTTTAGCCACGCCCACTACGGCGGAATTCAAAAGAAGCGCCCTGAAAACGGCGCGAGACTGTGCAGCTGTGCCTCCAGCATAGACCAGTGACCAAGGGCTCAACTCAGCCCGAAACGCGTTTGGACTTATTTTGCTGTGGTGATAAACTGATGTCCCGGCTACCTACAGAATAAAAAGGTGAAGCAACGCTTGTGTGTGGTGCCTCAATTTCAGGGCAGTTTCGATTGGATATGTTAGCGGCCCGGCTCGGGTCGCGAGACACCCCGCTGCAGAAAGCGCAGCTCCACGACGCCAAGAAAGATGACGGCTTCGACTGGAACAGCGTTACCGATTTCTGTAGTGCAACTAAGCTGAGACTCAGATCTTCAACACTTGCAGCAACCTACTAAAGGATTTTAAATTTGGTGAAAGGCACAGTGGCATTCCAATATGGATCTTTAAACTATGAACTACAGAAACCACCATGCACTTTAGCCACGCCCACTACGGCGGAATTCAAAAGAAGCGCCCTGAAAACGGCGCGAGACTGTGCAGCTGTGCCTCCAGCATAGACCTGTGACCAAGGGCTCAACTCAGCCCGAAACGCGTTTGGACTTATTTTGCTGTGGTGATAAACTGATGTCCCGGCTACCTACAGAATAAAAAGGTGAAGCAACGCTTGTGTGTGGTGCCTCAATTTCAGGGCAGTTTCGATTGGATATGTTAGCGGCCCGGCTCGGGTCGCGAGACACCCCGCTGCAGAAAGCGCAGCTCCACGACGCCAAGAAAGATGACGGCTTCGACTGGAACAGCGTTACCGATTTCTGTAGTGCAACTAAGCTGAGACTCAGATCTTCAACACTTGCAGCAACCTACTAAAGGATTTTAAATTTGGTGAAAGGCACAGTGGCATTCCAATATGGATCTTTAAACTATGAACTACAGAAACCACCATGCACTTTAGCCACGCCCACTACGGCGGAATTCAAAAGAAGCGCCCTGAAAACGGCGCGAGACTGTGCAGCTGTGCCTCCAGCATAGACCAGTGACCAAGGGCTCAACTCAGCCCGAAACGCGTTTGGACTTATTTTGCTGTGGTGATAAACTGATGTCCCGGCTACCTACAGAATAAAAAGGTGAAGCAACGCTTGTGTGTGGTGCCTCAATTTCAGGGCAGTTTCGGTTGGATATGTTAGCGGCCCGGCTCGGGTCGCGAGACACCCCGCTGCAGAAAGCGCAGCTCCACGACGCCAAGAAAGATGACGGCTTCGACTGGAACAGCGTTACCGATTTCTGTAGTGCAACTAAGCTGAGACTCAGATCTTCAACACTTGCAGCAACCTACTAAAGGATTTTAAATTTGGTGAAAGGCACAGTGGCATTCCAATATGGATCTTTAAACTATGAACTACAGAAACCACCATGCACTTTAGCCACGCCCACTACGGCGGAATTCAAAAGAAGTGCCCTGAAAACGGCGCAAGACTGTGCAGCTGTGCCTCCAGCATAGACCAGTGACCAAGGGCTCAACTCAGCCCGAAACGCGTTTGGACTTATTTTGCTGTGGTGATAAACTGATGTCCCGGCTACCTACAGAATAAAAAGGTGAAGCAACGCTTGTGTGTGGTGCCTCAATTTCAGGGCAGTTTCGATTGGATATATATTTATATATATACATATATACATGTATTATATGGTGGGTGTGTGAGTGACTGTACAGGTGTGTGAGTGCATGAATGACTTACTCTATGGGTGAGTGAGTGGATTTCTGACTAGGTCTGTAGGTGAGTGGTTGTATGGGTGTGTGAGTGGGTATCTGAGTGATTGTCAGCACCCCTCCTCTTGCAGGAGCCAGCAGTGCTTTCACACACAGGTAGCTGCTGGAAAGGCAGATCCCTGTGTGAAAGCAATTCTGCTTCTCTTCCAGCAAGTAAGAGCATTTTTAATGCTCTAGCTTGCTGGAACGAGAGTGCTTGCTGTGGGTTGGTGGGAGCAGTAAAGCCACAACAAACAGCTACGTCCCAGAGGTGGGCCCCCTGGGACATAGCAGGAGCCGGCCCTGCCTGGTGGCTGACCCCATAGCCATCTATGGCTCCTGGAGGGGTGCCACGTGGCCCCCTCCTTTCTTAATTGTATCGCCTGTCCCAGCAATGTGGCGGTCCCCCGGGCCGAGAGTGACCCGGGAGGGTCTTCACGCCCCCTCCCATTTTCAATATTTAAATTTTACCCCTGGAAGGCCCCCCAATTTAAGATTTAACAGCCTCGGGGACGTGGTAATCACCAGGGCACAGGGATTCTTTGAGACACCCTTGATTCCTTTTTCATTAGCTTTGGGAGGTGGCGGTCCCCGGGGCAGCGGGGGAGGCTGTACGGGCCTCCCCCACACTAATTTCCAAGGGCTAAACAATAGAGAAAGGCCGGAGCTCACACGTCTCTTTAAAAAAAAAAACAGTGGGAGTCGCGGCTCGAGCGCAACTCCAGCTGAAACTTTATCTCTAAATAAGTTTTTTTTTGCCCCGGCAGTGTCCCACTGGGACCCCTTCAAGAGGCCATGGGGTTCAGGGTATTCATACGCTGCCCCCTTCTTTTACTTTTTTACATTTGTTCTGGGACTCAAGCCAAGTCCCAAGATGTCTGTCAACACTTCCTGGTTTGTATATATATACTACCGCAGTCGCTGGTAGGTAGTTAAAGTTAGGGTATAGTTTCCATAGGAAAAACTTTCTTGGTGCTGCTTGAAGAATCGTCATGAAATCCATGTGCTTTGTTGGTTATATTAACATGTATGCTAAAAAAATGGAAATAGCCTGAAAAAAACAAAGGTTACACATTATAGGTAGGTTCTGAATTTACTCGCACAAAACCATAGAAATTTGGCAGTTATAGTTATACTGATAGTGAAACTTATCTGAAGAAACTAACTCGTGCCATTAAGTAACTTAAGGCAACAAGTTATAGTTTTTATTCTTGTGGCATCAGCTGCAGAAAATATTATAGAATTTTTTTATCTATATGAAAAATTAAATAGTAAAAGACAGTACTGACAAAAATGCACTAAAGAAGAGAAACTCAAGGGAAAGGACTCATTGTAAACTGTGAAGGTTCTAACGTTCAATAATACATCAATCACTTATTACATCCTATAAGCTGGCCAAGTAAACACACCCGTAAACATGCCCAGGAGCCATTCCTCTTGGGCTGCTTTTCAGACGCCTCTTTTGCTTTCATTTTGAAAAGCCTGCTGCTTTTTTGTGTTTTTACCCTATTTTATTATTTGTGTACAGTCTCTGGAAGGATCAAAGCGTGACTCACCTAGCCTGCCAGACTGCTGAATCTCTCCATTGCTGCAAATCTCTTTTGAAGTCCCTGGAGCATGAAGTGCTTTTACGGAGCGAGATCTTTACTGATCAATGCGGCTGCATCAGTGGCATGCCTCAGGTTTGAGAACATTGTCATATTTTGGCCAGTCAAAGTTTTTCATGAAAATATTAGATGTCACAGTGTTGAAATGCAGGAACTCTACAGGAATCACTCAATGTCACGCTAGCCACCAGTTGCGCTTGCTTTGAAGGTATCTAAAGAACAGTTTTATCCCCGTCAGCTATACTAATTTTTTCCAAGACAGAAGGATGTAAGGCTAAACATACCCTGATTTAATTCAAATCTGTTATGTGTGGACCTGCTGAGCTGTCTTACCATCATTAATTAGCCTGGTGGTTATGTCTCTTCCAAGGGTCTGGACATTCAAGTTTGTGTTCCTGAAAAGCTGCTAAAAATTATTGAGAATCTAGGGGTTTGTGGAGTTGCAACACTCAATGATTCACAACTTCTTACAAATCTTTTTATTCTTCCCCAGCTTCAGTGACTTAACATTAGCCCCCGCAGACCCCGCAGTGCGTGGGGGCCCCAACCTCCAGTGTGCACCCTCTGGCTCTGTGCACAGATAGTAGGCCCATGGACAGAGAGCTCCTGACTGGGTCCACGGGCCCTCCATGTACTTTGCAGGGGGGTCCCTCAAGGTTCGTTACGCCACTGCCCAGATTCACCAACTGTAAAACTCACAGTTTTCAAAAGTCTGTATAAAGGATCCTTGTGTGAGGGCGGGAACACATTTCCTCTGCTATTCTGTACCACAAGCCCCCCCTTGCTGCCACATCACAGTTCAGCTTTCCTAATTCCCAATGAGTGGCTGTCCAGCTGCATTCCCCACTTATCAGAAGATATTTTTCCTTAGGGTGGGTAGGAATGGATAGGGCGCAGCATTTTCCCATCATCATTCAGGAATTAGGCCGACCCTAAGTGATAGCGGTAAAAACTGGGAGCTATTTCCCTGCAGCCACTCACATTTGCAAATTCCACATGCATAGCTAGTCAGCTGCATTCGTTGTGTGCCAGAAGTCCCTTTTGTTAGGGCGGGTAGGAATTAGATGGTGCTGTAATGTTTCTCCACTGCCAATCAGCGAATATGGTAGCCATGAGTGGTAGTGGGGGAACTGGGAACAAGTTCCCTGCAGCTAGATGTCCTGCCCTCCTCAGGCCTGATATCTGACTGTGGATAAAAACTGGTTGAGGTCGGCTGAAGTTGTAATCCTCCATGTGAAGGACAAACTTTCCTGACATGCATCAACTTCTCAGGCAAAGTTATATACTTTGCAAAACTCTATGTGCAACTCATTAATCCGATAAGAACTGTTTCTCAGATCAGATCATTTACTGCCCAAGAAACCGAAAGCTAGGATAGTTGTTCCTGCTATGCTAGGTTATTTATGCAGCACATAGCAAAAGGGAATTACCTCTATATCCAATCAGACCACAAAAACATGAGAGGGGAGAGAGTGGGGTTACCTCCTTGCTATCTAGCTGTCGCCAGGGGGGGATTTATTACATTATGAATGTGTTGCTCTTTTGAAGGAGATCAAGTTAGGAAGATAACTGATTTTTAAATTCCCAGATGCACCTCGTCAGTAGGACATGATAGGCAGAGGTCTGGGTGTTGTTATGTCCAAGACCGAAGCAGTTAGGACAGTTTGAAAAGATTACACCTTCCACATGTACATGAAGGCATGTTGTTTAGAACCTAAGCTGTCGTCAGTGTAATAAAGAGAGGTACTCCCTGTCTAAGCAGTACAGCAGTATCAATGAGCTTACCTTCCTTTATGCACCGTGCATGTGGCCTCCATCCTCAATGATTTCCGGGTCACATTACTACTGGTCTTCAAACAAGTGAGGAAAAGATAATTGAGCATGGACCTGCAGCGAAGGAACACAACTAGACAGAGCAAAAATAGGCCTAGAAAACTCTTTGACATAATAAAACAACCATCAGGAAAACTTGGAGAACCCACAAATGCTGCAGTCAACAATCATCAGCCGAATTCTCTTCTTCCACAGGAACATTGTGCCCAGTTATTTCGGGTCAACTTGGATTTTGGATGGCACAGTTAGTCAACAATTTTAGGGTTGCTGGTGCTTCACTTGACAGGTAGGGTATGCAAAATATTTTTCAAACAATTATCAACACCCGTGGCAAAGATACCTGTGTGCCTGTTTCCATAGCTCTAAAATCATGTTTCAGTCAGCAAGCTAACACCTCAAGTTACGTTTGTTGACAGCCAGTGTCGCAGGCCTGTCAAGTTGCAGAAACGCCTTCTCAGGAAAACCAAATCAGGAATTTTAGTAGCAAGCAGCAAGTACTGACCTAGAAAGTGCTAGGGCTGCCCACATAGAGGCAGACATTTGTTCTAAATCAATCTAACAAGAAAATGTTGAGGAGATAAATTGACTACCATCCTGTAATCAGTGAAATTTAAAGATGTATCTCCATCAAAACTGGTTGATGATGTATTTCATTAAAACCAGTACATCTGAATGGTGTCTGTGGTCAAGAAATGCTGCCCGATTGGCCATACCTCTTAAAAAAAAAGTACACAGTGTGGAAAGCTTAATCACTATACCAGAATCTGCAAGTAGCCGAGAACATCAAACATGTCAAACTATGAAACTAAAATATAAATCTAAGGCAGAAGTGATGCTTCAGGAACCAGCATAGGCTGAGAGAACAATAATCCACACTCCAAATAAATGACAATTGAAACATAATTAGTGCAAAGAAACAAAAACCTGAAAGAAACAAACCTTGCCAGACCTTTCATAACGAAATCTTAGCCAGGTTAACAGGAAATGTTGTTCCATAAGTAAGATAACTTTATAATATCAAGAAAATCCATTTTGCAAATTGAAAATCTATACCTTCCTCTATAATCATTGGCTCTCAAGAGAGAAACCTATCAGAGAAACAAGGGAAAAAAGGGAAATAGTAGGAATAAAGTATAATTTGAAAACCATCCAGGATTCTTCCTTTACTCCTTACCATTCCTCATCTGACCACTGTTTGTAGGTCAAATTGATTTCTTTTCCTTTCTTGAATGCCCTTCATTGGTTAGTTTACTTTGTAATCCTACCCAAAGGGCCATGGGAGCCTGGATCTGTGCATAGCTATATGTTCTTATAACTGATCTTGTATTTGTATGGCCTTCAACAAAATTTTGGCTATAATGTTATGGTATATATTCCCTACACGATATTGAGGATCCCTTTAAAATCTTGAAAGCTTCTCTTGCCCCTCAAAAATCCAGACTCTATATGGGGTAGTGGTAGAAAGTGGGCTGGCATTCACCATTCTACTCACAGCAATTTATACAGAGTTTCCCACCTACTACCATGCTTCTGGTATTTGGGTAATACACTGCATTAATGAATGTTCATTTTATAAAATGCTTTAGGACTAGTTATTCCTAGTTTTGGCATGATAACCTGAAATTAGGTACATTTGTGAAGTGTTAAAAAAGTTACGTTAATTGCCTTCTAAGATATGTCTTCTGTATCTTATAAAAACTGTAGCTCCAACAAGCCCAGATGTACAAAGCCATTTAGCATTTCTTTAACGGGACGAATTGCTATTTCGGCCCGTTAAGAAATGCTAAATGGCTTTTTCAGATGTACAAAGGGATAACACCGGTCGCAATTTGCAAATTCTACACTGTAGAAATGTCGACTTGTAACTGGGATTTAGGAATCGCAAATAGGGATTACCTATTTGCGATTTCTATAGCACATGCACAAAGCATTTCCTAAATGCGAATAGGGCATTTCGGAAATGCAATTACCATCGACTTCAATTCGATGGCAACCATGTTCAATGTAAAAAACGCATTAAAAATGATATTTTTTATTGTGACATGAAGCGCACATATGCCTGTAGTGCATATGTGCATTTACATGTGCACTAGAAAATTCGGGGTGCCTCCAGGGGGGCCTTAAAGCTAGAGGCATCCTTGGCTTTGCGTTTCTTAAATTGCGATTTCTTTTTAGGAAATCGCAATTTCAGAAATGCAAACCGTTTCCTATTTGCGATTGCCTAATAGCGATTCCTAACCTTTAGGAATGGCTATTAGGGAATCGCTAATTTTGTACATATCCTTTTGCATTTCTTAAATAGCGATTCCTACGGAGTCGCTATTCAAGAAATGCAAACAAGAACCTTAGTATTTCTGGCTCATAACATATCCCTAAGGAATAAAAATTTATAATTGGTGATCCAGTTGCAGCTTGGAATTTTTTTCACTTTAAATAGCAGGTTGATTTAGACTTTAAATTTAACATGTACTCTTGCCCATATGAATGGTACTCAGTTCAGACTCTTACATTCCTATAGACAGGTACCACTGCCACCCATTATTCATTTAAAGGCCTAATTTCTTGTCTCATTTAAAGTATGTTAAAATCTTGCCTTCAGAATATCATAATCTTTGTTTTGTGGAGATTATTTACTGCCAGTTAAGTTTATAATACACCTTTTTCTATATTTCAGTCAGATAATAATGTTCAGGCTAATTTGACAGTCGGCTATTATATGAGCTGCATAATGGCCAAATGAGCATCTCATCCACTTGTATTAAAATAGTAACACATTAGTCTTTTTTTCTTAAATTAAAGATGCACAAAGAAAGAATAATGTGTTTCAGAACACGGACTTATATTAACCTATTGATTGTTTCTATTTCATCCCCTGAATTACTCTTCTATGTAGGTCTGGCTACAGAGTGATTTAGCTTTGGTTGACCGCATGTTATCAATTCTTCAAAACAGTAAAGTAATCAAATGTACATAAAGAGAGCTGGTTTAGGCCATTCCCCTTCTGCCTTGAGCTGTGTTTCTAGGTTTAACCTGGCTGTCAGTACCTTCGCATTTTGAGGCAGATTATATTTCCCCATTTGTGTTTCATTGTGGTTTTGATGATTGAGCATCAAGAAGTCTGCCTGAGTTACTGCTGATGTGACATGAAGTGGAGCTTGTAATTATAATTCTGTGAGTGTTCTTGGGTAAATTTACTTTGCAGACCAAATGACATTTGAATTGCTGATGTGTGGCTTTTCTCTTTAAGAAGTTTTTACTGTTTGGATACTTTGCCTTTCTTAAAGATGCGAGGCCGCTCACTGAGGTGCCGCCGGAACGTCACTTTTAGGCATATGCATCAACTTTAGCATTTGCGATTCCTTATTAGCGAAAAATAGGGATTCGCTAATAAGGAATAGCAAAAGGCTATGCATGTAGGAATCGCTATTCTAATAGCGATTCCTTAACTTTCCTTAATTGCTACTAGCAAATAGCGAGTAGCAATTAAGGAATGCCGTCCCAATCATTCCTATGGGCCTCCAGGCCCATAGGAATGAATCGGAGATTGCATGAGCAAATAGCGAGTACCAGTAGGTTCTCACAAATTGCTCATGCAATTTCAAGGGTGCAAGGGTGTCAAAATGACACCCTATAGCACCCCTGAAAATGATATGTGCACATATGTTGCACACACACATGCTCTAAGGGCATGTGTGTGCGCAACATGAAACTTTGAAAAATGCACAAAAGTGCATTTTTCAAAGTTTTTGCAAATTACCATGCAGTTCATCTTCATGGTAATTTGCTCCCCCTATTAGCGAAATCGCTATTTTTTTAACTTTGATGCATTGCATTTAAGGAATCTCACTTTGGGATTCCTTAAATGCAATCGCTATTTAAGGAATCGGTATTTAAGGAATCCCTATTTAAAGAATCGCTATTTAAGGATTCCTTAAATTGCGATTTTTGCTTTTGGGTTGATGCATTGGGATTGGGTATTTTTAACTTAATACCGGGAGCTATTAGCGAATCGGTATTTTACCGACTGGATTTTGGGTTGATGCATGAGGCTGTTTGTGTGACGTTCCGTGGCGCAGGGGCCTGCTCCATATTTACGAGGGAGCGCAATGCCATTTTTTTGGCTTAATGCTGCCTCGTAAATATGGCTCTCTTTAACACAGTTTTCTGTGTTAAAAGGGCGTGCAATAGGTGTTGTTGGGGGCATTCCCAGTAACATCCATGGCATTTTGACACTGACCAAGATTTACGAGAAATCGTAAATCTGAGGCACAGCCAAAAACTTACGCCTCCCCAGGGGAGGCACAACGAGAAGAAATCTCTTTATTTTTCCTTGTTTTTCCTCTTTCCATGTGTGCTGCAGAATACAGCGCACATAGCAAAAGGAAAAAGCCTCTTGTGCTTTTTTTATGCAGGAAGGTTTCCCTTCCTGCACAAAAACAATCATCCCCTCAACACAGGCACCCTTGCACCATGGTGCAAAGGTGCCTGCGTTGGTGCATGGCAGCCTATTGTGTGCTTGTGCAGGGGAAAAGGACAGGAATGTGCTCTATAATTAGATACAGCGCATTCCTGACCTTTTCTTTTGCTGTAGGGCAGCGCAGTAGGAAGGCCTGCTGCGTTGTCCTACAACAAAAACACATAAATGAGGCCCTCAATGTCTTTGTGTATACATTTGTTGAGTTTACTTTGTATGTTGTATACACAGTAGAGACATATTTGTATACAGGCTTTCTTAAAGATGCAACATAAGTGCTGGGCCTTTGTCAGAAATATCTACTGTACAATATCTTGTTGTGTATGATTTTTAACTTCCTAACAATGCAAAATCCCTGACATCATCTTCTGACTCTTTTTTCAAAATACTATTTTCTGAGGATGGAACTAAACTCTGCAAATGCAGTCTGTTCCACAAAAGGTTCCTGCCTGCTCCTAGCTTTCCTACTGTTGTAGCCCAAGATGGTACTTCATTAGGAGATTTTCTTCTAGGACAGCTGGGGACAAAGCAGCTCAGATATTACCAAACATGTCCCCTAATAATACAGACCAGTTGGCATTGTGAATGTTTCCTCCATTTACATTACACCCGAGGTTCTAAATCTGTCTCTAGAACTATTTTCCATTATGATCTAGGGATCTCCATTTTCCTCTACTTCCATCATACAGGATACTCAGCTATATTATCTACTGGCGGTCGCCAGTAGATAGTTATAGTTAGGACCGTGTATCCATAGGAAATCTGAAAATTCTATTTTGAATAACTTTGGCGCCGGTTGACGAATCCTCGCGAAATTTTCAAAACAAATTGGGCGCTCCGTTCAGCTCCTACCCTGAAAGTCTCGGGGTGATTCGTCAAGCGGGGGCCGAGAAAAAAGGGGGGTCCCAAAACGCGTTTTCCCCATGCATTTTCCCATAGGACCTTTAGTCGAAGGTACAGCCCGAACGGCTAAACAGAATTACTTGAAATTTGGTAGGGAGGTAGTCCTCAGGTCAAGGAAGTGCCTTTTGCATATATGGAGTCAATCTGTTCAGTAGTTCCTGAGAAAATTGCAGTTAAAAGCACATACATATCTATAGCCGCGCACCCTAACGTGCGCGAGCGTAATTCTGATTGGTGGTTACATGTCAGTCAACGTTCGAATCGGTCGAAATCAGGAAGTGTCGGCCGCCATTTTGTTTGTTGTGGGTGCGAGAGTGAAAAAGAGAGGTGGCGAACGTGAAAAGGGGGCAGGGTAGAGAGTTCCTGACCCCCTAGCCTTTGTCAGGGGGTCCCTAAAGGACCCCGAAGGGTGAAAAAACATTTTATTTTTGTTTTAAAAAAATCGCGGGGTGCGCGCACGTACAAATTCACTTAAAAAACCATAGGTTTCACACACATTATAGTTAGGAATTAGCATTTAAAAAACCTTGCAAATTCACTTAAAAAACCATAGGTTTCACACATGTTATAGTTAGGTGGACATTTCACTCCTAAAAAACCAATGAAATTCCACCGTTATAGTTAGTTCAGATAACTATAACTCGCTCGACCGCCATTCTATCACAAGGATGATGTCATCAGTGATGTCATGAGTGATGCCACTGACCATGTCATGAGTGATGAAATATGTGACATCATGAGCACTGGATTGCGGGCGCGCGAGTTATAGTTATCTGAACTAACTATAACGGTGGAATTTCATTGTTTTTTTACGAGTGAAATGTCCACCTAACTATAACATGTGTGAAACCTATGGTTTTTTAAGTGAATATATATATAACATTCAATATTTTATTTGTCTAAAATTAAAATACACATTTGTTTATTTATTAAATTATAGTGTTTTATATAGTGCGAACAATGACCATCAAAGTATGAGAGGGCTGTATAAAGAGAGCTGATATTGTTTGCATTACAGTAATGCACCTAACACTCATGATACGATGTATATAGCAGTCGAAGAGTATTGTACAAAACAATGAGATACCAAATGAGATAGGGTGAATGACAGTTATAAAAAGTTCTCTTATGACACATGTTTTTCTAGTAGCAAGGCTTTAACTTCCTTCTTGAAAAGCCTGAAGAAGGAAATTGCTCTTGTTGAGGGTGGTAGGGAGTTTCATATTTTTGGAGCAGATCCATAAAAAGTGTGGCCCATCTTCAGGCAGTCTGGGAGGGATCTTTGTTGGAGAGATGCATTCACAATTTCTGTTGATAAGGGATTCATTGACTGAATGGTAATCTGAATTTCTCCCTCAGATAGAGATCTGAAACTGTTCAAGAAGCCTCTATTTTTTCTTGGGACAATTGGGGTATGAGGGTCTACGACCTTTCTGTGAGCTGTGAGAGTGGGGTGGATGGAATTCCTAGGTTGGGCAGTAGCTTGGCAGGGAATTGAGTAAGTTATGGTTGCCTTTTTATCTTTAAAGAAAGTTGAGAAGGCGTTGCAGATTTAATTTGAGTTGTTTTCAATTGTGGGTTCTGCAGGTTTTCCTGATTGTTGTTTTATTATGTCATAGAGCTTTCTTGGCCTGTTCTTTGCTCAATTGTGATTTGATCGTTGCTATTTAGGCTTTCCAAGTAGCCTTTTTGTATGAGATTTTGTGTCTTCTCAATTGTTCGAGAAGGTAGTGTCTGGGTTCTTCCTCCATAGACGTTCTAGATGTCTCAGTTGTCTTCTTTCATTGTTTATATTTTGGTTGATATATGTAAACAACTAGAGAGTAAGGAAAAAGTTAACTTGTCCTTTTCCCTGAGTAGAATATGAATAAACAAAATGGACAAGTCCTTTTATGAGGTAACGGTGGTCAAAAGATCCTTGCCACTACCTTCAATAGAAAGGAGTGCAAACAACTGTAGGTAGTTTTTAGGAAACCCCTCACCCACCTACCTGGTAGGTGGCATGCTTCATCATCGGGGCCCAGCTGGATCACCTAATGCAATCCAGCTGTGCTTCAACGCCTGAGTTACAGCGGAGCAGGTTGTTTGTGAAGGAAAGTGAAGTGATATGTAAAGTGCAGTTATGAGTTAAAAATGTCTCTAGGAATAACCCTTATAAAAGTTTTAATGAAAGGGGCCTAGGACATATGTAAAAACAACATTGGGATCTCTATGAGGTATAGTATGTACCTTGGTATCCCTTTGAGTTTAGGTCTACTAGTTTCAGCCTTTGGATTAGATCATAAGGCTTTCGCCAGGACCAAATTAGTGAGTGACCAAAAAGGCGGCCACGTGGGTGTAGATATCAGCACACACCCTAAAGTGTGCTGTGAGTGTAGTGGATTGTGGTGTTACTCACAAATCCTCTGGTCGGAGTACTTACACTCTGAGTGTGTTATGCCTCATGGATCCGATCGGTCTCTGCTGTACCCCATGCTGACTGTTTGTCAGGGGAAATGAGGCAGTATGACCTACGCAGACAGTCGGATTCAAAACAGCGGGATCCGACTGTCTGCGTAGGTCATACCACAGCTGGATTGCATTAGGTGATCCAGCTGGGCCCCGATGATGAAGCATGCCACCTACCAGGTAGGTGGGTGAGAGTTTCCTAAAAACTACCTACAGTTGCTTGCACTCCTTTCTATTGAAGGTAGTGGCAAGGATCTTTTGACCACAGTTACCTCATAAAAGGACTTGTCCATTTTGTTTTTGTTCATATATTTTGGTTGAACCACAGTGCTGTAGGTTATTTCTTTTGCCTTTTTAGACATAGTGGAGCCGCCTTCTGAGTTGTGAGGGTCATACTGTTATTGTAGAGATATGTCAGTTCTTGAACCGATGTTAGATGAGTCAGGAGCACCGAGGAGGCTTGGCACAGATCCACCAGCCCAGTTACATGGCTGTAATCCCTCGCCTAAGCTTTATCCCGTTTTGTTTGCCCTTGATTTTTGTTTCTTGTTTGGATAGTTGAAAAAGAATTTGATGGTGATCTGTCATGATCCCAGCCACTGCACATCCCTCTATGCCGTTAGGATTTGGGTGGGCATTTCCCTTTCTCCAATGTTGTTCCCCTTCCCAAGTTGCATGTTCACCCTGTCATGTGGGTTGCTGTGTGTGTCTTTCCTGGTAGCATGGTGAAAACTATTGGCCTTAGCAGTCAGTTGACTAAACTCAATAGTCAATAGTCTGCTTGTTAAATATCCATTGGAAGGCTCCAGATTCTTGGCAACAGCGACAGGTGCACCAATTAATCACATTCACGAGGAGAAACTTTCAAGACTAATTTCCCGGCCCAATCTGTACATTCCATTTCCCTGGGGGCAGCAGCAGGTGCATGCCAAAACGAATTTCTCTGCTGAAGTTGAACTTTCCATGACGCTGGCGGCAGCAGCATGTGCACTTGCCAATCAAACTCACATGGAGTAACTGCCAAAAATCAACAGGGTTTTAAGGAACACGCTGATGGCTTTGCCAAGCACCTTGTTCGTGCTGCTCAGGCCATAATCAGTTCCCCACTTCAGAGTACAGCTGCTCCCCGATCCTGTCCTACATTAGCCACCATATTTTCCAAAAGACTCAAACAAGTTATCGCTAAGCACATACATAATTCTCAAGTGGGATTCATGCCAAGCAGAAGCTCTCGTAACCATTGACATACTTTAGTTCACATACTCTGGTTTTCCAAGGATACTGGAGAAGACAGAGAAGCCTTATCTTTAGATGCCGAGAAGAACTTTGACCATACTGAATTGAACTATATGTTCCGCACACTACATAGGTTGGGATTAGGAAATGAATATATCTCTAAGGTCAAATTTTTATATGAGACACCATCCACACAAGTTAATTGTGAGGGTTTCCTTTCAAAATCTTTCTTAGTGCAAAGAGGAACCCACCCCCTTTATCATCCTTTTTATTCCTTCTTGCACTTGAATTGCTGGCTGCAGAAATAAGAAAGTGTTCACAAATAGCAGGCATTCCTACACCAGCAGGGATCTAAAAAATACTTCTTTATGCAGATGACATATTGCTCACACTTACTGATCTGCCTACTTCACTCCTGACACTTATGTCTACCATTTCTTACTTCTCGATCATTTCTAGATACAAGGTCAATTGGAATAGGAGTGAAGCTCTCCCATTGTCCAGGGCTACAACAAAAGCAGCTATTTTGGGTTATAATTTTAAATGGAAAGTAGACCGCCTCAAGTATCTAGGTATTTATATAAACACATGTTTAGAACGTATGATTCAAGATAACTTGGATCCGCTTATTGCCAAAACGAAGTCAGAGTATAAAAATGGTCCCATCTTAACCTGTCCTTTTGAGGTAGAGTACAGGCAGTGAAAATAATTACAGTGCCCCGTTTCACTTATGTTTTAGGTATGTTGCCTTTGACAGTTAAAAAATATCTATATTGCGAGATATCGACAAAGGTATTAAAACCTTTAATTGGGGATCTCTGAGACCTAGACTTAAAATATCAAAATTGATTGCTCACAGGCAATATGGGTGTCTTAGTTTACCGTGCATTGAACATTACTATACAGCCCTCCATTTATCTCATTTAGTTTATCTTTGGCCCAGACAGGATGATCCCCCACTATGGGTTCTCATCGAAAGACAATCTGTACAGGCAAATGTTTTACACTCATAAATCACCTGCTTTACAAACTTCCAGCCCTATTATTCAATCTATGCTTAAGATTTGGATACATGCCCACAAACTCCTTAAGAGTAGCCTGAGACTACATGGAAAGGCTCCCATATGGCATAACGCTGATATTAGAATAGGTAAACAGACTATTTACTGGGTCATATTGGAGAGAGCCGGTATTCTAATGTTGGATCACTTACTCACTCTAGAAGGGGAGCTTAAAACCTTTGAAATGCCTCAGATAAAATTTTAACTCCCTACCTCTCAAGAGAGGAAATACTTACAACTGAAACATGGCCTATTTCATAGACTAGGACCATATCCGTAGAGATAGTTGAGGATTCCCCAGCGTTACAATACTTGGGAGAAATTAAAAGGTGCAGTCTCTGGTTTTTATAATCTCATAGTGCATAAATTACACTCGTGCCCATTACTAGCACAACTTCTCGTCAAGGGTTAATTACTGCAGCTTACTCCAATGAGGAATGGATAGATGTTATTATGAACAAGGATAATGGAATCAGAGAGGCCAGAATGAAATTTACTCTGTTTCAAAATAACTGGTACTGTTTACCACAAAAACTCAAGACAGCTGGTTTACTACATCAATCCACCTATTGGGGTGCCCACAAGAGAACTGCGATATACAACACATTTTATTCCGATGTCCCAATTTTGAATGAATATTGGTCTTCCATAACTGCCTCTCAATAAATACCTATACACGTGTCAATTCCTTTAACGGAAAAATTAGTTCTATTATATGTTGTTACTGATCTCCCAAATCTAACAAACCATACAAGACGACTGATAGCTGCTGCACTCACAGTAGTAAAAATTTGTACATTAAGACATTGGAGAACACCACAATGTCCTACACATGATGAATGACTTATTGAAATGTATAATATAACATCATATGAAAAACTCATTTATAGATTGCTGGACAATGTTGAAATTTGCATCCAAATTTGTAACCCCTGTCTAGCTAATACATATTCTATTTCTGGTAATATTTCAGATTTTTCCTTCTAATTAGGAACTAAAATAAAGGAATAACTTCCCTTTTCATTTCCTTATTAATTCATTGTCATCATTATTCTTATTCATGCTGTTGCTGTTATGCTTTGAACTGTTGATGCTTTAGCCATTAACGCTGTTATTTGAATTACGACTTCCTGTCAACCTATTGAAAATTGTTGAGTTAGTAGGAATATCTCCACTTGAAATATTATATTTGTATGATATTATCGCTACTACCTTCTAACTGTCTATAGTATATGGTTTACTACATACTGTATACTACCTATATAATTTCCTACCTTGTCCACCTTTCCTATTTGTTCTTTTACATGGTTTTGAGTATCTCAGATATTGTATTTCTTTATATCTGTATTATCTTTTTTGTGTCTAGAAATCTGAGGTAATAACATTTCATAGTAATTTATTGGATAGCCATGAATGCATTTATCGTTTATCCTCTTTTTTATGTATTATTTATAAACTGACATGTACATCTCAATAAAAATATACAACAAAAAAGAAAAGCAAAAGAAACAATCTGACATGAGGTATTTGTGCTAAAAAACTGTTCTGGTTTCTTGTGCTCTGAGCTCAGCAGCAGTAGATTCTAATAAACGAAATGGCCCTTTGATTTTGAAAGCATGCAGTAGAGTCTTGCACTGACAGGGCTCTGCCAAGAATAAATTTCCCTGGTATTAAAACTTTAGGTATCCCCTAGCAGTACAAGTTGGGCGGATTGGGCTTGACACACGGATTACAATTGGGACATCTAGACTCAGCGCATAATAAGTGGGTGTCCAGTAATTTCTTGCACTACACTTGGGCCGCTACAGGATAATTGTGCTGACATTCATCAACAATTAAATAACCCCTTCGCTGCTAGACCTTCCCCCCCCCCCCTGTGCTAAGCCTTTTTTTGGCTATTTGGGGTAGTGGGCGCTGAGGCCCAAGAACTTTTTGACCACATAAGGTATCCACGCCAAATTTGCGTCCTTTTTTTCCAACATCATGGGGATTCTAAAGGCACCCAGGGTTTGTGGATTCCTGTGGAGGGGTACCAGAAATTAGCCAAAATACAGCAACATTTTGTGTTTTTTGGGGAAAAATTGGAAAAACGGGCTGCAAATGAAAGCGTCTGGGTTTTTCCCTGCAAATTTTATCAAAAAAGGGTTTGTGGGGCTGAAATCACCATTTTAACAGCTTTTAGGGAATGACATACTTTTGTCATAAAACCCACATTTTTTACACAGTTTTGGCATTTTTCTGGGACATAGCCTATTTTTACTATTTTTTGTGCTTTCAGCCTCCTTCCAGTTAATGGTAGAAATGGGCATGAAAGTAATAATGGATCCTGGAAAGCTATAGATTTTAGAAAAGTAGACACAATTGTGAATTTAGCAAGGGGTCATTTGTGTAGATCCATCAAGGTTTCTTTATAGAAACTAACAGTTAAATATAGGAAAAATTGAAAATTAGTTGAAAAAAAGCCTTTTGTGTCAACCTTTTCACCTGTAACTTCTTCTAATTATGACAGCTCTTTGAAAGCAATATACCGTTACATCTGCTGGACCTTCCTGGTTGTGGGGATATATAGGATTTGTAGGTTCACCAAGAACCCGACGAACCCAGAGTCAAAAACTGAGCAGCAATTTGCAATGGTTTTTTATTATGTTCCGGGTATATAGCAATTATTTTGGGAAAATGTATACATGGAAAAATCGGTATGAAAGACATAAATGTATTTCTGAAATGGTAACAAATTATAGAGCTTAGAAACAGTACATATTTTGCACATTTTCGAAATTGGGAATACTCATACTAGCATGAGAATTATCGGTCATTTTTCAAAATGACTTCTTTTTTACATAATGTCTTTCATTTGGAAGGCAGAAATGCATCAAAAATCAATAGGTAATAACAATTGCTTTACAAATCTGAATTACCCTAAGTCTCCCGATAAAAATGGTACCTCACTTATGTGGGTAGGCATAGTGCCCACGATAGGAAATGGCTCAAAACCCAACGTGAACACACCACATTTTCATAATGAAAATGTACTCTTTTTTTTGCGAAGTGTCTAGCTAGAACTAGACACCCAGGGGAATTAAAAAAAAACTAATTTTCCCCACATTTCTGTGGTGGAAAGTTCTGGAATCTGCGTGGATCCACAAATTTCCACCCACCCCGCGTTCCCCAAAGTCTTACGAGAAAAGCGGTACCTCACTTGTGTGGGTCGGCCTAGTGCCCGCGACAGGAAATGGCGCAAAGCGCAACGTGGACACACCTCAATTTCGCAGTGAAAAATTACCCTTTTTTGGCAAAGTGCTTAGCTGTAGTTTTTGAACCCTAGCTCTGCTGGCACGTAGGGAAACCTAGCAAACCTATACATTTTTTAAAAGTAGACACCCAGGGGAATCCAAGATGGGGTGACTTGACTGCCTCCCACCAGGTTCTGTTACCAAGAATCCCATGCAAACCTAAAAAATTGTCAAAAAACCACATTTTCCCCACATTTCTGTGGTGGAAAGTTCTGGAATCTGCGTGAATCCACAAATTTCCTTGCACGCCGTGTTTCCCAAAGTCTTACGAGAAAAATGGTACCTCACTTGTATGGGTCGACCTAGTGCCCGCGACAGGAAACGGTGCAAAACGCAACATGGTCACACCTCAATTTCGCAGTGAAAAATTACCCTTTTTTGGCAAAGTGCCTAGCTGTAGTTATTGAACCCTAGCTCTGCCAGCACATAGAGAAACCTAGCAAGCCTATACATGTTTAAAAACTAGACACCAGGGGAATCCAGGATGGGGTGACTTGACTGCCTCCCACCAAGGTTCTGTTACCCAGAATCCCTTGCAAACCTAAAACATTGTCAAAAAAAACACATTTTCCCCACATTTCTGTGGTGGATAGTTCTGGAATCTGCGTGGATCCACAATTTTCCACCCACTCCGCGTTCCCCAAAGTCTTCCAATAAAAATGGTACCTCACTTGTGTGGGTCGGCCTAGTGCCCGCCACAGGAAACAGCACAAAACGCAACGTGGTCACACCTCAATTTCGCAGTGAAAAATGACCCTTTTTTGGCAAAGTGCCTAGCTGTAGTTTTTTAACCCTAGCTCTGCCGGCACCTAGGGAAACCTAGCAATCCTATACATTTTTAAAAAGTAGACACCCAGGGGAATCCAGGATGGGGTGACTTGACTGCCTCCCACCTGGTTCTGTTACCCAGAATCCCTTGCAAACCTAAAGAATTGTCAAAAAAACTGATTTTCCCCACATTTCTGTGGTGGAAAGTTCTGGAATCTGCGTGGATCCACAAATTGTCACCCACCCCGGGTTTCCCAAAGTCTTACGAGAAAAATGGTACCTCACTTGTGTGGGTTGGCTTAGTGCCCGCGACAGGAAACGGCGCAAAACACAACATGGTCACACCTCAATTTCGCAGTGAAACATGACCCTTTTTGGCAAAGTGGCTAGCTGTAGTTTGTGAACCCTAGCTCTGCGGCACCTAGGGAAACCTACCAAACCCACACATTTCTGAAAACTAGACACCCGGGGGATTTCAGGGATGTATGGCTTGCGTGGATCCCCCAACGTTTCCTTACCCAGAATTCCCTGCAAACCTCAATTGTAGCTGAAAAAAAACACTTTTTTCACACATTTTTGTGTGGGAAAGTGTGGCATCACCGGGCTCACACAAATTTTGCACCACCCAGCGTTCCCCCAGGTCTCCCGATAAAAATGGTGCCTCACTTGTGTGGGAGGCCCAAGTACCCGCGACAGGCAAGGACCCAAAACGTAGTGAGGCGACATCAAAATTGTCTATCTCAAAACCACCTGGTTTTGCAAGGGGGGTCACCTGGGTTTTTGGCCCAGTGCTCGGCGGCCATCTAGGAAAACCTACAAAACCTACACATTTCTGAAAACTAGACACCCGGGGGCTTCTAGGGAGGTATGACTTGTGTGGATCCCCCAACTTTTCCTTACCCAGAATCCCCTGCAAACCTCAATTGTAGCTGAAAAATCACTTTTTTCACACATTTTTGTGTTGGAAAGTTGTGGCATCACCGGGCTCATGCATATTTCCCACCACCCAGCGTTCCCCCAGGTCTCCCGATAAAAATGGTGCCTCACTTGTGTGGGAGGCCCAAGTACCCGCGACAGGCAAGGGCCCAAAACGCAGTGAGGCGACATCAAAATTGCCTATCTCAAAACCACCTGGTTTTGCAAGGGGGGTCACCTGGGTTTTTGGGGGGTCAATAGTGGAATCCCTACCAGTGTACACACGAAAATTAAAAACATATCCTGTCCTACTCTCAAACAACATATGCAGCTTAATTCAATAACGTGCCCTCTTGCTAGGGATGTACTGACTAAAAACCTCATCAATAGATATTTCTTTCCCTAGAGAATAGATCTCTGAAAATCGATCTACAAAGTGATCAAGAACAGGCCAAATCTTAAAAAGACGGTCACAGTCAGGGTGATCTCGTGGCAACACCAAAGTATTTTCAACAAAATGCAGCACCCGAAGCTAAAGTAAATACCGATCACGGGTCATAATCGCAGGAAATATGGCCGTTGCCAACAAGGGACTGGTAGACCAATATGAAGCCATGGACGGCTTCCTTATCAAGCCCATAAAAAAAGTCAAACCCAAAAACGTATTCATCTCATCCAGATTTGTGGGAGTCCACCGGGTAGCTCTAGAGTGGGGCTTAAGTGTGGCACTGTGGTCCCTCAAAAACTGTTCAGCATACAAATTAGTCTGCTCAACGATCTCAGCCAAAAATACATCATCCGTAAACAACTGAAAGAATTGTATAGGCAACACATTTTCGCAATCCACTCTACACCCTGCATCCACACTAAAGGCAGGCAACACCGGCTGCACCATGTTTGGATCAACCCAGAGTCCAGCACTTCAGGTAGGAAGCCTTGCAGCCTCAGGCTGCAATACCGATGTCTCTTGCTGCACCATCGACACATCAGTGTCCCCCTCTAAAACAGGCACTTCATCTGCACTGAGAGTACCTTCATCCGCACTGAGAGTATCTTCATCATCCGATGATTCCATGTGGAGAGAAAACTCACTGCCTGAATCTTCCCCTCCCTCCTCTCCCTCAGACGCACTGTCAGTCTCATAATCCTGAAGATTCAAGCAGCATACCAACAACCTGCTGAGCAGTCAGTCTACGGCTAGCCATAATCCTTACTATTAAAGGTAACTTGTCAAACAAGTCAACAACAAACAATTTGTAAAATAAGTAATAGACAAAGACCTATATACTCCAAAACGATACCACACACTTGCCAGAAGCAGCTAGACTCACCACCACCTACTCTGCACAGACATTGTAAGAATCAACAATATCCCACTAAAACAAGAAAAAGAAAAGAAAATTACACATAAGAGAATGCAAAACACATCGCAAAGAATGTCATGCTCAAAACGCTAACTATATATGCTGCCATTATGACACCACTTGCAAAAAAATTCATTCATGCATGACAATAATACTCATTTGGAGTACATACAACAAAAAAGTTTTTCTTACCAAAAAAATGCAACTACGCAAAACTGCAGAACAACCACTGCCGAAACCGCACACAGGAATCAAAAGCTTTACACTAGAATAAAAATGAGAAATAAAACACTACAATCACATATGCAAATAATGCACTAGTTCACATACTATCCACCAGCCAAGCAAAGGTGGTAGGTGGGCCTAAAAGAATATGGCCGATCTGCCCCCACAGGGAGCAGAAACAGGCCAAAAATTCACCCTCATAAAGGGGGAGCAACCCTTGCCCAAGGGGTCACTCCCCAACACCAACATTTAAAAAGCCCTGGAATCTAATGGCTTCTGCCCCCCTAGGGGACAGATGGGCCTGAAAACATATGGTCGATCTGCCCCCAAAGGGGCAGAAAAACCCACAATAAATACCCGATAAAGGGGAGCGACCTTTGACCAAGGTGCCGCTGCCAACAACACAAGAACAATCCCTGGTGGCCTAGTGGGCATACCATAAAATTAATTGTTTATTTGGGTCGATCTGCCCTTCCAAGGGGTCAGAAACGGGCCAAATAAATGCTCCCCAAAAGGAAAGCAGCCGTTGCCGAAGGGGCCGCTCCCCAAAAACATACTGCTCCCACAAGGGGAGCGACCCTTGCCCAAGGGGCCACTCCCCAACAACACTAAAACAATCCCTGGTGTCTAATGGCTTCTGCCCCCCGTGGGGGCGGATAGGCCTAGACTCACAAGGTCGATCTACCCCCAAAGGGGGCAGAAACGGTAAAAAAAAATGACCCCCAAAGTGGAGCGACCATTGCCTAAGGGGCCGCTCCCCAAAAACATAATCTAATTTAAAAAAAATCCCTGGTGACCTAGTGGACACAGGGGGCAGACCTCCCTAAACAAATTGCTCCCCCAAGGGGAGCATCCCTTGCCCAAGGGGCCGCTCCCCGACACAAAGGGGCATTTACACAAAAAAAAAACATCCCTGGTGGCCTAGTGGGCACACAAATACTTTTTTTTTTTTTTATCAGATCTGCCCCCCCCCCAAGGGGGCCAGACCCAACTAAACAAATTGCTCCCCCAAGGAGAGCGCCCCTTGCCCAAGGGGCTGCTCTCCAACACACACAGGGCATTTTAAAAAAAAAATCCCTGGTGGCCCAGTGGGGGCACACACACATTTTTTTAATATAAAATAAGACCGATCTGCCCCCCCAAAGGGGGGCAGACCCAACTGCATACATTTCTCCCCCAAGGGGAGCGACCCTTGCCCAAGGGGCCGCTCCCCGACACAATTTAGGCTTTAAAAAAAAAAATCCCTGGTGGCCCAGTGGGGGCACACACACCTTTTTAATATAACAATTATTAATGATCTGCCCCCCCAAGGGGGGCAGACCCAACTACATAAATCTCACCCCCAAGGGGAGCGACCCTTGCCCAAGGGGCCGCTCCCCGACACAATTTGGGCTTTGAAAATAAAAAAAACAAGCATTCCTGCTGCACGATCGTGCCCCAGGCGTGATCGTGCAGCAGGAATGCTTATTAAAAAGACATCGGAGGAAAGGAAAGCCCTTTCCTTTCTTCCAATGCCTTTTTAAAAATACCACCCCACCCTCCACGGCGAGAAACTCACCTTTCTTTCCCAACACGCTGTAAGCAAATGGCTTCCAGCGCGTTGAGGAAACAAAGGGAAACCCTCAATGACGTCAGCACGCCTCACGCACTGACATAATTGATGACGTGGCGGGGGGCGGGGACAGGCAGGGGAAGGGCTTCCCCCGCGGGTGGGTGTCACGACGGCCGGGAGCCCTTATGAGCACAGCCCCACTGTGACTCATGACGGTTTTCGGCCGTCGTGAGCACAGAAGGGGTTAAGAATCCATGCTCCAACTCACAATGACACAAGCCGTATGACCTGAAAGGTAGAGCACTGCTAGACATCTGTTGGGGTACGAACAAAGGACATACAAATATGTTTTGATGATTCTGGTTAATAACTATATTGTGAGTTAAAACACTGTCCATGCAATTCACAGGTACTCCTCTGATCAGGCGTTTGCACAAGATGGGTGACAGGCCTTTTGAGACTCCACTGTAGCTGCCCTAGAGGAGCAACACAGCATCTTGTTTGTCTTCTCAATCCCAACCTCCTCTCCCCTTGGGGCCTGCGACAGGTACACTGTACTTTCTTGACACCGGAGATAGACTCAAGGAGGAATGAAGGGATTTATCATCACCCTATTGTGACATCCTGAAATCCAAATGAGTGGCTAGTAACATGATCTGACCAGTCTGTCGGAAATGATGTCTAGCATGTTTACTGATATCTGTTTAGTGATGTTTTTCCATTTCCACTCTGAAAGGAGCATGGTGGAGAAATGGCAATTAGATATATGTTTGTACATATGAGTCTTGAGTAAAAGTTCAAAACCAATACAAAATATAACACATATCAGTGGTCCTATGGGGGAAAGTAGGGATTAAGACGAAGAGTGAGAGAAATGCACTTCAGAAAAGCAGACATGTAAGGAAATACATGGGTACCCTCTCTGCCAAACTCAACATCAGCCGCTAAACGAACATTTAGAAAAAACATGTCAGTGTTTTGTAAACTCTTCTGTTGTTTTAAGCGCTGTAAATTACAGATGTAACTGATGTCTATTTCCACTGGCATGGAGTTTACTAGCCTCAGATGAATGAAAGGCCGAGCCAAGACCCGCAGATGACCAATTGTTGATCGCTTAACTCAGAATGACCGTCATACAATGGATACAATAATGCAAAGGACATTTTTTTATGCACAAGAAATGCGAAAGATAGGATTTTGTCTCAATTAAATAGATCCATCACATATATGTGCACATTCATTTGGGATGCACAAATAGGTGTTTTGTTCCATTGCCTTTTGAAGATTCTGAAGTGAGACAGTTATGTGGCAGAAGAAGGAGAGTTGATAACTAAAGACTGTAAATGGATTTTTTTATGTAGGCCCTCTCTTTTATCTTGTGCAGTAGATGCAGTATTCAGGCTTTGCAAACAAAGGCCCCTATTAGAATGGCGGGCGGACTTTGGTCTGCCCGCCACCCTAGCGGTGCTGGGACTGCCCGCCATAGGTGCGGCGGTCCCGCACCGCAGATTAGGATGCGACGGCCACCCTGGCGGTCGCATCCTGCACATTTATCAGCAGCACCCGCCACAAAGACAAATGCAGCCCCCCACCACCCCTGCAATGGACCCCCAAACCAATTCCCGCATGCCTTTCCATGGCGGCATCGCCGCCATGGAAAGGCATCCACCACCAGACATCCTGATATGGATGGCGGTGTCTTCCAGACACCGCCACCATATGAGGCCCGAGTTCCGCACGGCAGGCAATCAGTACGATTACCAGCCTGCGGAAATCCGTCCGCCGCTGTAACCCCCGCCATTGTAATGTGGCGGGGGTGTATGGAAGGCAGGCGGGGAAAGATGTCGGGCGGATCGCCACCACCGGTCGGGCGGTGGCGATCCACCCGACATCATAATGGACCTCATAATGTATAATAGAGCTATTAAAAATGTACACAATCTGTTACAAAATGACTGTTAACAACTGCGTTATGTTGGGCAGCCATCGGCTTTACACGCTGGCTGGATGCGGCTTGCACCAAAGTGGTGCCTGAAAAAATGCTAAAGAGCCACAGGAAAAATCCTTCGCCCCCTTGGTTCTCACCAACATTAAAAGCAGCACCGCTCAAATGTAGGTTTCAGGAGCGCATTTGGAGGAGAGAATACGGGACGGAGGAAAAATTTCAATATAAAAAATGTCTTCTGGAATATAAATAGCTAATTAAAGCAGAAAAAACTAAATATTTTTTCAGAAAAAATTAGCCTAGCTACTAACTCCACCAGGGAACTCTTAAAAACGGTCAAAAACCTGTCCAATTGGAAGAACAGTAATATCTTTGTACCTGATGCATCATTTTGCAATAAGTTGGCGGAATTCTTTCAATTGAAGGTTAACTCTATCTTCCAAGCTTTTTCCTTAAATGCTTGTAGCTCCGATCTCACTCCTCATCATGTAAAGGCCGTGACCCAGGTGACATCCTCAGGGGACGGAGCGCCTTCGTTCTTTGTGGAGTTCTCCCCTCTTTCAGGGGATAAAATAATCAGTCTCATGAGCTCCATCAAACCAGGCACCCCATTAGATCCTTGCCCCCCTACCCCTATGATCTTCAATCAGGAGGTCAGCATGGTGAAAGGACCACTGAGAGTTCTATTAAATGCGGTGCTTAGCTCCGGGCATTATCCAAATATGTGGAAAAAAGCCTCCATTCTTCCCTTGGTGAAAAAACCCTGTTTGGACCCCAAGTCTGTGGAAAGTTACAGACCTATCTCCCAACTTCCTTTCCCTGCTAAGCTGCTAGAAAAGGCCATGAATTATGAAATTCCAGCTTTTCTTGATACGCATCAACTGCTTGACTCTGCCCGACATGTTTTCAGAGCAGGCCATTGTACCGAATCAGCTCTGGTAGCGGCAATGGAGGAAGTAAGAATTAGGTTGGACAAAGGCGGCAGAGCAGCGCTAATCTTACTGGATTTCCCTGCCGCCTTTGATATGGTCCACCATGCGCTACTTATTAAGCATCTGCATGCTTTAGGTTTCAGGGACACTGCACTAACGTTGCTGATGTCCTTTCTGGCCGACAGAACACAGTGGGTGGAGTTGGGAGATGCAAAATCTCATCATTTCTCGCCCACCTGTGGGGTGCCACAGGGCTCAGCACTCAGTCCCACTCTCTTTAATGTGTATGCAGCTCATGCACAATTTTGGTCTGACCGTATTTTCCTATGCGGACGATAAACAGATAGTGGTAGCCATTTCATCACAGGTTGAGAAATCCGCAAACAATATTTGCAAATGTATGACGGCTGTGGCGTGTTGGATGCAGAATAACTGCCTTAAGTTAGCCTTAGATAAAGCAGAGGTATTACTCTTTGGGAAAGAGACCTCCTTTTAGAATGCGTCCTGGTGGCCGGCAGAGCTGGGCAACCTTCCGTAGCCTGTGGAGTAGGCAAGAAACCTAGGAGTCGTTTATGACACCAAATTGTGCTTCTCTGCTCAAATTAATGCAATTACTTCTGTCTTTTTTGTAATGCTACGAGTCCTCCAAAATGTCCTCCCGTATGTTCCATTCGACTTACAGAAGATTGTGTTGATGGTCCTCATCCCTTCTAAAATGGAATACTGTAATGCACTTTATCTTGGCACCTCCAAATATCTGTTAAAAAAATTGCAGTCTCTTCAGAACTCTGTAGCTCGCACACTTCTGAAAATTCCCAAATTTGAACTGGTGTCTCATTTACTGCAGGAATTGCACTGGTTGCCAGTAGAGAAGAGGGTCTCTTTTAAGGCAATGTGCCTTATGTACAAGGCTCTTCAAAAGACAGGCCCATTTTACTTTCAAGAACGGTTCTCATGGTACAGGCCTAGCAGAAGTCTCAGATCCAGTTCTGCTTTCATGGTCAGGGTTCCAAGAATCAACAGAGTAAAGTGGGGAGGCAGATCATTAGCATATCAGGGGTGAAGTTACGGAACTCCCGTCCTCTGGCTCTCTGTTCATAGCCAGCACTGCAGCTATTTAGAAAGCAGCTTAATTCTTGGCTGTTTCCACTTTAAGGGGCCGATTCCGATCCGGGTCGGAAGGTCACCGAACGCGATCTGGCCGGAAAAACTACGAGCCGTTCGCGTGTTTTCTGCCCGACTCGTACAGCTGTACGAGCAAGCAAGTACAATGCGAGCTACGTGAAATTCACCGACCGAGTCGTTTCAAGGTCCGAACCGCTCTGTACGTCTCGGCTGTAAGCTAACCATGGCGTGCAATGGATGCGATTTACAACCGAGCCAGTACGATGCACGCGTCAGACAGCCGGTGCGAGCCGGACACTCCGGCTCGCAAAACATCCGGGAAGTTGCATTTGGGGGTCCGCGTCGGACCCCCTGACACCCGCAGCCCTACGACTCGGACACAGGGGGAGACCCAAGGGTCCCCCTAACACAGGCATGTACGGTGTGGATGGCACTGACGCTTACCCACTGTAGGGGGCGCCCTTGTGCGAGACCTACCCATTCAGTCAATGGGAGCCCATGTACGTGTCGTACAACTGGCTCCCATTGACTTCTATGGGAGTCCGACCGAACCGAGTCCGGCAGCATACGGCCGCATCGTACTCGCTCGGTCGGACTGCAGGACTCCGGCTCGGTCGGAAAACACTCCGGATCCGGCTCGGTTGTAGAGCTTTCCGACCCAGATCGGAATCGGCCCCTAAGTAGCATGATTACCCAGGTTCAAGTTCTCTCTAAACCTGTGGTACCTTTCTCTCTGTCTGGATCTGCTTAGCGCTAAGACACCCTCGGGTAATGCACACTTTATAAAAAAACTTAATGTATTCATTCCTTCAACAACTGTTTTATCGATTGCACAAGGATGAAAGCCAGGAGTAGTCCCAACATGGATCCAAAGAAGTAACTGAGGTATGCATATTAATTTGTAAAACACGTGTTAGACCAAAAACCCACACTCTGCCTTTTTAACATCAAGAAAAATGATTAACATTTTTGCCAAAAAGAATACCACAGCTGCATGTTGGGTGATAGAAGGTGGTGCTGTGAGTTTCAGGGCAATGATAAACAATAAACGTCGAAACAAAACTACAAATCTGAGGGAAATGTAGTTTTTCGGTTTTTGGATACAGCAGTCATGTCAGCATTATACGTCAAATCATAATTCAAAAGGCCTGCCACTTTTCGGACGCCTCCGTCCTTGTTCACCGGCTCAATGCAAACAGGAAATATATATATATTTACCAATAACATAAAACCTATTGAAAATATTCTATTATAAATTAAAACATTAAACTATTTAAAAATCTTTAAACTTACATTTACCTCTTCAGTCAGTGCAACAGATGGAAAAGTGTTGGATAGCGGAGGGGTAAAAATTACTATTAGCACTCAAGTGAGTGCAACAATACGGAAAGTGTTGGACAGCGGAGGGGTAAAAATTACTATTCTTACTCCAGTGAGTGTGACAGTAGGGAAAGTGTTGGATAGCGGAGGAGTAAAAATTACTATTCCCACTCCAATAAGTTCAAAAGTAGGGAAAGTTTTGGATAGGGAAGGTGTGAAAATTATTATTCTCACTCTAGTGAGTGCAACAGGAGGGAAAGTGTTAGATAGCGGAGGGATAACATTTACTATTCCAACTCCAGTCAGTGAAACAGTAGGGAAACTTTTGGATTGTGGAAGAATAACATTTACTATTTCCGCTGCAATAATTGTAACAGTAGGGAAAGTGTTGGAAAGCGGAGGGGTAAAAATTACTATTCCCACTCCAGTGAGTGCAACCGTAGAGAAAGTGTTGGATAGTGGCGGGATAAAATGTACTATTCTCTCACTAATCAGTGAAACAGTAGGGAAACTGTTGGATTGTGGAGGAGTAACAATTAATATTCTCACTCCAGTCAGTTCAAAATTAAAAACAAACCCACAAAAATATTTAAAAAACACAATAAATACAAAAATATATAAATATGTTAAAACAATAAAATACAGATATATTTAATATTAAAATAAAATATTATAATGTTAAATACATATGACAAATACCTACAAATATTATATTAAATAAAATAAAAGATAATTTTCAAACAAATAAATATTTTTAATGAGAAATAATTTAGATACAAAAACATTAATTATTACATAAATTTACTTTTTTATATTTCCTACCCTATAACACCACACAATTCACATCCCACAGTTAACCATTTTTTCAAAAATGTACTTCCATAATTAACAGAATTGATTACCAATTAAAGGCATATTATTCATTAAAAAACAAATTAAAACTCATAAAAATTAATAAACTTCCCACACTCTACCCCTATAATCCCCACAACCCACAGCTAAAATTAAACTGTAAAAAACTAATTGGACAATTTAAACTTATTTTCAATTAAATAACTATAGTATTTAACAACTAATTATAAAGTAAGTAAAATGAATTTACTCCCCACCCCTTACTCCTATAAAGGTAAAACCCACACAAAAAATATAAACAATTATCCTAATTAAATATCAATTAATTATTTACTATTAATGATCAACTCATTATTAATTAATTAAATCTAAATTACTTCCTACCCTTTAACCCTATAAACCCCACACCTAAAATTAATTACACGATTTCCATATTTGATTTTTAATTAAATAATTAATTAATATTAATTAACAACTAATTATTAATTAATTAAACATACATTACTTCCCACCCTTTACTCCTATAAACCCCACTACCCGTACCTAAAATTAATTACACAATCTCCATTAATAATTTACAATAAATTAATAAATATATAAATTAACAGCCAATTAATAATGAATTATAAATAACTTATTTTTCACAATCAACACTATAAAATCTCAATTAAATAAATATCAATTTAAAAAAAAATATCATTAATTTATTATAATTGAATTACTTTCCACCCTGTTACCCTATAAACCCCCAACCTGCAACGGAACTAAAAAGAACAAAATCTAATTAAAATAGAATTGATAACTACTAACAGTTTAACACATATATTAAAAAACATAAACAATACTTATACAAAAAAATACATCAAATACATTCAAAATATAAACTAAAATACATAACACTAATTTAAAAATCTATATTATAAACAACTATATGCAAACAATATGAATGACTTCTATGTTTTTTTAAACGATATTTCTTACCTTAAATTTAATATTCTAGACCACGATATTCTTGCTTTCGATATTTCTGTGTCATGATAATTCCAACTCGATATTTATGTAAGTCGACATTTCGGACTTGATATTCTGTCTGAATATCCAGTATTTTATGGTTAAGAATTTTTGCATGCAATTTGTGGATCTTAAACTTTTGACAGAAACAGATTTAAATTCTGCAGCAAAAGAATAACTTGCAGAATCTTTCTAGCAGCATTCAAGAGGTGACACAGGGGCATATGTATCAAACTCCCCTTTAGCGAATCTTAATTTGCGAGATTTTGCGATTCGCAAAATCAGATTCGCTAAACGGGATGTATAAAATAAATCGCTAATCATTTGCGATTCCTTAAAAATCGCAAATAATTCGCAGAATCCCGTATTGCGATTTCTTAATAGCGAAATTCGCTAAATAAGAAATCGCAAAAACGGGAATCTGCAAGCCTGGTGCAGGCTGATGACATCACAAACAGGAAACTGTAGTGATTGCCTGCACCTGCTCACCTGAGCCACACCCAGAGGCTGCTTGTGGAGTGTGAGGAGGCTTTCCTGGAGACAGCAACCAGCAATGGATCCCAAACAAAACCAGCAGGGCAAAGATGCAGAAAAAAGAAAGAGAAAACACAAGTTTTCAGAAAAGGAGCAGGAGGTCCTCATTGAGGAGATGGTCTGCAGCCATGAGCTCCTGTTTGGGAAGAAGGCACTCAAAGTCCCAGAGGCCAGGAAGAGGAAAATCTGGCTGGAAATACAGAGCAAGGTGAATGCTGTTGGAGTCACCACACGCACCATCGACGAGCTGCGCAAGCGGTGGTATGATATGCGCCAGAGGTCCAAGGAGAGGGTGGCAGCCAGACTCAAGGATGCCACTCAGACTGGAGGAGGACCATCCACTGCAGAGCAGCCAACCCCCCATGAGGAGCTCGTGGAGTCTACCCTCCTGCCTGAGAGCGTTGGTGGTGTGGCTGCAATCGACAGCTCCGACCCCTCATCCAGCAGACAAGGTAAGATGCATGCCAAATCACCCTGCACTCCTCCCCATCCCTTGCACACTCCCCCAAATGCGCATAGTAAACTCCCAACATGCCAATCCAGCCCAGGTCTTACAGCACACCCAGCAATGCATCATGGTACTCGTAGTACTGTGTCTGACTGTGTGTCCATGACACCATCACAATTAAATGCAACATATGTGTTTTGGTATGTGTTTTGGGGATCATTGAATAGAAATGTGTCAGAGGTTAGCCGTCAAAGATTTGTAACTTTATTGAGTGCCACATGCAGACAGTAACACAAACTCATATAGTCCCCTTTACATCCACAGCACACGGCATGCCACAAGAAGACAGCGCTGAGGGAGAGGAGCCTGCAGACCCTGCGGACTCCAGCGATGAGACAGAGCAGCAGCCAATTCAGCGCAGGAAGCGCGCACATGTGCCCCCACTGCCTCCATTTGAGGATGAAGTCCCAGCAACAGGCGATGACACCGACAGGAGAGAGGGGAGTCAGGGTGTGACAGACATGCCCCGTCATGACGCACCAACACCAAGGCAAAGGGAACAGGCCATTTCCAGGTCAAGGCCCAGGAGCAGCACTGCAACAGAAGGAGAAGGCACCGTGTTCTCCGGCTTGGAACAGTGCATGTTGCAGGAACAGCGCCTGCAAAGCAAGGCAATGCGGTCAATGAATCGCCAGCTAGGCCGCCTACATCAGGACAATCGCAACATGGTAGCGGCAATACAAGAGCTCTGTGCCACTTTGAGGGACACCCAAGCTGCCAATGACAGGGCTGGACGACGTGCCAATGCACGGCTACACAATTATACTAAGGCAGTCAACCGCCTCTGCACCACCACCAGCGCACTCACACGCAGAAGCGTAACCATGCAGGTGGACATGGCACATTGCTGCCAGGACATAGCACGAGGGCTGGCGCAGGTGACCACTGCTGTGGAACAGCTGCAGACAGCCAATGCAGGTGGCAGCGCACTAATGGCCTCTGCTGAGAGTGAGGACACATCGAGTCGCAGCAGCATCACTCCAACCTTGCCAGGTGAAAGACGCCGCAGTGGCAGACAGGTAGCAGGCCAAGGGCGCACCATGGGGGTCAACCACCCTGGACGGCACCGACGGAGGTGATCATCTGCGGGGACACTGACTGCAACACGGGTGCATTAACCCGCAAAAGGCTGTTTGCCCTATTTCTTGTGCCTTCTCTGCACTGTGTGTACAACATGTGCTGGGGACAATTTCTTGCATGTTAAGTGTGATTAAACACTTGACACATCATCAGGCTTTGTAGTCTCATTTCCTCAATACTCACCTAAAAGTAGTTTTGTGTGATCTCAGTCCGTCTCTGGCGTCCAGCAGCTGCCCCAACTCCTGGTGCTGGTCTGGCAGGGGGAGCAGGGCGCTCGTCATCCGATGTGTCTGTATCGGTCACATCAATTGTGGTGCCTTTCCTCATTGCCATGTTATGTAGCATTGCACAGCTTGCCACGATTTTACAGCAGGTCTCAGGGCTGTATTGCAGTGCGCCTCCACTTTTATGCAGGCACCTGAAGCGGCTCTTCAGGATTCCGAAGGTTCGCTCAATGACACAGCGTGTAGATCTGTGTGCCCTGTTGTACCTCCTCTCACTTGCATTTGCAGGATCCAGGTATGGGGTCAGGATGAAGTCGCGCACTGCATAGGCACTGTCACCTGCATGGAAAAAAACACAATAGGTGAGTCAATGTCCCCCCCCTCAACTGATGTAGTGGATGTATTGATGTGTGCAATGTATTTACCGAGCAGGTACCCCTCCCCAAACTCTCCAGCACTCAGACGTCTGTGTATTCCACTGTGTCGGAAGATGAAGGAGTCATGTGTACTGCCGGGGTATTTGGCTACGATGTCTGTGATGTGATACTTAGCGTTGCACACAATCTGTATGTTGAGGGAATGGTAGCATTTCCGATTCCTGTAGACATATTCAGTTTCTGCTGGGGGTGTGATGGCCACATGGGTCCCGTCAATGCAGCCGATGACGTGGGGGAAACGTGCAATCTGGTAGAAGTCCAGTATCGTTTGCTGTAATGCCTGTTGGGTGGTGGGGAAGTAAATGTGATGTGAGAGCCTCAGTTGCATTGCATCTAGGAAGGCATGGAAGAAGCGCGAAAGTGCACTCTGTGACACCCCACCAACCTCCGCTATGACCCGTTGAAAACTCCCTGACGCCAGGAGGTGCAGGGAGCACAGGACCTGCACATGTGTGGGAATTGTTTGTGTCCTGCGAGTAGGGTGCTCCAAGTGGGGTTTCAGCTCCTCAATCAGGTCCATTATGGTCTGTGGGTGCAGTCTGTACTTGTCATAGATCTCCTCTTCAGTGTTCTGGAACAGGGTGATGCGCAGCCTGAAGATACGTTCCTGTCTCATTCTCCTGTGTGCAAGGGCCCGAATACGCAGCCTCCTGGCTATCACGTACATTGCAGCCATTGTGGGTGTGTTTGTTGCATTGTGGGCTGGTTTTTGTACCTTGCACCAGTTTACCACCTGCAAGCAATTGGTGTTAATAGCGATTTCTTAATTAGCGAATTTCGTGAAATCGCAATTTGCGAATTTTTCATACATGTGTTTGCGATTACTTAGCTAGCGATTTCTTGTTAGCGATATTCGCAACGCTAAGGAATCGCAAATTAGGTATTCGCTAGGAAATTCGCTGTTTTCTTGTTTCGCAGCCTAAGAAATCGCTAATTTAGCGATTTCTTATTTTTCAGTTTGGAAGTGTGTCATACATATGAAATAGCGAAAAATCAGTCGCAAACGCTGTTTTTTGCGAATCGCAGCGTTTGCGACTAATTTTTGCTTTCATACATATGCCCCACAGATACTCCCCACAGTAAAAAAAAACAAGCATTTTCAATAGGTTAGGAAGTGGAGTGGATGTATGTGGTGTGGGGTGGAATTATGTGGGTTGAATTGGAATTGTTTGTTGTGGAATTGTGTGGTATATTTGTGTAGTGGAATGTTGTGGCATGGTGAATAGATAGGGGTAAGAGCTGCACAGAATAGATTGAAATGGAATAAGAGATGGATAGATAGTTTGTGTACGAAGCGGTGAATGAACTCCAGATAGAGGAGCAGAAATAGTATGTAAGAAAGAGAGAAAGAAGTGGAGAGCCGGGTATTGACACATAAAGAGGGAACTTCTGTGTACGTAGAAGACAGTACGAGGGGTTATAAAAAGGCGATATGTGTGCGAAAGCAGTATATAGAGAAGGAGACTATAGGTGTAGAATGCAGTGGTGCGGTGTGCAGTATGCAGAATAAATTAGAGTGGCATAGAGTGGAGTGATGCAGAGTAGCGCGACATTGAGTGCAGTAGAGTAGTGTAGAGTTGAGTGCAGTGGCCAGCATGCAGTGGTGCAGAATGCATTGGCGCAGAGTACAGTGGTGGAACAGAATGGCATAGAGCCGAATGTTTAGAGATGGAGTAAAGTGGCATAAAGTGCAGTGTTGCAGAGTAGATTAGAGTGACTTAAAGTGTATTGGCGTCGAGTGCAGTGGTGCATAGTAGAGTAGTGTGGGGTAGAGTGCACTTGTATAGAGTAGAGCGGTGTAGAGTAGAGACACGTAGAGTAAGGCAGCACTTAGTGAGTGGTACATAGTAGAGTACAGAGGCACAATGTGGAGTGGCATAGTATGGAGTGGTACAGAGTATAGTGCGGTAGCACCGTTTGGAGTGGTGTAGTGTAGAGTGGTGCAGAGTAGAGTGCAGAGTCGTGGAGTGGAGTGGGCAGGGTAGACTGCAGTTGGGTAAGGTGGAGTATGCATGGTGTGGAAGTGCACTGCCATTACAGACAACACATCTTCAATTGGAATGACCATTACATTCGCACAGACATACAATGGCCGAAGGTTACGGAGCTAAAGAAGCCAAAAAGAAAAAAAGAGGCTAGGCAACCAATTGTTTGCGACTCTCTAGTAACCTCCCTCTCACATGTTGCACTGACAATGTGAAAGAAGCAAGTCATTCTCCAAAAACTCCAATCTGATTGCATTTTATCTCACTCATTTAATAGGTGCAGAGGTGACATGCCCTCCAGCTCACCAATGCTTGATTTTGGAGATTTCTTTGTGTCAAACCACGCTTTGCTTGCATTTACCTTCTCGCATTCTTTACACCTCCACTGATCCTCAGTAATATATGTACCCTTTTCTCACAAGTCATCTTTATCTATTTAGCACTCTCCAAGATGGAGAGCAGGAGGCTTTTGACTGAACTGAAGTTTAGACAACTTCTCATTGACAAGCTGTGGCAAAAAAACACCAAATTGATAATAGGAACGTGCTGCTCTTGAGCTAAAAGTTGATTGTCTGTATACATGTCAGAGTTAAATTGTTTTCTTTATATATGAATTTATACCCCCGTGAAGAATACCTGTCCATTAGGTAAATCTTTTTAGCAGTGGGATTGGTAGTACTGTTTTAATCTAACATTCATCAATTTCAACCATCGTGGATTTTAACCTAATGTAAATAGGATTTTTATATGATGTATTTTTTATAGAAAAGTTTTAATGAATTACATATTTCTGTGATTGTAACCTTTTATGTCTCTTAGCCGAAATAAAAGGTTAATATAATAATAATAATAATAATAATAATAATAATAATAATACATGTCAGATGTCACTCAGATGGATGATTAGCTCATGGATGTGAGGTAGGTGAGTGGCGGAATGGCATCCTGAACATCTCTGTGGTAGACAAGAGTTCAGGCAAACAGAACAAGATCACCATCACCAACGACAAGGGCTGGCTGAGCAAGGAGGAGATCAAGAGGATGGTGCAGGAGTAAGAGAGATACAAAGCAGATGATGAAGCCCAGAGAGAGAGAAGGTTGCTACCAAGAACTCAGTTGAGTACTACCCCTTCAACATGAAAAGCACTGTGGAGGAAGACAAGATCAGCGAAGAAGAAGATCATGGACAAATGTAACCATACTATCTCCTGGCTGGAGAGCAACCAGCTGGCAGAGAAGGAGGTGTATGATCACCAGTAGAAAGAGCTTGGTGAGGTCTGTAACCCCATAATCTCAAAACTCTACCAGGGTGGGATGTCTGGGGGAATGCCTGGTACTGGCTTTGCTGATCAGGCTTCACAGTATGGCGATGAATCTGGTCCTACTATTGAGGCTGTGGATTCACCTAACAGAGACTTTAGCACTTTCTTTCACTTTCAAATGACAAATGGGCATGTTAACTCAGACCTGTCAGTTTTCTGCCCCAAATTATGACTTTACAAATGTGATTTCAATAGGAAAAATACCTGTTTTTCCAGCTTAGGTTGACAACATAATTTGCATTAGTCCAACAGGTACTAGTATCTCTCACGTTAAGACTTAATTTGATGACCATTTTGATGGTTGTGCTTACTACTTTAAATACAGTTGTGTTGAATTTTCTATTTCATTTTGGTATTCTAAGTTTTGGCAAGTTGGTGAATGGGCTTAGAGAGAAATATCTTTCAAATATGTATTTTTATGTGTATGTATATATGTATATATACATATTATCTACTGGCGGTCGCCAGTAGATAGTTATAGTTAGGACCCTGTTTCCATAGGAAATCCGCAACATTCTATTTGGAATAACTTTGGCGCCGGTCGACGAATCCTCGCAAAACTTTCAAAACTAATAGGGCGCTACGCTCCGCTCCTACCCTGAAAGTCTCGGGGGGATTCGTCAAGCGGGGGCTGAGAAAAAAGGGGGGTCCCAAAACGCGTTTTCCCCATGCATTTTTCCATAGGACCTTTAGACACAGCTACAGCCCGAACGGCTGAACAGAGTTACTTGAAATTTAGCAGAGAGGTAGTCTACAGGTCAAGGAAGTGCCTTTTGTAGGTCTGGTGTAAATCTGTTCAGTAGGTCCTGAGAAAATAGCATTTAAATCAATATATATATCTGTGGCAGCTTACGGTGCGCTTACCGTACGCTTACGGTAAGCTTACCGTACGCGTACGGTGCCGTGCGCGAGCGCGATTCTGATTGGCTGTTAGATCTTAGTAAACATTCGAATCAGTCGAAACCAGGAAGTGTCGGCCGCCATTTTCTCTCTCGCACTCTGAGGGGGGGAGGAAAAACAAAGTTGGATAATATGAAAAGGGGCAGGCTAGACAGCTCCTAACCACCTAGCCATGGTTAGAGTGTCCCAAAAGAACCCCCAAAGCCAAAAATTCAATTATTATTTTTTTTTTTTAAAACGCCGATTACGCTTACCGTACGTGCTCACTGTGCGCGCACGGTGCGCGGTTCGTACCATGCGCGCACGGAACGAACTGCGTGAAGTGGGCGCGCACGCTACGAACGGCGTAAAGTAACTTAGCATTTAAAAAAAACGTACAAATTCACTGAAAAAACCATAGGTTTCACACACGTTATAGTTAGGAATTAGCATTTAAAAAACCTTGCAAATTCACTGAAAAAACCATAGGTTTCACACATGTTATAGTTAGCTGGACATTTCACTCGTAAAAAACCATTGAAATTCCCCCGTTATAGTTAGTGCAGGCAACTATAACTCACGCGACCGCAATCCTCTGCTGATGACATATGTGTCTTTATGAAAAAAAAATATTTGTAATATATGTATAGCTAAAATTTAATGGAAGAAGACATGGGCAAATAAGTGTCTAAATACAGTATTAGCATCAGCAGAGGATTGCGGTCGCGTGAGTTATAGTTGCCTGCACTAACTATAACGGGGGAATTTCAATGGTTTTTTACGAGTGAAATGTCCAGCTAACTATAACATGTGTGAAACCTATGGTTTTTTCAGTGAATATATATATATATACACACACACACATATGCAGATTAGTTATAATTAGGAAAACGTAATTTATGATCTTTAACCTAAGCTACCCAAACATTGAAAATCCAAAAGTTATAGTTATAACTATATAACTATGCCACTCCACTGTGTGCTACTCCACTCTATGCTACTCCATTGTACGCAATTCCACTATGCTACTCCACTCTGCGCTATTCCACTCTACGCCACTCCACTATATGGTATTCCACTCTACACCACTTCACTCTATGCCACTCCACTATATGCTCTTCCACTGTATGCCACTCCACTCTACACCATTCCACTCTACGCTTTTCTACCATATGAAACTATTATGTACCTCACTCTACTGCACATCGCTCCACTCTATGCCACTGCACTCATTGCTACTCAACTGTACGCTAATATACTCTACCGCACTCCATTATATGCCACTCCACTCTTCGCCACTCCACTGTATTTTATTCTACTGTATACCCTTCTACTCTATGCTGCTGGACTTTACAAAACTCCACTGTACGCTGTTCCACTCTAGACCACTTCCATCTATGCCACTACACTCTATGCTACTCCACTGTACCCCACTCCACTCAAGGCCATTCCAATATACACTATTTCACTGTACTGTACTCCACTGTATCCCATTTCACTCTACACTACTCCAATGTATGCCACTGCTCTCTTATGCCAATCCACTGTACTTTATTCCATTCTATGCCACTCCAGTGTACACCACTCCACTGTATGCCACTCCACTCTACACTACTCCACTGTACGCTATTTCACTGTATGCCACTCGCGTCTACTCCACTCCACTCTCCGCCAGTCCACTCTCCTCCAGTCTATGCCACACCACTCTACCCTGTTCCACTCTATGCCACTATACTGTATGCTACTCCACTTTACGCTACTGCACTCTCCGCTACTCCACTCTACCACACTCCATTCTACGCCAAACCAATATATGCCACTAAAATGTGCGCCACTTAACTGTACCATCCTCCACTTTATGCAATAACTCTGTACGGTAGTACACTGTATGCCACTCCAATCTATACTATTCCACTATATGCCAGTCTATTCTATGCCACTCCATTATAAGCTTTTCCACTTTATGGCACTCTACTGTACATTAGTCCACTGCACCTCTCTCTGCTGTATATTATTCCACTCTGCACTGTACACCAATCCAGTCACTATACGCAACTTCATTGTACGCTAATCCACTCTCTGCCAATCAAGTGTTTGCTACTCCACTGTACGGCCCTCCACTGTATGCAATTCCTATGGGCGCCACTCCATTCTATGACACTCAACTCTACACTATCCACTCTATGCCACTCCACTGTGTACCATGCTACTGAATGGCACTATATGCCACTACACTCTACCACACTATATGCCACTTCACTCTAGCACACTGTACCACACTCTAGTCTACTCTACCTTCAGGCACTTTACAACACTGTACTTCACTCTATGCAACTACACTGTGCTCCACTCTATGACAGTTTCACACACACACACTACAAAACGGCATACCACTCCCCTGTACAACACGCCACTCTACTCTATAACACGTTACTGCACTGTATGCTATGCCACCACAGTGTTCTATACTCCATGGCACTGTACTATACAAGATGCCACTCCTCTGTATGACATTTTAGTCCACTCTACACTACATCACTGAACTACGCTGCACAATGGTTTAGCCCACTGTACACCACTTTTGAAACTCTAATGTACACCGTTCTACTCTACATAACTCCACAGTTAGTATACAACTGCACTCTCCAACACTCTGCTACATTCTATGCCAGTGTACAACACCGTACTACACCGCATGCCCATTCCATGCACTGTACAACACTATACTCCACTCTCTGCCATTCTACGACACTCTACTCAACTCTATGCCACCAGAGAACGCTCTACTCCATGACATTCGACTCAACAACACTACAGTTGATGATACTCTACTGTATGACACTCAACTGTACACACGCCCCTCCACTATAAATCACTTGACTCCACTAGAAGCAACACCCTTCCACTTTACTCTACTTCGCTGTATTCGACTCCACAGCACGAGACTCCATGACACTATGCTGTATGACACTGTTCTTTACTATACTCTATGACACAGCACTCAAGAACACTCAATTAAATAACACTTGACACTATGATTTGAAAAACGTTTTTATAAAAAAATAAAAACCATTTAAATGTAATGAAAAAACTAAATGTTAAAGCTAAGTTGTAGTTGAAAATGTATGTATTCTTTATATACAAACCAAACTTAAACTATGCGCACTGGAGAAATTATAAAGTTATACACACTGGAGAAATTATCAAGCTATAGTTATAACTTAAATGTCTAATTTACGTACCACTAGATAAAACCTGCAATTTTTAATTTATGCACCACCTTCAATATACTATGTCGCACACCTCTGTACACATTCTCATTGCTTCAATCACCACACTACATTCACTATTAACTTCAGTGGATTTCTTTGGGTTTTTTTACGCAAAATGAGATGTCCATTGCCATGTGCAGTGTGGGGTTGGGTGTGTGCGGCGTGAGGCTGAATGCACCTGCTCCAAACACCACGTGACAATGGACATCTCACTTTACATTATTTTCAAAGGCCTGCATGTGGGGCTATGTGATGTGAACATTTTTTTAGACAGTTTTGTGACGATTTGTCAAATGATGGCAAAATTATTAACAAATCAAAAAATGCTTTTCCTATGGAGATATGGTACTAACTAGAACTACCCATGAGCGGCTGCCTGGGTTATCTATCTATCTATCTATCTATCTATCTATCTATCTATCTATCTATCTATCTATCTATCTATCTATCTATCTATCTATCTATCTATACTAACCCTGGGTGGGGAACTCCTCTCCGTTCGTGGAGTTTTAGTGGAGTTTTCCGCACTCTGCTCTCTGCGGAGCACGCGGAGCTCCCAAAAACTCCGCTCCATCGAGCAGAGGCTTTTTCCTTGCTCGCACTAGACAACGTCGAGTCGGAGAACAAGGAAAATCCACATCCCAGTGAGATTTTTCCTTGCTCGCGCTCGCCAAGTTCTAGTTGGTGAGCACGAGCAAGGAAAATAAACCTCCTGATTTCTGATCAAGGATGGTCAGATTTCTTAATGCGAGTAGTCACAGCATGTTGTGATTACTCGCGTTGAGAAACCTTCCGTTCGCATTGAGAAAAGCTGCCACTCGAGTAGAAAATCTACTCGAGCAGTAGAAAGGAAGCTCTTTTGCTGCACATGGTGCCATTCGCAATGATTTTACAGCGCTGGACAAACACCTGGCGCCCAAAATCACTGCGAATGCCATGACCCTAATGCCCTCCACCGCTCGCGGAACTCCGCGTAGCGTGGCTGAGTTTTTTTGTCACTCCGCGCACACCACCCAGGCCTAATCGATTTAATATGCTTAAAATGTTTACATCTGACTTTGTATGTCCGTATACATGTCTAAATATGTATATTTAGATATATACACACAGACATACAAAGTCAGATTTAAAAAAGTATGGTACAAGCCTGTTATTTCTATGTTGGCGCCTGGCACGTTCAGCAGCTGTGGTAGTAGAGCACAAGAAGGGTCAGGACAAATAGAGCTGGGGCATGAGCCCCAACTGGCCCACCTCTGAGAGTGAATGGAGTCGTCTGCCCGGGGCTCTGCATTTGGTTTTGGGGGCGGAGAAATTCTAGTTTGCCCTTGCAGAAAATGCATCCAAACACTGTAAACTACAGTACGTTTTTTAGAATATATATGAAAGGGTTTGATGGCGATGGGAAGCCAGGTTTCACACCTCAATTTTTTCCCAGATCACATAGAGGAAGATGAGATTTATTGTTATTGCATTTATATTATTTGAGGCTTTTATATTGTGCTCATGTGGCTGAAAGATGCTTGTCTTAGGCTTCTTTAAAGAATCACACTTCATGATTCTTCTCACGCCCGCCTGAGGCATTTTTCACGTTCCCGCTCCATGGAAGACATTTTAGGGGACCCACCAGGTCCCGGACTGCATTGGAGTTCACGTTTTGGAGGCATAGAGTAGGGAAGCAAGTTTCTCCGATGAGAAACAGCACCGCACTTTCTATTTATCAGACAAGCCCAAAATTGAGATCCTCCTTTTTTTTTCCATTAACACTCGAGGGATCTTCAGTCGGATTAGTTGGTTTCTCTCAACTATTGATTAAGTAAAAAAGTAGCCTTTTGGCACTGTCCCTTTAACTTTCCAAAGTTTCGTAACATCCACCAATGGGAATGTGTTTTCACTTTACTTGCATACCTTGGCTTGGATATTGGTTGTCTCCAGATGACATTCAAAAGGCGGGGGGTTCTGTTAGTCATTTGTACAGTAAATTGTCAATGGTCTTTACCTACCAGTGTACATCACTGGCTCTGCGGGCATAGCCTACTTTAAAATGTACCTCAGCGTCGTACATCAACACAAATTGCTTTTCACAGCCCGTTCATTTATTACAGCTTTGCACGCAGACCAATTACGCCATTTTAAGGCCTGCCAAAAAAATGGTGATAGATAGTGATCTCTGGGCATGCGCACTGGCAGGCGTTCTTTCCTCAGCCTGGGAGCACTGTAGCAGATAATGTCCTGGACTACCAGAGGTTTGCAATCAATACAAATGAACCCATTTTTCACGAACTGCGCCACGGCCTGATTACGGGTGGCATATTGGGAACTTTTCAGTTCAGAGGCTCCTCGCGCTCTCCCTGCAGGACCGCTGTCTGCGATGCAAAGATCCACTTTTTATATTTATGAGAGTGGGGACTGTGGGATTTGGTGGCTCTCAGCTCCTCACACAAAATCCATTAGTAAATACAGGATTTAGTGCTTGAAAAACAAATCATGAAAAGTTGGCCGGCAGTATTTTGTGCGCGGACGGATTTTGCCCTACATTATTACTTTGAGCCCATGTGCTCCTGTGGCGTGGGAGATGAATAAGTAAAGAGGCTCCTGGTTCGGTGAAGAGCTTCCGCATCCGTCTGGCGCCGCGGAGGAGCACGCCACGCAGAACAGTCGGCACCCTTCCGAATGAAATGAACCAGGGGGTGTCCTCGTTCCACAAAGGTTGCCTCTCATTATCGCTGAGCCTACTCTCTGATAGCATTCCCCTATAAAAGCAATGTTAACATTACTTCATTTGACAGTGACTCTACTGTCTATCCTTAATTCTTTATAATTTAATATGGGGGAGGGTAAAGGTATGCTGTTAGGTAGCTGCAGAAAAGGGAGTGGGCGTGGTCTTACCAGGTTTGCATCTTTCATGTCTGGTGGATGGTAGTAGTCACAGAAGAGAGAGATGCATCTATTTCCATGCTGTGAGATGGACCGGTTACAGCCAAGCCAAGTTATAGATGAGTTCAAACTTGGCGTCAGGCGATTTCTGCAATTCCTAGTTCCAGGCGGTAGTCACAGCGAATAGCTATGCATTGGCTCATACGGTATACACGTGAGAAACATCAAGACCCAATTAAGGTCTCACTGTGGCATCACAAACGGTGTGGGAGGAAATGTGTGTCAAACCTTTTATAGAAGTGGTCAAAGCAGGTGATTTAAACAGGGAAGGTTGATCACTGTAAAATATTGAGGCATTTTTGATGGAGGGTGGGTACCCACTTCAAGTAATAACCACCGTCATTGGTAGGATGAGTCTCTAAAATCACAAAATTAACCTAAACTCAACCCCCTGGTAACTGTCGCACAGTGGCGACAGGCTTAACTTAGAGGCACGTTGTAAAGATGTAGGCAGTAACTAATCAGTATTAAAGTCGAAACAGAACACACTGGAGGTATGAATTTTTTAAGTTTAAAGTTCAAAATAGTGCCAAAAAGCATTAAGCGTCAACTGCGGTCATCTGGATGCACATGACCGGTTGCTAGGCACGAGTTAAGGCTGACCGTGATGGAGCTTGGGTCAGAAACAGCAACCTGGTTCAACCTAGTTGGTAGTTTTCCCTTTGGACTTAGTCACTGAACTACAAGTCAAAATTGCTCAGGCGGGCAAGGTTGCAGGCTGTGGCCATAGATGACTCCACATCTTCCAATAGCGACTGGACGAGGTCTTGGTGAAGTTGTCGACCTTTGGTGGAAAAGCTCCAAATGTGAGACATTTGAATTTCATGGCCAGAAATGGTTCCTCACTAGTCAATACTTTTGGAGTCTTTGTCTGGTGAAGATTTCTACATTAGGATTTAGTCACTTTTTTGGAGCTCAGTTCTTCCAGCAGGACACAGGCTGGAGGCAAAGAGGGCTTCATGTGGCCAGATACCTTCTCTGTGAGATCCGGTGTATGGGATTTGGGGTTGTCTAAAAGCTCGGAGCAACCTGAATCTCTGGCCCAGCGGCAATGCACCTTTGTCGGATTGGCTTGGCAGTTTGGTCTCTGGAGGTCTTTAAAGATTTTAAGTCCCAGGTTTCAGGAGATGCTAGAAGGAATACACCGTGACACAAGTTATGGGAGCGGAAACACTTGGGGGTTAAACCTCACTCCAGCAGAGGCCAGCAGTAGGGTCCAGGGCAGGTCCAGTTGGAACGAATCAGCTGGGTAGTTGCGGAAAATGCTAATTGTAGCTTTTTGTGTTCCTGTAGATAGAAAAGGAGGTCAGCCTTAAGACTATTATAATTCACTTCTTTGTCCTGGGTAAAAGAGGGAGAGCATGTCCAGTCTCCCAGGCTCTTCTCAGGTCAGAGACAACAGGTCCAATCCTCTTCTGTTCTTCCACAGTTCCAGAAAGCTTTTGGAGGAAGTGATTGGGGATGCCACTTTTATGTCTGGCCCTAGCCTCTGGATGGGGGAAACTCCACGCCACTACATAACAAATGGGGCAAGAGTTCCCATGGGTAACCTTTCCCACGTTCATAGCATTTCCTGTGAACACTAAGGCAAACTATCTCACAATGCCACTCTCTACCTAAAACCAAGATGGCAGAACCTTTCTTCCCTTGTGCAGAGCTCCTATGCCCCCCAATGTGTGAATAGAGTATGAGCAACCCCTGTCCCGTGGTCACGCTAAACCAGTTCTCAGGGCAGCTCTTCTCCCACTGAAATTGGTGTTTGCCTGACTGGTAGAGCAAATATGGGCCCTGCCCCGGTGCCTGCTCTCATTGCCTAACATTGCCTATGACAGAGTATGCCTCTTTGAAGCCCAGATGGTCATCCTTCCAGAGGTACCATAACAAGTCCCCAAACCCAGGACCTCTACCCTACACTAGAAGCAGCTTTCACACTTCAACAAAGGGGCTATTCAGCTGGTCGCTAACAGTTTAAGCTCATTCAAATGGGCCTCCAGAGTCTTTAGGCAGGGAAAAGGTACCCTTTCCAAAATATTTGTTACAAGTCCAACTTCATCATTAAGTTGGGCTTGTAATAAATATTTTAAAAAGTCCAAGAATGCAATGTATAACTGTTTCCTAGCTGGAATCAACATTATTAAATTTAATATTGCATCCCAATGATTTCCTATGAAACAGTCAACCTTGCTACAATGAAAATAGTTTTCGTGTTTTTTTCACTGTAAAGACACGTGTAACATTAAATTATTACATGTCCTACTTTTAAACACCATACACACTTTATTATGGGCAATAGGACTAACCCCGGGTGGAGCTGGCGTAGTGCCACTACACGGAGTTCCACGGAGTTGGAAATAAACTCAGTGGAACTCCGCTCTGCTCCCTTCCACCCTCCCTAATTTAATTATAATTAAAAAAAGGCCCTTCCCTGCTGTGGCTGCCTCCTCCTCGCCATGGTCTCTCTCTCCTTCCTCGTCCTCGTCCATGGAAACCCCTACGTTATACTTCTTGAGCTTTCTCTCTCCTTCCTCGTCCTCGCCGTCCTCATCCATGGAAACCCCTACGTTGTACATCTTGTGCAAGCGCAAGACGTACAACGTAGGGGTTTCCATGGACAAGGACGAGGAAGGAGAGAGAGACCATGGTGAGGTGGAGGCAGCCACGGCAGGCAAGTGCCTTTTTATTATAATTAAATTAGGGAGGGTGGAGGGGCCGGATAACTCTGCTCCGCCATGGAGTCGGAGTTTAGCCTGGACTCCACGTTCTCAACGGAGCCCGGAGTAGGCAAAACTACGCTGGCGGAGCAGGGTTGCCTGCCCGGGCTTAAATAGGACATACTTGAGGCTGACTTAGTATTATTTAAAAGAAGTTTCAGGCCAGTCTAAAGGGTTTATTTTGACAGGTTGAATTTTCAGCTTTAAAACTGCACAGCCAGGTTACAAATGTTAGGCCTGCATTCACATTGGCACTGTTACTGTTACTGTAGTGGGTGGCACAATGGGTGCTGCAGACCACTAATGGTATTTAACTTACAGGTTCTTGGTACACTCTCTACCATATACTAGGGACTTTTTGGTAAGTTAAATATGCCAACTAGTGGTATCTGAATTTCATCATGTTGAAAGATAGAGCACAGACACTGAGTTGCAGGAGTAAAGTGCTCAGAGATTCTACAGCTAGCAAGAAAGGGTCAACACAAAAATCTGGGGGTACACCATGCAAAAGATGATCATGTGCAACAGACTCGCAAATGTAGAAAAGCTGATCTCCTGCTGCAAGGGCTTGCTGTTCAAAAGATAAAAAGAAGAAAAGAACATCTGCCAAACATGACTTTTGAAGGGTCTATCATACAGGTACCATACCAGGTCATATATCTGTTCCAGCTCCTGAAATTAATGGTTCCATGGAAGGGTGTCTGGTAGCGAGGATGACATCCACCACTTAAGGCAACATATCAAATGTAGTCAACTGACACCACTCAATCTCCACACTTGGAGGTGTAGATTGCATAGGTTCCGGTGGAACACCCTTCCTTGCTGCTGTGACAGAAGATCTCAAGGTGCCCAGAAGATCTCAGTACCACACGTTTCTGGCCCATCTGGAACCACTAGAATTATCTGAGCCCAGTCGGTAAGGATTAATTCAGAACAGCGGGCCCAATACACAAAGGTAAACTTAGACCTGAAGTCCAAGTTTAGACCTGAAATCTAAACTTAGACTTCAGGTCTTAACTTTAACTTCAGGTCTACAGTTATTCTTCAGGTCTAAAGTTCGCCTTCAGATCTAAACTTAGACTTCAGGCCTAAACTTAGACTTCAGGTCTCAGTTGACCATTGTGAATTAGGCCGTCAGAAAGAAAGGGCAGAGGTGGGAAGGCGTACAGGAGTCCAGTGTTTCTTTTCAGCTGAAATGCATCTCCTAGCAAGTGTGCGTGTAGAAATTCTAAGGTGCAAAATGTTTGACACTGCACATTCTCAGCAGGTTGGAAAATATGTAACCAGGGTTCTCACCACTGTTGGAAGATGCTCTGAGTCACCTCGGGATGTAGATGTCAATAGTGATCTGCCAGATGCCACCTACTTACTTCGTCTTCTCTAGCATTTAAGGATCCCACCAGATGGTTCACAGTCAGGAAAATTCCCATAGGCTCCAACCAACTTCAGAGGCTCAGATTCTCCTGGCACAGGACCCCCCCTACCCGCTTGTTGCAATTCCACATGGCAGCGGTGTGATCCATCACAACCTGCATTAGCCTCCTCTTGATAGATGGCAGGAAAGCCTTCAGAGCTAGATTAATTCTCCACAACTACAACAGAACTGATATGGAGTTGGGTTTCTGTCAGAGACCAAAGTCCTCTGATCTCCACCTCTACCAGATGATTTCCCAAACCCAGCAGTGGTGCTTCTTTCAACACCATCAGCTGGGGAATGGGGAGGGCCCTGCCACTGGAACAAATACATACTGTGTACTTTACTTCCCTGGATTGCTTTTCTTTTTGAAGACTATTTAAACATTATCTTTAAAGTTGCAAACCATTACTGTAAAAACTGGGCTTTGCGGGGAGTGTTCCAATATACTACTATATTAAATGCATTTGGGCGGCGATAAATAATGTTGCATATTTGCCAAAACTATATGAACTAATCTACTGCTTACCAGTCACTGTCCTGGTATTGTTTTTTTGTTCTCATTTTTATGAGTATTCTTTGTTCATAATGATTTTGTGATATCCATTCATTTTTTGAGATATTATTAAAGTGTTGTATCTTTACAAAATCTCACAGCCCACATGGACGATAACATTTTTATTGCAGCTGGGATAAGTATTTTGAACTCAGCCTTATTCCACCATCCATGACTGCTCTTCTAAGCCTACAAGGATCATCACATACACTTTGGAAGCAAACTTTTCATCACAGACTACGGGTCTGATTACGATGTCGGTCGAACGAGCGTACGACTGACACCATAGCGGAATGGAACGGCTCAACTATTATTCAGTGGTTCCATCAGCAGTATTAGGATGCGACCGCTCTATCGGCGGTCGGAAACATCAATTTTTCAATTGCAGCTTGTACATTGGCCGTAAAAGGGCCTCAGCACAAGCTGTAATTGAAAAATTGATGTTTACAAGTATCCCTGCAATGTGTGGCAGGCACCATACGGTTCCTGCGACATGGTGCAGGGATGATGGTGCCCCCGCCCAGGCCTTATTGTGGAGGACCAGGGTGGAAGGGGGCCCAGCTAGGGGCTCCCAAAGTTACTTTCTGCTTGCCTTTTTATGGTGGGCGGACCGCCATGAAAGGGCAGGCGGAAAGCGACATCATAATCCCGTCGACAGAGCTGAGGCTGTCAATTTTGGATTACTATTCCGCCCACCACCCAATGGGCTCAGTGAGCCCGTCAGAAGCAAAGAGCCCATCAGAAGCAAAGCAGATTTCCCCTGCGGGTTTCCCTCCAGCCGCCAGTATCATAATACGCCGGTCGGACGGAAACCTATGATGTCGGATGGAAAGCCTCCGACGAGCTGTCAGATGGCTTTCTGCCCAGCATCATAATAAAAGCCAAGTGCTCAGTGTCTTGGTTAATTGAGAACATTAACACAAACACAAAGACCTGTTCATTCAAGGCTCCTCTTTTTGAGGGTATTCATATAAGTAGAGGCGGGAGTTCCATCACTTTTTTCCTATCACTCCTCACTTTTATAAGAGGTAGTGTCCTTCCACTTTATTTCCTACATTTTTATAAAACAAAGTTTTTGCAAATGACAGTCAATAACCACATACCCCATATATATATATATATATAGGGGTGTAGCTTTATTAGTGTATCTTACACAGGTCACAACAATATAAGTGTTGCCTTTACAAAAAATTGTGAAAGAGCAAGATGGCACCTCACGTGCGCACCACCAGTCGAGCTTGCTGATTGGTACTCACCAGCTATGCTAACTTTCTCATCATTGGTAACCATCTTGCATTGAAATAAAAATGTGTCCCAAAAATTAGTGCAGAAAATTATAATACCACTGTGATGTGTACCTCACGACTAACACACGGACGAGACCCTGTGAAAATAAAACTGAAGTAAGTAGCACAATTTCCAACTTTATTCCTTCCTTTTGCACTTATTCAGAATTTAAAACCGGCTGCATTTACAAAGACCATTTTATTTCTCAGCCGACATGTTTCATTGCCAACATTCCTTCAAGGCAATTTCGTCAGGACAGGGTCATCAATCACAAATCTTGGACACTGGTGCCGTTTTATAAAATGACATGTGGGAGCCCGAGTCACTCGTACCATCTCTCCACTCCGTTGCCCTAAAGAAAACTCCAGACGTGAGTTCCTCTTTTAGGCATGTACTCTACTGTAGTACAGGTTCGCCTTCATTAACAAGGAGCGCATTCATGATGGAACGCGCTCCTTGTTAATGAAGGCAAACCTGTACTACAGTAGCGGCATTCTGAACCACCTGAAGTCTGTCCAGAAGGTAACCTGGCACACCGGCATAGAGTGCATTTGCATAATCTATGCGAGACGTGACCAGAGCACGGATGACTGTTTCTTTAGCAGAGAGAGGCAAAAGTGGCAAAAATCTACGGAGAAGTTTTAAAATACCAAAGCAAGTGCCAGTAAGTTTACCAATCTGGTTACTAAAACTTAGTTTCCCATCAAACCAGATGCCAAGATTTTTCAAAGGGTAGCCAGAAGGGGAGGGGCAGGGGGACTCAGCCGGCCAGAAGTAATGCCAAAACAAAGGGGGAAACTCCCCAAAGAAGAGAATCTCAGTTTTGACTGCATTACATTTTAACTGAGCCGACTGAAGCCAGCTGAATATCGCAGCCAAGCAAGCCTTGACATGAGATGTGTCAGCCTCGTGTTTCTTCCAGGTAAACAAGAGTTGCGTATCATCTGCATAGGCAACTACTTTGGCACCCAGATCTTCAGCCAGCTGAATAAGAGGAGTCATGTAAAGATTAAATAACAAGGGGCTAAGAATAGACCCCTGAGGCACTCCTGTTAGCACATCTTGAGATGATGACACAAAAGGGGGAATCCAGACTTGTTGAGTTCTCTTTTCCAGGAAGGATTTCAACCACTCCCAAGCAGTGCCGATAATACCAAGGTTATGTAGACGGGCAAGGAGAAGGGAATGGGGGACAGTATCAAAAGCAGCCGAGAGGTCTAGCAGGACCAAGACGGCCCTGCCCCCAACTTCCAAAGTCTCACGGATAGCCTCTGCTACTTCCCCGAGGGCCGATTCAGTACTGTAAGTGATCCTAAAACCTGATTGTGCAGGGTGGAGAAGGCCATGCTGTTCAGTAAAAAATGTGAGCTGCTTGTTAACCATTTTTTTCACAGACTTTGGTAATTGCAGGGAGCAAAGAGATAGGGCGATAACTGCAAGGGAGATGGTGGTCGAGAGTGTTTTTTTCATAAGTGGAACAAGCAGCGCCTGTTTTCAGTCAATAGGCATGAAAGCAAGAGAGAGTGAGGTGTTAATCAGCTGGTTCACAAAGGGATTAAGCACAATCGCAGCAGTGGCCATAAGTCTAGCAGGGCATGGATCATGCGGGGAGCCAGATATAAGGCAAGATAAGGCAGTCAGGGAGTCTGGCAGAGAAACAGGTTCAAATGTAGAGAAGGTAACACCGGTAGTGGAGCCAGTCAAGTAGACGGTTACTTGAGAATATTGGGCTGAGAGAGACCTACTATGTGTAACCCTTTACACTAGTTGCTGGAGAATACCTGGCAGACGAAGACCTACTTTGTGTAATATTTTACACTGATTACTGGACAATATCAAGCAGACAAAGACCTACTCAGTTTAAACCTTTACACCGGTCACTGGAGAATACTGGGCAAATACACGGCGGGTCCAAATAAAAATCCCTCCCTGACCTGCTACTACCCACCGTGACACTTAGATCCAAAATGGTGGCTGGTAGCCTAAACCTCACTTCTTGCCCCCTCCTTCCCGCCTCACCATACCAGATATAGTCCAACACTGCATACAGTCGTAGGACTGTACCAAGCTCACATTTGCCCTAGGGACAGACCTCCCCTGTCGGCTGTCCCTCAAGCCCCATTGGGCTATAGGGACAGACCGACAACTGAAGCTTTGTAAATGTGTAAAAAAGGCCACTTTTTTTGCGACAGATGCACATCACCATCTTTATATATCCTGGGCAAAAGCATTACAATTTCCTGCCTACTGCAGGCGCTACTTAGTTCCCCCATACTTTCAAACTGCTGACCCCACCCCAACAACAATAAAACTGCTTGAATACAAGGAAAAAACTTCTGATCCAACCACCACACAGAAAAACTCCTCATCAAGTTTTTCTGCCACCCACTGTCTCTCCACTTTCTTCAACGATGCTGCCACCTCCCTTCCTACTTCTGCATCTTACAACAACCACAATTTAATGCCCAATACCATTGACTGCGTCTCTCAATTGCATCAAATACAAATCCATAACTAAGACTGACAGCTGGACCCCATCTTCTCAAAAGAAATGCGCCACATCAAACTTTAACTCAGAGTGGACCACTCACCCCACACCCTGCTCTCTGCAAAACCTCCTCAGTTCCCTCTTCAGTTTTCATCTTGCCTTGTCAATAGCAGTTGGCCTAACCATCCCATCCCTACTCTTCTAGGGAAAAACTCAATCCATAATATGTATGTGTCTTTCCCCTTGCGTTTAATCTCCCTTAAATCAATTTTCATTGCCTTGATCCATGCTAGCCGTTTCACTTTCACCAGATCGTTTTCCCCCAAATGGATGAACAATAGGTTGGGACAACCTTCTCTCCCTAACATGCCATTCAACTGTGGCAGCAATGCTTTCCAGGGCATCCCTCCTCTTACTTGCCAACTCACTCTCAGCCGATGCGCCTGTAGCCCCAACACCATCCCATGCCATCTCCCTCTCACTTGCCTCTCGGCCAACTTGAAGAACAAGTGTCCTAGAACCCATATAGTCAAGTCCGCTCCGCTTGACGATGAACAGCACCTTTAATGAAATAGCAGAACAATCACGTATTATTCACTGAGAGTCTCCTTTCGCTGCACATACCACTTGTAGCATTCTGACGACCATCTCCCCAATTGCATTATCTGTCCTCATCCCATCCCCGTCTACCTGCCTCCGCAGTTGCCCATATCCTAAATGAATATGTTCCAAACTCCGATGCAGGGAAGCCCATCACCATTTGAGTTCTGAAGCACAGCCAGCAGTTGGAAGGTTGTCACGTTTCAACCACCCTGGTGCCGAAACACCTCCCCTTCCCCGGTCCCTCTTAACCCTGTAATCTCTTGTACCAATTCACTGGGCAAAACCTACAGTAGGGTATGCCTTCAGCCACACAACACTGTCTCTCCCTCTTTGATCTGTCTTTGACTTCCCTGGGTATATGTCTATGCATGCCCCCTTCACGCAGCACACGGAAAATCTCCTTCTTGCTTTTGTGGCCCCAAAGAACATGCAACTCAACAGGCAAGAGAACAACATACATTCAATGGTATCCTGTCACACTTGTGGCAAAGCAATAAACACTTTACCACCCCAAGGTCCTCCTCATCTACCACCTGTCATCTTTTTCCCTCACCCAACCTTCCAACAGTTTTGACACCGATTCGCCCGCTGATGGCATGTAACCCCACAGCATCTTACCCATAAATGCCACACCTGAAATTTGACCATCAATCATCACCTTAGTCCATCTTTTCTCAATCATACCCATGATGAAATGTACCACTTCCTCCCTTCTCATCCACTCCTCTATGCTATAGTTTCTTCATTTAGCTCTTGAACCCACAAACTCTCTCCATGCCTGCCCGCATGCCCTTTTTGTGGCCAGAGCCAGCGACCTTGCTACCAACTGCAGCATTCTCTTACGCCAATCTGCCACAACTACTACAGCATCACATCTTGACCCTGTCTGCTCCCAAAGCTAGCCCACGGAACCTCGACCACTGGGAACAGAACAATTCATCTGCCATGTCATTATTCATCCCTGATGCCTGTCGTGCTTTAAATAAAATTTTTCATCATAGCCAAGCCCAAACATGCACTCTCAACAATTTCAATACATGCATGTCCCTGGCTGACCGCTTGTTCAAATGTGCACTACTGCCAAGTTATCCACATTGAACAAAACTATTTTGTTGGCAACCTTATTATCCCAAACATTTATGGCCACTAGCAGTGGAAGAACTCCAAGAAACCAGTGTTCCTCCCTCCATGCTGCCAACCCTCTTTCCACTGCTCCGCATACCAATGCCCTTGCCAGTAAAGACCAAATCCCAAGCCACCAGCTGTGTCTGAGAATATTTAAATCTTCCACTCCAGCTCATCTCCCATTCCTGTCATGGATATGCCAGTAAACTGTTAGTGAACGCCCCTCTGCATTCTCAGATCCTCCTTTAACCCCCGCCTTAAACCTCACCCTCTGTTGTGGCATAGACAATTCAGATAGAGCAAGGTCCAAGCCAATACAAAATGTCCTTCCTGCATGCACCACTCGGCATGCAAAGTTCAGATAACCCAACAACAATTGCACCTCTCTCACCATGACGTTTTTCTCTGCCAAAATTCTGCCAATGAACTCGAGCATAGCCCACTTTTTATCTTCCTGCAAACGTGCCTCCATTCTCTGTGTGTCAATTTGAATCCCCAAAAATGTCAGAAGCTTGCTAGTGCCCACCGTCTTTTCCTCCGCCAAGGAAACCCCTAAGTCCTCCATTACTTCCAGAAAACTGTCCAGCATCTGCTTGCAGTCCATGGAGCTAGTTTGTCCCACAAAGAAAAAGTCATCCAGGTAATGTGTCACTTTCCTGCAGCCAGTCACAAATGTAAACAGCCATTGTTGAAACAAACTGAATTTTTTGAACAGGGCATTTGAAACTGAGCATCCTGTGGGGAAGGCTTTGTCAACATACCATCTACCCCCGAGGTGAATCCCCAACAGCTCAAAATGGGTGGGGTGGACCGGCAGCAGGTGAAAAGCTGACTTGATGTCGCATTTTGCCCATGCGCCTGCTCTGCTGACCAAATAAATGGCCACATTCACAGAGGAGTTAGATACTGTTGATAATTCATCAGATATGAATTCATTCACAGACTGTCCTTCCGGGCATAAATGAGCCGGAATTGACCTCTTTCTTTTTTCGAGACCACCCAATCGGTGACACAATCAAGCTATTCTATGGCCAATCTCCAAACTGACCGCCATCCTACCCTCTCGAATTTCCTTGTCCAATTTTTCTTGTACCACCTGGGGATGTTTGTTTGCAGATTTAAAGTTGCCTTCCCACCGCCAATACCGTGATCCCATGTCGCTCTGCTGAGATTCGCTGGTAAACCCTCCTAGCAGCAACTGACTGTCTTGCTTGCCCAATACAATTGTAATTACATACACTTTAGTCACCGTATAAGCACTTGGCCACTTTATGCACTTGTTTGAGCAGCCAGCATATTTATGACAACGCTTATGGTTTGCACCAGGCACTTTATGCACCCCTAGGATTTTCTAATCCCCACTGTGCGGGCTTCAGTTATCTTATAAAAGCCACGCCAAGCATCTTGTTATTTTTATGGGTTTACTTGACTGGCTAGCTTAGTCAAGATATTGCTCAAATGGAATCCACTTGGCACCTTATGTGCCTTCTGGCATTATGGGGCAGCTCCTAGGTAGCCCAGTGCAGGGAGGCATTCTTGTCTTTGATAAGTGATAGATGCCTGGGCTCACAACAACAGAGGCATTCTAGATAAGGAGAGCTGGTTTTTTATTGAATGTTATTTTTATTGTGTTTATAATTGATTTATTAGCTGCATGTTCATGTACACTAAAGAACGTTTGTGGTATTAATTGTCTAATAAACTAATCTCTGACACCCTGACACTGACCATTGTAACCAATACACCAATCAGTGCACCTTAACTGCCATATGAGACCTTTCCCACAGCTCCTTGCGTACCTCTACCCCAATTCCTCAGCAGCTGCTGTTATGGCCACTGCTCCGCAAAAACCTGTGGATTCCCCAGCTTGTCCTCCACAGTGGATTAGGGGGTACCTTCCTGAACATTGTGAGCATTCATGATGGAATTTACAGTATTCTCTGCTGCAAAATCTTTTGATGAAGGTCCCTCGCTCTGTCTGACCTCTGACAGGGAATTCCATCCCTCGCCTTGGGTGGGGTGACCCTGAAAGGGCAGATAAGTAAGGGACAAATCGCTCACCATGAAGACTGTTGGTTCCAGCCAGGTAGGTCTTATCGAGTGGAGATACAGATCGTTGTCTAGTTCCCCCATTTGCTGTTGGCATCCTCTAATAGCCTTTCACGGAATTCCTCATCATACCGCACCCAAGCATACCCCCACCAAACATGATATGTGCTTTTCTGAACATGTTCATATATTTGAACAAAGCTACACACTTCTCGGGAACTTCTCATAGTACACACTGGCATATATATGGAAAGCAGTCGTCCAGTTTTCAAGAGTTCCCGGAACCTTTGAGTGCTTACCCGGTTCGTATTCCTCTTCCTTCTATACTTCCTTCCCGCTGACCTACCTATGCAACAGTTTGTATACCTCCATGTTTTCACCTTTCCAAATTTTCTCTTTTATGGAAGCCATCAGATGTGTGCCCATTGGTTTTCTTATCGAAATTAAAAGGCAGTTTATTCATTCTGAACACTTTGCTCTCCTTCTTATAAACATCTTTCTCCCCCTGGGTCGATATGTCCCCCTCTCTCTTCTTGTCCCCGTACAGCCTGATGGTCCCTTTTCTAACCTGTCCCCTTTCCCCTGAAGAATTTGTAAGCTACCCTTCCACTGCTTTACATGCTGCCTCCCTGCTGTCTTCTATCTTAATGCTGCGGTCTGCCAGGTATGCCCCTTTCAGTAACTGGACTCAACTTCTCAACACTTCCCCTTCCCCTGCATCCACACTTGTAGACACCATGACAGGCTGCACCACCTCCTTGACCTGCTTACCTGGCTTCACAATCGGCGTGTGAACCAAAACTTGCCATCCCACCAGCTCTATGCTGTCCATCCTTGCTTTTGTTTGTGATTTTTGTCTCTCCTTCTCCTGTAAAAAACTGAGACCTCATTTGTACGCCCCCCTACCCCCGACCCCCGACTGTCACACTGGTGCTCTGCACAAACCCACACCGTTCCACCGATGTCACAGTCCACCTACTCCCCCACACAACTTCCTGCTCATCAAAATCCAATGATAATGTGTCATTCATTTCCCCCTGACTAGCACACAAGCCACTTCTACTCAGCACTACCTCCTCAGCAAAAGGTAAGTCCCACCTCTCCTGCAGCACCACTTGCTTCAACGTGTTCCTGGAGGCCACACTGGACATGCCACTCACGTGCCCAGAAGAGGCCACACAAGACGTTCTCTCCACCGATGTGTTGCTGTCCTTCACCTCCATTTGCTAGCCACACTGGACCAAACCCTCACTTCCTCCAGGGGTGGTGGAACCACAGCACACTCTACCGGGGTCTGCTGCTGCTGTTTAATCTACAAATGAATGATCCACAAGGCCCAGTGTGATAAAAGCTACCCCTCTGTCTTCCCAGACTATCCGACCAACCTGTAGTCACACCCACTTCCCCCTTCTGTGTGTGCACCTCACCCACTGAACTGCCCCAAACAACCTCACCTTCTTCCTTCCCCTTGCTCCCTTCTACCCTCCTCCCACCAACCTGCTGCAACATGTCTCTGACTCCCCCTACATCGACTACCCTGGAGGTGTGAGTCTGCCACCGCACCCCTGCCCTTTCTTGTGTAAACCTGCACCGTTTTAGCACTTGTCTCCTTGGGGGCAAACAGGGCCACAAATATGACCATCCCCATCTGTGCCCCTTCATCCCCCCTTCTGACTCTGCCCCATCACTCTAGTCCAACATGGCTTGAACTATCTGTGGACTGTTGTGGCCTCTCTAACCCCACCCCCTCTGATGGTGGTCGCATTGCCCCACCCAGTCCTGCTCTCCAGACCCTACTACCATCTGCTGTAGCCCTTCACCTCTGGCCTATGCCGGCTATGAAGGGACATTTTTCACTCAAATCCCAACCCTGTCCCTGATGCCCAACATACCCACAGAGGCTTCTGTCCCTCACTCTGCATCTCCAGTTCCAGATTCTCCATTGCCCATCACACCAAAGATTCTTGGGTCCCTACCCGCCCTACCCTTGGGATACTCACCCATTTTATTTGGCACAAGGCGTCAAGCAGGCAAGCACCGCTGTTGCCACACCGTACAAGGGTCTCATCACCAGCCTGGGCCTGCTTCCACGCCTAAGGCATGGCTCCGCCCTGACCGCTAGCATGTCTTCTCTCTCAACTGCCCTGAGCAGTCTGAGAGCCTCTGCAATGTGAGGCTCTTACATGTCGCTGCACTTACTTTGCTGCTTGGTCCCCCAACCTGGCCCTGACCCCAAATAAAATCACCTCTAACCAGCTACCAGCCACAATGCCACCTAGATCTAAAATGGAGGCTGATAACCCAAACCTTGCTTCTTGTCCCATCCCTGCTGCTCACCCCACCAGATATAGCCCAACTCCTCGTACAGTGGTAGGACGGTACCAAGCCCAAATTTTCCCGGGGACAGACCTCCCCTGTCGGCTGTCCCCCAACTCCCCATTCTCTACTGCAGCACTTAGTATTCTTTAAGGACACAAACTGTGACTATTTTTGGGAACCACTTGATCATTAACATTCTTGCATTGTGAAATATTTCTTGGCACAACTGATAACTAGACGCATGCACCTAATTCTTCCGTTACTTGCACAACCTGCTTAAAAAAGGTTCATATTCCCAATCTACCACAAAGAGTCGGAAAACACGTGACTCTCCACTGGGTATCGCACACCATTATACTTAAACAGTCTATTTTCAGGGTGAACATGAAGCCATGTCAAAAAGTTGAAAGAAAGATTGCAGAAAATGTGTAGGAGCACCTGTGAATGGGCTCTTCAACCAAAACCACTACTGCAGATGCGGAGAAACACTGAGTAAGCCTGTCGGTGAGTCTGACTATAGGCTACAGCCGGAAGGGAGTTTAGGTGTAATCTTTGGCTGTGTTTGCAAGCAGTTTGTGTATATGTAGTATATGAGCCTATGTGTGTGTCTGACATGGGAATACATTTAACATATGGCTGTACAAGGGTTTTGTGTGTGTGTTTGCACACGCCTAAAAAAATTCTGAAACGAACAAACTATCCACACAGGGAAGGGGGAATACGAAGGCTGAAAGGGAAAGACTGTGTGTATCAATAGGAGAGAAGCAATGCTCCTTCCATTTTCCTTGTGTGTGGGGATCTTTTTGAAAGTAATCTCTTGTTTTGCGAGTGTATGTAATAGGTGTGGGTGTTAGTAACATGTGTATGTCTCTGTTTGTCTTAAGAATGTGTGCTCATTACGCTTATTTTTCTTTGGCCTCTGTGGGGCATATGTACAACAGAATGACGGAGCGTGGCATTAAGCAAAACTTGCTAACGCCAGTCTCCGCCATTCTGAAAATGCAGGAATGAACGTATTTACAAAGATATGGCACTCCCCTGCGTTTCCCCTAGCGCTGGCACTAAATTAAGTTGCCTAGCACCAACGCAGGCACTCTTGCACCACAGTGGAAGGGTGCCTGCTTTGGGGGGAATGATTGTTTATGTGCAGGAAGGTGTCCCTTCCTGCACACAATCACAAATGGCGATTTGTAACTCCTGAGTGTGTTGCTTAGTGCAGCGCACATAGAAGTTCTAAATCGTAATTTTTTAATGATTGTTTATGTGCAGGAAGGGACACCTTGCTGCACATAAACAACCGTTCATGGCTTGTTGCTGTTTCTGTGTGGTGCACAATGCAGCACACATAGAAACAGCAAAAACGAGGAGAAGTAAAGCATTTCACCTCGTTTCGCCATGTTAAGACCAGGTTTTCCCTGGTCTTAATTTTGACACTGCCCATATTTACGCCACCCATGTAAATATGGGCAGTGTCAAAGTCAATGGGTGTTGTGGCGGAACGCCCACCACAACACCCATCGCCCACCCCAGCGTGAAAGGGTGTCTTATTTACAAGGCGGCTTTAAGCCACCTAGTGTGGCTTAACGCCGCCTTGTGATGAAGGCAAAGCCCCTATTGTCACAATAGTGTTGTAAAAAGTGACACTCCTGTGGTGATAGGGACTTGTAAATATTCCCCTGTGTTTGTTAGAAAGCTATTTTTGGTGCACCTGTGTTACTAATAGACGTGACAGATGTGTGTTTATTTGGAAAGTGTACCTTGTTCTAAGTCTTTAAAACACATCTAGACAGGTGTGTCTGAGTGTCTAAGGTATAAACGTCTGGTTGTGTGTTTTAGGGTGGTGTAACTAGCTGTACCAGTCTTGAGAATATATGTGTGTTACGTGTGTTTTTTCTCAGGAGTGTGTGCCTTGCTCTGTGCTTTAAGACTAGATATCTGACTGTAACCATGTTAAGAACAGGTCGGCCACCTCTCAGAACTCTACACAAATATAAAGAGTGTTCGAGGGGAGAGGAAGTCTAGATACAAACAGGCAAGGAGGCTTGGCACATAAGCAGATTTGGAGGTACACACAGACAGATGATCCATCATAAAAAAGCAGCCGAGAGTCAACAAAGGCAAACAGTGCTCGAAACCATCGAGATCCCAACACCTGATAGAGAGAAAACTTCTTAGGCAGCAAACACAAAGCATGCAACCAAATAACCAATCAGCTCTCTAGATGGGTCAGGGAGCAACCCAACTGGAAGGCGCTCAGAATGGACACTAATGCAGAGCAGCAGCAAAAGCCAAGAGATTCAGGCTTCTCAGAGATCAGCTCCTCATTTGAAATGCGGTGCAGTGGCTCATTGTTAGGCTATAGTCCTTAAAAGTGTAAATGTAATAAAAAGTACTAATGCTGCTGTGTAAAGGAGAAGGGTGCCAATAAAAGACCGTGGATATGTTGTCTGTAATGCTTCATCTCGGTCTGTGGAGGGAGCTGTCATTGTAGTCCTTTTTCTATGTCTATGACAGCTATCAAATAGTCCTACTTTTGTGTCGATTGTTACTGCAAACCATAGTCCTACTTCTATGTCTATGACCCGTCCCCGTTTTTTTGTTTTGAGAATCTGGTCACCCTACTCATTGTGCACCCGTGTAGAGAAAAGGCTAAAGTATACCCATCACTCAATCAACCACGGAACCCATCTATTATAATTAGTGCTTAAATAGTTGGCTTATACTCATTCAGTGCAACATGATGGAGCCAGCGGATACAAGCGTGCATGCTGCTGCTGGTGTGAGCCCCGTCAATGTAGGAGATCAGCCCACGGTGCAGGACATGTATGCCGCCCAGCCACTCAGTATCTTGTGGCCCTTCAACCACGTTTGTAATTCATGCTTAAATTAATGTGCTAACAATACATCGTATATGTTGTACATGCAAGTGGGGGAAACAGGCTTTAGAATGCAGGCTGCGTAACGCATGCCGCATCTGCCTTAAGACAGATAGCAGTCTTGTGTCTGGATGAGCAGGAAGAAAAAGAGCATGCGTCGGAACAGGAAGCTCCGGTTGCGGACAGGTTAAGTTGAGTTGGGGCTGAGTTTGGGGGGGGGGGGGTGTTGTAGATTTTTTAAGGATGGGGGCCGTTTTTTGGAAGGGGTCAGGGTTTTAGGGCTCAGGGCGGGGGGGATGGGTGGGGGTAGTTGTAAGGTCTGAGGCCGTGCTTGGGGGGTAGTTTTTAGTCATGGGGTCAGTTTTGGGGTTCAGGGGGGTAGGGCATTCTTTTGAAAGGGAGCAGGGTTTTAGGTCTCAGGGTGGAGGGGGTAGTTTTAAGGGGTGGGGCTGGATTTGGGGGGAGGGTTTAGGGGTGGGAGTCGGTTTAAAGGCTCAGAGTTGGGGGGTGGGTCTTTTTTTTAAAGAGGGACAGGGATTTTAACCTCAGGGTGGGGAAGAGGTAGGGGTAATTTTAAGGGCAGCGCGGGGTAAGTTTTATGGCTCAGGGCAGCTGGGGGATGGGGTAGAGGTAGTTTTAATAGGGAGCAAGGTTTTAGGCCTCAGGGCGGCGGGAGGGAAAGGGTAGTTTTAACGGCAGGGCGGGGTCAGTTTTAGGGCTCATTGTGGGGGGGTAGGTAGAGGGATAGGATTTTAGGGCTTAGGGTAAGGAGGGGTTGTCGGGGTAGTGGTAATTTACCATGTATCTCCCTTTAGGACACATGCTTATACAATGAAATTCATTGTAGGGGCGTGCATGGTAACGGCAGGCGTGGTAAAGGAATGCGTGGTTAATACGCATTCGCTGTTGGGACCGTGTTGTAGAGTCATGAGTGGTTCAGCCATGTGTGCTTCTGTCATACAACCAAGTGGGGAAACGCCCTTTACAAGGCGGGCTGCGCCATGCGGGCCTTTTTCCCCGCAAGCGTAACAACTCTTGCATGAACCACGCATCTGCCTTAACCACGAGTATGGTTAAAGCAGATATCGGTATAGTGTTCGGATGGGCAGAGAGAGGAAGAGGAAGTATCTGAACAGAAAGCTACAGACGCATACAGGTAAGTGGGGCTGGGGCCGGGTTTGGGGGGAAGTTTCTAGGGATGTAGGTCAGTTTTAGGGCTGAGGGTGGGAGGTTGGGGTAGTTTTTGGAAGGGAGGCAGGGTTTAGGGCTCAGGATGTGGGTCGGGGTAGTTTTAAGGGCTAGGACCGGGTTTGGGGGAGATTTTAGGGGTGGAGGTTGGTTTAAGGGCTCAGAGCGGGGGGTTGGGTAGATGTTTTAAAGGGGGGAGGGTTTTGCACCTCTGGGCGGGGGAAGGGGTAGTTTCAAGGGCAGCAGAGGGGTACGTTTTAGGGCTCAGGGTGGGGGGGGCTATGATCTGGGTAGTTTTTGGTAAGGGGCAGGGTTTTAAGCTTCAGGCCAGGGGGAGGGGAAAGGGTAGGTTTAAGGGCTTGGCGAGGTCAGTTTTAGGGCTCATGGCAGGAGGGGTGGAGGTAGGGGGAAATGATTTTAGGTCTTAGGGCAGGAAGGAGGAGTCGGGTAGTGGTAATTTACCACACATATCCCTTTAGCAAGCATGCCTTTCAAATGAAATTTGCTGTAAAGGCAAGCGTGGTAAAAGGAATGCGTGGTTAAGACGCATTCATTGTTGGGACTGCGTTTTAGAGACACGAGTGGTTCAGCAATCCATGCTTCTGTCATACAACCATGGGGAGAAACGTCCTTCACAACGTGGGCTGAGCCATGCTTGACATTTCCCGGCCAGCTTAGCAACGCTTGCCTGAACAGTGCATCTGCCTTAAGCACGCATATGCATGGTTAAGGTAACTAGCAGTCTAGTGTCCAGATGGGTGGGGAGAAGGGGAAGCGTCGGAACAAGAAGCTCTGGATGCAGACGGGTAAGTGGGGCTAGGGCCGGGATTGTGGGTGTAGATTTTAGGGGTGGGATTTGGTTTTATGCTTCAGGGCGGGGGTGTTGGGGTTATCTTTTGGAAGGGGGCAGGGTTTTAGGGCTCAGGGCAAGGGGAAGGTCCGGTAGTTGTAAGGACTGGGGCCAGGTTTGGGGGTAATATTTAGTGGTGGAGGTTGGTTTTAGGGTTCAGGGCGGGGGGGGTCAGGCAGTCTTTATAAAGGGGGCCAGGGTTTTAGGGCTCAGGGCAGGTAGTTCGGGTCGGGTAGTTTTAAGGGCTGGGGCCAGGTTTGCGGGTGTAGTTTTTAGAGATGGGAGACGATTTTAGGCGTCCATGGGGGGTCGGTGTAGTTTTTTTTTAAAGGGGGCAGGATATCAGGCCTCAGGGCGGGGAAGGGGTAGTGGTAGTTTTAAGGGTAGCGCTGGGGTACATTTTAGGGCTCAGGATGGGGGGCTGAGGGCAGGGTAGTTTTTGGTAGGGGGCAGGGGTTTAGGCCTCAGGACAGGGGAGGGAAAGTGGTAGTATTAAGGGCAGGGCTGGGTTGGTTTTAGGGCTCAGGGCAGGGGGGCGAGGTAGGGGGATAGGAATTTAGGGCTTTGGGAGGGGGGCCGGGGTAGTGGTAATTCACCACGCATATCCCTTTAGCAAACATGCCTTTATAACGAAATTCATTTGAAAGGCATGCATGGTAAACAAATGAGTGGTTAAGACTCATTTGTTGTTGGTACCGCGTTGTGGAGGCAGTGTGGTTCGGCCATGCGTGCTTCTGTCATACAACCATAAAAGGGTCATGCAGGTGTCGTTTATGTAAAAATGATTCACATTTCCTCAGTTTGCAACAAAGCTTTTATTGGAAATTAGAAAATACCATTTTCAGATCACCCTAGATGAAGATCAGTGGAGATTGAATACATCTTCGTGGGTGGAAGACTGTTTGTTGATGATTTAGTAGCATGTTCTCTTTTGCGACATTTAAGATCTGGGAGAACACTGCTTTTCCAATACTTTACAGAGAAACTGTCCATCTTGGTGTGGTCTATAGTTGTCTGGATCTCCTTTGCCAAGATTGCTTTTCTTAATGAGTGGTCAAATGTATGATATCTTGAGTTCCACTGCAAATGTGCCCATAGTGAATGAGTTGAGATTATGTTGAATGTAGGTATTGTACTTGAAGTTAATCGTAGTGTATTTTTGAAGATTTGTTGGGGTCATGGATTCCATGATGTGCCACATACCCCAGGCTTTTTCCAGGTAATGGAATTCTACGTGGAATAGGTGCTGGAATGAAGTTAGAGTCAGAGATTTCCTATTTTGAGTGATTCCTTTAAACTGTTGTTCGACTAGGGGCCTGTTTTGTCTAGTACCTAGAGCATCAATGTTTTAGCTACAGAGACAAACTGGTCTGCCATTAGGTCACATACTTCTTGTGTTTGAGGCAATATCATGATACAAAAATATTGTGGTGGAGAAATATTGTTGTCAAGAATATTGATTTTTTTCAAGGGTGCAATCCCGTTGTTAAGAATATCGTTGCTAATATCGTTTTCAATAACGTAGTTGAAAAATATATTGTTTTTTCATTATCTTAATGTGTTTTAATTTATATATTAATTTTATGTGCTATTTTGTTTCTATAATTGTTGATAATATTTTTAAATATAGTTTGCAATTTTAAGTAATTTACATTTTTTAATTCAATTAATAGTAATTTATAGTGCCATAGCAGGTTGCTAGGTTTGTAGGGGTATAGGGTAGGAAGTTAATTAAGTAATAAGTAATTAACCATTAATTATTAATTTACTATTAATATTTAATTAATTATTAATGTTGTAAACTGTGCAATCATAATCTTTTTTTGCTATATTTCGGGTGTGGGCTGCTGGGGTTTTAGGGGTATAGAGTGGGAAGTTAGTTAAGTAATAATTAACAATTGATTATTAATTTATCATTAACTATTTAATTAAGTATTAATCATGCAAATTGCTTAACAACTTTATATATTAGTTATATTTTAGGCGTAGGCTGTTGGGTTTGTAGAGATATAGTGTAGGACATTAATTAAGTAATAATAAATTATCAATTGTTTAATTTGTATTCTTTAATTGATAATTAATTATGTTCACTATGTAATGATGATTTGTTTTAGTTATATTTTAGTTGCAGGTTGCTATTTTTATAGGGGTATAGGGTGGCACGGTAATTAAGTATTAATGAATTAAAAAATAGTTATTAATTAATTAGTTAATTGATTATCAATTATGTAAATTGTGTTATACTTATTTGTTTTAGTTGTATTTTAAGTTTCAGCTGCTAGGTTTGTGGGGGTATAGTGTGGGAAGTTAAATAAGTAATCAATAAATCAATTTAAAAAAAAATGAAATTGATATATGCTTTTTATGGTAATAAATAAATAACAAAATAACCCCAAAAACATAATATATAGTAAAATATATGTTTAATAATAGTGTCACATTAAATATAATTATATAAACACACACACACATATATGTGTATAGATGTGTATGTATTTATATATAGTATTAAGTATTATTTCAAGATATTTAATGCACATTATATTCATGCTATATATTGAATATTTACGATTATGGCCCTGATTATGATGTCGGACATCATCGCGGACTCGAGATCGACTGACCTCCTGTCAGCGGTCCAGACTGCAGTATTACAATGTGACCGCACATGGTGCGGTCGCATACTCCCATTTCTCTGTGGGAGCTTTGCTGCGGCCGTAAACCGGCTGTAGCACAAGCTCCCATAGAGAAAATTGTAGAAATTGTAGATTCTGCTAATCCCTGCACCGCTTGGCAGGCAGCTCAAGGTGCCTGCCACATGGTGCAGGGATTAACAGGGGGACACCATAGGTGCCCCCTCGACCCCCAGCTGGAAGCGGTGGAGGAAAAGGGGGCCTGCTAGGGCCCCCAGAGACACTCTCCGACAGGCTTTCAATGCCAGAAAGCCCGACATGGAAAGCCTGTCAGAAACCAACATCATAATCCCGACAGCGGAAACGCCGTTGTAAAGGGATTACTTGCCGGCTCTGACTGGCCAGCGGGAAGTCGGGCTGGAATGACCGGCCGGTTTCAATTCCGACTACCTAGATTGTAATCAGGTGGTCGGAATTGAAACTGTTGATGTCGGTCGGAAAGCCGGCATCCAACCAACATCGTAATCAGGCCCTTACTATTTTAAACTATATATGTTACAAAGGATCTTTTTGTATGTTTTTTAACGATATTAATATGAAACTATATTTTTTTTTATATTTTTGTACTAACCATTACAAGTAAAAGGAGACGATATTTATGTAATCGATATCTTTGTCACAATGTTTTTGTATCACGATGTTGCTTCCGATATTGTGTCAGTGATCCAGATTTATGCATCCTCATGTGTCTTTGAAAGTACACTTTCTCTCGTTGGATTCTTGATTTGTACCTTTGGCATTGAAGAGATCATAGTTGTGTTTATCTTTTTTAATTCTTCATTTAGATATGTAGAGATTATCAGGTGGATTATTCTTTTGAATTGTTTATTGATTAATTTACACAATTTTTAACTGTTTATAAAAATTGTGTTAATTAATCAATAAACGATTCAACAGAATAATCCCCCTGATAATCTCTACAAGTGAACTTGTAGGTATTTCTTGTTGAGTTTGTTTCATTGTCTGTAAATTGTTGAATACGAAAGAGACTTGCTCATAGGTCTTGATGAGGTATCATAAAAGACAGATGATCATTTCAGGGAACAGGGTTACTCCCTGAAATCATGCAGATGCTGGATAACTGCAAAAAGTCTCCAGCATTTGTCCTGCTGTAAGTGTAATTCCGGGGATGAGCTGACAGAAATTGTGCACTTCCAAACTTATTCTGTTGCTGCTTGCTTGAGGCATTTTCTGTTTGACAACCTAAATGTTCAAGTTGCTGAGGATGCAAAGGTCAGAATATTTGATACATATTTCTGATATGTCCTCCAGAAGAGCATATGTGAATCATCCATTGTTTAATGTTGGCCCGTACAGTAGTAGCAATGAGTGAGCAGAGCAGGATTGCATCTGATTGGTGGTGATCTTAACCATGATATTTTCCTATCTTCAGTTTTTGTGTTCTCGATTCCTTGAATAAACAGCAAGATTAACTGTGATTGCCTTCTTGGTTCTGTGTAATATTATGATAGCCTGATGGGCTTGTATCAGGGAATACAGGCCTCAAGTCATCTCAAAATCAAGTTTCAATAATGAGTAAGATATTAGAACAAACATATTTGTCTACTATTGCACATTAATCACACACTGGTCAAAAGGCAATTTCGATGGAGTTGAAGGTGTGTAGGTAGGAGCCGGTGGCTTGGGGAGGGATTTAGAACAGAAGTCGCTTTGAAACAAGATAGTCGAGAGGGCTGGAGGATGCAGGCTGTTGGTTTGGGAGACAAATGTGATAGTTTAAAGATGTAGACACCTGACTGCCTTATACATTCAACATTGTCTGTAAAGTCACTTTTATGCTCAAGAAGAATTAGACCTGATTTAGAGTTTGGCAGAAAGTACCCTGTCCGCCAATCCCTCAGTCTGCCCCCTCATTTAGAGGTGGGCAGACTTTAAGTCTTCCAACGACTGCGCACCCATTGGCTCCTTAGACAGACTACATCCTCAGATGGCATGATGGAGTATGGGGATTTGGAGGAAGGACATTACAGTGTCCGCCCTATTTAAGGTTTGAATGTTTAATTCCTTTTTTCCTGTTCATCACCACCATGAACAAATGGAGGTGATGGACAGGTAAAAATTATGACAGTTACACCTGGGAGAGGACAAGCAGGGAGTAGAGGGTCATTAGTTGTTTGGTTTTCAGACACAAACTCCCACTTTGGGAGTTTATTTCTGAAAAACAAAAACTTTGTAAACCTTTGGTGTACGGCCATCAAAATCTACAAAGGTTGTCCACCAAACATTTAGCACATTGAAAGGAACGGCGGTTCCTTTCAATTTGCACAGATAACCACTGGGTGGGTGTCATCTCTTAATCTGTTAGGCGAGTACCCTCGGATGGTGGAGGTAATGTCCTTCGCCATCCCAATGGACACTACAGCCTAAGCCAAACTCTAAATCGGACCAATAGTAGTGAGTTACCAGAGTTGGCTTGTTGAGACGATTGTGATGTATATAGTTGATGTATGCAGGCAGCTTTGAGGTAGTGTTTTGCATAGTGCGAGTGTGCAGTTGTGATTTATTGTGGTAAAAGTAATCATGGGTAAGAAGTTTCAGTTGAGAAAAATGAAGCGTTTTCCTTCATTTTGCGTCTTAGGTTTATGGATGGTGTCGGTGTTAAGGGTCCTGGAAGTGGGTTAGGATGCAGGTTGAGTGCTCTAAAAAGTACTTCTGATATTACCTATGTGTTTTCTACTTGAATGCATTAGTGATTCTGATATTAGAAGCTGTCAGCTGGCTAGCAAAGTCTATGGGCTTCAGACTGGACAGTTATTCTTATCACCCACACTGCTAACTGAACTAACATTACTAACAACTTCACCTCATCTGGAAAATGAAATCATTAACACCAGTATACACATTGATGACAAAAGTTCAAGTAGTGTTAATCTCCTACATTGTTGGGGGTGCACTATTAGTTGCTCTACCTGAATGATCTCTAATCCCACTAAAAGCTTCCCTTCACTCCATGCCTTGAAGGAGCCCCGGGGGATGGAGTTTGACTATATTACCCCACTCCTCAATTCTTTCCAATGACACCCACAAGGATCAAAAAAGCCCTTTAAAAGTTGCTTGCAGTACTTATGGCGACATCTTTGTACAACAACCTGTTTGCCTAGATGACAAGCTTTCAGTGGCTGGATTCTCCTAAACTTGGACCTGAGATTAATCATAAAAATAGCAAAAGGAGACATCAGTCTATTTCCTGAATCTGGATGTCTCTACCACTTGGTATTCACGCGATCCCGCTCTACTACCACCGCAGTAGTCCTCAAAGACTCACCTCAATTCTCCTCTGTCTCTGGAGCTTTACCTGTGCTCTTCTGCATATGCCTGCTCTCTTGTTATACTGTTTCTTTTATATTCTTTGTACATCACTTTGCATCCCCATGGCGAGCCCGTGCTTCAGAAATATTTACATAAATCAGTGTGGAGCAGCTCTTTGTCTAGCTGTTTGGACTAGGGATTTACTAGGGAGCATTGTCTTGTCTGCCTCCCTCGTGAATCCTTTGATCTTTTCTCCTCCTAGAGGTACTTCTCTCACTAAAGCAGGCGCTGGCGCTGCCTCGGGGCTTCTGCAGATGTGTGTTTTTTTCCTGGCTGCCTGCAGACACCTCCCGCCACACTTAGCCGCGACCAGACAGGTTATTACATAAATTGAGCTGCAGTCGCTAGGAGAGCTCTGGAGTCCAATCATGCAGCAAAAAGTCTTCACCGAATAAAATTGCAGACCAAGTTCTTTCCCTCCTTTTCTCCCTTCTGTTCTTTTCAAGGTCCTTGAGGGTACACCGCCGCCAGCCACCGGCGCGGGAGAGGAAGGGAGTCTGTCTGAAATCATCGCTCAAGTCGGGCTGACACTGATTCAAATGTAATCCGCAGCAATGAATAAGCATGTGGAATAACAATAAGCATCCGAAATAGTACATTTAACACGGTGTCTATAACGTGTCACTTTTTATGATGATGGCGGGTATCAAATGGAGATTAAGCGGAGGCGCCGTGATTTGTAGAAGTGAAGCCATGGAACAGGACATGAATTGCGGCTCCGTTATTAAGTCGCTGCGGCTGCATCTCATAATGAAAATGGAAGGCTCGCTGTTTTCTTGTTTTGCGGCGCATCAGGCGGGAGCAGAGGAGAGACACCTTTGATGTCCTTTCCATAGAGCTCAAAATAATGTCAAGGTAAAATCTTAACCTATGAGGGGTTTTTGCTCCCTTTTCTTCACCGTCAAGCCTGCAGCACGTTATTGACGTACTTGCAATGTGTATTCCGCTTACGTAGGGCGTCAGGTAAGGAGCATTATCATTGCCCGGAGGGGAGTTATTTTCCCGGTCCTGTCAATACCCCGCGATGCAAGTTTTTGAGGGCCCTCGGGCAACATCCCACTGTAGGGTTACATGTTATATGCTGCATGTTATGATACAGAGGTAAAAAATAAGTGCAGGTTAAGCATAAATATGAATAAATTATAAATATGAATGTCTCTTCTACCTGAAAATATACGTAACTTGACGATATGTTAGTAGTTGATACTGTAGAGTTGATACCTGTGACGGTTGATATTAAAACGTCAGTATTGTGGCTGCCATACCCATTGGTCGCTCACCCATGACGTCATATTCCACCGACACAATCTACCCTTCAAATACTCACTGCTCCGACCACTCATGCCAGCACCAGTTTTCAAGTGATCATTCAAGACGTGAAGGTTCTGGCTTAAAACCAGCCAATAAGGAAACTTGGGGGACCACAGACGCCGTAGATTAGAGCTGCACAGATGACGGATTACACAGCACAACATTGAATGCTCTGACTCTTTCTGGGCTGCTCTCCTTTCACTTCTCCCTGCTGTGAGTCCTACATTGATAGCAACACACACCACAGATGGAACATTTTATCCAATCATATTATCACTGTCAATCTTCTGCAGTTTGTGTGCTTTTCTAATCGTCTCTAGAATCTCATCTGTAACATTAAGGATAGAATAAAAAAATCCCTCTTAATGACCTGTCTGGCAGACAGATGCAAGGAGCACCCATAACCTACTACTCCTTTTGCCAATGTAGTATAAGTGCCACCAAAGTTGGTAACTGTATAATTCGGGCCTCAGTCTCCTTGTCAGTGATTGGGTGAGGGGAATAGGCACATCCAGTCCTTTAAAGGGATGTTTGAGAGGTTTATCCTCAAGAGGTTTTTGGGAAAAAAAATAGCCAAGTTATGTATTTTAAAGTACATATGTCAATTGTATAACTGGACCGTTCCACTGACTTTGTCAGTCCTCCTCAAATTCTTCCTTCAGAAGCAAAAGAAACTTAGAATCCAAGAAACCATCCAAGATTGGATCGCCTGTTAACACCTGACGGAATTAGCATCTACTCACTACCACTGTTTACATCACTTCCTTTCACTCCCACTTTTTATGTACTTCAAGGCATAATCATTTCACAACTCCTCTTTGAAACCTATTTTACACGGCTTCTGGACCACATCAAACCCTGCAACCTAATCTGATACAACTATGCCAATAACACTAAACTCACTCTAAAGCCAGGACTAGATCATTGCCTCAGAGTGGTCAGCCAATGGATGGAGAGGAGATACCTTAACATAACTGGTCCAACACCAAGAGCCTAACTTCTGAAGAATGGAAGAGGTACCAGCCTATATCCATCTGTGCCCAAGAACTCACCACTGCCAGTGACATCGATCGACTGAAGTAAGAAATCATGGAGTTTTCATTGACTCCAGGCTATGATTGGTGCCCCAAGTGGACCTAGTCACTAGAAGCACTTTCTACACTATGCAAAGCCATTGACACTTCTTCCTACATCTAGTTTTCCCACAGAAGCTACAGCTTACCATTGCCCTTGTCATATCTCATGTAGACTATGCATCTGGGCTACTATACGTAGGCACCCAACTCTTTGTATCAGGCTGCTCGGCTGGTCTTCTGTCAACCCGATCGTGCCACATTAAGCATCTAATGAAAAAGCTTCATTGGCTTCCAGTAGCTCAGAGAACTGTTGTTAAAACAGCTTGTACTGTTTTCAAGGCTATTTTGAAAAGCAACAACCACCGGGCACAGTGGTAGTTACTACAGAAGGGCATATAAACTCTAGATATACATTCACATTATACAGTTATAAATATCATAACAAATGTGTAGTTTGAATGAATATTTTATTTTATGTTATTCTTTTTGTATTATTAGGTAAAAAAATATATATTTTACATATAGAAATCACGAATAGAAAAATAGATATACAATCCCAATGATATAGTTAGAATTAGAACCACATGTACATATACATACGGACAGTCAATGCAGTTGATTTGAACCAGAAATTTACATATTCTTCAAAAAATCAATACAATAAACATGTTCATTCACTGTTACAGCTTACAGATTCAATGTGATTGATAATTTATAGTCTGACAGTGTTTTATTTGCATAGTATTAAATTATTTACGTTATGCAAAATGAAATGTATTAAGAAAAGGGGCATATCATCAAGGACCGGCGATAATTATCGTTAAACGCACTTAGCGCTAGGATAATTATAGCCGGGTAACGTGGAATTGTATCGCTGAGATAGCGTGCTATTAGCAACGCTTATCTCAAAAGCGATAAAATTCCAAGCGCTAACTGCCAAATGTGAGATTATCGCCGGAAATCCAGCGATAATCTCAAGAAGTTTGGCGATAGCTTGATGATAGAGCAAGGCATACTTAGCCATGATATCCACCTTACATAGGATATCATGGCTAAGTCAGTCCTGAAGCAGGCGTAAGGAAAGTAGCGATAACAGAGGTTATCGCTACTTTGCTTGTCGCTCTGCAGGTTAGCATGCCCATTGATAATTGGAGAAATGTCGCTTAGCGACATTTCTCCAGTTATGTCAGGGCAGGGACGCCCACTTTGCATCTCATTAGAAATGCAAAACTGGGCGTTCAGAATACAGGCGCTAATGCAAGGTTTCGCGCGATAGCGTGACCTTGCTGATTACGCGATAAAATTATCGCCGATTTTCATCCGAAAACGGACGCAAAAGCGGCGATAATTTTTTATCGCCTCGTTGATGATATGCCCCTAAATATGCAGAGACTGGTAACATATGTTGAAAACCAACGCATTTCGGCTAGGCCTTCTTCAGGATTCTGTACCTTGCTTCATTGATGTTTTCAAGGCTATCCATGGCAAAAGTCCTGCTTTTGTGTCATCCAGAATCCAGCGCTACACTCCAAATCGCTGCTTAAGATTACTTTTGGTGCCAAGATTTAAGAAGAAAAGACTTGGAGGGGCCAGTTTTCTTTCCTGGCTCCTCACTGCTGGAACTCTCTCCATCCGGACATTAGATCATTTTCTAACTATGCAAGCTTCAGGAAACTTCTAATAACCTGGTTAATCCAACATGCCTTCGTTTAACTTGAATTTCAGTTGCTGCCTCTGGTTACCCTAGCGCCAAGAGACCTTATGGTGAACGTGTGCTGTATAAATGGCCTATAATGTAACACAAGACTGCAAATAATCTAAAGTGCTCCAGCAACAGAAATCCTATATTTACATACATGACTCCATTCGAAAAGCCTTCCAAGCACTTTACTGGCCACCATTAATCAGATGGTCCTCAGTCAAGGATCTCTACTATGGTCCACCCAAGTCCATCAACAAAGACATTTTCAGGACAGAACCTCTGCTGACTGTCAAACCTCACAAAAAGGAACTCCTCAGTGAAATCTCCTTCATCATAGAAGCTGCAAAATTAAGGCATAGGCAAGAGACAAGAAGCATTCAAGACCACAGGGACTTAGGGAAGGGAGTGAAGATCTGGCTGTTCCCAAACTGTTGATGAAGGATCAGAGCAAGCGATAGGACCTGTGCTGACCGGACGTATAGAATGCACAGAGCTCAAGCTCACATCCACCCTAGAACTGGAATCAGATCTAACACAATGATAATAGGTATGACCACATACGCAGCCATCTCTCACCAGGGGCCGCTCCTCCGTTATGGAGAAGGAGCATCACCCCACTGCTGGAACCAGCAGACACATCTAAAATAAAATGATAATAAAGCAGTTATTAAAACTGCTTTATTATCATTTTATTTTACTCCAGAGCCCCCGCCGAGTCTTGAGGGCGGGCCATCAGGAGCAGGAGGAATGGTGGGCTCAGGGCACTGCCAGGGCACATGTAGGTTTGGCTGGCCATTTTAGGATGACCAAATAAAGATGCACATTTGGATATCTCCAGGCTATTGCTTGGAGATATCGGCAGGGCTCAAGAGCAAAGGCTATCAGTCCCTGCCGGAGCATGCAACCAGCCTGCTCCGCCCAATCCCTACGCTTCTCTCATGCTGGGTGAGCATCATCTGTAGAGGTGGCAGGCGTCAGACTGTAGGTAAGTTTTAATTTTTTTTATTCTCCCTCTCCCCCTGCACCCCAGGGCTGCCTCACCGATTTGCCCAGATAGTGGCATAATAGGAGCAGCCACTGACAATCATGTGTGAGGCCATGTGAAGTGCATTTCGATAACCTTCACAACACAACAATGCATGATAAGCTTCTGTGTCCCATGTCACGTCTTTTCGCTCCACTACTGGCACAGGCACAATCGCATAAAACACAACAAAACTGCAGCTGTGGTCATCAGGCACATCAAAACAACTCCTAAACAGGCCACATTACAAGCCCATACCCTTCAATCGAGCAGACCCAAGCAACTCCAAAATTGCTTTGATGCCTCATTAGGAATATGGAATGTTATGTAAATGCAACTACAATACAATTCAATAGGCAAATCCCACCTTTGGAAAGAGTGATAGGAGATTTCTCCGGCTAGTGTGTTTTTACCAAGACATTAACATGGTGCATTTTAAAACACAATATCACTGAGGAGAAACAGAAGCCAATATATAACAAGCATTGTGTGGTGCAGGCTGTGAGGAAATGTGCAGTGCTGTATGGACATTTCTAGTCATGCACTGCATGAACAGCAAAAAGTTGTGAATTGTCATATTTACTATGACTTGAGAACTCTTAAGGTCATTAGCCACACTTGTCCTAAAAATCGGGCCTTATTTACAAGAAAGTGCTGCAGCGCAGCACCGCAAGCCCTTTGGCAGTGCCACGCTACGGCACTTTCAAAGCACAGGGATGCGTCATATTTACAACAATATGATGCATCCCTGTGCATTCCCCTGTGCAGGCGCACAATTGGCTGCCATGCGCCACGCAGGCACCATTGCGCCATGGTACAATGGTGCCTGCATTGTGGGTGTACTGTTTCTGTGCAGGAAAGGGTACCTTCCTGCACAAAAACAATAACAACAAAAAATAAAAAGAGGTGTTTTCCTCTTCCTCTGTGTGATGCAGCATGCAGCACCCCTAGAAAGAAGATAAAACGAGGAGAAATGTAAACATTTCTCCTCGCTGCGCCTCGCTACGCCACCTCTGGGGTGGCATAGCATTATGACGCATTTCCAGGTTTACGAATTCTTGTAAATCTGGAAATGCAGCAGAATACACGGGTGTTGCCTGGGAACACCCACAGCAACACCCAGGTCCTGCCCCTTTCACGCAAAGTGTTGCGTGAGAAGGGGTTATATTTACAAGGACAGGGGTGGCTTTACATGTCCTTGTAAATATGGGGCAGGAGGTTGCGCCAGCTGTGCATCGCAAAAAGTGACGCACCGGTGGCGCAAGTGGCTTGTAAATAAGCCCTGCTGTTTTTACGCAAAGCTAAACATGATTTAGGTTTGTACTGCAATGCAAATGCTTCAATGCAAAGGTTCTTGGGGCACATCCTCCAGTACACACATCCACTTGCAGACAATCACATGACCATTTTATACACCTGTTTAATGTGGAGCTAGCATTGCATATTAAGTGCTACTTTCTTTGCACAGTGCCCACCCTATTACAACCACTGTCCTTGAATTGCCATCGGGTTGGCAATACATGATGCACAGCAATTTACAGTCGCAATCCCGACAATATTCAATGTAAACATCTTTTTTTATGCAAAAGCTTAACTACCCTTTCATTTCCGCCACATGAGCGACGGCGCTAAAGATGAGTAAATCTAGACCAGGATTTGTCAAAAATAAAAATATTTACAAACATTAACATTATTATAGAAGCGGCAATGCCCATCTGAATGCTGTGCATGGAAAAATAATGCATAGAAGCACTTTACCATAAACACACTGGACAAGGTGTTCTACGTTTTCACTTCATCTGGTAAAAGAATGTGAGGAGAACGAGGCAATGGATGCTAGTGGCTAAGTTAAAGATTTGTTAACCACAATAAGAGCTGCTCCTAGTATAGTGACCACTGTGAAATTATGATTGAATTGTGAGTGTAGGTATCTCACAAAATGTTACGGACTGGTCTAGCACACCACCAGGTGTCATGCTTCATCATAGACCAGTCCTCGCCCTCTAAAAACTTGGTTTGACAGAGGGCGGGCATACACCTGGACGACAGGGATGCACTTCTAAACTAAGTGGGGGACCGTGAGAAAGTGAGTGAAGGTAAACATCATTATAGTTATCAAATTATGGGTTTTAATATGACTGGTAACTATATGATATTAAAATCAGAGGACGGCATATGGGGAAATAATTGTCCCCTAACCAATGTGATTGCGAAGATACCAAGGACGATACTGAAGACAAGAGATCCACGGGATTGAGGAAGAAATCAACCTTTCAACCATCTACCCAAACCATCCCCTGCCATATACAAGCCTTTGAACAAGCTGTACTCAAGGAGATTGAGGAAATTAACTTTCAAACCACCAAAGGGTTCCAGAATCTCACCAGAAAGGAACGAACAGCACTCCAGGGTTTGAAAAATAACCACAATCTTGTCATCAAGCCTGCAGACAAAGGGGGTGCCATTGTTGTTATGGACCAAGAGATGTACCGAGAGGAATGCAAAAGATTACTCTCAGATACGGTCAGCTATGCTATACATCGGAACGACCCTACAGGCCCACTTATGGACAAAATCAAGAACACGGTGGAAGAGGCCATTAATAACAATTGGATCACTAAACAGGAGGCGGAATTTCTCGTCAGTGGGAATCCCACGATGCCCAGGTTCTAAACACTCCCAAAAATGCACAAAAATTGGATGCCTCCACCTGGAATACCCATTGTGTCGGGTATTGGGTCAGCTCTGGAACCTCTTTCGCAGTTTTGCGACTGGTTCCTTAGACCAATTGTACAAAAATCCCACTCATACCTTAGGAACACAAAGGACGTCCTCTGCCTGCTACGAGATCTGGATGTGGACACAACCAGGGACCTGTTCAAAACAATGGACATAGAGGCGCTATACACTAGCATACCACAGAGACGGACATTGGAGGTCTTGGAACACATCATCCTGAACATGGATTGGGAATTCATCACTCCCCAACAATTTGTTTTGGAATGTGCTGAACCAGCCCTCACGGAGAACCTTTTTGAATTTGAAGATGTGATCTATCACCAAATCGCAGGAACATCCATGGGAAGCACCTTTGCCCCCAGCATGGCATGCCTCTATGTCCAACAATTGTAGGATGATCATATCCTCAACCGGAACAACCCATTCTTCAAACATCTGAAAATATGGAAGCGCTACATAGACAACGTGCTCATCGTGTGGAACGGGACGGAGGAAGAAGCAACGAAGTTTGTCCAATGGGTAAACATCAAGGATGAGCACCTCATGTTCACACTACCGCCATTAGCAAGGATCATGCAGTATTTCTAGATCTGGATATCTCCCTCACCAGTGAAGGTATCATAACAAAGGTACATAACAAAATCACGGATAAAAACAGTTTACTCCTCTATGAGAGCTACCACCCGAAGGCCTTGAGACAAAATCTCCCGGTGGGTCAGTTTCTCCGAGTTCGAAGGAACTGTTCGAATACTGAAACTTTTGAGGCACAAGCAGAACAACTGGAGACAAAGCTCCTGGAATGTCATTATCCAGAAAGGGTGGTGAGAAAAGCAAGAAAAAGAGCAAGAAACAACAATAGGGTGTCATTACTAGAGGATGTTACAAAAGAGGACACCAAGAGACTGGTATGTGATACCACATACACCCCTGTCTCTAACACAGTCCAGAAGATCATCCGAATTAACTGGCACATCTTAAACAGCATAGGAAAACAATGGGAAGCACCTCTGTTTGTCTTCAGACGAAACAAAAGCTTACGCGACAAATTAGTACACGCCAAGATGATGCCCCTTGGGGGAGAAGAACAACAGACACTATGGAACCATCCACGACCAGTGGGCCACTACTCCTATGGGGGATGCACGTCTTGCAACCTCACGACCAATACAAGGGAGTTAGACATAGGCCCCAACAATCCCTGGCAATTACCCCTCTCCATCTGAAACTTCTTTCTCCTCCTTTTCTGCCATATCTTTTGAGGAGTCTCTTGCTGCCTTGGTTACTTTAAAGTCTGGCTCCCCGTTAGACCCTTGCCCTACAAAAATGTTGGCGTGCACGGCCCACATTATTAATCCTTTGGTGAACCAGTTGATTAACACCTCTTTAGGGTCAGCCACGGTTCCTCCTCCGTGGAAGCAGGCTATGCTGGTCCCTCTTATAAAAAAACCTATGCTGGATCCCCAGACCCTTTCCAACTACCGGCCCATTTCATTATTGCCAGGTGTTGCCAAAGTTTGTGAGAAACTTATGAATAAACAACTCACGGCCTATATCGAACAACATAGCCTATTACATCCATCTCAGTCGGGTTTCCGTGCCTCTTATAGCACTGAGTCTGCCTTAGTTGAAATCTCTGAGGCTATCCGGGAGTCGTTAGATGCGGGGGGCAGGGCAATGTTGGTCCTGTTGGACCTCTCTGCCGCTTTTGATACCGTCCCCCATGCTCTCCTCCTGGCCCGACTTCACAAGCTTGGCATCATCGGCGAGGCTTGGAACTGGTTTAAGTCCTTCCTTAACGGCAGAACCCAGCAAGTGTGGATCCCTCCTTTTACTTCTACCATCCAAGATGTTCTTACAGGGGTCCCTCAGGGGTCCACACTGAGTCCGTTGTTATTCAATCTCTATATGTCCCCGCTTATTCAGCTTGCTGAGGACTTTGGTGCTAAAGTGGTAGCGTACGCCGACGACACGCAGCTTCTGTTTACTTGGAAAAAGTATGAGTCCTGTACGGACCACGTTAGATCCTGTCTGTCTGCGGTGTTCACCTGGTTCAACTCGGCCCAGTTGAAATGTAATGATAATAAAACAGAGATATTGTTTTTTGGGGACTTTCCTCCTGGGTTCCTTCATACCTGTTGGCCAGTCGATGTTTCGCCACCATTTCCTTCGGGTCTCCCTGTGAAGAATCTGGGGATCTGGTTTGATGAAAAACTTAGTTTTACTAACCAAATCAGTAAATTAACCGGTACCTGCTTTGGCATTTTAAAGATGCTCAAGAAATTTTTGCCCTTGCTGCCTCTCTCCGCAAAAGAAACGGTAATCAGGGCTTTGGTTACCTCCCGCCTCGACTACGCCAATGCCCTATATGTTGGTCTCCCTGGCTCTCTTATCGATAAATTGCAGGTGGTGCAGAATGCCACAGCGCGGTTGCTGTTGGATTTACCCAAGCACACTAGCGTCAGACAACATCTTCGCAGGTTACATTGGCTGCCGCTAAAAGCTAGAGTTCTTTTCAAGGCCTTGGTGACAGCCCATGCAGCACTCTATGAATACGGCCCTCGGTATTTGAGGAAACGTTTTTCGTTCTATGTCCCGAGCAGACACCTACGATCCTCTAACGTGTGCTTGGTAACTGTGCCTAAAATCTGCTTGACAAGAAAAGGTGGTAGTTCTCTATCTTATTTGGCGTCTAAGTCTTGGAACTCCCTTCCTTTGGAGCTTCGCTGCTTTCAAAATCCCACCTTATTTAGGAAACAACTCAAAACCTTCTTATTTCATTAGTTTTCCTTTTCTTTTTCCATCTCTTTTGCTGGTTTCCCGCGCTGGGACACTCCTTTGAGTAGCTGTGCGCGTTATAAACCCCCAATACATACATACATACATACAATTACGAGAATTCAGCAACTGCAACACGGAGAATGTTGTGTACCTCTTAACTGGCCCTTGTGGTCTTAAGTATGTAGGCATGACCACCTGGAGAATAAAGGTCCACATCAATGAACACCGGAGCACCATCAAGTGCAAAAAGACCAATACCAAACTGACACGTCATTTCATTTAGAAAAATCACAAAGGCACAGACCTCAAGTGGGTAATCCTGGAGGTCATGAAGAAACTCAAATCTGACCTAACAAAACCCCTACACCTCAGGGAGAAACGATGGGTCTATCGCCTGCGGTCCTGGGAGAATGGGCTCAACGATGAGATTCCATTACTGCAAATGGGAGGTTAATCAACAACTTATGATACCATGTTCTGTAAAATCCAACAACTTCCAAGAGAATTTTTTACACCTCTTGTACACCCAGCACACTCTGCTTTTCCAACAATTAGTCTTTGTGTGGTCTTTGCCACCTAGACCGTTTTTCTGATATGACCTTAACAAGCATTTGCAATGCAATAGGTCTCGCATTATTGAAGTTTGAGCTATTGGTGTTGCATTCTTTAGCAATGCCAATAGCTCAAACTTTAATAATGCGAGACCTATTGCATTGCAAATGCTTGTTTATATTGTTTTTCTTTTCTAAAAAGTATATTGTTGTGTGTTCTTGTTATGCTATGCTATGCTATGTTTTGTTTTGTTATGTTATGCTTTGTTGTGTTTTGTTAAACTATGCTATGTTTTGTTTTGCTATGCTATGTTTTGTTTTGCTATGCTATGTATTGTTATGCTATGCTATGTTTTGTTATGCTATTCTATGTTTTGTTATGCTATGCTGTTTTGTTGTGTTTTGTTATGCTATACTATGTTTTGTTATGCTATGCTATGTTTTGTTATGCTATGCTATGTTTTGTTTTGTTATGCTATGCTATGTTTTGTTATGCTATGCTACGCTATGTTTTGTTTTGTTATGCTATGCTGTTTTGATATGATATGCTATGTTTTGTTGTGTTTTGTTATCTATGCTGTTTTGTTGTGTTTTGTCATGCTATGCTATGTTGTGTTTTGTTATGCTATGCGATGTTGTGTTTTGTTATGCTATGCTCACACACTGCTGTCTCACACACACTGCTGTCTCTCTTACACACACTGCTGTCTCTCACACTGCTCTCTCACACTGCTGTCTCTCTCACACACAGTGCTATCTCACACTGCTGTCTCTCACGCTGCTGTCTCTCTCACACACCATGCTCTCCCTAGGACACACACACTGCTCTCTCTCACACACTGCTGTCTCTCTCACACACACTGCTGTCTCTCTCACACTGCTGTCTCTCTCACACACACTGCTGTCTCACACACTGCTGTCTCACACACTGCTGTCTCACATACTGCTGTCTCACACACTGCTGTCTCTAACACACTGCTGTCTCTCACACACTGCTGTCTTTCCTACACACTGCTGTCTCTCACACTGCTGTCACACACTGCTGTCTCACACACTGCTGTCTCTTACACACCATGCTCCCTCTAGGACACACACACTGCTGTCTCTCTTACACACTGCGGTTTCCCTTACACACACTGCTGTCTCTCTTACACACACTGCTGTCTCTCTTACATACAGTGCTGTCTCTCTTACACACTGCTGTCTCTCACACTGCTGTCTCTCACACTGCTGTCCCTCACTCACACTTTCTTACACACACTGCTGTCTCTCACACTGCTGTCTCTCACACACAGTGCTGTTTCTCACACACTGCTGTCTCTCACACACTGCTCTCTCTCACACACACCATGCTCTCTCTCACACACCATGCTCTCTCCAAGAGACACACACTGCTGTCTCTCTCACACTGCTGTCTCTCTCACACTGCTGTCTCTCTCACACTGCTGTCTCTATTACACACCATGCTCTCTCTAGGACACACACTGCTGTCTCTCTCACACTGCTGTCTCTCTCACACTGCTGTCTCTCTTACACACCATGCTCTGTCTAGGACACACACACTGCTGTCTCTCACACTGCTGTCTCTCTCAATTGAAATGTTAAAACGGATCTGGTATTTAGACAGTAGCACACCATCACCAAATATTCTATCGGAGAGTTTGCACACCAATTATAGATCAAAGATATCCATTGTTAAGTGCTCTAAATAAGCCTTTAAAGTTCTCTTCATTCCAACTATCCCCATCTCTTGGCCTCACTTAAGTGCCTTCATCTTCAATGTACATGCACTTTTAGTTTAAACTATTTATGCCTTCTTAGCAGTTCTTAATGTGTAAAATACTAAGTATTGGGTCTCCAAGCCCTTCTCAAAAGCTCTCCACCAGCGCCACTGAATGCAGGGCCGACACCCAAGCCAGCCACCATCAAATGGTGCCTCACCCCCCCCACTCTATCCCTGCTGATAGCGGCTACAGGAAAGTCGGAGACTGCAAACATGGCGCCCTGCTGACTTTAAACAATCTAATTAGCCCAGATTACAGGCGTTCAACAGGAGATCCTGGACTCATTTGTAAAATATCACACTGACGTCCTGAGCCCCAGTAACTGCAACCCCAGTTCAATCTGTGTCTGCGCATTTGTGAGGGGCGTAGAATGTGGGTACGGAGTGGCGAGGGGCCGCAGGAGCAATGCGTCCGCCTTTGGCCAATTGCGTGCAGTCTTTTAGAAAAAGACGCACGCAAGGGCCAATAGGGTAGCACAAAAGGAAAAGCACACGCACAAGTGTGTGCGATTCCTAGGTCAGCTATCCAAACCCCGTTTTTCCCTCACTAAATGTCTCACGCTGCGCAAGCTGTGTTGCGCACTGCAATGCTAGGCGCGAGACCTAAAACCCCCCTGGTCATTCTGCATCTTTGGCTGTCTCAGAACCATAATATCACTGATCTTCTGACCATCCGCCTTATTTTGAGAGCTAGCCATTTTTTTTTCCCGTCAATTAACAGTCACTGGGCACCACCATCGTGAACCCCATAGCCTGCTTTTTAAGTGGTGGGTTTTGTACTGTGCTAATTTGGACCAGCTGGTCCTTTCATATGTTAAAAACACCCATGTCCTGGGTTATTATCTAATTTTCTCCTATACGCTTTGTCTGCCTACACGTATGTGGCTTTTTAAATGTGGAGAACAATGCATTAGTGTATTTCTTTATTTAGTATGCAGGTTTCCTGACATCTTCAATGTTTTTCAAATTTTTCTTATACCTGCTTAAACACCGCCGTCATCATTGATGGCTCCCGGCACGATTGCGCCTTCACACGATGACTTACACCTGACGCGCATTCTGTGGGTGGAGCCGCATTATATGCGTTCGCCCACTGACTGGCAGAATTCAACTTCACTTTAATGCACTAGGCATGCCCGGGCTGTGGCCTTCACGTGATGACTTACACCAGCTGCCTGACGTGAATTCTGTGGGTGGAGCCACTTCAACTGCGTCTACTGCATTATATGTGTGCACCCACATACTGGCAGAATTTGGCTTCATTTTAATGCACTAGGTATGCCCGGGCTGCGGCCATTTTTAGATCAGGCCCAAGTTCGCTTTAGTACACAGCATGCGTTGGGACACCGGAACTCATGCACCAGGCAACACTTAACAAGTTGCCGGTTCATTTTCCAACAATTAACCAATTATTTCACACTATATATAGCACAGCCCTGGTTCCTTCATTTCACCATCGGGGAGGACTGGGAGCAGTCACCTAGGAGAATCGTGGAAAACTTTCCTTGACGCAGTAAGAGTGTGTTTGGGTGGATGACGGTTGCTTCTCACCTTTGAAGCTTTTCAGTGTGATTGTGATTGAAAGAATATATCACTGTCCAAATGCTCCCATTTATTTCAATTGCGGTTTGTGTGTTTTTTCTTTACAGGGTTTGACTACAAGGGTCCTTTTCTCCCCTCCTCCCGTGGGGCAAATAGTTTTGTTGTATAGGGTAAGATTAGTGAGATTCTATCTCACATCACCATTCCTAAATTGTGTGCATGCATAGAGTGTCACGTGTCACACAAGTGTCACTCACATTTAACTGAACCAGTGCATGTATTGTTTTCAGTGCTCATTCGTGACCCAGTCATGTTGTTACATTTCCCTTTGTAACTTTTTGTATTTCAGGCTTGAATTTAGAAGCCATTTTATAAAGAGGAGAGTGACATAGGTCACACCCGCACAGTGGTATCTCCTACCACAAGTTGGTAAGAACGGAGCCCCATTTCTGTACTAATGCTCAGGACCCGCTTGGGCCATTTTGGCAGAAACATGTCAACCGCTTACACTACAGTTAGGGGACAATTATTTCCCCATATACCGTCCACTGATTTTAATATCATATAGTTACCAGTCATATTAAAACCTATAATTTGATAACTATAATGATTTTTACCTTTACTCACTTTCTCATGGGCCCCTACTTAGTTTAGAAGTGCATCCCTGTCGGCAGGTGTATGCCCGCCCTCTGTCAAACCAAGTTTTTAGAGGGCGAGGACTGGTCTATGATGAAGCATGACACCTGGTGGTGTGTGAGACCAGTCCGTCACATTTTGTGAGATACCTACACTCACAATTCAATCATAATTTCACAGTGGTCACTATACTAGGAGCAGCTCTTATTGTGCTATGAATCCCAGTTTCCCCACTTGAATAAAGTCTGTGATCTTGGGCAAATTCAGTCTCTCTACCTCAGTTCCTTTAACCTGGCTCAACGTGGCATTCCAATCTGCAGTGTGAGCCACTGTACTGTATTCGTATCTACAAAGAGCATTCATTAAGAGTGAGCGATTCTTCAGCTTAGCAAAAGGCATAAAGGATGCCATGCTGATCGCAGATTGTGCACCCTACAAATTCTAATAACAGGACCCAAAAGCATGAACAAGAACAGTGTTGCCTGGAGCCACATCTTCAATAATGGGTGGTCTGTGTCTGGGTAAACCACAATCAAATCCCCAGTTCTCCTAGCTCCTGTTACACATTTTCACCACACATGCACACCCCTCATCACCTGACTGGGCTGTTCCATGTCAGGTGCCTGACCCATCTTATCTTGGCTGACCTGAGGGTGGAGCTCCTACACTGCAAGCAGAACCCTTTACATGTATTTCCCTGGTGCACGTGTGATTACCCAATCCATTCCTTGTTTCTTCTTTCCTTTCTGGGGCTTCTAGTCCTGATTTGATAATATGGTTTCAAGGGCTATAAATAAAAGAACACAGAGAGAGAACTGGACTAGTTGAGCGGCTCATGCTTGGAATTGGGAAACGTAATAGCTCTGTGCATGCTGTGGTGGCTCATATCCCTGGAAGGGTCAGACTCACAAAGGCACCTTAGGTCTTCTACAACACATAGCTATGGTATTCTAAAACTTAAGAAGTAGTTTGGAGAGCACATTGCAGGAATACTGCTCAAATAACTGCACAACCAACCTATTTCAGCCATGTGAAAATATTGCACATTCAAATAACGATTACATAGAAGGGACACACAGTTTGTCAATTAGCATCACATTGCCAGCTCGGTAAAAGGTACAGAGTTTGAAATGAGGAAAGAAAAACTACTGCAGTGTTTAAAAATAGTCCACAAAAACAGTTTAAAGCATACTGCTTTATAAAAAAAAAGCAGGAGCGATTACTCACCTGGAATTTGCTTCAGTTTGTGCTATCGTTTAACGAGTTTCTTGAAAGACAAAGTAGCTGTAAGTACTCGGGGTTACTGCAGGGCTCACCAACAGTTCACGTGAGCCTTGTTTCCCAGTAAAGTCAAATGAAAAGCCTGGACTCAGAGACAACAGTGATGGCTGGTGACATTTGAAAGTGGTGGGCGTAAAAGTTAAGGATGAGCATTAAGTAGTGAGCAATCACTGCATTTTCGTTTACTTTTGCCTTGTCATCATTTTGAAAACAGTGTACCCCCATTATGGGGGCCCAATCTCATCCATTTGCAAAGAATCACAATTACAACTGAAATATGTTACCACTGTCCTGTGCGCTTTGCAGAGAGGCCAATGATTGGATGGCGATGTATTCTGATCACCTTTTTGACCCACGGACAGACCCTATGAGAAACTTGCAGTACCTTCAACCACAGCTCCGGAGCTCTCAATCATGCAAACAAGTGGTGCCACTCAGTTCAATGCATGCACTGCACAAGAGTAATTAAATGTGCTACATGAAAAAGTACAGAAACAACATCCTGGAAATAGCTAGCATTATCCTGCATATTGAATTGGCACCCATGCAAAATTGAAAGCCTACCTGAACAACAAAGCTATCCAGAGACAGCTGATGCCTAGTTGTGGTCCAAGTCACCCTCAGATGCTCATGAAGAAGATCGACACGGCCAAGTGGAGATGAATGCAAAATAATAAATGCGCCTGTCGGCCTTCCACTTCAAAACAGCGGGGCAGCACCTGTGACTAGGTATGTGAGCTTTGCAATACAGAAGGTGAGAAAGCAGAGGTGTGCATCAGGAGCATCCAGAGCGGCGGAGTGGACAGGTATCCAGGTGGAACAGCAGCAGGAAGTAGAATGTAAATACCTCCTGTCGCTAGAGAACAGGCGTCGGATGAGACATTCAGCCAACGACTGTGTTCCGAGAGCCGTCCAGCTGAGCCATTAAGTTAGAAAGGGAAGGAAGGTGGTTGACTTCCCACAAAAGGCAACACAAACCTAACCAATCCTGGAGCTCCTCTTACATTGCTTATATTGCTTGGCATTCGTTTTTGGCACTGCCTCAGCTTTACAAACCCATGTAAATCTGGGGCAGCGTCGAAAAGCAATGGGTGTTGCGGTGGAATACCCACAGCAACACCCATTGCACGTGCCTTTCACACAGACATCTGCGTGAAAGGGGACGATATTTGTGAAGCGCCTGTAAGCCAAACAAAGTGACTTAACGCTGCCTTGTAAATATGGAGGAGGGCATTGCGCCACCAGAAAAGTCAGAAAAAGTGACATTCGGGTGGCACAATGCCTTTGTAAATATGCACCAGAGCATCCAAGTTCCTAATCAAAGAAGGTTATGGTTTCTATGGCTATGCCATTGAGTATTTACTCCAAGTTATCTTTTCGTTCAGGTAGAAGGTTCTTTGATGGTCAGACTCTTCTGTATTGACAAAGATTGGAAACCCCCCCAAAGAATGGGTTTTGGTTCCCAGGTGGTGGATATTATGCCTGGGCGTGAAATTCCACTCCGCTCGCGGAGTTTGTGGAGTTTTTCCCACTCTGTGCTCAGCGTAGCGTGGGGAATTCCGAAAAACTCGCCAGAGTAGTTTTTTCCTCGCTCGTGCTTGCCAACACTAAGTTGGTGAGCGCCAGCGTGAAAACTGTTACTCCAGATCACCACCCGGTGAGATTTCTCAAAGTGGGTGTTCACAGATGGTTGTTACTGCACGCGTTGAGAAACCTTCCGTTCGCCTTGAAGAAGCTGCTCCTCGAGTGGAACATCTACTCGAGTGGCAGAAAGAAGCAGAGACCTCTTGTGCTGCATGTGGTACAGTTCACGCTGATTTTACAGCATGGGACAAATACCTGGCGCTAAAAATCAGTGCAAACGGCACAATGTAAGGCATGCCACTGCTTGCAGAATTACGCGTGGCTGAGTTTTTTGGTAACTTCGCAAGGCTCTGCAGGACTCCGCCCAGGCCTAGTGGACATCTCAGGTATCAGGTAGCGATGGGAAATTCTTCCGCTCCCCTTTATTGATGTGGTTAGTGATTGGGACTTCCAATACTTTGGTTAAATTCCATTGTTATGTTGCAATTTCCACGTGTTGGGAAGCATAAGATTTTGCTTGGTCAGAGATGCACATATTGTCATGTTTCTTAATTTCAGAGTGACTTTATAATTTAAGTTTTCTCTATGATATGAGAATCTATCAATGTTAGTCTTTCTGATTCTCCCTCCTTCTTCAGATTGACATCGGAATAAGGCACATAGGATAAAAGGAAACTGCTCAAAGTTAATTTTATATGTGAATCTCCTGAATCAAACATGTTTTTACAGGCCTTTTTGCAGTATCCATCAGCCTCAAACATACTAAAAATCTAGGCTACTATATAGTTTCACCAGTTTACTCTTCCTCCACATTCAGCTTTAAAGCGCCATGAGAGCAGTAAATAAAGCTCTTTTTGTCCTTTTTAGAGTTGAACTAAATCTAGCTTTAGTTGCAGATGGCGGTGTAAAGTTTGGGGGAGGCTGTCCCATTGAATCCAAGAAAATTGCTGAAAAACAAGAAAGGATAATGAGAGGAAGGGAAGAAACTCCAAAAGAACTGGCAACAACTCTGTGCTCTCTACAAAGTTGTAATCAAAACTTGGTCCACCGTATGTTTCTTGATTTGACACATAATCATGGGGATAATAGGAAAGGGAGGGGAGACATAATTCAGTCCCATCAACTTTTGAAGGATGCATCGGTAGCTAAGGCCCACAGCTCCGGGCTCCAACTGTAAAATAGTGAAATTGAAAGGTCAGACGGGATGCAAATCGGTCTATCTTGCACAGATCCCATGTGTCCATGATCTTGGTAAACAATGATGAGTGACGATTCCACTCTCTGGAATCCCTGATGCTGCCAGAATTCCAATTCACCTCTTTGTTCTGCTAGGCTGAGAAGTGGAAAGCTAAGACTGAGATGTTGTGGTAGAGTCACTAATGTAAAAAGTCTTTGGCTGTCTCTGGTAACATTCCTGCCCTCGTCCATCTCAGGCAGTTAATCAACTGAACCAAGATGTCCATTTTGAATAGAATACATCATTGATCTTGAAGAGGGAACAAGGAGCAGATTGCGGCAATTGATGTGAAGATGTAGCTCCTCCTGTCTCAGGCCTGTCACTACAGGCTGCATTGCAGTTTTAAAATGCTATTTCAACCTGGCAAAATAAACCTTTTGCCAGACCTAAACCTTACTTTTTAATACACAGGGGCATGATATTTGAAAAGTAGGATATGGTGGATTAAGTTTTTCATGTCTAGCAGTGAAAAAATCCTAATGTCGATTTTCACTGCTATAAGGCTTCTCGCTCCCATTTACTAACATCGGGGTACCCTAATACATTTAATAAGTGCTAACGTTAAATTGGGAGCAGATAGGAAAATACTATTTACACTGAAATTAATCAATTAATTATTCAATTGGATTTTAAGTTACTATTTTGAAAATGGCACTTTCAGGAAGATGGCATTTTTCTGCCTGAACCAAATGTACCTTTCTGCCAGTGTCTAGAGCCGCATGACAGATATCTCATCTGCTGTATTGCAAGTGCATTATATCCAATGGCTCTTGTAATATGGCAAGTGGTATATACGTTATATTTGTGAAGGCCAAAATCTAAATCAGGCCATAATCACAAAAGGACCATGGGTGTGGGGCTTGGTGTTGCTTTCCTGAGCTTTAAAGAGAGCCTGATGGCTTATCCGCCCACTTCTTAACATTTAAGGGCCACCTGCCCTCCTTCTGACAATGCAGCTCTCACCTAGGCCTGCCTGTCTTTTATTAAACCTACAAATTCAACAAAAGTGGGAGAGAGAAGTAAGGTTAGACTCAGCCGCCTGTCAATTAATAAATAACCAAAGAAAGTCCACCCGTAATTCTGAAATGCCTATCCTTCCGGTAAGTTTATTTAAGGAAAACGATAAGTTGTAGACCAGGAGACATACACTCATTATATTGTATTTCTCCCTCTCCCCCTTTTTAACAATACCACCTACAGGATTTAATAAAGGTTAGGTTTCAGGTAGCCAGGTATTTTTTAATGCACATTTTTTTTACCCTTCCACTCTCACATCACTATATAGCCCACTCACTACAAAGTGCTCCAACGTCCTCATCAGTCGTAGCACACCCCGTCCCGCAGCGGGTGGGGAGAACCCAATGATGAAGCATGCCACCAAGGGACCTTTTGATGGGTGAGGGTTATTTTAAGAAAACTTATCGTTTTCCTTAAATAAATTTACTGGAAGGATAGGCATTTCAGAATTACGGGTGGACTTTCTTTTATTAAACCTAGCCAGTTTGGCGTCAAACTCCGAAAAGAGGGAAGAATAGACAAAGGAGGCATCCTCCACCCACAGGCTGACTCTGGGTATAAAAGTGACACTCTCAGAACCTGAACTCAGAACACTACTGAACCTGGGCAAGATTCAGAAGAATGACTGCCTTGCTCCGTGAAGGACTGCCCTGCTTCTTCAAGGACAGCCCTGCTGTCTGAAGAAGGAAGATTGGAATATGGCTGTTTACAACGCATGCGAGTACATCCCATGCCTTAACAAAGCGGTCGTTACAACGACCGCATTGTTACCACGCGTACCATTACATCGCAAGTCATTACAATGACTTTCTGTAGGGGGCGCGCTGGACTTAGGAAAAGTATTATTTACTATTCCTACTACAGTTTGTGCAACAGCAGGAAAGGTGTTGAATTGTAAATCCAACACTAGCACGCCCCCTACAGCAAGTCGTTGAAATGACTTGCGATGTAATCATACGTGTGGTAACAACGCGGTCATTGTAACAACCGTGTTGTAAAGGTACCTCGTTGTGGAGAAAGCGTTGTAAACGCTGTTTCCCGGAAGATTGGATCTGTTTACCTTGATCCCAGGGAATCCAGAGTGAATCCAAGCCTGTCCTCATGTCTGAGCTATAGGGATACAACAAGCTTCCGAAGGCCTGCAGCAGCTGTGGAACTGCCAGCTGGCCAGCACCAGCTGGACCTGCCTGAGGCCTAATGCTAGCCTCTGCTAGAGTGAGTTCTAATCCCCAAGAGGTGCCCCACAGGTTCTGGACCTTTGGCTGGCATCAGAGAGCACTCCTCCCTGCCTAACTGAAGGTTTCGCTTTAACGTGCAGTGTGACACAGCCCAATTAAGGACCTTGCATTTCAGCAGCTCCTGATAGGCAGCTTCACCAGAACCGGCAGAGCATGATGCAGCCCAATGCAGGAACACACATCGCAGCAACTCGCAGCTCCTAATCGGCAGGTTCACTGGAACCGGCACAGTGTGACGTAGCCTGATGCAGGACCTCGCATCAAAGCACCTCACAGCTCCTGATCAGCAGCTTAACCTGAATTGATGCAGCATGACACAGCCTATTGCATGACCTCGCATTGCAACACCTTGCTGTTCCTGATCATCAGTACCACAGAAACTGATGCAGTGCAGTGCAGACCAATGTGGGACCTTGCAGAACAGCACCAAAGACAAAAAGATGTAACTTCAAGTGACTGATGTCGGTCCTGTACCTGGCCTGCGATCCAGCACAGTTGGCCTGAACTAAGACTTCGTCGCGGTCCAGCACAACAAGATAAATTAAATTGGTGCATTCTGGCTTCTGGGTGATATTTTCACTTACAACTTTAAAGTTGAATATCTCCATTTCTACTGATTAGATTGGTGTCATACAGGTTGCATTTTATTTATTCAAAATTACTCTATTTTTCTAAATTGGTTTGGGATTTTGCTTGTGTTGTGTTTTTCACTTTGTTACTGTCTGTGTGATGCATATTTTAGATTGTGCCTATAAGTTAAGCCTGACAGCTTTTGTGCCTAGCTACCAGAAGGGATAAGCACAGGTTAACATTTGAAGGTCACCCTGATAATGATTGTGGCTGTTGCCTAAGTGGGGCTACCACCACTCTCAACTAACAACCCCATTTCTTACTCCAAGCATTCTGTGTGATCTGTACCCAGTGGTGAAAGAATGTATTTCTCCTGCTTAACAGCTCTGGTGGGGAAAAAGTTGGCAGCTACCTTGGAAGATGCTCCACATGGGCTTCCATGTTGGAAGCTACATATAAAATCTCTTACTCTGAAGGAGAGGAAAAAATATCCTCTCTGGATGTCATTCCATGGAACTCAGTGATGAATGTTCCCTCTGAAGTGAACATGCATAGCCAAGTGACTGGTGGAGCGACTGCTTTCTCTGCTGGCCATAGCAAAAAGATTTGGATGGAACTCCTTCTTAAGCACCACCTGCACCTTACCAAGAGACATAAAGTTGTTTATGAACATTAACACCACCTTGACAAAGGGGTCTTCAAAAAAATAGACCTTCCTTGTTAGCCCTGACTCATTTCTGCTAGTCCTTGTGATCGTCCTGCGCCTTTTCACTGAAATTTCTCAATTTGTGTTGCCCAGAAGGCAAATTGCTCTATCTGCCCAATCAGCCCAAACATTAGGGTCAATAAGAGTCCCTTGGTCCTTAACTATAACGGCACTGCCTACAATCTTGTATAAGGGAGCCATCAAATCCAGGAGTTTGTCTTGGCACACTTTCAGGATTTGTTGATGTCCTTCTTCAGATCTTTAATAAATTTGCTTAAAAAGGTAACTGATTTTGAATCTTTTTCTGGAGTGTTAGCCCCTTGTCCCTGTAGAGAAGGACTGGGGCTTTCTGCCCAGATTCGGTTCTGAGCCCACACAGAGAAGGGTTTTCGAAGCCTAGCCTGACTGACATAGGTTTCATCTTTTGGAAAGGAATTCAGTTAGAGGTCAAGGGTGAATGGTTTCCTCGGGGTCAAAAGTATTCCGTCAAAGGGAAGGTACAGAAACTGGTCTGTGAGAGGATACCTTATCTGCCTCAAAGTTCTACTTCCTTTTCCATTTTGCTAAAGGATGCCACAATCTATCAATATCCGTATCGCTGTTCTCCCAGAGATCACCTTGACTTGTTAGAACTCCCTGTGATGTAGCGTCCTCATGATAATCCTGGGAAGCTTTGGGCAGGGTGTCTAAATTAGCTTTTTTTAGCATTTCCTGGGTATCTGCCTGTGTTTGCAGTTTTCTATCCTTTTGTAGGAGGTTCTAGGGCCCTGTCGGGGTATTAGCAGGAGGAAGCTGAGGATCAGGGAGAAAAGACGAAACACATTCAATCATTGTGCCAGTGACCCCAGATACAATGACATGGTTTTATCAAATACTGATTAAGAGGCATCCTCTCCTGTTAGGTCAATGGGGACTGTTGAAAGATTATTATGAGACATGATGGTCTGATAAACCAGACAGTATTAATTTAAGCCACTAAATATACACTGCGTAGTTTTAGTTTCGACATAACTGCCATAGGGAATAGATTTTTTGTTTTGCTAATAACTTTGGTGTCATTTGACGAAACTTCACGAAACTTTCCCCCCCCAAAAAAGTTTATCCACCTTAGCTACTTCCTAGATAGTTTCAGGGCGATCTGCCAAGCAGACCTGAGAAAAAAGGGGGTCCCAAAATGCAATTTCCCTATGCAATTTCCTTTTTTTTTTTTTTTTTTAAATATTTTATTAGAGAGTAACATGACACTGGTATCATCCATCAAAATAAAATATCATAAAGAAAGAAGAGATACAAGAACATGTATCATCTATATCATCAGTATCATGACTCTGTATTTTACAATTTTCAAACCCATACCCCCCCACAAAGCCCACCCAGCCACCCCAGAGAGGCTGTGAATTGGAGATAGATATGAAAAATCAATTAAACATTGAACCAATTATCCCGATAGATTAATATCTTCAGAGCACAATATATACAATATATACAAGAAATATACACCAGTATCAATCTAGACTTAATTCAAACATCATAATTTGCACCATCCAGCCAATTCATTAAAGGTGCCCAAACTGATTCCCCATTTCTGCGGGCCCTTGGGCCTCTCTTTCTGTAAACCAAAAGCTCCCATTTCCCAACATTTATAAATTTACTGAACCACTCATGTTCTGACGGAGGTGTGGGATCTAGCCAGACAGTTGCTAAACATAATCTGAGTGTAGCCATAGAGATAAAAAATAATTTCTGCTCTGACAACGTCATGTTCCCATCGACTACTCCCAATATAATGGCCTGAGATGATAATTGAAGCGTACGATGAAACAATATCTCTAGCCGTTGTTTAACTTTGTTTAACAGAGGAGTTAAAATAGGACAAGAGGAAAACATATGAATAATATCAACGGCGAGCTCCCCACATCTGGGACAGTTAACTCCGGAGATCCCACCCCATTGATGTATACGCTGTGGAGTTATATACAAATTATGCCAGGTTTTAAAACATTGGACCTGGAGATTTGACGATAAAGTAGCAATATAACTAAGCCGTAATGACTCTTCGCAGACCTCCTGTCCGGCATGTAATCCAATACACCATCGACCAAAATGTTTATGTAGATCATCTTTTCTTTTTTCATTAATTATTTTATAGATTGAGGATATAGTGGAGTGCCCACCTATAAGAGCCTCCAATAATGGGAAAGAGATCCAACTAACAGTTTTCCGAGAAAAAAAGTCCCGGATCTGTAAAAACTTAAAAAAATGTTTATTATTAAGCTTAAATTTCTGTTTTAAATAGTCAAATGTCCTTACCCCACTGTCCGAAACTAAATCCCCCAGTTTGCTAACTCCTTGGGTCCTCCAGTCTTCGAAAAACCCATCAGAAAAAATTTGAGGTAAGAGAGTATTTCTATTAACTGGTGTATATATATGTATTCTTCCTATATTGAATAGTTTCCGGGTAGCTGTCCAAACTTTAAAGGCAGCAAGTAAACCCTTAAACCTCACACGTTTGAAATAAGCAAAATCTATGTACCTCAATAGAACCCCTAAAACTTCTTCTCCATAAACTAATTTATAGATTGATTGTTCCGAATCTTCGAAATCTGGACAGTCGAGCAGTACAGAAATATGTCTCAAAGTGATAGCCCAATAATACATCTGAAAACTGGGAACAGACCAGCCTCCCCTTTCTCTTGGTAGTGTCATAAATTTAAAAGCTCGTCTAGGTCTTTTCCCTGCCCACAAAAACCATGAGACTATACGTCCTATTTTTTTAAACCATATCGGTTCGAACAGTACAGGGATAGCTCTAAAAAGATACAATATCTTCGGTAGAAAGAGCATTTTAACAACATTGCATCTCCCCATAAGAGTTAACTGAAGATTATTCATCCTACGGGTATCTTTTTCCATCTTGCACAAGATCGGCTTGAGATTGATCTCAACGGTCTCTTCTGGATTTGAGCTTATTAGAATTCCGAGATATTTTGCAGTATCAGTGACCCTAGGATCCGCCAATAAGATCTTATCGTTACAGACAATTTGGGTTTTCGAGTCATTAAGATGATAGCCTGACAGTCTGCCAAATTGAATTGTTAGTTTTTGTATTTCTAGCAGTGCCTGTTCAGGAAAATCTGTTAGAATGGCCAAATCATCTGCATAGCCCAGTATTTTAGATTCACCACCCTTGGATCTAACTGGGCTAATCAGGTTATTCAAAATAATTTTTTTTATTAAAGGGTCAATAAAAAATGGCAAATAATAAAGGGGAACAGGGACAACCTTGTCGAGTGCCTCTGGAGATATTGATAGTTCCTGACTGGCTTCCTAGGATTGATATTTGAGCTGTAGGTTGTCTATACATGATCTGTATTGCTGCAATAAATCCTTCTCCAAATCCATAATGTCTCAAGACCGCCCATAAAAAGGGCCAGGAGACCCTATCAAAGGCCTTCTCCGCATCAAGCAGAATTAAGGCCATAGGGTCCCCTGAAACCTTTGTAAAATCAAACAATGTAATTGTGCGACGGATATGATTAATTGTTTCCCGTCCTGGGACAAAACCATGTTGATTTACTGAGACCAGTGTCTTAATCACCCCAGAAAACCTCCTTGCCAACACTTTTGCATAGATTTTTATGTCACTATTAATAAGCGTAATTGGGCGGTATGATCCCATATCCGTTGGGTTTTTATCCTTCTTTAAAAATGTAATGATTCGGGCTCTCTGCCAGGACTCAGGAGAAGATTCTCCCTTCTGTACTATCCTAAATAAAGCCAACATAACCGGAGTAAGTTGAGGCCGGAATATCTTATAAAATTCTCCTGGCAGATAATCAGGGCCAACAGCTTTCCCCGCCGGGATAGAATCTATAGCTTGGAAAAGCTCTTCCATACTGATTTCGGCATCTAATAGATCACGTTTTTCTGGTGATAGTGTATCAACACCTATCCCCCGCAGATACTCTTGTATATCCAGCTGAAGCATGTCATTATTGCTGATGTCTTCACTATACAGTCGTTGATAGAACTTTTGGAAAGCACGCAGAATGTCCCCATCACCAGACACCAGACCAACATCTGGATCCTGGATATTTTTGATACGTGTAGCAGTTTCCCTCTCCTTAATTCTAGAGGCTAACAAATGCCCTACCCGCTCACTGTTTTCAAACATTTTAGATTTCCAAATTAAAAATTTACTAGCTGCCTTAGCCTGAGAGAACTCAATTATAGCTGATTTAACTAAAATAATCCGAGTTTGAGCAGAATCACAATCTCCACCCATCTGTATCTGGGCAACTAAATTCTGCTCAGCTTCTGCCAATTCTATATATAATTGTTGCAGTTTCACCTTTTCCTTCCTTTGAGATTCCCAACCGAACCGAGTTGTTTCACCCCTCACCCCTGCCTTTAGAGTATCCCATACATTCTGAATACCTGTGCTACCAATATTTTCTTCCAGGAATCTAGTGATCCATAAAGACATATTATCAATATACTCCCTATCTTGAAGCAAAGCACGATTAAACGTCCATATATGAGTTTGAGTCTTACAGACTAGTGTATCTAATTCAAACAGAAGAGGATTGTGATCCGACATTACTCGCGGGAATTTGATAACTCCAGAACCATAAAGTAAAACAGGTGAGACAAAAAAATAATCCAACCTTGAGCACATTTTGTGTGGTGCAGAATAGTATGTAAAGCCAGGGTCATCCGGATTAAAAAAGGCCCATGCATCAATTAGACCATGCAGATCTATTAAATGCTGTAAAGCGCGGAAAACCCTTGGCTTTCTCCCAGCATAGTCAGCCCCTGTTTTGTTTAATGTCCCACACTGTATATTAATGTTCAGATCTCCACATATGATAAACGGGGATGGCCATGCCACTAACTCTAAGCTAAGCCAGTTAACTAAATCAGGGTCATCCAGCACTGGGCCATAGATAGAACAGAGTGTAAAATTTTTGCCCTGAAAATTACCATAGACTATTACCCAACGACCCAGATTATCCGCTGAGGAACGGATAATATTAGCCTTTCCTGGTTTAGCTAAAATTGCAACACCCCTAGTCTTAGCCTCAAATTTAGTCCAGGATAGAAGCTGGAATCCCTCCATCTCCAAAATTTTGTGCCGGGTGGCTTCAACATGCGTTTCCTGTAGGCAGAGAAGCGGAGATCCTCCCTAATCCGGCGTCGTTTAAACGGATTATTCAGTCCACATATATTTATTGATACAATTCTCAGATTAGCCATACAAAAAAAAGTACTTTCCAATAGCCATTTATTAACTCTTTATATAAATTCAAATTCAAATTTAGTTGATTTATCAAAGAATAAGTTTCTAACTTCTCCCCAACCAGATCTCCATCCACAGCCCCCCCCTCTACAACCCCCCCCCCAAAATAAAGGCAAAATAGGTCAGTAGACCCATGTGATGGCTTCCAATGCCACAGTGCCCTCAGGTCGCTCCCGATCTCTAAGGTAATCCAATAAGCAGAAAGGAAAAACCCACCAAACCTAACTATCTGATAGGATCCTACCCCTCCCCAAGCTCCTTGAGATATTCTTCAGCCTTTATCTCCGATGTAAATACCCGTGTTCTGCCAGAAAAAATTACTTTTAGTCGTGCAGGATTCATTAAGAACACCGTGCACCCTTTCTTTTGGAAAGGAGTGATCAATAAGCGAAGTCGCCACCTCCTTTCTACTGTCGTGTGGCAGAAATCTGGGCGAACGAAAAAGGTGTGCCCTTCTGCGGATCTTTTAGCATCCGGACGAGCCTTCTCAAAAATAGCTTGTCTCAGAAGAAAATTACCAAAAATAATCAAAATTGCTCTTGGTTTAGCTCCCAATTCTGAGGTTTTTTTCAACATAAGGGGGAACCGGTGAACTCTCTGTATTTCTATGTCCCATGACCAATGTGATAGTTCAGGGAAGGCAGCTTTAAACAATTTTACAACAAAACCTCTAATATCCCCTCCCTCCGAATTCTCCTCTATTCCTAATAGTCTAAGGTTATTTCTTCGAAGTCTATTCTCGGAGTCTTCCAGTTTCCACATTATATCATCAAGTCTACAATCATTTGTTGTGATTTTCAAATCAGTCTTTTGTAACCCCGCCTCAAGATCAACAATTCTCTCCTCTAGCGCCGTTGTCCTGGCAATGGCCTCAGAGCATGCTTTTGTATTTCTTCGAATTGCACCCTGGATCTTCATCATAGCAAGTTGAGCCCTTTTATGCTCTTGTCGTGCTTCCCCTTGTATAGACTTTAGCAAGGCATAGATCCCGGAATTAGACGGGGGGGAAGATTCACCTTGATCTTCTCTTTTTTCCTTTCTGTGAGCAGAGGGCGCTTCTAGCCCAGCTAGACTCATAGCTGCTTGTGTATAATCCCATTGGAGATTATTACTGGCTTCAGAGCCATCACTGTCATCAACCTCTAGGTCTTGTTTGAGAGCAGTCTTAGAGTTATTGCACCGAATAGAGGCCTTCTTTGATGTGCCCGCTGTTCTTGGAGGGCTACCTAACTCACTGCTTGAGGTTGAGTTATCACTTATAGACCCTCTCTCAGATTCCAAATCCGACTCTTCTGGTACGGAAAAAAAGCTATCCCCATCCATCAGTTCCAACAAAGAGTCCTTATTTTTTCCTTGCCTCCCTCCAATGGAGGTTTGAAAAATATTAGAAGCCACAGCAAAGTCGCTTAAGCCTGTTGGCTTCCCTCCACTCACATCATCATTTATCTGAGGGGAAATAGCCTTTGATACTTCCAATGAAGGTCCAGAGTTGGCCAAATCTACCTCCGTCTCTGCCACCCTTTCACTGTTTTCAGCCTCCAGATCAATAGAACCTTCCTTAGCCTCTATTAACACGCCCGCGGGGTTAATTACAGATACTGATGGAATCTGTATCTGTTTTTTAGCCACCGTATTTTTCCCCGCAAACATCCCGGGTACTATAAGCGTTTTCACATGATCAAGATTGTCTGTAGCAGAGGGTGTCGTTCCCACCTGATTTGGAGCCTTAACCTTAGAATTACCGTAAGGAGGTTTCTCGTCAGTTTTGTCCATTATATCTCCCTGCTTCCCCCTGAACGGGGCGGTTTTGCTGCCACTCACCGCTGACATCCTTCCAGCTGATTCGCTTGATCCAGTTAATTTTCCCGGCTTCTCCACCTTGTCCGTGGACTCCGCTCTATCAGTGGCCGGACCTCTCCTTCCCCCATTGGCAGCGCCGGTCGGCTGGAGCTCTCCTGTCTTCTTCGCCGCTGAGGAACCTCCACCCTTGCGAGCAGGCATCCCGATAATCGAGGCAGCCTCGTCCCTCGCCTCCGCTGCGAGCCACACCCGCCAAGCCCTCAGGTGTGCGCGGCCCAGGAAGGCAGAGACCACCCGCAACCAGGACCGTCGGACGCCGAGGACGGTAAGCATAGGTCTTTTTGCCCACCTAGTTTTTTTCAATTCGGTTCTGGAGTGATATATTTTCTGAAGGTCGGGGTCGAGCTGTTATAAATATAAATCCAAACCAGCTTGTTTTCCTTAGATCACATACAAGTATCTGCTATTCAGCATCAGCAGACTGGGAGCGACCTGCACTCGGCACCTAAACGGTCGCCATCTTGCCTTTCCCTATGGAATGCAATTTCCATAGGGAAATTTGAACAGCGCTACAGCCCAAATGGCTGATGAGAAATATGCCAAAGTTGGCTGAAAGCTAGATTTTTGCCCAGGAATTGGGATTTTTTGTGACTTGGTGTAATTATATTCAGTAGTTTCTGAGAAATTAAGGTACAAAATGTATTGATATGTGGACCATGGGGCTGAAATTTTAAAATTCATGCCTTCTGGTTAGCTGAGTGGGCTCATTTATTATTCACTGCTCCCTGCCCGGAGCGCCCCATAATGCTTTTCATGGACTAATTTCCATCTTTTTCCTGCTTTGTGGTGCCTCAGTCTGGACAGGGGTACCACCAACATGTAACAAAAGTGAAGTGACATAGTACATGGAGAGCTGCAGCCCCCAGAAATAGTTTATTAAAAGTAAAACCAAATTGTGACTTTATGAAGAGTCAATGGTGTTTCTAAGCATTTCAAAGAATATCTTTTGCGTTTCAGTTGAGGATTGTAGGGCCCCTTTTTTGGTCAGTGTTATGACTGCATTGCGTGATCTGATGAATGAAAAAGAAAGCCTATAACACATATTCTGAATCATTGACAAAGCCACTAGGCTTATTTTCATATATTTTTGTGATGACCCCTTGACAAAACCAAGAAGCTTGTTACCATATAATGATGTGTTGACCTCTTGAAAATGCCAATATGCTCGCCTGCTATAGTGATGTGGTAACTTCTTGACAAAACCAATAGGCTTGTATTGTATATTGATGTAGTCACCCCTTCTCATTGGCCTGTCTTTATATAATGATGTGGAGATTCTTTGACAAAGCCAATAGGCTTGCCTTGTATGTTGATGTGGTCACTCGTTGACAAAACCAATAGATTTGCCTTTATATAATGATGCAGTTAGCCCTTGCCAAAGTCAATAGGCTTGCCTTGTATATTGATGTGGTCACCACTTGAGAAAGTCCTGTATTATTTAAAACGTCACCTGTTCTCATTGGCTGGCCATGCATGGGGTGGTTGGTGGTCCCCGGTGGGGTTGGGTTCAGGGCTTGTCCACCACAGGCCACTATACATAAGTATGGTAGTAAGCTCTTACTTTACATTAAAAAAAACCTCCGAAATTCACTGAAAAAAACAAAGGTTAAACACCCAAGCCCCATTAGGTTAGTCTTGGAAATTGGGTTACTCGTTGAAGGGGTGAAACCCTACTCAAGCAGCAACAACAATCCTTGTCAGGGTGACGTCACAATCAAACCTCAAATTAACCTGTGCTTAACCCTCTGGTAGCTTGGCAAAAAGCAGGCATGCTTAACATAGAGGCAATGTGTAAAACATTTATGCAGTGCTTCAAACAGTATTACAGTGAAAACACAACACAAGAAAAATCCCACATCAATTTCGAAAAATGGAGTGAGATGTAATTAATAATTTAAAACTAAAATGACAAAAATCCAATCAGCAGGACTAGAGATATGCAATTTAAAAAATGTAAGTGAAAATTGCACCCTAAAGCACCAAGTGCTAACTGTGGTCATCTGGTTGCGTCGGACCAGGGAAAAGTCACAAGTTCGGCCCGACCACAATGAAGCGCAGATTGGTTACAGGGACTCCATTTGGCCACCTGAAAAAGAATACCTTAATCCTGCTAGCAGAGCATCATGAGAACCCGCATCAAGGATGCATCATGCAGCAGAGGCAATGCGAGGTCCCGATAAGGAAAGGCGTTGTGAAACAGTGGCAATGTGAGGTCACGATAAGGAAATGCGTCATGCAGCAGCAGCTCTGATGAGTTGTGAGGCTACGTTGCGAAGGCCTGCATAAAGGATGCATTGTGCTGCAGCGGTTCCTGTGAGGCTGCAGCTGGCATTGTAAAGCCCTGTGCCAAGAGTGCCCCAAGCAGTGGCCCTGATGCGGAGTTGGGTGAAGTAATGTGTTACGCAGTGGCTCTGATGCAGAGTATCTGAGAAGCGTTGCGATCTGTTGGTTCAGCTTGGACCAGTTGGGCTGGCAGAGCACCTTCAGGCCCACGTCCAAGGGTTCAAAACTGTGGTGGGACCCTTTGCGAGGACAGGACTCACAGCTGGCAGAGTCCAGGTGCTAGGTGTAAGATGAAGAAAGCCTGTTCTGTCTCTGATGTTTCTGATCAGGAGGCCAGTGAACTAGCCCTTGGAGTCACCGTAGAGGCCCTGGGTTCAAGACATAGGTCCAGTACTTCTCAGGCAGGGAGGCAGCAGGGCAACTCAGTGGCAGTCCTTGCAGCAAGGCAGCAGCACAGCAGTCCTTCTTCTGAGTCTTTCATATGTCCAGATGTGTACTGAAGATTTGGGTTCTAAGGTCCACTATCAATACCTGGTGCCCACTTTGAAGTAGGAGAAGCTTCTAGAGGTTTGCACCCCATTGAGATGCTTGGAATTTCCTGCCTCCCCTGCCCTGTCCCCAGCTTGTCTGGTGTCATAAAAGACCAGTGTCAAACCCTTTGTGAGTGTGCTAAGGCAGAGCCTTTGTCAGTGTTAGGGGACAGCTCCTCCCCCTCATTAAGTCAGAGTAGCTTTGAGTGGAGTGAAGTAGGCCTTGCAGAAGTGATAAACACACTTAAGAGTTTTTCACTATCAGGACATGTAATTTCTAAAAGTACATATCCAACTTTTTGAATACCCTGCACCCTGTCCCCTGGGTTGTGCTGGGCCTACCTTAGGGGTGACTTACATGTATTAAAAAGAAAGGTTTAGGCCTGGCAAAATGTTTATCTTTCCAGGTAGAAATGGCAGTTTAAAATTGCACACACAGGCTGCAATGGCAGGCCTGAGACATGTGGATGGCACAATTAGCGCTGCAGGCCCACTGGAAGCATTTAATTTACAGGCCCTGTGTACATGTAGTACCACTTTACTAGGAACTCATCAGTAAATTAAATGTGCCAATTGGGTGTAAGCCAATGTTTCCATGTTTAAAGGAGAGAGCACCAGCACTTTAGCACTGGTATGCAGTGGTAAAGTGTGCAGAGTCCTTATGCCAGCAAAAACGAAGTCAGTAAAAACAGGAAGCTGGAAGGAAAAGAGTTGGGGGAAACCATGCCAAGGACGTCAGCTTTAACAGGGGCCAAGTCCTTACTATGCAGAGCCTTCACCCTCTGCACATCTCTTAACAGAGAGCCCACTCCATCTTGATATCGAGACATTAGGTGGCCAAACCCCTACTAAGCAGAGCCTTCACCCTGTGCACATCTGTTTTACGGAGAGGCCATTCCTCCCAGACAACCAAGCCCCATTAGGTCACCTGGCTCTAACTACATAAAGCCATCACCCTGTGCATAACTTATCATGGAGAGCCAACTACCTACAAACTCTCAAACACTGTTAGGTTGGTAAGTCCCTAGTACGCACAACCTTTGACCTGTGGACAACGCTTCACAGAGAGCCCACACCATCCATACACACAAGTCGCATTAAAGAGGTCAAGTTTGATGCAAATGTATATACCATAGCAAATTTGCTCCAGATATAGCTCACTCAACCCCTTTCAGTGTCAGAAACGTATCGCGAACTGTCAAATTCGTTGTACTCTGTCAATGATGTCATCAATGGCATTTGTGATGCCACTGGTGATGTCATCAATGATGTAATTGAACATGTCATGAGTCACGTAATATGTGAGGTCATAAGCAGTGCATGGTGGGGTGCAAGTTAGAGTTAGCTCAGTAAATTGTAACTGGTGAATATGTAATTTTTTGTGTATAAAATGGCAATATTTAACTGAAATTTTAATCTAACTACACCATCACTTTAACTTTTGTTTTATTCATGAAATAAAACACAGCCATAGCCAAAGTAAATATTTATTGGAAGGGGAGCCTTCCAGTGAATAATATGCAACGTTCTGTCAAATAAGGCACCCACGGCTTCAAGGGGGCTGCCTTCAACAAATTATTGCAATCCCAAGGGTAATATATCCAGGGCATCCCTGATCCAGTTTCAATATGAGAGAAAGAAACACGAAAACCAAAGGGTTAAAAGGAAGGGGCCAATTATATCCCAAGGGACCTGCATGCGTCAGGGAGGCCGGCCTAGAGGTTGAGAGAGAGGGGGGGGGGTCAGAGGTGGTGATCCAAAAGGGAGCGTGCGTCGGTTCCGGAAGCAGGGCCGGACTGGCCGTAGCGGGCACCGGTCAATCCCCCGGTGCGCCGCACGGGTGGCGGGCCGGTTTTGGGACCCTGGGGACCGTTTTTGTTTCAAAGGCCGTTTTTGCAGCATAGTTGCAAAGTCGGCCCTGTAATAAATTCGGCCGAAAACCGGCCCTCTTAAAGAGCTCGGCGGCACCCCCAAGCCCCGAGGGGGCAGGGGGCGGGTGGGGGGGAGGCCAGCCGAGCACTTTGCCAGGGCCGGTTTTAGTTCCCAGTCCGGCCCTGTCCGGAAGGCGTGCCCAATCAGAGCAGAGCAGGGCCCCAAGGGCTACCTTTGCATACAAAGTTGGCACCGGCAGAAGATGAGACGTGCAGGTAAACACTCTACTAAAAACCAGGGTGGCCACCTGTCCTTAAATTCCACGGACTGTCATAATTTCAGCCTGATGTCTGTTGGCCGTTATTGATCTGATAACGGAGAGCATATGTCCTTAATTCAACGCTGTTACTTTTTATAGTTGTCTAGCATGTCATGCAGCTGGCAGCTACGTGATGTAATTTTAAGCAGCTTCAGAACAGATACCAGAACTGGTTTCTAGTGTGTTGTCAAAGGTTATTGAGCACTGAATGGAATCGATATATTTAAAACAGAATATCAAAACAATGCAAGACTTTTGAAAGGCTATAAGCCTCTAGCCTGCTGCCAGTTCTGCTTTTTTCCCGGCTTTTATTAATATGGTTTCCTAATGTATTTTCTTTCTTTGCTATTTTCCTTTCATATATAATTTGGCACTAAAGTGTTTACCTATATAGGTTTTCATTTAACTTGAGCATGTTGATTTTTATATAACTATTGTTTTAAGTGGATAGGTGTATGTATTGATGAATGGTAGAAGATAGTTAAGTAGGTGGATTGACCAAATGGATAGAGAGTGTGGGCATGAATGGAGAAGGTGTAAATAGGAGGATGGCTGAATAGATGGTTGCATTCGCTGGGAGGGTGGATAGATGGATGGATGTCGGTAAATAGATTTGTAGATAAATTAATGGATGAACATGGGTACTTGTATAGATGGACAGACCAATGGATGAATGGGGCAGATGGATGGATGAGTTGGCTGCTTGGGTAGCTGGATGAAAGGTTGGTGCTTGGTGCTTGGAGGATGGATAGATCAGGATGGATGGATGGATCGTTGCTTGGATGGGTGGATCTGTGTAAATGGGTGGATCTTGGTGGATGGATGGATGGATGAATGGAAAGATGGATGGATTTAGGTGGGTTCATGGATGGATATATAGAAGGATGGATGGGTGGGTGCCTGGATGGATAGACCTAGGAATATGGGATGATCTTGGTGGGTACATGGATAGATGGACCAATGAATGGATGTGGGCTTGAATTGATGTACATTGATGGACAGACGGGTGCTTGGATGGATTTGCGGATAGATAGACAGATGGATGGATCTGGTTAAATGGATGGATGTTGGATGGAAGGGTGGATGGATCTTGCTGGGTGAATAGATAGTTATAGGTCGATCGTGGATCTTGGTGGGTGGATGGGTGGATAGATAAGTGAATGGAGAGATATAAACAAACTCTTGATGCATACTGCCCACATGTTGAACAATGTATTATTAACATTTCTGAGAACCTTGATATCATATGAGTTGCAGAAGCTTGCTGTATTAGAGCAGGATTGAGGGCTTCTGGCTTGGACTTTGATATATGAAGCTGCAGATATCCATATAGATACCAAGAAGAATGGTGAGCAAAATCAGAGGTAGTTTCAAAGCCTTGGAAGCCTTCATTCAGACACATCAACTTTATTTCTATGTTTCACGTGGTTTTAGAATTGCATTCTGGGAGCCAGTGTAACTCTCTTGATTGCCTTCCTGGTGTTAGGTGTCCACACGTCCACTAATTACACAAAATGTCTGTAAATCTAACCTAATGTCAATTTTCTGTTATTTATCTGACAACAGACATAACATTTCCAGAATTTCAGCACTGTTTCACATTCTACAGTGAACCGGACCTAGTCAAATGATGTTAAAGAGCATGCTTGTGGACTGGCCATAATTCATCCTATACTGGTCAACATGTATCTATAATATTAATGCTGCTTCTTGACAGTCAATAATGTGGCTTACTCCAATCACCACCATGGACAGTGGCCAGAGTATGAATGCTGAACTTGCATTGGCTGGTACGTCGGCCAGCCACCGGTACCATTCTCTATACAGCATGCTTTCTGCTCAGTGGCATGCTAGTACTTACATACTGGCTTCCTAGCTTGCCTTTGACTAATTGATGGCCTCTTGTCCTGGGATGCACTAGACTTGTTTTTAATCTTTGTTTTTCCAAACTGAGCTATGAGGTGACAACTGAATCTGGGCCCCGACCTAGGCCTACCCTGGCCAGACCAGTGGGCAAGTGCCATGACCCCCCTCCACAAACACCACCACCAATGCACCGCCAACGTTTGCCATTCATTCAGATGCTTTGTCTTTTCAGGTCTTAGCTTGTCTGCTGAGATCTCTCTCCAGGTGCACAATAACACTTTTCTCCAACATGATGTACCACAAAAATAAACTAAAGGACTATACCTACCAATAGTCCCAATACCATTACCAAATAATCAGTCAGTTAGCAGTGAAGAAGGTTCAATCGTTTATTAGACAAAATACTCTATAGAGGAGCCTCTCTGAACCTCACCCATCAGGTGCGCCGAGAAGACTGTTGGCTCGTATTCAAACATGAGGTTATATACATTTTGGTTCAACACATACAATCACTGAAAAGGAAAAATACCAGTTGGCCCTCGAGCTCCAGGGATGGACCACATATGGCACACATCAGATCAGTACAAAGGCTTGACTATCTATTACACAGGAGGTCAGGAGGGGTGACTCCATTTTGTCTTGGTGCCTGGGAGTGTAGACACGGCACCTCCAAGAATGCGCTTATCGCCCTCAAAGCCAGATGCGACCTTGAGTCTTAGAACAGTCGAGCAAAACAGCCTACCTTCAGCTGCTACCAGTAACTCAAATGAACTGGGGCCTGACAACTGCACGTGATCAACACGTGATCACGGCCCGTGCTTGAGCATATGAACCAAAGATGGCGTCTGTATGGTTCTCGGCCTACTCTTTTAGCAATAGATATACGGGGCGGAAATAAACGAATTTCCTCCATCCAAAGCATACATATCAAACAGGGAGTATACGTATAGATGCATCATGCTAACATAATATAGGTCCGATACCCCTTATATACGGGAAATCTACTTTATTATCCCTCAGACAGGGAGATAATATTCCATGATATCAAAGTCCAATTTGATGAAATTAAAGGTGCTTTAAAATTCCAGAGCGAGGGCAGTAGTTGGCATTGTGACGAAAGAGCACATATGAAATATTGTGCATGCCATAGACACTGAGGCAAATGCTGTCTAAGCCTCAGTACCTGCATGCTTGTGACTAGATCGGAGATTTACTATCCTTTTTGAGGAGGCAAATCTCCCCCTCCATGTCTGGATGTCAAACACTGATGAACATTATACATTACACTGATAATGACTGTTATTATGGTGGTGGCCATTCCAGAGTGTGCAGATTGTAAGGCTTTCATGGATATGGTAGGGTAACCTATTAAAGTTAGTTATGACCCCCTTTAGGCAGCCTTAGGCACATTTTCAAAACACATATACACATTTGATTCCCTGGTAAAGCCTATGATATGCTTTAGGGCCCTGCATAAGTAAAATATGAACATGAACTGGGTGTAATTTGGCAGCTGTAGCATTAAGAATATGACAATGCTTTTCAAAGGTTTTCAACCTTTGCTTCAAACCTCGGGACAGCTAGGCAGTGTGGAAGGATGTGTTTCAATGTGTCCAAGGGGGTACAGTGGTGCGGGCGTGTAGTACAATGTGCCAATGATTGTGGGCCACTGTTCTGAGGGTGATGGTTGAAAGTATCGGAGATTGGAGGTCACTGTGTTGAGGGTGATGGTTCACCTTCTGTAGTAGTATAGTATTGTGCTGTGTGTGATGGTGCACTATGCCACTGTGTGATTACTTTACGCAGTGGATGGTGGTGCACTTTGCAACACGTTTTGATGCACTGTTCTAAGAGTGATGGTACCATGAGCATAAGGTTGTAGCTGTATTTGCTGAGGGTGGCAGTTTACTGTTCTGTAAGTGGCAGTGCTCTTTGCAATGTGGGCTAATGAACTATGTAATTGGGTATGGTACACAACTCAGTGGGTAATGATGCACTGTGGAGCACATAGCAGTACGCTGTTTGACACATCCCTGGTATGCTGATTGTGGAGAACATGTGTAGGAATTTTTTAGATTGTTGAATGTGCTCCTTTTCTGCATCCAATTCATGTTTTTAGGTCTGACCTGTAATTGATTCAACCTTTTTTCAGCCAGGAGCTTCTTTTCCTAAGGAACCTTGAGCTATTGATGTAAAACACTGTCAATCGCATCTTTGATCTGACTGCAGTATTATATTAGTCTCATCTTTTTATTTGCTGTTTGGATGTATCCTTTTGCTTCCTTTAGAACGCATGAGAGGCTATTTTACATCTCAAATGTACACACTATCATCACAAATGTTTTTAATTATCTCTTCCATGCACTATATACACAAAGTAGTCCTGTAATTGCTTTGCTTTGCAGCAATCGTTTGTATTGCTTTGTCAGCACTCAAGTGTGAACATCAAACATGACTTTGCCAGTGCTTATACAAGACCATGAATCTACCACCTAAGACTCAATCAATCAATCAGGATGTATTAAGCGCGGCTAATCACCAGATAGGATATCCAGGCACTTGCAGGTCCCAGAGGCTTATTCGAAACAGCCAGGTTTTGAGGGCCAGATGGAATTTCGGAAGTGAGGTGATGGTCTGTAGGTGTATGGGAAGGCTGTTCCAGGTCTTTGCTGCGAGGTGGTAGAAAGAGCGTCCTCCACTTCTACTTCGGTAGATGCGGGGAGTATGCGCAAGTGAAACGAAGGCGGAGCGTAGTCCTCTTGACGGTTGGTGGAAGTTCAGGCAGTGGTTAATGTAGTCAGGTCCTTGGTTGTGTAGAGCCTTGTATGCATGTGTGATTGGCATCTCTTCTGTACAGGGAGCCAGTGGAGTTTCTTGAGGTGGGGTATAATGTGGGTTAGTCAGGGAAGGCCGAAGATTAATCTGACAGTGGCGTTCTGTATGGTCTGAAGCCTCCGTAGGAGGTGTGCAGCAATTCCTACGTAGAGAGCATTGCCGTAGTCCAATCCACTAGTAATTCAGGCTTGTATTTCGTTGTGTCTCGTGTGTAGGGGAAGCCACTTGAAGATCTTACGTTGCATACGCAGAGTGAGGAAGCGGGTGGAGGAAGCGGGCGGAGGAGGCAGCGTTGATCAGTGATTTCTTGGTGAGCTTATTGTCAATGATGATTCCGAGGTTTCTGGTGTGGCTGGAGGGAGCGGGTGCGGGTCCTAGGTCTGATGGCCACCAGTAGTAGTTCCATTTGTTGCTGCGGTTGCCAAAGATCGGTACATCCGTCTTGTCTGTGTTCAGCTGTAGGCAGTTGTTCTTCATCCAGTCTGAGTCTAGGCTGACAATTAAAGAGGTAGAGCCAACAGCACAGAGGAGAGGTTATCTGAAACCCTATTACTAGTTTTATTGGAAATATTCACAGTGAAATACGCACAGACCCACATATGCACTATGTCTCTCAAATTTGATCTAATCACTTACTCGCCATTTCAGTCCCTTGCAGCCTCTAGGAGTAACACTGCCTATGAGCTGGAAGTCCACGTTCATCAATAGAGCACTGCTTCAGATACTCTCATTTGTGGTAAGGGGCAGAATAATGTGACAATTGTCCATATGCCAGCTGTAATTATGTTTAGTGTGCATATGTGTGCTAGTTTTTTAATCTTTGAATAAGACCAATTACATGTGAATGTTTGCTCAGTACCACTATGTAATATACAAACTAATCCCACATGCTTGTCTTTCAGCTGTCTATTTACTTACTTTGATCATTTTACTTGACCTACTCTGATGTGTCCATAAAATTGACCTTTGTTCTGAATTTGTGTCCCGAATTTTTATGTTAGTCTTGAATATTTGCAGTCACTGCCCTGGATTTGCCTCCATCCCAGGTGGTCACCCTACTAAAGAGACTGTCGCTTCATGCCGATCGCCTGAAGAGAAGGTAGAATTGTCGGCAGCGTGGAGCGAAAGTGGAACAAAGTGCGTAAAGAACTCTACACTGGCAACAAACGGGTGAATTGGAGTCACTCACAGAAGTTTGCACAGTACCAGTAGCTGAATTCAAAGGCAATTCAAAAATTATCAAACAAGTATGAGCATTAATCAAACTGAAAATTACTGTAAGATTGAAGTAAGGGATACTAAACACGGTCACCGGGAAGCAAGAAAGAGACTGGCTTGTTGATGTTAAGGATGTTGATATGTGCCATGGGTTTGTGATTGTTTAAGGGACTTTAGGGCATTATAGAAGTTGTAGTTTTTCGTTTGGCATTATATTGCCATTGTTTGGAATTATTTGCTCTACTATGCTCAAAATGAACTGTTTGTGGTTTTTGTGGCTGCTGCAATATAGAAGCAAGAAAGAGAATGCATAATCTGAAGCCTCCAGTCCTTTCATAGAATCATCAGACAAAACTCTCAAATCAAAAGTAATGTAGCAACATTTCTGCTGTGAAGGGAAAGCTCAACAGTGATTAATACAAACAAGCATTGGCAAAGCTAGGCGATCTTGGCTGGGAAACCTATTAGTTTTGTCAGTGCTTTTTTAAATCCCAGTTACCTGACGTAGAGCTGTGCACATCTGCAACAGCCATATTTGAATGGGATTTGCGAAAATAAAACAAAAAACATTCAGAAATGCACATTGCGCATTTTAAGAAGGCTGCCTTACAGCAGGTGCCAAAAACGTAGTAAGTGGACTGAGGGTTACGAAAATGGATTCTCTGTGGATGTTGGAGCTAGGGTTAAAAGGCAGAGGATGGGGGGTGACAGAGAGCAGGGAGAGAGAGAAGGAGGGAGAAAAATTGATCCCTTCCATACACTGTAAACAAGGTCGAACCTAAGTAGTGAAAGAATACTTCAGCCAATCAAAATACTGCGAGACTGAAATGCTACTGGGCAGGACACGCAAAATAATGTTTATTTATTTAATTGATATAATATAGCACTTTATTCAGCACACTGAACAAAACATATTAGTACAAACAAGAGGGACAAAAACAACTAGAAAGAAAAGCATTGACTCAGAAGCAGAGAAGTGAGTTAGATGACAAAGCCACCCAGTCATAAACAACGGGCCATTCCAAAGCCAACTTCGAGTATATGTAATCTACAGGAAGAAATAGGTCTCCAACAGACAGCTAAAGCTGCCTGTAGCCAAGTTATTATCATTTTGTAAAAGGAATGCCTGAATTAATCACCAGCACTGTCATTGCTTTGGTACTGTGATAGTCCAACATTTTATCTCTCACTTTACCATGACATGGTGGTACCAAATTTATGAAAACCAGTTCATACCTGACTGCTAGGCCAAGTCCCTTCCCAGCAGAAACACAAACAGTCTCAGAGAATTGGCCCAGTGAGCAAGGAAGAGTGTCTCTATGGAAGGGCAAGTTATCACCAGGGCAGACCAGTTCCACTTCTAATGACTCATTCAGAAGAACAGAAAATGTAGTAAATTCAATTTTTTAATTATTCATAACCAGTGGCCATTACATTCCACTGATTTTTGGTCAATGTGCCATTACAGATAGGAGCCAACCATATGCAAATCAGTCTTAGACCAAATCCAAAAGTTGCCGTTCAGCTCTCACTACTAAACCATGACACCTCTGAATGAGAGCATAGACAATCCCAAATATGTATCCACCTCGCAGGGATACATGAGCAGAGTACAGAGTAAGTTCCTATGACACAATGCTTGACATTACGACAACCATGTGTCACTAGTGGAGACTCACTGACAAAAAACAAAAATTAATACATGGATCAAATCTCACACACTAGTCAGAAGAATCAAATTGGACACCTTAGGCTCCGACAAGGTGGGCAAATAGCTGAAAGATGTAACCTTGAACTTCATTAACAACCTTCCTGCGAACCACCAGCACAGATGGGATGATTTAATAATCAAATTAAGAGGCCTCCTAACGGGACCCGGAGCCCCTGGCCTACATCCCAGGAACCCTCCATGGAAGCCCTTCAATAGGGCTATCGTCAAAACATGAAGAACATTAAGGAGAGCTGCTTGTTCTCATAAACAAAATCCCACCGCACTATCCATTAAAAACCAGGTCATTCTACGCAAATTGTACAAAAAAATTACATGGGAAGCCAAAAAACTCAAAGAACAGGAGGAGTGGATAAAAATACACGGCATGCTAAAAGAGAAAAGCTCGACCCACGTTTGGAATCACACTAACAAACTTTGATCCTCCAACAGTTGTACGGGGAACGTCGTCTCAGAGGCAGGATGGACACGGCACATCAACATACGATACTGCAGGGAAACCCAGGCCTTACCAAAGTTCTTAGCAGAGGGACAAACGACAACATGCTTATGGAAATCCGCGCTCTGACCACACCTGTCTAGGTATGCAGATTCTTGAAAAATATGAAAAATGATGGAGCCTCTGGGCCCAATGGCCTCCCTGCTATTACATTCAAATGTGCCCTGGAAGACTAGGCCAAGCTGCTAACCCCCCTCTTTAATCACACCTACATTACAGCACAGATCCCCGACTCATGGAGAGGCTTGACCTTATTTCCAATCTTCAAAAAGGGGATTCCACCCTTCCTTCCAACTATCGTATCCTTGCCTTATTGAATCTAGAGGCCAAGGTCTATGCTCGGTGGTCCTCACCTCATTGGAAGAATGGGGAGGGGAAAATAACATCCTACCCTATTTGCAAACTGGATTTTGTGTAGCCGCCTCCACAATCGACAACATCACTACCCTAGCCATCCTCAGTCATCGAGGAGCCCAAAATATTCGCTTTCCTTTTTACTGTTGTTTTATAGACTACAGTGCTGCCTATGACAAAGTGATCCGCAACACTCTTTGGCGGAAATTAGATGCTTGGGGGATCCCCGGGGACCTGCTTGGAGCTCTTATTTCTCTGCATAAGAATACATGGGTGCGAATGAGAACTGGCCCTTTGACTGTTTCTACAAAGATTTCCACCTCCGACGGCCTAAAGCAAGGATGCGTTCTCGCACCCCTCCTGTTCAAACTCTACAGCAGCTTGCTCCCTCCATAACTGGGCCACTCTAAACTGCACATTTTACAATATGCGGGCGACATTGTCATAATGGACCATGCCAAATCTGGACTCCAATGAGCCCTGAGCAGGTTCGATGAATATAACAAAGCCAACTCTCTTAAAATTAATCAGGACAAGACCAAGGTCCTGATGATCGGTCGTTGCCGAAAAAATAAACTTTTAACCTGGAGCATCGGGTCCGCCAAGATCAAAACCACACCCAAGTACAACTATCTAGGGGTATGGTTTAGCGAGTCTTCTAGACCAGTCCATCTAGCTGCCCTGAAAAAGAGAGCCGGAGCTATAACACATTGCCTGACAAGCCTTAACCGAACTCTGCGCAGTGCCTCAGCCGTCCCTATATTGAAGGTCATAAAAGCCACCCTTTTTCTCGTCCTACACTACGGGCATCATGCCTTTCCAGAGGCAAGTGCAGTCAGCCTAATCATCGCCCATTGCTTGACCTACAAACAAGTTCTTCAACTCCCCAAATATATACGTTGGGCAAGATTACAACTCGAGCTGGGCCTCTTGAGACAATCACTTCATGTGAGGCAGATACTCTGAAATTCTATATAATGGTGTTAAAAGCCCCGGATAACACCCTCAGAGCCTGCCCAAATGAAACTTTTCAGCGCCCTGTGAACCCATGGAAACAACAATTACAAAAGGCCAGAAGATCTCTTCAAATCAAAGGAACAGTGCTAAAATAGGACGCCATCTCCTACGCAGCCTGGAAAAGGGATATACATAAGCAGGTGAGAGAAATTTCATATTAGCAGGACACTTGCTCCCTAAAAACTTCAACTATTTTGTCTGTCCTGAACAATTCTTATCTACCAGGGACACCTCAACCACACCTCTCAGACAGCCTAAACCAATCGGCCTGTAAGAATATCATGTTTATGCGCCTCCTAGGCATGCAAACCATTGACCTTAACCAATGGGCCCCACGTGGAGAGGGGGGGGGGCCTGCAGACTATGCAACTATTAGACCGAATCATGGCTCCACCATTTGTGCTGCTTTTCTTCTCTTGATGGCCCCAGGAGATCTCTCCTGAAGTCACTCTATTTAAAAAGGGGCATCCATACATGCTTGGATGTGTCAGCTCTTTGTTTTTCTCGAACAAACACTCAAACTCCAGCGAGGTGTGGCAAATATGTGAGAAACCTGGAAGATCTACTATTCCATCTACTAAGCCCTTTCCAAATCGGCTGCTACTGTTCAAAAACTAATAACTGACTATTTCATGGTGCGCCCCAGAGTTTTACCAACACACTAAAATCTTTTAGATGGGGTTACCATTTTCTACAGCCTGTATTTTTATCCTTTCCACCGTCTATCCATGGGGTTTAGCCTGCCACCAACTCTCACGCTGCCTAACTACTCTCCGCACTAATCTATTTCCATTAAAGCTCCCTTTTTTTTTTTGCATCTTTTATATAGCGCAAACTCGACCCGAAGACAGGGAGATTAAGTGATTTGCCCAGAAACCATTTCGAAAAAGCTAGATGCCTGCCGTTGGTCATGCAATTTACTGACACTCTGGGGCAGTCTGGCCAACACAGAAGCAACGGCAGGCTACAACGCACTTTGGGCCCCCCTCCGACAGCACCTTCTGTATATGGCCAAGGGATTCCTGTCCTCACCGATTAGGAGCAGCCCTCGATCAGGCTCTACTCGACCCTCAGCCCTGGCTTCGCCCTTGGCATCCCCCGCCACAAACTTGCACTTGCCATTCTTTCTTCTAGGGGCTGAACCGACATTGTCCGAACCTTGGCACTGACACTTTGACAAGAAAAAAACGACCAATAGCTGCTGCTGTAATTTACGTTTTAACCTCAACCCAATGGTTTTATTCTTAGTGGGGATATTGCGTCAGACTGCCTTTTATGAGTAACGGTTTTATCCTAATACATGTGAAGTCCAGTACTACTAATGTACTTAAGGTTGTACCGTTGGTGTTATTAATGCAATGATACATGGAATATATGAATTAATATCAATAAAAATGAGTGCTGTATTTAATCCTATTGTTTGTTTACTTAATGTGCTTTTACGAGCTTGGCCCTTTTTGAGGCAGTACCGAAAGTGATTTGCTTATGGAAGTACTACAGCCCGGAGAAATTACCAGTGGCTAAGACTGATTCAACCATTTCAATCATCACTTTTTATTTTTCTCAACAATAAAAGTGAAAGGGTAGTACGTCATTATGCACCATAAAATGAGATGCCCTCGGATTGAGAGTGCCTTTCAACAGCGAAACTGTGACATTCTCCCGAGCCATAGACTGCTTCACAAATTACATGGCTATGTGGATAGTGCAGGTTCAGTAACCAGTTTTTCTGTTTCTGCCTAAGGGTATGCGTAGATATGCGGCATGTTTGCTCTCATAAGAAGCTCAATACTGTATAATATTTACCTGCATGCCTTTCCATGCACCTCAATGTGTGCCTGCTTGTGTTCTCCTTGGTTGTAGCCATCAATTTCTTGTTTGTGAGTGCCCATCAATGTGTGTATGCCTGCACTCAAAAACATGCCAATCTGGAAATGCAATGAATAGCCAAAGGGAGAAAGAGAGAGGATATCGAAGAGCTATCACTGGTACCGCCTCCATAAGATGTCCATCTGCTGCTCAAAAGAATGGTCAAGTTTTTCAGGGTCAATTACTTGTTATCACTTCACTTCTAGAATAACGAATAGAAAATGCATGAATAATATGATTATGGTCTAAAATAATTAAATAAAGAACCATGATTTAATATTTTCTCTACAACATAATATTGAGCATACCTGAATGCCCTGGAGGACAGGTTATACATTTCCTTACATTAGCTACACCACTATTGGAAGTATTTAGGTGAATCTAGGCCAGTCAGGGGGGGTCTTGTGTTCCTGATGGAAGCTTTGTGATAATTTTGCTCAAATCAAGTTGGGCAGAAACGTATCGACCATATGTGAAGGTTGAGGGAAGCGTTCTAAACTCACCATACCCGTGTTTTTAATCTTTCTAAGTGAGGCGACGAAACAAATAAACACTACACATTTTTTTCTCACTCAATACAATTTTATCCAATTAAGAACCTTCTCACATCCAGATGTAAGCTGAATAGCTCTGGGTGAGTCTGCTGGTCAACAGCTGCTGTTGACCATGGACCACCCCAAGGATGAAGCATGCCTCTATGTGTGGGTGAGGGTGTAGGTCCTTTTTAAGAAAGAAATCAAAATAAGAAAGGACAAAGCACAGTCCCTTAGTTTAGGATTGTAATACCACCCTAACACGGAGTTTACTGGCTTTTGAGCAGCATGGATGCAAATGCAAGCTCCTAATTGAGTGTGTTTGTATTTAGTTGTTCCAGCATGTGCAGCTGTGCAAATTACTGTGCACACGTGTGAACATGAATGGATGCACATAAATGTTCATCTAGTTATATGCACACGCATACATATTTCTACAAATAGGATTCCTAGTTTGCATTTTTTCATGCATGCGTAATTCATCTCTACGCACAAGTACTAATGCATTGTGAGTGCATGCAGACACACACACACAAATATGTGTGTGTGTGTATACATATATATATATATATATATATATTCACTTAAAAAACCATAGGTTTCACACATGTTATAGTTAGGTGGATATTTCACTCGTAAAAAACCAATGAAATTCCCCCGTTATAGTTAGTTGAGATAACTATAACTCGCGCGACCGCCACTCTATCACAAGGATGATGTCATCAGTGATGTCATGAGTGATGCCACTGACCATGTCATGAGTGATGTAATATGTGACGTCATGAGCAGTGGATTGCGGGCGCGCGAGTTATAGTTATCTGAACTAACTATAACGGGGGAATTTCATTGGTTTTTTACGAGTGAATTATCCACCTAACTATAACATGTGTGAAACCTATGGTTTTTTAAGTGAATATATATATATATATATATATATATATATATATATATATATATATATATATATATATATATATATATATATATATATATTCTGCTCCAAAGGTTGTCCACCTGGTAAGTAGCACTCAATAAGCAGCTTTATTTATGATAGGCAGGGACGAGGATCCGCTTGTAGAAGCCGCTCCATAATGGAATTGCCTGACGCATTTCAAAGCTCCATATGCTTCTCTTCATAGGCTTGAATGGAGACGGTGGGCCCGATTCACAGAACTAACTTAAGACAAAATCCTAAACTTACTACCATTTTGGTATTCACAGAAGGCACTTACTCATTTTGGTATTCACAGAAGGCACTTACTCATTTCGATATTCACAGAAGTTAGTAGTCCTAACTTTAGGACTCCTAAATGCCTTCTCTGAATACCAAAAGTCTTAAAGTTAGGATTTTTCTCAGTTTAGGAGTAGTAAAGTTAGGATATTTCCTGCGGTGACCCATCTGCGGGTTTGAAAAGGTGACAGAAATGAGTGCACCATCAGTAGGGTTATTTGCCAGGACTTCATCATCCATAATGCTGTGGGGTTCATGGACCCACCCATCTGGGGGGCGTAATATACACATTATGTTTGGAAGCCGGCGCACGCATTCATTACAGCGACTGCCTCTGATGAAGAAAGAGTGACTTTCGAAACGCGTAAGGCTATCGCAACTGGCTGTCTGATTGAACCTGCAGTGGGATGTCCGCTTGTACTGTTCATTATAGGTTTGCCACCTTCAACAAACACTCGAGTGCTACTCAAGTTTTGGGCAAATGGAGCAATCATTTAAGGCAGCGGACCAGCCGTCGAGTCTGCACCACCCCGCGACCTGAGGGGGCCACGCGGTTCTATGAAGTTGAGCCGTTCTGTGGAGTGTTTGCCAGGAATTTAAAGTAGATATATCCTGCGGTGACCCATCTGCGGGTTTGAAAAGGTGACAGAAATGAGTGCACCATCAGTGGGATTATCTCCCAGGACTTCATCATCCATAATGCTGTGGGGTTCAGGGACCCGCCCATCTGGGGGGCGTAATATACACATTATGTTTGGAAGTCGGCGCACGCATTCATTACAGCAACTGCCTATGATGAAGAAAGAGTGACTTTCGAAACGTGTAAAGCTATCGCAACTGGCTGGCTGATAGATGAAGAAAGAGTGACTTTCGAAATGTGTAAGGCTATCGCAACTGGCTGTCTGATTGAAGCTGCAGTGGGATGTTGGGCAAATGGAGCAATTATATATATATATATATTCACTGAAAAAACCATAGGTTTCACACATGTTATAGTTAGCTGGACATTTCACTCGTACAAAACCAATAGTTAGTTCAGCTAAGTATAACTCGCGCGACCGCAATCCACTGCTGATGACGTCACATATTACATCACTCATGAAATGGTCAGTGACATCACTGATGACATCTCAAATGACATCACTGATGACATCATCCAGTGAATTTGTGTCTTTCTGAAAAATAAATATTTTTTATATATGTATAGCTAAAGGTTAATGGAAGAATAAATGGGTATATAAGTGTCTAAATGAATGTTTTTTTTTGTAAAATTAATTGTATAACTGACTTATTCACAGTATCTTAGTGAATACAGTGATGTAATATGTGACGTCATCAGCAGTGGATTGCGGTCGCGCGAGATATACTTAGCTGAACTAACTATAACGGGGGAATTTCAATGGTTTTGTACGAGTGAAATGTCCAGCTAACTATAACATGTATGAAACCTATGGTTTTTACAGTGAATTTGCAAGGTTTTATAAATGCTAATTCCTAACTATAACGTGTGTGAAACCTATGGTTTTTTCAGTGAATTTGCAAGGTTTTTTAAATGCTAATTTATGTATGTATTATTATATTTTTTATATATTTATTTTACAATAAACTACCTATGTATATAGTTATAGATTGACTATATCCTGTAATATGGAATGGCTCAGCTCTTTTTTAAAAAATTTGGATAAAGTTGAACAGCATAGTTAATATCTTCTATAAACTTATAAACAGTTTAAAATATTTTTTGTTTTTTTTAAGGGTTTTTCACGGTGCGCGCACCCCGCGATTTTTTGAAAAAAAATAAAATGTTTTTTTCACCCTTCGGGGTCCATCAGAGACCCCCTGACAAAGGCTAGGGGGTCAGGAACTCTCTACCCTATCCCCTTTTCACGTTCTCCACCTTTCTTTTTCACTGTCACACACAAAATGGCGTCCGACACTTCCTGATTTCGACCGATTGGAATGTTGACTGACATCTAACCACCAATCATAATTACGCTCGCGGACATTTAGATATTTATGTACTTTTGACTGCAATTTCCTCAGGAACTACTGAACAGATTGACACCATATATGCAAAAGGCACATGCCTGACCTGAGGACTACCTCTTTGCCAAATTTCAAGTAATTCTGTTCAGCCGTTCGGGCTGTACCTTCGACTAAAGGTCCTATGGGAAAATGCATGGGGAAAACGCGTTTTGGGACCCCCCTTTTTTCTCAGCCCCCGCTTGACGAATCACCCCGAGACTTTCAGGGTAGGAGCTGAGCGGAGCGCCCCATTAGTTTTGAAAAATTTGCGAGGATTCGTCAACCGGCGCCAAAGTTATTCAAAATAGAATTTCCAGATTTCCTATGGGAACTCGGTCCTAACTACCGCCAGTAGATTATATATATATTCACTGAAAAAACCATAGGTTTCACACATGTTATAGTTAGCGGAAATTTTACTGATAAAAAACCAATGAAATTCCCCCGTTATAGTTAGTGCAGGCAACTATAACTCACGCGACCGCAATCCTCTGCTGATGCTAATACTGTATTTAGACACTTATTTGCCCATGTCTTCTTCCATACATTTTTAGCTATACATATATTACAAATATTTTTTTTTCATAAAGACACATATGTCATCAGCAGAAGATTGCGGTCGCGTGAGTTATAGTTGCCTGCACTAACTATAACGGGGGAATTTCATTGGTTTTTTATCAGTAAAATTTCCGCTAACTATAACATGTGTGAAACCTATGGTTTTTTCAGTGAATTTGCAAGGTTTTTTAAATGCTAATTCCTAACTATAACGTGTGTGAAACCTATGGTTTTTTCAGTGAATTTGTACGTTTTTTTAAATGCTAAGTTACTTTACGCCATTCGTGGCGTGCGCGCCCACTTAACGCAGTTCGTTCCGTGCGCGCACGGTGCGCTTCGCGCACCGTGCGCGCACAGTAAGCACGCGGTGCGCTTCGCGCACCGCGCGCCCACTTTACGCAGTTAGTGCCGTGCACGCACGGTGGGCACGCGGTGCGATGACAAAGCAAGAAAGCACGTCAACAAATCTGTTTCTGCTTTCCTCCGTGACTATGGTATGGGTGCCATTTACCACAACAACTTGCGTTATGACATGCAAGACATTTATAGAGGAGATGGTGTGCACTTCAATGATGAAGGGAACAGAGTCTTCCTCTTGAACCTTAGACTCTGCATCGGTACTTACTTGTAGGTACCACTAAAAAATCATTTCATAAACACAACGGCTCTTTTTAGAGCCCCCTAATATCTAAACACTTAAATCTGATTTTCATTTTTTTTTTTTTTTTTCCTACCGTACGCTTACCGTAAGCTTACCGTACGCGTACCCCGTGATTTTTTTTAAAATCAATAAATGTTTTCTTTGTACTTTTCTGTCCTTCTTTGACCCCCTTACAAATGTTAGGGGGTCTGTAACTCTCCTCATTGCCCCCTTTCCTTGTTTTCACTCTTTTTTTTCAGAGTGAAATACACAAAATGGCGGCCGCCGCTTCCTGGTTTCGGCCGATTCGAATGTTTACTAAGATCTAAGAGCCAATCAGAATCGCGCTCGCGCACGCCACCGTACGCTTACCGTAAGCGTACGGTAAGCGTACCGTAAGCGGGCTCAGATATATATATTGATTTAAAGGCTATTTTCTCAGAATCTACTGAACAGATTTACACCAAACCTACAAAAGGCACTTCCTTGACCTAGGGACTACCTCTCTGCCAAATTTTGAGTAATTCTGTTCAGCCGTTCGGGCTGTAGCTCGTTCTAAAGGTCCTATGGAAAAATGCATGGGAAAAACGCGTTTTGGGACCCCCCTTTTATCTCAGCCCCCGCTTGACGGATCCCCCCGAGACTTTCAGGGTAGGAGCGGAGCGTAGCGCCCCACCTATTTTGAGAAATTCGCGAGGATTCATCGACCGGCGCCAAAGTTATTCAAAATAGAATGTTGAGGTTTTCCTATGGTGAACGTGGTCCTAACTATAACTACCTACTGGCGACCGCCAGTAGGTAATATATATATATATATATATATATATATATATATATATTACCTACTGGCGGTCGCCAGTAGGTAGTTGTAGTTAGGGCCTATTTTCCATAGGTAATCCACAACATTCTATTCGCAATAACTTTGGCGCCGGTTGACGAATCTTCGTGAAATTTTCAAAACTCGTGGGGCGCTCCGGTCTGCTCCTATCTTGAACGTTTCGGGGTGATTCATCAAGCGGGGGCCGAGAAAAAAGGGGGGTCCCAAAATGTGTTTTCCCCATGCAATTTCCCATAGGAAACTTTAGACACGGCTATAGACCGAACTGCTGAATGGAATTACACCAAATTTGGCAAAGAGGTGGTTCTTGGTTCAGAAAGAACCCTTTTTGTTAAATGGTGTACATCCGTTCAGTAGTTGCTGAGAAATTCAAAAGTAAAAACACATATATATATAGGGCCGCGGATCCTCCCGAGCACGAGCTTTATGCTAATTGGCTGTCAACACTTCAAACCAGGAAGTGTTGGCAGCCATCTTCGGTTCTACTGAGGCAGAAGAAATCAAGAAAACAAACGTGCAAAAAACACGAAAAAGGGGCAGGGTAGAAACACCCTGACTCCCTAGGCCTGCTCAGGGGGGTCCCACAAGGACCCCAAGGCCCCAAAAAATAAAAATAAAAAAAATCATGGGATGCTCGTGGGATCTGCGCATCCCGGCCGCAAAAATAAAAAGCGAAGCACGGGCTCCCGCGCTTCGTTAGTATTTAGCCCCCGGGTGGGCCAAGTCCCGGGGGCAATATTTTTTAATGTAAAGGGGGCCAGGGGCTTTTTGCAAATATGTGGGGGGGCTCTCAGCCCCCCCCTCATCCCCGGGGACCACCACCCCTGGGGCTTCAAATAGAAATTGGTGGGGGGAACTCAAAGACCCCCCCAAGCCTCGGGGACCGCCACCCCCCGGGGCTTTAAAGTTTAACGTGAGGGGGCATCCAAGCCCCCCCAAGCCCCGGGGACCGCCACCCCGAAGGGCTTAAAATAAATGATTGTGTAGCGGGGGCACACGGCCCCCGCTGCCCCGGGGACCGCCATCCCCCGGGGCTTTTATTAAAATTAAATAAACCTGTGTGGGGGGGCTTCCTCCCCGGGGTACTAACTCTTTAAATTTGGGGGTCCGTTAAGGACCCCCAAGCCCCAGGGACAACCACCCCCCCGTGGCTTTGAAAATGTTGGGAGGGGGGCCGCGCGACCCCCCTGCTGGAGCCCTTGATGGGCCTGGGGACCGCCACCCCCCAGGGCCGGCTCCTGCAGTGTCCCGGGGTGAGGGAGGGGGCGGGGCCTGAGGTGACACGTTGAGGAATTAATTCATCTTCAATTCTGAGGGTCCCTGGGGGCGAAATAGCCCATCAGGTACCTCCAGTAAGCGCCATGGAGCTGCGTTGCTGAGTGTTGTAAAAAAGGGCATGTCCTCTGAACACCTCTCTGGCGCATACTGGAGATACCTGGTGGGCTAGTTGGCGACCAGGGACCCTCAGGATTGAGGAGGAATTAATTCTCCAACTTAAAACGCGCCACAGGGAGTGTTTGCAGACATGTCACCTCAGGCCACACCCCCTTCCTTCACCATTGTGCAAATGCGCCCCGTGGTGAGTTGTATGTTGGAGAATTAATTCTCTTTCAATACTGAGGGTCCCTGAGGGCCAACTAGCCCAACAGGTATCTCCAGCATGCGCCAAGGAGCTGCGTTACAGACAGGTGTTCAGAGGCCATGCCCCTTTTTTCACCTCTCCGCAACGCAGCTCTGTGGCGCTTACTGGAGGTCCCTTGTGGGCTAGTTTGACCCTAGGGACCCTTAGGATTCAAGGGGACTTAATCTCTCAACTTAGAACGGTCACAGGGCGCGTTTACACAGTTGTAAAGGGAGGGGACGGGGCCTGAGGTGACGTGTGCAAACAAGCCCTGTGGCGCCTTTTAAGTAGTTGGGGAAATAATTCCCCTTCAATCCTGAGGGACCCTGGGGGCCAACTAGCCCACCAGGTGCTTCCAGTAAGCGCCACTGCGCTGCGTTGCAGAGAGGTGGTGCAGGCCATGCCTCTATTTACACCTCCCTGCAATGGTGCTTACTGGAGGTACCTAGTGGGCTAATTTGCCCCTAGGGACCCTCAGGATTCAAGGGGACTTAGTCTCCCAACATAAAACGGCCACAGGGCGTGTTTACACAGTGGAGAAAGGAGGGGACGGGGCCTGAGGTGACGTGTGCAAACACGCCCTATGGCACGTTTTAAGTTGGGGAAATATTTCCCCTTCAATCCTGAGGGCCCCTGAGGGCTAACTAGCCCACCAGGTGCTTCCAGTAAGCGCAACTGCACTGCATTGCTGAGAGGTGGTCTAGGCCGTGCCCCGTTTTACATCTCTCTGCAACGCAGCTCTGTGGCGCTTACTGGAGGTACCTAGTGGGCTAGTTGGACCCCAGGGACCCTCATGATTCAAGGGGACTTTATCCCCCAACTTAAAACACCCACAGGGTGTGTTTGCGCATATGTAAACTCAGGCTCCCCCCCTCCTTTCACCAGTGTGCAAACGCACCCCGCGGCGCGTTTTAAGAGGTAGTTTTAACCCCCATGCCCTATTATATACTAGGGGCTTACAGAGGAGGTCATGCTAATCACAGGGGGACCCCAACGCATAGTGTTCCCTAGTGTATGTAGGTGTTTTCACTGTATTCTAAGTGTCTTTTAACATAGCACTGGCTCTAGGACTGGTTAGTCAGACTCAGTTACCACCAGTATCTGTCTGAAAAAGTTGAGGGTACAGGATGAATTTGCAACAAGGCTTATTTCTGCTCTTCTGTTTGTTCTTTCTGCATGTTTTCCTTCTTCCTGCACTTTTCTTCGTCTTTGAGGACTTCTATTGCTTCTTTCTGCATTTCCTTTTTCTTTCTGTGCGTTTTTACTTCTTTCTTCACATGTCCTATCTCTGTAGGCATAGTTAGAAATTAGCATTTAAAAAAACCTTTGAAATTCACCAAAAAAACATAGGTTTCAGGGGCGTTATAGTTAGCTGGACATTTCACTCGTACAAAACCATAGAAATTCCCCCATTATAGTTAGCTCATCAGTGATGTCATGAGTGATGTCACTGACCATGTCATGAGTGATGTAATATGTGATGTCATCAGCTGTGCATTGCGGGCGCGCGAGTTATAGTTAGCTGAACTAACTATAACGGGGGAATTTCTATGTTTTTGTACGAGTGAAATGTCCAGCTAACTATAACGCCCCTGAAACCTATGTTTTTTTAGTGAATTTCTAAGGTTTTGTAAATGCTAATTCCTAACTATAACGTGACTGAAACATATGGTTTTTTCAGTGAATATATATATTACCTACTGGCAGTCGCCAGTAGGTAGTTATAATTAGGACCTATTTTTCATAGAAAATCCGCAACATTCTATTTGGAATAACATTGGCGCCAATTGACGAATCTTCACGAAATTTTCCAAACTTTTGTCCAGCATTGGTCCGCTCCTATCCTGAAAATTTCACGGTGATTCGTCAAGTGGGAGCCGAGAAAAAAGGGGGGTCCCAAAACGTGTTTTCCCCATGCATTTTCCCATAGGACCTGTTGACGCAGCTACAGCCCGAACTGCTGAACGGAATAACACCAAATTTGGCAAAGAGGTAGACCTCAGTTTAGACTCGTGCCTTTTGCTTAAATGGTGTAAATCCGTTCAGTAGTTCCTGAGAAAATTAGAGTTAAAAAGATAGATATATCTGGGCGGAGCCTAACCACACATCTCATCGTGAGATCTGATTGGCTGTCAGTACTTCATCCAAGAAGTGTTGGCAGCCATCTTGGCACCAATATACATGATAGCACCTCATTAAAAAGCATTTCAGTTAATAGAAGGTTTTAAGACTTTAGTTACATTATAAATCATTCGTTGATGGTACCATACTCATTTTAGGAATTGTGGTGTGTTCTAAGGTGATTGTACCATGTGAAAAAGCCTTCTGCTGTGATATCATGAATCATGTTTGAGAGAAAACTATTTTCTCATGCTTTTCCGACAGAGGTTTGGAAGGTGATCTATAAGTTAAACTGAGAGCATATTTTCTGTAAATTCACATTATCTTTCTCAGTCATGTGAGAATGAAGTCTGAAATTCTCAGTAAAACATGTACATCCAACAAGGGCAGAGACAGTCTGTTGATTCCTTTGTGTTCTACTGCAGCTTCCCAGAGTGTTCTAAAGAACAACTAGAGCGCTAACAGTCCTACTTATGACAATCGTATTGCACACCTGAAGCCATCTTGATCGGAATAAAGTGGTAACTCTTAAAACATTTAATTTAAAAAGGAACAAAATGAGGGGGTTCATTTTGCCATAGAAAGTATGATTAGTGCTGCAGAAAAAAAAATTAGGGCACATTTTGAGTGACTTCTCAAATCCTCTTCTATTTCATTAAAGAATTCTGACATGCAGTCTGAAACATGCACTTTCAATACCAGCAGCAGACTTCCCTGGTGAGCAGTAGCTTTACTACAGTGATCTAATAAGCAACTAGAGTGCTAACATTCAGAATTTATGCAAATGTGTGACACATCTGAATGCCTTCTTGATGGAATCAACGTAAAAAACTGAAAGTATTTCCTACTGAGGAGACTTTAGTAAATGAGGAATTAGGAAACTTCATAACAAATAAGTCTCCCAAAATGGCCACCAGAGATAAAAGAGCCCAAATGTAGCACAAATATCACCCAGATGTAGCCCAAGTATAGCCCAATGACAGAATGTCCCAGAGTGTTCTAACGAACAACTAGAGTGCTAACAGTCTTACTTATGACAAAAGTATGGCACACCTGAAGCCATCTTGATTGGAATAAAGTGGTAACACTTAAAACATGTAATTTACAAAGGAACAAAATGAGGGGGTTCATTTTGCCATAGAAATTATGATTAGTGCTGCAGAAAGAAAAATTAGGGCACATTTTGACTTCTCAAATCCTCTTCTATTTCATAAAACAATTCTGACATGCAGACTGAAACATGCACTTTGAATACCAGCAGCAGACTTCCCTGGTGAGCAGTAGCTTTACTAAAGTGATCTAATGAGCAACTAGAATGCTAACATTCAGCATTTATGGCAAATGTGTAACACATCTGAATGCCTTCTTGATGGAACCAAAGTAAAAAACTAAAAGTATTTCCTACTGAGGAGACTGCAGTAAATGAGGAAATTAGGAAACTTCATAACAAGTAAATCTCCCAAGATGGCCACCGGAGACAAAAGAGCCCAAATGTAGCCCAAATATCACCCAGATGTAGCCCAAGTCTAGCCCAATGACAGAATGTCACAGAGTGTTCTTAAGAACAACTGGAGCGCTTACTGTCTTACTTATGACAAAAGTATGGCACACCTGAAGCCATCTTGATTGGAATAAACTGGTAACACTTAAAATATTTAATTTAAAAGGGAACACAATGAGGGGGTTCATTTTGCCATAGAAATTATGATTAGCGCTGAAGAAAGAAAAATTAGGGCAATATTTTGAGTGACTTCTCAAATCGTCTTCTATTTCATTAAAAAATTCTGATGTGCAGACTGAAACATTCACTTTTAATACCAGCAGCAGACTTCCGTGGTGAGCAGTAGCTTTACAACAGTGATCTAATGAGCAACTAGAGTGCTAACCTTCAGAATTTATGGCAAATGTGTGACATATCTGAATACCTTCTTGATGGAATCAAAGTAAAAAACTGAAAGCATTTCCTACTGAGGAGACTGCAGTAAATGAGGAAATTAGGAAACTTCATAACACATAAATCTCCCAAGATGGCCACCAGAGACAAAAGATCCCAAATGCAGCACAAATATCACCCAGATGTAGCCCACATGTAGCCCAATGACAGAAGTGTGCAAAACACTTTTTTTGTGTGTATTTGCAGTTTTATATAGTGCAGACTTGTCAGGTATTGGAGTGCTCTACATGAGCATTGGTTGAATCCCACAAGATCAAATTAATTTTGGTTGTAGACATGGGGAGATTAAGTGATTTGACCAGAATCACAGAATGTTGAGCTGAAGCAGAAACTCCAACCTGGTTCCCCAGTTGCAAAGTCTGCAGCTCTGGAAGTAACACCACATCCTCTCCCCTAAGTGCACCATTTAATCAAGTGGTCAACTGGATAAAAAAACAAAGATTACAAATAATTTAAAAGTTCTTTGTCGCTATTTGAAAACTCAGAAAATATGTCCTCATTTTAGTTTTTTAGAGCACTAACCATAATTTTGATGCAAATAAGACCCTCTCATATATGTAATTTCTAAAGGAAATGCTCTAGGTATTACAGTTTTGATTACATCAAGATGACGTCAGGCGTTCCACACTTTTGTAATAAATATAGAATGTTAGCTATCTAGTTGTTCATTGGGATACTGTTGAGAGGCAGAGGCCAGGGGCACGGACTCTGAAAATTGAAGGTAGGAGAGTGCAGAGGCAACAATTTGACCACACTGGGCAGGCAGGAAGGGCAGTGGCAGCACAACAGACTATGGAGGGCAGTGGAAAGGGGGCAGGGGCAACAAACCAACAATACAGGACTGGCAAGAGAGGCTGTGGCAATATTATAGAACATTGTGGGCAGAAGGAAGAGGCAGTGGTAGTACAACCATACATGCCAACAGACCCGTTTCAGCCAGGAAACGTCCAATGTTTTTAAGCTCAAATGGGCTTTATTTGATCTGTCTCCTGTCTACAATCTCCTCTTTTTCAATGTTACCCAAAGGGGAAAATCATACCCCAGTTTTGTTTCAAAATCTCCCTCTTACTAAGTTCAAAATGTTTGCAAGTATGGTACATTGGATCATGGTAGGCAGGAGGAATTGGGGTAGGGACATGGAGTCGGATAACAGAGGACAGGAGGGACATGGAGAGGTGCACCAAACTGACCCTAGAGGGCAGGCATCAGGGTTTGCACCAGCACAATACACCACACAGGGCATGCAGGACGGGAGTGCAGCACAACAATCCATAGAAAGCAATAGGGAGGGGACAGGACCAAGCGCATGGACAACAGAGGAAAGAGGCAATGGTAGCTAGCTGACCATAATGGACAGACAGGAGAGAAAGCTGCAGCATAACAGACCATAAAGGGCAAGAGGGACAGATCAGGGGCATTATAATGGAACAGACAAGCCAGGAGGGAGGGAATAGGGGTCTGCACATGAAAACAAAGGGCTGGGGGCAAGGGGGCAGGGCAGGAGCAGCAAGATGACCATGGAGGTCAGGCAGGATGGGCACTAGAAACAAGAAACACCATGGAGAGCAACAGTGAGACTATGATGGCATACACACAGACCATGGAGGGAAGGTGGGAGGGGGTCAGGAGCAGCTAGCTGACCACACAGGGAAGGTGGGAGGGGCCATGACAGCACAGAAGACCATGCATGGCAAGCGGGAGGGTTAGTGGCAGCGCAAAGGCTATGATGGGCAAGAAGGAGGGTGCAGGAGCATGCACAAAGGACCATGGAGGATAGAAGGGAGGGTCAGGACCTGGGCACAGACAAGAGAGTTCAGGGGAAGGGGCCTCACAACAGACCGCGCGGGGCAGGCAGGAGGAGCAGTTGCAGCACAACTGACCAGGGAGGGCAGAAGGGTGTGGCAGTAAAATGGACCATGGAGGACAGGAGGAAGGGGATAGGGGCATGGAATGTGGACAGGCAGGGTCGAGTTGGCAGGGACAGGTTACAGTCATCTGACAATGCTAGGCAGGTGGGAGGGGAGTGGCAGCTCAACAGAACACTCAGAGTAGATAGGAGTGGCAGGTCCATGGAACATGGTGGGCAAAAAGGATGGAGCAGGGGCATGCACAAAGACATCGGAGAGCAGGGGGAAGGAGAATAGTGGCAGCAAGCTAAGCACAGAGGCTAAGCAGGAGGTCAATGATGGGCCATAGAATTGGGCAATGGAGGGCAGGAGGAGTGGACTGGTACATCATGCTAAATGGAGGGCAGTGGCAGCACATCAGACCATGCATGGCAGGAGGGAGGAGGGTAGTCCATGGATTCAGACAACAGAGGATAGGGAGGAGGTGGATGGGGCAGCAAGCTAACAGTTCAGAGAAGGTGGGTATTAGGAACTTTAATGTTTTTAAAATGTGTGTCTGTGCGAACTACTTAAAATATGAACAAGTATGCAGCATAATCTCACTTTTATTCAGGAAGAAGAGGACGTTTGTGACTGACTCCGGGCTCACTTGGCAGAAACACCCCCTGACCCTCCACCCCCCATCGCAAAATGTAATGCCCGTGAAAAGGGCAGGTGGACGCAGTGTTATATAGAACATAGTCCTGAGAGCACGATTGAAAATGAAAACTAGATATGGTACATAGTATAAACTATGCACCAAAAAGTGTAATATAAGATAAACCGGGGCATGAAATATAATACGCAATACATTGTGCGCAATGACAGATTCATTGGAGAGCGCGAGATAGCACAGGCACTAGCGCGTGCTGTGCGATATGCGCCTTGGAGTGTAATATGCACAGGGCAGTGTTGTGTAACCTAACTAGTCTCTAAAGTTGTAATTTAAAATATGTGCTGGGGAGTGTAACGTTGCAAATGCACTGTGACAAAGATATGGATCCCAGATTGTAATATGTATGGCATAGCGCTGTGCGTTATAACATAGACATTGAGGAAGGCACGTTAGATGGGGCAATATAACCCGTGCGAAGGCAAGTGTGGCATGACATATTCACGGGGTGGTGTTACAGTGCACATGGGCTAGAGAGTGTCATAGCATACGCACTAGCAGGTGGAATACAACACAGAGGTGTGTGGCACTCGGCGGGCACTGGTGGGTGTAACACAGCATTGGGATCAGCCAGGAGCACGCTGTGACTCTCAAGTGAGGTTTGTCTCCTTTCCAGAGAGTAAAATAAAAAGTATTACACATCTGGCGGTGAATGTGTGTTTTATTAACCGTGAGGGGGGTTTCTTGCATAGTTAGGTCAAATTTTTTTCGAATCCCCTTTGAATGGCTTGGTGTGCGTGTGTATTAAATGTGCCCGTCAATAGCTACCCATGTTTGTATAAATAAACAACAAGGGTGTCTACTTGGAGAGTACCCACCGGCGGGGGCGCCGGGATTAGGCACGGTAGGGCATCAGACACGTCAGAGCTTCACTAGCGGTGTAAATACATTCCACGTGGATTCATTGTATGCATAGTCGCCTTTTAATGAATATCACACAAATCGTCATGGTGATAGGTACATACGGTTTGTCCAGCATGTCCTAGGTGTTTCTATAAATATATATTTTTAAAAAATATTAAAAAACAAAGGCCGGCCCCGGGGGATGGTGTCCCCGGGGCCATAAGTGGCCTGAGGAGGGGGGCAACGCAGCCCCCTCCTAAAGAATTTAAATTAAAAAAAGGCCATGACCCGGGGGTTGGGGTCCCCGGGGCCCGATTAAGGCCTTGAGAGGGCCAAATTAATTTTTTTCAATAAAAAAAATTAGGGTGCAGGCCCTGGGGGATGGGGTCCCCAGGGCCAGTAAATTAGAAAAAGAAGGGGGGCCACACAGCCCTCCTTCTTAAAAAAAAAAAATAAAATAAAAGACCGGCATCGCACTGGAGGCCACGCCCCCTCCTTGCAGCACTCTGCAAACGCGCCCCCTGGCCAGTTGTAATTGGGGAATTAATTCCCCTTCAATACTGAGGGTCCCTGAGGGCCAACTAGCCCAACAGGTATCTCCAGTGTGCGCCAGGGAGCTGCGTTGCAGACAGGTGTTCTGAGGCCACGCCCCTTTTTACACCTCTATGCAACGCAGCTCTGTGGCGCTTTCTGGAGGTACCTAGTGGTACACACATAGTCACTCATGCTAATAAAGAATCACACATCCATTTACTTGCATATACAGTTATACACACAGCACCACACTTACTTCTACAGAAACTTACACATACTTAGTCTTTTAAACAATCACTTATAGAAACACATACTTATTCATACAGGAACTCTTTCAATCTCTCACTCTCACATATACTCACTTATACACCAATAGTCACATATACTAGTTTAAAACATATGTAGTTACTCATAAAGACACTATTGAGACAGTCATACACTCACTAACACACCCATGCACACACTCATCCACCCATTAAGTCCTGCACACATGCTGTCTTCAACACATACAAACAGTGAGTCACTCATTCATGCACCTATGCACTACGTAATACCCCCCACCCAACCATACATACACTCAGACACTCATACTGATACTCAAAAAACCAACTAACAACCTATATAGACACTCATGTAGCTACTCACCAACCCATGCAGCCACTTATACACAAAGTGAGAGACTGATACAGATATTTACATATTTAAACATTGCTCACTAAGCCATGTATTCACTAAGATACACTTAATCAGTCAGTTATACAATCAATTTTTCAAAAACAAATCATCCATTTAGACACTTATATACCCATTTGTTCTTCCATCGACCTTGAGATATACATATATAAAACATATTTAATTTACAGAAAAACACACATTCACTGGATGATGTCATCAGTGATGTCATTTGAGATGTCATCAGTGATGTCATGAGTGATGTCACTGACCATGTCATAAGTGATGTAATATGTGACGTCATCAGCAGTGCATTGCAGGCGAGCGAGTTATAGTTAGCTGAACTAAGTATAACGGGGGAACTTCAATGGTTTTGTAAGAGTGAAAAGTCCAGCTAACTATAACGCCCCTGAAACCTATGTATATATATGTGAACAAGGCCTCTAGTAGGCTGAAACGCGTCATGACAGACATGCTGATCGTTTATTAAAATATTCACCTGCACCTATTTCGTGGTCTGTAATCGTCTGTTCCGGTCCTCGTTCTGTCCTTGAGGAATTTAGGGACCTTGGTGGTGAAGTTTGTTGATATATATATATATTTATATATATATATATATTACCTACTGGCGGTCGCCAGTAGGTAGTTATAGTTAGGACCGAGTTTCCATAGGAAATCTCAAAATTCTATTTTGAATAACTTTGGCGCCGGTTGACGAATCTTCGCAAAATTTTCAAACCTAATGGGGCGCTCCGCTCCGCTCTGACCCTGAAAGTTTCGGGGTGATTCGTCAAGCGGGGGCCGAGAAAAAAGGGGGGTCCCAAAACGCGTTTTCCCCATGCATTTTTCCATAGGGACTTTAGTCGCAGCTACAGCCCGAACGGCTAAACAGAATTATGTGAAATTTGGCAGAGAGGTAGCCATAAGGTCCATGAAGTGCCTTTTGCAGGTTTGGTGTAAATCTGTTCAGTATTTCCTGAGAAATTAGCATTTAAATCAATATATATATCTGTAAGCGCGCAGCGTGCGCGCACTGAGCAAGTCCTGTGCGCGCACCTTGCCGTGCGCGAGCGCACTTCTGATTGGTTGTTAGATGTCAGTAAACATTCGAATCGGTGGAAATCAGGAAGCGGCGGCCGCCATTTTGTCTCTCGCATAAAGAGGGGGTGAGAAACAAAGGGGGAGAACTTGAAAAGGGGGCAGAGTGGGGAGATATTGACCCACTAGGCATTGTAAGGGGGTCACAGTAGGACCTTGTAGGGCCAAAAAAAAGATTTATATTTTGAAAAAAAATATCGCCGAGTGCGCGCACCTAGCGCGCACCCGAATTTTTTTTTTTTTTTTTAAAATAATAAAAATTTGCAATTAAGTGAAAAGATATAAGGTGGCTCTAAAAAGAGCCCTTGTGTTTATTGTGTGTTTTTTGGTACCTACAAGTAAGTACCGATGCAGAGTCTAAAGTTCAAGAGGAAGACTCTGTTCCCTTCATCAGTGAAGTGTACACCATCTCCTCTATAAATGTCTTGCATGTTGTAACGCAAGTTGTTGTGGTATATAGAACCCATACCAAAGTCTCTGAGGAAAGCAGAAATAGATTTGTTGACGTGCTTCCGTGCTTTGTCAATCTGCGGACAATGTTGGTTGGACCAGTTCCACTTTTGCCTTTGGCATATGTTAGAATATACAAAGGCAGTTTGTGGAAAAAGTGACATCAATTGCACAAAGGTGTCCTTAATAAGCATTTCCAGACCTACCCCAGTTAAAGTGCCTAGGTCATTTCCACCACAGTGCACAATAATAAGGTTAGGCTGTGGGAGATGTAGAAAGGTTTTCACCAAAGGCATTAATTGGTGCCACTTTAACCCTCTCTGACCAATCCATTTAATGTCTACATTTGGCAAAGCAAGGTCTCTCACCATACCTCTTTTTTCTGCAAATTTTTCACTCCAGAAGACATAGCTGTGACCTACAATCCACACTGTGAACATCTTCCAAGGAGATCTGGATGCACTCAGGAGGTGTCTTTCGGTAGAAAGGCAATATGAAATGAAAGACAGTTGAAAAATGGGGGCACACATAGTTTTTTTTATAAAAAGAACTCATTGGCTGTTTGAAACCATTCTACACTAAAAACTAGGCTGTATGTTTAAATTTTAAAAAGCATGTTTTATATTGAACATTACTATGGATTGGCTGTTAGGTTTGAAAAGTCAAGCACTCTTGCTCTTTGGATATGAAACATTGTCTGCTGAACTTCTGACCTCTCTCCTCACAGCAGTGTTCCATGACCTGTTGCTATGGTAGCAGGCAGGAGACAAGTTGGGGGAAGGGTACATTTGGAAAGGGGTTCAAGTTTTCAACCAATAGAAATGTGTGATTTCATTTGAAAAAAAGTGGGAAGCACTGAGATTTGAAATGAACATGTATATGTGTGAAAAAAGAGAGGGAAATATTGCCATTTACTGGTTCTGCAGAGAGGAGAGAGGTGTAGAGCTCTGATATTCTGACTCTGATAGTCTGCTGTTTGAGTGGCACATTTCTTAAACAACTAACTAATTTTAAAGGTGAGTTATGAGTTTGAGAGGGAAAGTATATGGTGATTTTTGAGATAAATATTAGAATTGTGAATCTTCTTCAAAAGTTATGTTTTACATTTTGAGGTTTGGGAGATATTTAACTGTCTTGAACTTGTAAGATATTAAGGACTATGTTTTCACCATAAGTTAATGTGTACTGGTAACAATGAAGAATACTGTTTTGTGCCAACCATCAAACCATGAGTCTGTGTGCAGAGAAGAATTGTTGACAGAGATTTAATTTGTGTTGCTGTTGAAAAGTAAGACTTGCAGTTGAAAGAAAAGGACAGCTTGTTTTTAATTGTGATGGTTAGGATTTAGCAGAAATCACTTTGAAAGAAAAGAGAGGAAAATGGCAGCACATTTGAAATTAGCATTAGTTCTGTAAGAATTGCAGTCCCAGGAAAGGGGCAGCCTGTGTTTTGTGCCTACCAACACAGCATGAGTCTGTGTGCATATAGGAATTGTTGTCTGAGATTTAATTTGTGAAGTTGTTGTTCTGTAAGGATTGCAGACCCAGGAAAGGGGCAGCCTGTGTTTTGTGCCTACCAACACAGCATGAGTCTGTGTGAATATAGGAATTGTGGCCAGAGATGTATTTTGTGTTTCAGTTGTTTTGTAAAACATGCACTTGCAGGAAAGGGACAGCTTGTTTTCTTCAAATGTGGTGGTTAGCACTCAGCAGAAATCACTTAATCGCAAATTGGAGGCAAAAGCTAAAAAATTTGAAACCAACAGGGTAGATTTCCCTTTCAAAATAGCAAAGTCACATGTAGATTCCATATGTTCAAAACTGAAAATAACCCTTAGTACACATGCACTGTTACATACATCCCTGCAGTCTTCATGCAGTTCTGGAAGTCTCTTTGCTCATCTGTCTTGCACCAGACAATACACAGTCTTCAGAAACACACTCTTGGCACACACGCAGCAGCTTCTCCAACACTCTCATGTGTAGTACTCAGCTCTGTGTGCTGTTTCAGATAGCACTGTGTAATGCAAACACATTCAACGTCACCAAGGCCTCATTTAAATTGATCTAGTCTAATCACTCACCCTGTAACACATGGTCATGGTCTTAAGGAGCTGTTAGGACATGTGCTGTTTTCTGCTTCTGTAAGTGATAAGGGAAATGTGTCAGGCTGTAACAGTAATTTGGTACTATTCAGGAATACTGTTTTGTTCCAAAAAACATAGCATGAGTCTGTGTGTATACAGGAATTGTGGGCAGAGATTTAATTTATGAAGTTGTTGTTCTGAAAGAAATGCAGTCCTAGGAAAGGGGCAGCCTGTGTTATGTGCCTAAAATGATGATATGACTCTGTGTGCGCACAGGAATTGTGGGCAGAGATTTAATTTATGAAGTTGTTGTTCAGTAAGAATTGCAGTCCCAGGAAAGGGGCAGTCTGTGTTATGTGCCTAAAATGATGGCATGAATCTGTGTGCGCACAGGAATTGTGGGCAGAGATTTAATTTGTGAAGATGTTGTTCAATAAGAATTGCAGTCCCAGGAAAGGGGCAGCCTGTTGTGTTTACACAAATTATCCCTTAGCACACATGCATTGTTACATACATCCCTGCAGTCTTCATGCAGTTTTGGAAGTCTCTTTGCTCATCTGTCTTGCACCAGACAATACACAGTGTCTAGAAACACACTCTTGGCACACACGCAGCAGCTTCTCCAACACTCTCATGTGTAGTACTCAGCTCTGTGTGCTGTTTCAGATAGCACTGTGTAATGCAAACACATTCAACGTCACCAAGGCCTCATTTAAATTGATCTAGTCTAATCACTCACCCTGTAACACATGGTCATGGTCTTAAGGAGCTGTTAGGACATGTGCTGTTTTCTGCTTCTGTAAATGATAAGTGAAATGTGTCAGGCTGTAACAGTAATTTGGTACTATTCTGGAACACTGTTTTGTTCCAAAAAACATAGCATGAGTCTGTGTGTATACAGGAATTGTGGGCAGAGATTTAATTTATGAAGTTGTTGTTCTGAAAGAAATGCAGTCATAGGAAAGGGGCAGCCTGTGTTATGTGCTTAAAATTATGATATGACTCTGTGTGCACACAGGAATTGTGGGCAGAAATTTTATTTATGAAGTTGTTGTTCAGTATGAATTGCAGTCCCAGGAAAGGGGCAGCCTGTGTTATGTGCCTAAAATGATGGCATGAGTCTGTGTGCGCACAGGAATTGTGAGCAGAGATTTAATTTGTGAAGATGTTGTTCAGTAAGAAATGCAGTCCCAGGAAAGGGGCAGCCTGTGTTATGTGCCTAAAATGATGGCATGAGTCTGTGTGCGCACAGGAATTGTGGGCAGAGATTTAATTTGTGAAGATGTTGTTCAGTAAGAATTGCAGTCCCAGGAAAGGGGCAGCCTGTTGTGTTTACACAAATTATCCCTTAGCACACATGCACTGTTACATACATCCCTGCAGTCTTCATGCAGTTCTGGAAATCTCCTTGCTCATCTCTCTTGCAGCTGACAATACATAGTCTGCAGAAACACACTCTTGGCACACACGCAGCAGCTTCTCCAACACTCCCATGCGTACTACTCAGGTCTGTGTGTAATGCAAACACATTCCACGTCACCAAGGCCTCATTTTCTTTGCTCTACTCTAAACACTCACCCAGGTTGCAGATGCTTATGGTATGAAGTAGCTGTTAGGAAATGTGCTCTTTTCTGCCTCTGTGATCTACAAGGAAAATGTGTAAGGCTGTAACAGCAATTATCACTTGATCTACCAGAGTAGTAAATGTGCTTTGAATTTGCAAATCAAATTCTGTTTTCTGCTTAGAAGCACACCATGAGGCTGTGTGCGCACAGGAATTGTGGCCACAGATATAATTTGTGTTGCAGTTGTTCTGTAAAACATGCACTTGCAGGAAAGGGGCAGCTTGTTTAATTCAACTGTGGTGGTTAGCACTGTGCACAAATTAGTAAATCACAAATGAGAGGCAAATGGAAAAACATTTGAAATTAATGAAAAGTAAAAAAAAATATTTTAATGAATTATAATTACAAAAAGGATTTTTTTTTAAGTTCCTTGCAGGTATTGATGAGCAACAGTGAAAAAAAAATGCCTTTAAGGACAAGAAAGAGGAAAGAAAAGCAACAACAAGTATATCTGGACAAAACTGGGAAAAAAAAATAGGAGGAGAAGCTGGTGATGGCAAAAAGAAAAAGTCTACTGGTAAGCAGAGCAGAGATTTCTTAAAAAAGATTTTCAAAAAACAAAAAAATTGCAAAAATAACTGTAAAACAAACAGTGTTTTATGTACAAAGCAACACCACAGTCAACAGCAAAAAAAAAAGCTAATGTACAATCAGAAGTATGTCAAACTGATTTAACACGAAAATTAGATTTTAAAAACATTCGTCGAAAAATGTTTCAGAGAAGAGTGATGTTAAATTTGCTAAAAGATGTGAAAAAATATTTTAAAAAAACAAAATTTATAAAGAAAAAAAAATGTATAGAAAATATTGTAAGTAAGGCTTTGGAAATAAAAAGAAAACTTTTTATTCTAATTTTGAATAGGATGCGTAGATTAGATAAATTAGTGAATGCAATGAAGTCACAAAGCAAAAGGAAAAGAGAAGTGAAAAAAAGTAACTTTTGTAAAGTGTTCTTGGGAGAATGGAAACACAGTTCAAGTACTGAACCATTTTTTAATGAAGAGAGTTATCTTCAAAGTAATAGTTTGTTGCATGCAGTTGACACCAATGGTAGAGCATATGAAGTTAAGGATGGTTGTGTGATGGAAAAAGAGAAAATGGTCCCAAGAAATGAGGAAGAAGTAATGGCTGCTGAGGCTATGGGGAGACGTCCAAAAGCCCCAGTGTACACTTGGAACTGTAGTAGTATTTGTACTGTGCGTCAGGAATCTATTGATAAATTACGTGACTTTCTAAGAGAATATAGTAAAAAGAGTGTAAAACAGAAGATGAAGGTGCTTCAAACACTAGATCCATGCAGAGTGAGAGAAAATACTGGTTTGCAGGGACATTCTCTGGCTTGTCTATCTAGAAAAGTGTGTAAAAGTGTTTTTCATCATTTTAGGATGCTGGCTGTTCATCATACTGAAATGAGAAAGTTTGTGAGAACATTGTATTTTGCTAAAAGTCCAGCAGTAAAGTTGAATGAGTTGAATAATGCTCTGTTCCGTGGATCTGTATCAGATGTAGGGAAGGTTACTGATGAGATTCAGTTTTGTTACTTTGGTCCAGAACAAGAAAGTGCAGAAAAGGACACAGTAAATGAGGAAAATGAGGAACAGAATGTAGAACTCATTATTACTAAAAATTTTGAGGATGAAATGACAAAATTTACTATCACCTCTAATGAAAGACCAAATATTACTTGTATTTGTTGCCGCAGAAGTCATTATAAAATTCAAACAAGGAATGTTGATCTGCATAAAAAAAGTGAAAATGAAGATAATTATAAGTGGAAGGATTTTGCAACATATATATTTCTTGAAAATTGTTTTGAATTGGGTGAAGATCAGCGTATTTGTAAATACTGTTATAACAAGTTAGAAGAAAATAGAATGCCGACCAGAGCTGTACATAATAATTTAGAATTGGATGCTATTCCTGCCGAACTTTCTGAATTAAACACATATGAGTCTATACTCATTCAATGTGTTCATCCGTTCCAGACCATAGTACGTATGGAGCCCAAAACTGGTAAATCACCTCCTTCTGATTTACTGAGAGGTTTAAAAGGAAGAGTGGTGTATTTGCCCTTGGATTTGAAAAAAAATATGGAAACTATTGATGCAGATACTTTGGAAACTGAACCATTAGTAATTCTGGTTAATGGTGTACCTACAAAGAATAAGAAGATTTGGCAGGAGCTGGTAGATGTACGGAAAGTACAAAAAGCAAATTTATATTTGAAAAGGAATAATAAATGGTATGAATCAATTTATATAGATGAAGAAGAAGAAGATTTACAAGAAGACACAGAAACACCAACTGGTCAAATTGAAAAAGTGGACAAGTCAAAGGAAGAAGAAATTTATGAACATTTTAGCATACATCCTCTTCATTCAAAAGAAGTTATGGGAGACACTATTGATCTGTTTCAGATGAAGAAAGCAAAAGGAACTCCCGTGAGTGTATGGGAGAAGAGCTTGGAAGCTCGATGTTTTCCTCAGCTGTTTCCTACAGGAAAAGGGGACGATACGATGAACGCCCAGAACAGATTCCAGCTTCTGAGTATCGGACTACAAGACTATATGCTGAAGATTCAAGATTTCGTCAAAGTATTCCTTATTTGTTTCATCTTTTATTTGAAAGCGACTTGTCTGCATTATCTTATGCAGTAAATCACATTTTAAAAAGTGGAGTACATCTACATAATGTGTCTGCTAAGGATTTTATGGAGAAAGTGCAGCACCGAGATGATCATTTGGAAACACAACTGATCAATCTGATGGCTTGTCAGCGTGGGACAAATGAATATTGGTACCGACGCCATGGTGAATTAAAATGCATGTTACGGAATTTAGGAACTCCTACATGGTTTCTAACCCTAAGCTGTGCCGAGTACGCTTGGGATGATTTACTGGATTTTCTACGAGAGGCAAATTCAAACATTAAAAACATTGAATACAAGAAAGCTGGAGAACTGTGCTCATTGGATCCAGTTAATGTTTGCAGATATTTCAATCATAGATTTGAGGCTATGATGTCCTTCATCTGCAATAAAAAAAATCCACCTCTTGGAGAAGTAATGGATTTCTTTTGGAGAAAAGAGTACCAGGCAAGAGGTGCTCCTCATATTCATATGCTGTTGTGGATCAAGGATGCCCCAAAGTTTGGAACAGATGCTGATGAAGCAGTGTTATCTTTCATTGAAGAATATGCAACATGTGCTATACCTAAAAGCACAGAAGAGAAAAAGTTAAAAGAACAAGTTTTACGTTTCCAAAGTCATCGGTGTGGAAAATACTGTCGACGGAAGTACAAGACCAAAGATAAATTCTACACAAAGTGTCGATTTGGATTTCCTAGACCTGTTCTTTCAAAAGGAAGAGTCAACCGTTTTATGTCAGCTATGCGACATACTATAACCAAAAAATCTCCCAAAAATACATACAACCTAAGAAGAAAAGAAGAGTCAAAATTTATAAATGACTTCAACCCAGTCATTTTATCCATGTGGAATGCTAACATGGATATTCAGTATGTGGCAGACAATTCTATTGCTGTTGCTCGGTATGTCACATCTTACATCACTAAATCTGAGGAAACAGAATTGAAGGAAATGTGGGAAGAGATTTCTCACGAGAAGACTGTCAGTAAGAAGCTGTACAGTTTCAGTTTAAAGATGTTATCGCATCGAGAAATTGGATCCTACGAATGCTCAGATAGGTTATCATCTGCAAGTCTTTACTCAAAATCCAGAAGAATAATTTGGGTAAGCTTAGGCCTTGCAGGAATGAGAAATCGGGTACTGAAATCTGTTGGAGAAATTGAATATTTGGCCGAGAATGACCCAGAAAGTACAGATATTTTGAAAACAAACATGTTGGACACATATTACCCAAAAAGAAGTCATAATCTTGAGAATATGTGTCTCTATGAAGTGCTGCAGAACTACATTTATTCACGGAAAGCCACAGAAGACATCAACAATGGAAAATATAAAGTCATTGGTGAGGAAGGATGTTTGGTGAAGCAAACAAAAGGAAGTTTGATAAATCACAGGAAGCTGAGTTGCGACACTACTGACAAAAAGGAATTTTACTACTTGGCTCTTTTACAGCTGTTTAAACCATGGCGTTCAGAGGACGAACTACTGGGAGAATTTCAAAGCTATGAAGATTCTTTTAATGCTAGCAAAGACAGCATAGAATGCAGTACTTTCACAACTTATGTCCAAATGTTAAATGAAGAAAATGAACAGGAAGCAAAAATTGCAGCTGAAGTAGCTAGAGACAGTTCTCAAGACAGCCAAAGTTCAGGAACACTTAGTCAAGATCCCCTAGGACAACCAATCATAGAAAATGAAGCTGCAGTAGCCATGACTGAAGTAGAAACGGCTATGAATCAAGCACAGGAAGATTCAATCGACTTACTAATTCTGGAACAACAACTGAATGAAGAACAAAAAGAAATTTATGAAGAAGTCACCCAAAAAATTGATCATGGATTACTACATGAAAAGAAAGAGTGCTCATGCACATCATTTGAACCAATCAGGATGTATGTGAGTGGACAAGCTGGAACTGGTAAAAGTTTCTTAATAAAAGTCATCAGAAGCTACCTACAGCAAAAAACAGCTTCAAATTTGTCTTGTGTGGTAACTGCTCCAACTGGGTTAGCAGCCTATAACATAAAAGGAATTACCTTACATCGCTTGCTAATGTTACCAGTGGAGCATGAGCACAAAATAGAATACCACAAGCTAACTGGAGAAGCATGCTTCGAAGTTTCAAGAGTGTTGAAGAAGATGCAAGTTCTCATTATTGATGAGGTGAGCATGGTTTCAAATTTAATGCTTGCCTTTGTGCATTTAAGAATGCAACAAATTCTTAAGAGAGACTATGACGTGTTATTTGGAGGTAAACACGTCATAGTTTTTGGAGATCTTTTACAGCTCACTCTAGTTAAAGGACAACCAGTGTTTAATACTGTGACACATGAAGACACGAAGAAGTCATTAGGAAGCATTGGTAATGCGAATATTTGGTCGTTCTTTGAGTACAAAGAACTCACTACCAATATGAGACAAGCAAACGACGAAGATTATGCAAGTATTCTGAAAGATATCAGAATTGGACTACTCACAGAAGTTGGCAAAAAAGCATTACAGAGTCGGTTGCTACATAATTTATTTCCAAATGAAGAAATAGTTGCAGAGAAAATATACCAGAACATTGCAGAAAAAAATACTGTAATCTGCTTAATGCCAACACTACGTGAGTGCTCAATATTCAATGAGGAACTTTTGAAATTGGAAAAGGAAGAGATTAAGAAAATGGAAGCAGAGGACAAAATTCAGCATGAAAGAATTACTTTTACATTACCAGGCAAACTGAAAAATAAATTGGGTTCACTAGAGAAGAACATTTCCAAAATAGCTGGATTAGAAAAAAATCTATATGTTTGCATGAATTGTCGAGTGATTTTAAGGAGAAATTTGGATGTAGAAAAAGGTTTAGTGAATGGAGCTATGGGAAGAGTTGTGGATTTTATTAATTATCAGAAAAAAGAAGGAATTGAATGTTTAAAAATACAATTTGATCAGATAGAAGAAGTTAAAGACATTTGTCGTTGTTCAGTTCGTTTCATGCTTGTGAAAGACTTATATGTACGTAGGAAGCAATTTCCGTTTTCTCTAGCATATGCTGTAACTATTCACAAGTCTCAAGGATTGACTGTAGATAGTGCTTTTGTAAACATTGGTTCTACTGTGTTCAAAGAAGGTATGGCATATGTTGCTTTGTCACGAGTGAAAACATTATCTGGTTTATTTATGATAGACTTTGATGACTCAAAAGTTAGTGCTGATACAAACTGTGTAAAGGAGTATAATAGATTAAGAAGAACCTATGCTCCTCATTTAGGTCAGTATCCTGTGATTGAAAAACATGTTGCTTCTCGGAAAAGGAGATTTGAAAATATCTGTAATGTGGATGAACAGAACAAAAAAAAAAGGACAGTGATGTGATAGCAAGGAAAAAGAAAAAGAACAGTGTTGAAGAGGTTGTTGGTTGCCATTTTGAAAATAGCTCTGGTGTCAACTGCTATGCAAATGTAGTGCTGAATGTTGTATTTTATCTTGAAAAGTTGCTGGAACAGATAATAGTAAATCATGGAAAAAGATTGTGTTCTCTGCTGAGTCTCCTTTTTGAGAAGCTGAGTACTGATAAAACTGAAATAGAAAGTGCTACTGATGTTAGAAATCTTTTAGATGTATGTTGTGGTTCTACACAGTTTAAAGAAAATGTCCAGCAAGATGCACAGGAATTCTTAATATATATTTTGAGTGTACTTGAAGATGAAGGAGTAGAAGTAGAAAACTTATTTGGTGTCTCTTACAAATGGGAACATTGCTGTGAAAACTGTATGAACACATGTAGTAGTCATGTTGATTCAGAAAGGTTCATATTTTTACCATTACCAAAGAGTAAATCAGTGACTTTTAGTAAATTAGTTAAAGATGCCAATCACAACATGGAATGTTCTGAATGCAAATCTGACATGTTTTACACGTTATTTTTACAGAAATATGGTCAGTATGTAATTTTAATGATGCAACGTTGTAGAGCTGATGGTTCAAAATTGGAAACTTTAATAAAGAAGTTTACAGGACAACAATTATCAATTTCTGGAAAAACTTTTGTTACAGTTGCAATAATTTTTCATGAAGGACCTACTGTAACTTCTGGACATTACACAGTTTATCTTAAATGTGAAAAAGGCTGGACACTGTGTAATGATTCCCAATTGATTTTCAAGCAACGTTTGCCTTATGATTTACCCAATTCTTATTTAATTTTTCTGAAACCTAAATTTTGAAAACTAAAAACTGCATCTGAACAAAGCATTTTTTGTAATTTTAAAGGATTATAATTGAAGATATCACTTAAAAAGGATTTTGAAATTACTATTTGGCCTAAAGGAAAAGTAATAAAAACAATTGTGGACTCCTTTGACAGAAATTATTTTGGCATGTGTGCTTTTGCGACAAGGTTTAAAGACGGTTTGTCTAGAACATTTTTATTCATCTAGAAAAGTACTTGTAATATATATGTAATATTTCTACAAGGTATATTTTAGTGAGGAAAGTTTTAGGGCTTTTTTTAAACAATCTTTCAGATTGTTTTTTTTTTGCCCGCTGTTAAATGATGAATACAATTGTTTTCACTATTTTAAGTGAAAAATAAAAAATTCTGAAAACAGCAAAAAAAGGGCAAAAAATTGCTTTGTAAAATATGTAAAAACATGTAATGCGTTTTGTAATGTATGATTGAATATTAATACTTTTTTTCTTTTTTTGCAGAACTGGAAAGAAAAAAAAAAAAAATCTGTTCCCATGCAAAATACTTTTAAAAAAATTTTCTCAAAAAAATTTATTTTTTTTAAAAAATAAGTGAAAAATATTAGTATTACTCAATCCTCCCTTTTCATGCTTCCATTTCTTCACCTCTTTTTGTACATTAAATTTTTTTTTTAAAAAAACCTTGGGTGCGCGCACCCCCAAAAAATAAATAAATAAATAAATCCTCCCAAAAAATTTTTGGGGTTTAGTTTTTAAGTGGCTCTTAAAAGAGCCCTTGAGTTAATGGAGGGAAACAGGAAGAGAAAAACGAAAAAAAAGAAAAAACATCTATGGCCTACTGCACTCATGGGCATCAAATTTTCGCTGAATGAGATCAAGACTGGTCTCACACACAGAAATAAGTTTACCGCAATCAGTGCAGCGTGTGGACAACCTCGCAAAACAAGGTGGTCCAAAACGAGGTGTGGAAGAAGGCAAAGGCACCACTGCAGAAGAAGTGCTCGGCTGAGCTGCCGAAGATGTGCTCGGCTGAGCTGCTGCAGACGTCGTCGGTTGAGCAGGTGGAGGGTTTGCTCCAGAAGCTCGACGAAAAGTCACTGGATGCATTTTGTCAACATGCCTCAACATAGTGTGAATGCTAAAAGAATACTTCTTGTTAGGATTCCCACGTGACAAGACTTTTTGACAAAGTACACACGTAACTTTAGGTGCATTTACCTTTTTTTGTCCCTCTGGAAAAGTGAAAAACTGCCATATAAAGCTGTCTTTCTGCTTCCTGCTCCTCTGCCTCTCAAGAGTGTCCTGGTCACTGTCTGAAGATGGTTGCTGTTCAGCCATTGTCTCTCAACAACAGAATAGCTCCTTCTCCAAAGGAATCAGAACTAATAATGAGGGGAGTAGGTGTGGTTTGGGAAGAATCTGGAACTGAAAGTACTTCAAACCAATCAAAAGTGAAGATTCTTGATCACATGACTTGCCATGAGGGGATTGGGTGTGGTGTTGAAACAATCAGAAACTGAAAGTAATGATAACCAATAAGAAGTGTTGTTTTATTATGCATATAACCCGAGGTGCGCGCACTGCGCAAGCTCCGAGCGCGCACCTCGTGATTACGTATGCGCGAACGCGTAGGTGCGCATGTGCATACGTCATATGCGCGTACGTAGCGCGCATACGTTGAACACGCGTATACGCGAACGTTATTGCGCGTAATTTAAGCGTATGCGGAAGTAAACCGCGTGGAGCGCGTAGGACGCACGCACGCATGCGTACGTACGTACGCATACGTACTGGGTGCGCGCTCCCAGCGCGCACTATGACGTATATATGCGTACGTAAATAACGTACGACGGTATTCATAAAAAACGTACGAAATTGTACTAGGAGCGCGCTCAGAGCGCGCACCCCAAGAATTTATATAAAAAAAAAAAGTGGAGAAAGATTAATTGCAAAAATTAAAATAACTGTTCAACTTTATCCTATTTGAATTTTTTTTTAAAAGTAAAAACAAATAAAAGGATACAGATAATATAAAAATGGATACATAGGAATTTTATTTTTAAAAGAAATTTTTTTTTTAAATTAAATAATTCGAAAATTAGCATTAAAAAAACCGTACAAATTCACTGAAAAAAACAAAGGTTTCACACACGTTATAGTTAGGAATTAGCATTTAAAAAACCTTGCAAATTCACTGAAAAAAACATAGGTTTCACACATGTTATAGTTAGCTGGACATTTCTCTCATACAAAACCAATGAAATTCCCCCGTTATAGTTAGTTCAGCTAACTATAACTCGCGCCCCCGCAATGCACTGCTGATGACGTCACATATTACATCACTCATGACATGGTCAGTGACATCACTCATTACATTACTGATGACATCTCAAATGACATCACTGATGACATCATCCAGTGAATGTCTGTTTTTCTGAAAATTAAATATGTTTTATATATGTATATCTCAAGGTCGATGGAAGAATAAATGGGTATATAAGTGTCTAAATGGATGATTTGTTTTTGAAAAATTGATTGTATAACTGACTGATTAAGTGTATCTTAGTGAATACATGGCTTAGTGAGTAATGTTTAAATATGTAAATATCTTTATCAGTCTCTCACTTTGTGTATAAGTGGCTGCATGGGTTGGTGAGTAGCTACATGGGTGATGTAATATGTGACGTCATCAGCAGTGCATTGCGGGGGCGCGAGTTATAGTTAGCTGAACTAACTATAACGGGGGAATTTCATTGGGTTTGTATGAGAGAAATGTCCAGCTAACTATAACATGTGTGAAACCTATGGTTTTTTCAGTGAATTTGCAAGGTTTTTTAAATGCTAATTCCTAACTATAACGTGTGTGAAACCTTTGGTTTTTTCAGTGAATATATATATATATATATATATATATATATATATATATATACTCTCTGCCAAATTACAAGTAATTCTGTTCAGCCGTTCGGGCTGTAGCTCTGTCTAAAGGTCCTATGGAAAAATACATGGGGAAAACGCGTTTTGGGACCCCCCTTTTTTCTCAGCCCCCGCTTGACGAATCACCCCGAGACTTTCAGGGTAGGAGCGGAGCGTAGCGCCCCATTAGTTTTGAAAATTTCGCGAGGATTCGTCGACCGGCGCCAAAGTTATTCCAAATAGAATGTTGCGGATTTCCTATGGAAACACGGTCCTAACTATAACTATCTACTGGCGACCGCCAGTAGATAATATATATATATATATATATATATATATATATATATATGTGGCGCGCTTGTACATGATTGCCTGTTTACGTGCATAGATAGTTATTTGTACATGTTTCTCATATTGGTGTAACGACAATGTTGGGCTATCCCTCCAGAATGAGATGCCCCCCCCCCCCCACCGAGTCTCCCATATATCATCAGTATTCATTGGCGTAGGGCTGACTGGGGACCCGTAACAGCCCCCAACCCCCAGCCGCAGGGGCTGCAGAGCAGAGGCCTACCTTACATTCCGGGTTTGTCTCCTAAGGCGTCATATGAGTTCCTGTATGTGACGTGCGCTTGCGTGCACGGATAAGGGCATAGCCGTGCATTAGTGTTTACAAGTCAGCGTGCGTGCACAGCGCGAGGGCAAAGCAAGGATGCTGTTCACCTTGCTATTGTTGTCCCCGCTTTGCAGCTGAACATTAATTCGCAAAGAGACTATAAATTAGGAAAGAACAGCGTAAATGAAGCAGCTGATTGCGATGAGCGAAATGTAATTAAGCAGTTTAGGAACTAAGTGATATTGATATGAAGGTGTTAGACTGTGCAGGGTATTTGATCAACAGTTTAATTTGGTGTGGGAATTCTACTTGTGAGATGGCAACATTTTTTGACTGACAAGGCGATCGATTGCCTTCCTCAGCTGGGAAACAAAATATAACAATTAAATTGTTAGAGATGGGGATGATTGAAAGAAATTGATAGGCATTGGCTTTGCAAACCACAAGTCTGTTCTTCAAGAAAGTGAAGTTTAATTTACTCAAAGCATCAATCGATTGGTTTGCTGTTTGATTTGACATATGCATTGGGAATCAGGGTTGTCATAACTTTTCATGCCGGCGCGTGACAGCAATTAATACGTTTTCAGCGGGTTTGCGAGGCATGCCCCAAGGATCTCTGGGAAAAGAAGCTCTACCATGCTCATTTCAAACGTATCACATTTTTTGATTGTGCTTTTATGCATTCTAGTATCAGGGTGTAATGAGGTCCACTAGTGGTGTAAAAAGGGGGGGGGGGATGGGGTGGTCGCTTTTTTTGGGGGTGGTGTACCAATTCAGCTCAAGGCTAATGTATATCTGTGAGATATGGAAGACTCAGGGCCTCTCAACATATTCTGTGAGGGGCGAAGGGTAGGTTGGGGGGCAGCAGTGGCCGGCTCAGGTAACCGCAGTGGGGCCGGGCAGGGCGCGACGGGGGAAGCTGACATACAACGGAATAGGTATTATTGATTTATTTGATTATACCTAATCCGTCGTCTGTCGACTCCACCCTCCCACCCCGGCGCCGCCCTGCCGCAGCTCCGCCCCACCATGTTTACCTGTGCCAGCCTCCGCGGGGGTCATTTTGTTACTTTACTCCACTGCAAGGTATCCCTTAAAAGTGCTCAGCGTTGCAGCGATACTCCCTGTCAGCAGTAACCTCGAATGCGTGAAAGCTTCAAAAAGATGCACAAAAACCTGCTTCAGAAGGGACAAGTGGCGCTTCCTCATGGCTTATACACAACTCTCTCTTCATCACAGCCATTTTCAATGAAATTTTGCTGGGACCCTGGCTGTATGACATGAAAGCCCCCTGGCCAGATGTCTGGCACGGCCTGCTCAATGACCTGGGCAAGAATTACCCTTAAAAAAAACCTTGAATTACCACCCTCGTTCAAGCTAAGCTTCCACCACTAATTTATTAATTGTGCATGGCATCAATTAACCAGGACTGGACAATCAAGCTCCCCTAACTTCAACCTGGAAACCGGGAAACAGTCCTCTAAAACATTGGTGAGCGAGTAATTTGCATAAACATTGTGCAATGGTTCACTCCCTCCTGGGAAGATGTGTCATAATCTTATCTTTCTATCTACTCTTCGCTTGAATACAAAATGAGATATTTTATAGTCAAAGCAGAGGTGCAATCTTCAATAGCTAGATTTTACACATGCATTTAAATATTTGTATAATTTAAAATATATCTATTTACATATGAACTACCACTTACCTTTTTTTTGTGTGGCACTGCAAACCAGCAGTAAATGTTTGGGGAGGTTGGCGCGCCTTCATTAAAAAAAATATGCATGCATTTTTAAAAAGTCATTCACAAATTCCGTTGCAAGAAAACATATATGTTGCAATACAAAAGCTCCATTAACAAACTATGCACCTTTATGACATATTTATTTCCGAATGGAGTTCATAAGATTCACATAATTGATGATGTATAATATCGAATGCACATATTAGTGGTACATTATAGGAAGCGTACCATATTACCGAAGTGCAGTTATCTATCAGGGGTTTTCAGAGTTTTGTGAGCTTATTCTGCTTTTACTAGTGCTCTGACGTAGTTACTAGATTAAGTGAGCGCTATACAAACACAAAAAATAAATTAGATCTCACAAATAAAAATGTGAATAGAACTTTTAAAAGTAACTTTAACCATTATTATTTCGCATGCATCTTTTTGACATTTTAAGGGAAAGACTCGTTTTTAAGTGACACCGTTTGGGAGGTAACCTTCGTTGGAAATGTTAAAAAAAATCTGTTTTCCGAGAGTTACAGACATGTTGAATGTATTTATTTAAGGTGATATGATCACAATCGACTAAGCATCAGAGATAGCCGGCCTTCAATAGTAACAATATATGCGTTCGCCACAGTGGAGCCCAGAGATATTTAAACATGCCAAACATTTTTATAGGTTATTTCAAGGAAGCAGGTCGCACCTTAAATAGTGAGCAGAGCCCACAGATGAAAGGGCTTCCTTTTGACTTGCTCAGCTGTTCTACCCCACTTTCATCCTTTTCGTTCACAATGCAGAGAGATGGATTGCTTTCCCTCTAAACTTCCACCAAATCATACAAGATTTATCAAGTCCCCTTGCATGAACTCTTGGTGTGTCGCAAGCCTTGGGGGGTGACATAAACTGGCTTATTTTCCTCTCTTCTCTCTTTTAATGCAGCCCTCCACCTGCCCTCCACCCTCTTTGCCTTGCCCTGTCTTGCCTCACTTCTTTCCGATGTGTGCTCTTCACTTCTCTGTCTTGACTTCTGCTCAGGGGCTTCTCTAGAAGTTATTTTAAGGGGGGCGCACTTTGGGCTAAATATATGGTTCTGTGGCCACTTCCAAAGGTCATACACACGTTTATGAAGATATAGATATATGCATACAAAGGCAGATGTAAACATTATAAGCAAACACAAATATATCTTTAACCCCTTCAGTGCCCGCCCCTTTCCCCGCCCTGTGCCGGCCGTTACATTAGCGGGCGGGGTTTATGACGAGCTGGACTCGTCATGGGCACAGCGCAACCGCGGCCCATGACGAGTCCAGCTCGTCATGGGCACCGAAGAGGGTAAAGAGGCAGGGAGTGTCTGGTGGTAGATTAAAAAGGTGTGAGGTGTAATCTAGACTACAAAGCCTAGGTAGTCAGCACGCCAACATTTCCTAGCAGTGTCCGCAGACTTCTGAGCAACAATTTGGGACCCAGCACTTACGGTTGATGTATCAAAGGGTTTTACCCATTCTGTGTCTATGGGAGAATGTGTTTGACAACATGTCCCTATAGGGCTTTCACTGTAAATATTAAAAACAAGACCCACTTGAGTCTGTTGCAGAATACTTTTCACATACATTGGATAAAAATTAAAATAATCTAAATTGTTTCTTCCAATAATACCCTTTTGGTGACATTTCACACTCATGCAAAGCCCCTTTTATTTGCACCTAAGAGACACATCACATAGAGGTTAAATTCTTTAAATGATGGAGCACGAAAAGTTTCTGTACAGAAGGGGTTGCAGGACACATGTAGCATGCAAACCTGATGTGATTGTTTCAAAAAATTAATTTGAGTTTGCCTATATTCTATGATACCTTGTTCTACTTGAACTTCCACTTTTTTTAAACACATGATGCAGCTAAATCACCACCACATCCTGGCCTCAGTGTTATGCCTCTCTGATCTAGAGGAACAAAACCCTATTATCAAACTTGTAGAAACCCACAGGACCAGGGTAAGTGCTGGGGGCTCATCAGGGATCTCCAACAATTTTTGCAAGTCAAAGACAACGTTTCTTACTAGATTGGTGTGCAGGTTGAGAAGAGCAGCATCCAGTGAATTTTAATCTTCCTGGTAGCGACTTAAAAACAAAGCAAAACATTCACTATAATGTGTTCACCCCTCCTGGTCATCTAGACTCTCCAAGCCACTTTTTATCACTGTTGTCTGTTACTGAATCATGGCGCAAGCATAGACTGGAGATATGCAAGATTGTACTCCAGACACTTTTAGCACTGCTTGCTTGAAAGGTTGTCATTTGTGGTTTGGCCTCTATGGGACAGTAGATGAGGAGCATGATGTTTGATAATGTGGTGGGTGCACAGTTCTCTGAGTGTAGCTGTGCTTATGCATTGATGCTGAGGAGAGTATTAGAAGAGACGCACCTTCTCATGTAAGCACTTTCTAGTTTTTGGGGGTAGGCAGAATCATACAATGAATCCACCACGGGAAACAACCTTTACAACAAGGGTTTTACCTCGTTAAGCCTTTACAACACATTTTTTAACGCAGATATGTTTGCCGCGAATATGCATTTAAAACGCATGCCAATACAACGCATTTAAGGTAAGTTGTGAGGGTGTGGGGGTCTCCCCCCACAAATGCATTGGTTTTAAATATAAAAACAATACGTGGTATTGGCATGCGTTTTAAATGCATTTCTGTGGTAAAAACATGCGTGCTAAAAAACGCGTGTAAAAGGCTTGCGAAGTAATTGCATGTGATGTACCGTCGTACATCCATCCACCACTGGTACACATCAGTGGGGTTGATTGTGGTATATGGAGCTAAACCGTTGGCAGCAAAGAACCCAAACCATTGGAAGCACTGTCCAACCACCAACAAGAACTGCTAGAAGTCTACCTAGGTATGACAGAAGTAGCCGTAGAGCAATCCAAGGGAGACACTTTTAAACTATGAAGGAGCAATATAAGGAGTTTACCGAGCAGCGATAGGGAAGTAACCCACTGCGGGTAATGTTAAAACTCCATAGAGTATGACATAGAGGCTATCCAGGAGCGATAGGGTAGTAAACTACTGTGGGTAATGTTAAACAATCATAGAGTATTAGCTAGAGGGTACCCAGGAATGATAGAGAAGTAACCTGTTGCAGGCAATGTTAAAACATCATAGAGTATTAGGTAGAAGCTTTCCAGGAGTGATAGAGAAGTAATCCATTGTGGGTAATATTAAACAATCATAGAGTATTAGGTAGAGGTTACCCAGGAATGACAGAGAATGAACCAGTTGAAGGTAGTGTTAAACCTCCATAGAGTTATAGGTAGAGGGCATCCAGGAGTGATAGAGACGTAGCTTATGACAGTTAATGTTAAACTACCATAGAGTATAATGTAGAGGTTACCCAGGAGTGATAGAGCAAAAATCCATGGGAGGCACTTTTAAACTACTGTGGAATATTCTCTGGTTTAACCGGGCCTCCTGTTGCTTGCTCCTGAGTTGCTTCTTTATGGATGTGCAAGCATGGATAAACTGGGAAAAATACTTGACGTTAAACTGACAATTAGTATTATATGTATTTTACCCAGTTTCTACAGAGGAGCACCTGAGGAGCAAGCAATAGGAGGCACTTTTATCCAACTAAAGGTTCCACCAGAAGCAAAGGAGAAGCAACGGGAGCAACCGATCGGATCGCTGTTAAAACACCATGGTGTATTATATGGAATTATCCAGAAGCGTCATGGGAGAAATCCTTTGGATGACCATCTATGAAACCAGCATCCTTTCATGGTGTCCTCTTCAAAAAGTGGAAATGATAAGAGTTTTAACAGCAAAGTTGCATTATGTGTCTTTAAACTGTTTTTTAAGTTTGGGTGTAGTGGCCTAACCACCACTAGAAGATTAGCTTTTTATAGAGATTGGCCACTCAGCAGGGATCAGCTGGTTTAATCACAAACTCTTGCTTTGGCAAAGAGTGCACTGTTTTACCTGTTGCCACACATAGGGCAGAGACATCCTGCAAATGGAGCCTCTATAGAAAGAAACTTGGCATCCATGTTGGTTAAGGAACTGAAGCCACCACTTCCTTGGTGGCCTCCCAATCTCTGTACCGTGTCAACACAGAGCCTGTGTGCCCCTGAGATGTTTCCATTAGTTGTCATTTTGGGACTCCAGTGCTCAGAGACTTATTCGCCTGCTGCTAAATCACATTTGAACAAGGATCATTATGCCCCTGCCCAGGCTGCGGCCTGTCCTTGATTGTGGTTGTCATCTGCCCCTGATTTTACATCCACCTTTCTGTAGCCATACAGCAGGTGTCCTTCACAAAGTGCAGCACCCACTGTAAGTTAGCCACACTGCTTTCATCGTAGTGCTGTCAGTAAGAGCCCGATTGACAAAGAGCCTCCACACTTGTGGCGGGGGCTACACAGTCATGATGGGTTCTTCCCATAGCAGTTAGAATTATGGAGATCCCACCACGACTGCGGAGATCCCACCATGACTGCGGGGATCCCGCCACGACTGCGGAACCTTCGCCATGAGTGCGGAGGCTCTTTGTGAATTGGGCGCTAAGTGTTTACAATGAGGCCTGCGCCAGTGCCTCACAAATGTGTGTCTAGGGGATTCCATCCAGTCTGCTCTCGAAGCACGAGCCCCTCCCACTACCCCTTCAGCTCCTGAGCACGATGAGCAAAGTATTTAGAGCAGAAGTAGAGAACAAGCAATAGCATTGCCAATTGGTCTGGCTTTAAAGTAATGTTGTATGGTAATGTGAAGCATTACAAGTGGATAGCATGGGAATGGGTATGCATTTGTGTGAAAGCAAAAAGGTGTAGAATAATATTGGAATAGGTCAGGTGACAGTTTCAGATCAAGACCTAAATACCCATGTAGGTTAATGACTGTCCTCCTCTCATCTGTGCTGCCACCAGATAAAAACACTATACATTTTTTAGTTAGGTAAGACACTTTAATAGCATTACAATGCCATGTGTTTGCCCCTAAAAGTTCAAGCTCAGCCAGCTGGAAAAATAAGCAAAATGATCACAGCTCTGTGTAGGGCAAGCACTATTTTTGTGGAAGCACACAACTTATACACTATCAAATCATGTACTCCTGGCTCCCAACATGTGAGCAGAGCCAATGCCCCTCTCCTGGTGATTCTCACATACGTGTCTGGCAAAAGCTGCGCTGTCAAGCTATACCATTAAAAGGAGGGTTGGGGGTTTCTAGAAGTTCAAACGGATGAGAGATGCAAGGAGGCAGCAAACTCACAGGCATCTCTAGAGGAAGGAGCCACATGGGGCCCGTGCCACAGCTCTATTTGCCATGTCCACCTCCCACCAACACGGTGCCACGAGGCGGAACAGATAAACAATCAGCCACTGCAGCTTGCTACACACACAAATGTATCCAAATACCTTTTACTGCAGAGCAGTGATGTTCGCCTAAAATGTTTCTCTGCGACCTTTTATGTATGTGTGTTAACCTCTTCTGTGCCCATGAAGAGATAGTCTCGTCATGGAGCACGGTTGCGCTGTGCCCATGACGAGACTATCTCGTCATGAACGCCGCCCGCTAATGTAACGCCCGGCACAGGAGGGGGAACGGGCGTGGCACTGAAGGGGTTACCTGAATTCTTGCAGGTGCCATCTTGCTTGCTTTATTGCTTTTACCATCTTTCAATTCCTACTTCTTCCCTCCTTGTGTGTTTTTCGCTCCCTTGCACTCAGCCACAGTCTGATGGAGGAAATATGTGTGCCGGTAATAAAAAATAAGTGAAGCAACCGCCTGGTCAGATTAAGTTCTGCTACCCCTAGAGCAGTGCTGCTCAAAATACAGCCCAGGGGCTGCATGTGGCCCCCTGTCCTTTACATGCAGCCTCCTGGTCAACAGCAGCACTGGGATGCTGTTTAATCGATTAAACACTAGCATTAAAAATCTGTTAAGAAGGTAAGCACTTATTTAAAGGTTAATTGCAGTTAAAGAAAGGAAGTAACTAGGATGTCCAGCCCACTTCTAACTTCATCAGCATCTTTATTTTTACAAACATTTTGCATCAAAAGTATAAGCATATGATAAAGCCTCTTCAAAATTCATGCAGAGCTATTTCACCTTAGTACATCAGATTATCAGTGCACTGAGAAGTATTTTTTTAAGTGATAGTTTTCAAACATTCCCCTCCCCCATCTTGACAACAATGCCAATAGTGAACTAAGAGGCAAGTCAGTTGTTATATGCACCCTTTGGGCGGTCTGGGATCCTATTATACATGAACAACATTATAGTTTATTAAATCAAACACAAGAGAAGGTTTTGTACAGTGCTCATCCTGAAGTCATATATTTCAAGGGCCACTTTTATGTGGTAATGACGAAAAAGTAGGGAAAGTGAAATAAACAACACAACTGTGTAGTGCCATACAATTTTGGCAATGTGGAGAAGCCAGGATTAATCTCTAGAGGTTGAATTGCACAAAGTGTAACCAGAAAACCTGAGTTGCTTCCCCTACTTCCCCTACTCCCACTTTACCGCCAACACTCCCCAACTGGCATCAATGCAGCCCTCAGTCACATCAGATCTGGTTTTAGAGCTGCCCACAGTACTGAGTCTGCCTTGGTCGAGGTCTCTGAAGCTATTCGAGACTGTTTGGACTCTGGTGGAAGTGCAGCTCTTATAATGCTGAATTTGTCGGCAGCGTTCGATACCGTTCCCCATGCACTGCTTTTGGCCCGGCTGGCGGACATAGGTATCTCTGGGCTAGCTTAGAAGTGGCTGGAATCCTTTCTTGACGGGCGTTCGCAACAGGTCTGGCTCCCGCCTTTCTCGTCTCCTCCCCAACCTGTGACCACTGGAGTGCCGCAGGGGTCTTCTTTGAGCCCCCTGCTTTTTAATATATATGTTACTCCTCTGGTCCAATTAGCGGAAGAGCGGGGTGCCAAGATCGTTGCTTACGCCGATGACACCCAACTTCTGTTCACCTGGGGTAAATCGGAATTTTCTACCTTGAGGGTGAAGGAGTGTCTGACAGCTGTTTTCCAGTGGCTCTGTGCCGCCCAACTCAAATGTAACAAGTAAAAAAAAAACGAAATCCTTCTTTACAGTAAATTTCCCCCCCGGTTCAGGGAATCTCTCTGGCCGTCCGATTATCCTATGCCATCTTCTTCCGGACTACCAGTTAAAAATCTGGGCGTCTGGTTCGACGAGCAGTTGTCCTTCTCGACTCATTAAAAAATTGGCTGGGAGTTGCTTTGGGATATTAAAGCCTCTCAAGAAATTCCTTCCACTACTACCTAGGACAGCAAAGGAAACAGTGGCCCAGGCACTGATCCTTTCTCGGGAAGACTATGCGAATGGGCTGTATCTGGACCTTCCTAACTACATTCTTAAAAAATGGCAGGTGGTCCAGAATGCAGCGGCCAGGCTGGTGCTCAACATTCCTACTAGAAAGAGTGTCAAGCATCATCTGCGTATGCTGCACTGGCTTCCGGTTATGAAACGTGTTGAGTTTAAGGCCCTGGTTATTGCGCATCGTGCTTTGTATGCTGGAGGACCTATATACCTTAGAAAGCGTTTTGCTTTCTACATGCCTACCAGACACTTGAGTTCGTCATCTCAGCTGCTTGCGCAAGTTCCTCGTTTGCGCCTTCAAAGAATGGGGGGCAGATCTCTGGCCGTGAGGGCAGCCACGGCTTGGAATTCTTTACCTTTTTCTTTGCGCTGTATCCAAGAGCTGGGGCAATTCAAGAAACAGCTCAAACCTTTTCTGTTTTAATTTCTTCTTAATTGGCACCTCATAGGCTCGTGCCGGGACACTCCCAGGAGTAACTGTGCGCGCTATAAAAGACCCAATAACATAACATAACCAATAACATCACAGACCAAACCTTTTGGCCCCTGGAAACGTGTTTGTGGGTACCGATGCCCTATGGGGAACCGGGGTTTTTCACTTTGGTCACTCGCACAGTTCTGTTCAAAGTAGGCACTTACACCCGACTGCTTTCTGATTCACCAGCCGCACCTGCAGAGGGACGTTTGCACCCATGAAGCAGAGTGGTGTTAGCCTCAGGGTAATCAAAAACAGCATACAGTTGTGTAGGTGTGAAAAATGTGGGGGGTGATCAAGGCAGTCTTACCCGTGAAGACGAAGTAGAGTTTTCATGTTTGAGCAGACTGTCTTACAAGAGAGGCCAGCGGGGAAGATTACAGGCAGCTCTGCTCTGTTTCCTCATGTGAGACATACACTGTGAGCAGATGGCTTATGACGTTGTCCTTGTTGTATACTAATGTGCATTCAGATTCAATGTCAGAACAGGAGGCGAGGATTATGTCTTTCTCTATTCACTTTTATTACACAGCAGCCAAAACAATAGTCAATGCAACACCATACTCCCAAGAAACATGGAAGAGAGAACTACCATAACATAAAGGTCCCTTCTAGGCTCCACAATAGTCCTCTTTTCTTTGTTGCCCAGCAGCCAAGGATAAGTACCATTTTGATTCTCCTCATGTTATTATAGCAGTTGGTTTGGGAATATTTATGGATTTGAGGTTGATTTAATGTTGAAACGAGCATTATTATAGATATAGGAAAAGCTATTTATTGAAATTTGCTTCTTTTTGTTGCCAGTTATATATAGCGTGAACCTGACCCGAAGGCATTAGAGCACTTTAAATGAGTACCAGTTACATTACACATTCATTTTTATTTTTTGAGTCACAGGCAGATTAAAAGATTTGCCCAGAATCAAATGATGTTTAGCTGACGCCGAGACTCGAATCTGGCTCCCCAGTTGCGACTTCGGTCGTTACGCCGCATCCTCTCCCCTTTTCCTATTCTGAAATTAAGATGTTGTTCTTTTCAGCCTTAGGGACACCTGCAGGTCTCAAGAGATGGCAGTGCTCACATCTGACTGTGGTGATTATTCCCAAAGTGGAAACTGGACAGCAGGGGTATGAGAGGGAAACATGGCTGTAGGTGTCTTCCCTTAAAGCCAGCATGCGGGGAGCACGTCATTTACTTCAAGTGTGCTGGTTAGGGAGTGGAGTCCCATGTCCTGTCAGCTCGTGCTGGGTGGACCATGGGCACATCAGTCACTCATAGGCAGGACATCACTGCCCTCTCCCCACTTTTGTGCTGATCAGTACTCCGCCATTCCTTGGTGTTCAGAATAGATGGACCTATTTTGCGAATGGAGGTGCATGCCCGTCCCTCAATTGTGTGTTCAGTGCTTAGAGTGAGCAAGCCTCTAAAATCACTTCACTTTGGTCACTTGTGCAATTCCGTTGTAATTAAAAGTGACAAATAGAATTAATTAAAAGTAATGTACGCATATTTAAATGAAAATTAATGTTATATTAATAATTAAATTCAAGAAAGGTATTACATTATTTTAAAATGAAACACTAACTATGTTTTATATCACCTAATTTGTTCAACATTAAATTAAATGTATTTATTTTGACTAGGTTAAATGATTTGATTGAACATTATTTCCTATAAGGTTTAATTTCTAGCCCCTACTATCATCATTTTATATTGGAAGGGGTTTCAGTACTAGTGGTTGGCCATGTATGGTGCTGGGCTTACTCTTGCTGTGAGATGGAGTTTTTTTACAACTGTTTTGGGCCCTTTTAGGCTGAAGCAACTTTAAAAGTGCAGTTTGTGAACAGCAGTGGGCTGACTCTTTCGTGGGTGGGTTAATTTCTCTCCCAATACTCCTCATTAACCATCCCTTAAGCCCTCCTTTCTACTCCCTAAACACTCTTCCATCTAGTAGTAAGTTTGCCCCTTTTCAGCCGCTCCTCTTGGCCCTCCCACATTTACTACTAAGTAATAAACGTACATGTTTGGGGATCTCTCCATAAAAAATATATGAGCGATGGAGATCGAGATGTATACTGATAGGTTTGTCAATTTCATTATGTAGTAAGTAGTACTACAGTATTACTACTTCACATACTACAAATTGCAGGGCATGAATCGGATCTGGAGAGCTCCAGGTGACCACAGAATGCAGGATACATCAACAGCCATGACTACAGGAACAAAAGGCCACCATGATGCCCTGCGTAATGTGTCCTTTTCTTTGGAGCGTTACCGTCACTAGTAAATTCATGAAAAAGCCAATCAGCTTGCACGCCAATTGGGACCTGAAAAGGTTCATTGACAAAAGAAAAATGGACAATCTGTAAGTCACAGATTCAATCATCCTGAATTTCCCCCCTGAAACAGTTAGTGGAGCAAACTCGGAGACAGAAGGCAAGCCACAAATGCATTCAAACTCTATTGGGAACCCATTCCTTGCTGAAATGCACTGAAAAGATTGCCTGCTTGCCTTCCGCAGAAAACGAATGACTTCCCCTTCATCATCTATTCGAGCTAATTCTGCACTGCACTTTGCTGACAATGATCTCCTGTGTTGGTTGTTACGAACCTGAGTCCCAAACACCTCTTTCCTCCACTCCGCTCCATGAACTTCACACCTTTTTGCCGCACTCTCCCATTGTCCTCACTTCTTCTAGTGGCGGCTCCTCCGCTAAGGCGGAGGAGCGCCGCCCTTCTAAACAAAAGTAAAAATAAAATGATTATAAGTGTTGCTATTATTGTTTTATTTTTCCTATACAATTCAGTGGCTCTCGAGCGGGCGGGCGGGTGAAGTAGGGAGAGGAGTGGTTTTCACTCCTGAAGTGCGCAGGACTGCCTGGCCGAACCTCTCGGGCCGCCCCAAGTAGTGTTGCGCACTTTACATGTCCCCCACCAGGCTGCATTACACAGCCTGGAGAGGAACATGCAAACCCTCCCTGTCCTTGTCTGAGCTGCATTGCAGCGTTGTGATTGGCTACGTGGAGGGTGGGAGAGTGGGTGCCCCCTGCTGCTGGCCGGGCCTGCAGGAAGGAAGAGGACGCAGAACGGAGGAGAAGAGGCAGCAGCCGTTTCATCAGGTAAGTGTGCTTTATTTATGTTTTCTTTTTTTGTCCCGTTTGCCTCCCCCCTGCCTCACCACCCTGTTCCGGGAGCAGCCGCTACTGACTTCTTCATCACCACCTTTTCGCATAGCTCTTCCTCTCACTTCTCTTCACTACCTCCATGCTGTCCCTCCATCTACATTTCTTATTGCTCCTCCACGACATCCACCTCTTCTTCCCTCCTATATCTCAACCAATATTTCTTTAAATCCTCCTTTCCCCACCAGTCATGCCTTCTTTAATTTTCCCACCCTTCAAGTGACTTTCTCTTCCTCCTCACTACCTCCCTGCTACCCTCCCTACATCATCTCTTTCTCACACTCATCCTTTCTTCCTTTTTCTTTTTCCTACTTCTTTTTCCTGACCTCCTTCCCCTGCCTCTTCTGCTCCCCCACTCCTTTCCCCATGCCTTTCTTAGTCCCCTTTCTTTAAGGTTGCCTACACCCTCCTATCCCCTCTCCCCTCCCTCCTTTTTCTCATCATTTCCCTCGCCTCCCCACCCCTGCTCATCTGACAACCACTCTCTCTACTCCACACCAGCCCCTCCTCTATTTCCCCACCCCACTAACTTCAATGACCCTATCTCTCCATACCACCTCTTCCTTTTCTCTGCTTCCTCCTCTCATTTCCCCCTTAAATCATCCTACTAACCAACCTCATACCTCCCACTCCAATTCTCTTTTTCTATCCCTCTGCCTTTCCCTCCTAGCCTACCCTCTCTACTTCCATTCTCTGATCATCAACTCACCCATTCTACCAATGTCGCCCTTCCCTGTCAAAGCCTCAAAACTCCCAGCTGGAAGTTCTTTGCTCACTACATTTAGGATGGTTATTGTTCCCCTGGTGTATAATGTAACGTGAATCCTAATCTGCTCAGTTTTGTTACACTGCAAAGTGCACTGACACCTCCTGGAAGGGTGGCACTATAGAAAAAATGCAATAAATAAACCAATAAACACCCTCAGATATACAAACTTTGAATATGGTCACAGGTAGTTCTCACAATAAGCTTTAGCAAGTTTCTAGTCTGGGATCACTGAATGAGAAAGCTTGCCCTTCAAATAGTTGCAGAAATGTAAACAGTTTCCACTGAGCGACATCTTCTGAGTTTTTCATGCCTCGGTGACCCAGGTGTAAAGGCAGCTTCACATCAGAGATTGGTACTTCATGTGGGCAACTTTTACAATAATGCAAGTAAATGCAATTTATGGTTTTACAATACCTCCCTATTGTGCTTTCTTTACTCAATTTGGAATACTTTGATATTTATTAATTGATTAACTTCATACTCTACAGTAATGTCATGACATTCCATATTTCCATTATAAAATTACCAATCATAATCAGTGTCATCATCCGGAATAGTCGGTGAGTATGATCGGGGAGTACTTTCGTGTAAATTAGCATGCTTAAAATAGCTTTTATTCCAGTTATGTGATGCCAACAGCTGTATGAAAGACACCATATAATAAGCAAACATCTGAGCTGAAGAAAAATGCTATCAAAAGACACGGCTAGGCCCACATATTTATTGTTCTACCTCAGTGTCCTCTCAATTCAGGCTAATATGAGAAATTGTGCACTCAAGATGTACTAATGTGCCGAGGATCACACAGTGCGACAAAAACTCTATCTGCAGCCTGACTCTTAACAACTGCCATCGACCAGTCACCCTTTCGCTTCAACCTCCTCATGAAATGTTAGTTTGTGGCTCTTCTCCCTGTGTTTGTAATTTCTGACAATGGTGCCACTCCTCTGGTGGTGGGGGTTATACTGACACATAAAAATATCTGATGTGTGCTCCACCCACTAATTTGCCCCTGGGGAAGTGGCTGTCTCTCTGCATAGCTTCTATGGTCTAGGTAGGTGTTGCAAACCAGGGCAAGAAATCATAGTTGAAGTGGGTTACTGCGAAACTAATGTAAGTAAACACAACTTACAATTTATCACTTAGGACTCGCAAAACTCTTATTCCTGCCAGAGGAAACATTGTCCACGTCACTAACATCACACACGTTTCCTCACTGGAGCAAAAACCTGTGTAACCCATTCAAGACTATTCCCTTACCAAACTACAAGGATAATGCTGCTCTGACTTACCGGTAATAGCATTACTCTAAGTCCTTCTCTCAACGTGATAACTCACTCATTGAGGCCCCTGTGCCTCCAATCACAACCCTTTCCCACAGATAAAAATCCCCCTTCTCCTTACTTCCTGTTACGTACCAAACCCAAACACCATACAGGTGGACTGGCCGATAGGGCGGGACTGAGGGCCTGAGTCATCACGGCGAGAGAAGGACTCAGAGTAATGCTTTTACCCATAAGTAATCGCAGCATTACCCCTTTGTCCATTTCGCTGTGATGACTCACTCATTGAGATGTACCCAAGCCAAAAAGCAGCCAGGACAACCGCACAGAAAATGCAAACACAAGTTCAAGCCACAGGGAAAAAAAATGTATAAAACGGAAGCCAGCACAGTGGAGTGCCTGGACTCTAGACTACCCAATAAGGAGACCCAAAGGTAGACAGAACTGCCAAAAAGGCAGCCCAACAGAGTCCCAGCAAAGAAGCACCATAAACCCCAGCCATGGAAGCTGCCAAGCCACAAGGAGATCTCCCCAATAACCCTAGAGGAAAAGAAAGACCAACTGCCCAAAAACAAGCAGAAGCACGAACCGACCCACTGGCATAAAGCCAGAGTCAAAGGCAAAGCTTTCACCCCTCACACCCCTCTGGAGCAGCACCAGATGCACAAACAGGCGGAGGCCCGGAACATCAGCATATGGGCCAGGAAGAGCAGCACCGCCGTCCACACAGCAAGCAAACAAAGCGCCATCTGCCCAGAAGACAGAGGAGCTGGACAAAACCACTGGAAGAAACACCACCAGTAGAAATAGAAACAAAAGAAGGCACCGGGAGCACACAGCTCGGACCCAATCAAAAAATAATTCTGTCCACAAACATAGGGAGCAAAGCGACAGACAAGACAACAATCCAAGTGCAGGCAGCCGGCGAGCAGTAAGTATCGCCACCAGAAACAACAACAGCAAGACCAAAAGACAGAATTACACAGACGCCAAGGGCGCAAACGTGAGAGACCGGAGAGTCCGCAAACCCAGATGTAAATCCCAAATGGGCGCACCACCAGAGGGATAGGACAGAGAGGTGAAACCCTGAAAAGATCCTGGGGACTGGAAGCCAGAAAAGCCCGGTAGGAGCAAATGAGCACCAGAGGCAGAGAAACAAAAAGCGGAACCCCATGCGACTGTGCACACCGAGCCCGAAACAACTCCCATGCTTAGCATAAGAAGAACAGGCAGCAACCTTCTGGATGCCGGCACAGAAGAGGAAACCCAGGTAGATAAACCACAGGGGGACGAAACGAAATGAAACTGCCACACTAGACCCTGTACCATCACCTGTACCATCACCAGCCACAGAAGAAACAGAGCTACCAGAACAACCGGAGTCCCCATCATCTGAGCCAGATACCACCACAGCAAGAAAAAGGAGGGAAAGAAAACTGAAGGCCCACAGGCCAAAGACCTGTTAGATGACAGAGCACAGAGAAACAAAGTCCTCACAGCACAAATACATCAGGACATGGCAGAAAACCCTGCACAGTCAGCATATGAAACAAGGCAGGGGAAAGAAGACCCTGTGGACCAACAGCTTCTAGAAACGGGAAGAAGGAAATCCCCAGTAGATGAAGAACAGCCAGCAGGGGAGCCAACACTCACGCAACAACTCGGGGTCAGGTACACAGGCCGTGCGGCAACACCAGGAAGTGGAAAAGCACGACTCCACCACAGAACTGCTGAAGACAAGGACAAATAAGGATATGTAGAAACACAACCAGCAGAACGAATGCAGCCACGAAGACCCCAGAATACAACAGGGGAAGGAGCAGGCTACGGAATGCAGAGAACAATGCCCTCGCCACACCAAGATGCCATGACATGGCAGAAAACCCAGCACTGTCAGCACACGTAACAGGGCAGGGTAAAAGATGCCCCCATGGACCAACAGCTGGCCAGAAACGGGAAGAAGGACATCCTCGGCAGATGAGGAACAGCCAGCAGGGGAGCCAAAAACAATTCAAAAACCCGGGGACTAGAACAAAGGATGGACGGCAGAACTAGGAACCAGAAAAGCACGACTCCACAGCGAACCACAGAACAGCTGAAGCCAAGGACAAATGTGCATGAGCAGAAACGCAACCAGCAGAATGAAAGCAGCCAATGAGAACCTGAGGAGACAACAGGGGAAGGAGTTGCCACAATGACAGAAGCCAATGGGAAGCACCAATGCTGGAAGGGACGTTAGGCCAGGCCACCCATAGGCCAAGTCCCCACCTGATAGGCCAGGCTAAGGGCGCTGCCCAGAGGAACTGCATCGGGTAAGGAAACTGGCTGCATGACACTGACACACTTGACCCCTCACGCCTGGCCACTGGCAAAGCCCCAAAAGCTGATACCAAGGAACAAGCCAGCAAGGCCGCAAATGAGGCAGCCCGAGCACCAGAGATGACATGGCGACAGACAGCAGCCGACCACCATACACCTGGTGATCTATATGAACTGAAGGCAAATAACCATCAGGATTGAACGAGGACCTGCCAACAACAGGAGTCAAAAGAAAGAACCCAACGGAAGGTGGCAACAGCCTATCAAATGCGGAGTACTGCAGAAGAAAGCGGGGAACCTGGCAATGCTCAGACACCCCCAAGAACCAAAGGAGCAGGCATGCAAGAGATCCACGATGGACCGCCAGACAAACCAACCAACAGACCACCGAACAGCTTGGCACCCCCAGTGGCAAACAAAGAATCAAAACAGACAGCCAGAACCATCCACCAGGCCACAACCAGAGAATCGATAGGCCAAGAGAGCCGAGGAGGACATCACAGCCACCCCAACAAGAATGGCAGACACAACAGCCAGGACTGCAACATGGCAAGCCATCCAGACCAGGACATCTGACACACTCGCCGGCACAGCCACTGCCAGAGGCTCAAATTCCTGCCACAAGGAGCAAACTGACAAAGCCCCACTCAAGACAGTAAAGGGAAGAAAACCAGAGGCCAGGAAAAACTCCGTCCTGCCGCCATCCACCTAGCGACCCACCAGATCTGATGGCAAAAAACCCCAGGAATGAATGAGAAGCAGCCAACAAGAGGGGCCAAGAACGAACAGGCTGGAAAACGACAACAGCATCACCCCTCCATCCAACGCACAAGGGAAGCAGGAGACAGTGACCATCACCACACAATTGGGGGGAGAAACCCCACCACTGAATAGCCACAAGAGAGACGTGCATCAGCCCATACTGTCACCAGTGCACACAACTGTGACCCCGGCAGGAGCGCAGCCCACGGAGAAACCCACTGCCACAGCCCCTGCCAAGCAGACAATGTGGAAGTGAGGCAATGTGGGCAAATGGCAGACACGAGAATCCACCCAGCAACCACCACAGGTGCCCTGCTGCGAGAAAAAACGAAAATAAAAAATGCCGACAAATAGCATATGAAAGAAGGCCCATGACAAGATGCAAACCCCCTGCTAGCAACTGAGCAAATGTTCACCCACCAGCTGGCCATCTCAGTCCATACAACACACGTAGAGTACAAGAGAACCACAATAGCACCAACAGTACTTACTGCCTGGAATGGCGCTGATAGCAGAATCCCCAGCAGGCACATAGATGCTCTCAGGGACACCCACCTCTCGTAATCAGAAGCGCGTAATACAGAGTAGGCCATACTAGGACCGTATAGTAGTCAGAAAGAACCCAACGGGGGTCCTCCACAGCTGCCCAGAGGGTGCCAAAATCTCACCTCCAAATCCCACCGCACCACAAACAAGAACAGAGAGGCGCCATAGTGCAATCAGCGTGCAAAAGGCCCAAGAGAAATCTTCCCCTGGCCTGCACACCTTGCCATGTGGGTGACAAGCCATGACCATGAAGAATGGAAAATCATGCAACCAGCAACAGAATCTAAGCTGGAGACACCACATAGAAAATATGAAGAAGCAGGAGCAGTCCCTGCCATTGGCTGACGAGGAGACACAGCCAAATGTATATGAACTTCCTCCAAGAGCCATAACCTCTGGCTCTACTGGGCAGAATGCCAAGCAGCCAGGCAGTACACCAACACGGTCCCTCTCACCATGGCTGGAGAAAAGCACAGCAGACCACTGGCCGGGCGAAAAACATAGGAAACAAGCATCTAGATAAAGTATAAAGACAAAACGAACTGCTGCAAACTGTCCACACATAGCATAAATGCCAGATACACACCCCCTACCTGCCACACCACAAGCAGGAATCGAGAGGACCCGCCGGGCAACAAAGGTCACCCAAGCCCCAGAGAAAGCTGCTCACGGTCCACAGGCACCATTGACGCTAAGCCATGTGAAACAGGGAAGGCATAACGGCATAAAGAAACGCCCCAGAACACTCTCCATAATGCCAGAGGAGAGCACCAGAAGCCCAAGGAAAAGCAGGAGCGAAAAGAAACAGCAAAGTGGCTGCCAAGAAGTCAATCCATCTCCCCAGCAACCAGACATCCCCCAAGCCCACTGGAGGGAGGCACTACACTCCCAGACCTAGAAGAGAAGACAAAAGGTGGAAAGCACTTGCTCAAGTCCATTGCACAGCAAATGGGAGGCCATGCAGGGAACCTTGCTCGCAGCCCACCAGACGTACCCCCTCATACGAAGGCCTCGGTGAGTCTGCCGCATCAAGAAGCCAAGGGAATGAATGCCTCCAGAACACACACTGGCTGGAGAGAAGGCACAGTAGACCTCGGACCAGGTGATTCAGCTGCTGCATAGAAACCATGCCCACTCTGGCCGGAGAAATGCACCACAGACCCCTGGCCGGGAAACACAGCTGAGTCACACCCACCAGCGAGTCTGCCGCACCACGAGCAGAGGATGAACAGTGTGCGGGTCCCAGGTGACCGGAAAATACTGACCTAAAATCTCCCGACGGTGAGAAGAACTACCGTCTTAAGGAGCAGCATGTCCCACCTGTACATACTGGCACGGCGCTGCACTATGGGGCAGCCCAAATTGCTGTAGCATGTGCACCGTGGATGCCCATGGGGTGAATGAAGCACACACCCCTGTTACCACACAAAGTAAATGGAAGCTAAGACAGCAGGAACAGGAAGACAGCAAACTAGAATCTGGAACAAATGTAAATCGGAAGAAAGGCAGGAGTGCACTAAATTAGTGCTGGTTCAGGAATAAATGAAACAAGGTAGCACTGTAGGCAGTGCTAGTTCAAGGAACAAGGAATTTGCTAAAGCTCAGAAATAAAGGTGCAGGCACTGCTATTTCAGGAACAAGTAATTAGCCACAGCTCATGAATCAAGGTAGCACTGTAGGCAGTGCTAGTTCAAGGAACAAGGAATTTGCTAAAGCTCAGAAATTAAGGTAGCAGGCACTGCTATTTCAGGAGCAAGTAATTAGCCACAGCTCATGAATCAAGGTAGCACTGTAGGCAGTGCTAGTTCAGGAACAAAGGAATTAGCTACAGCTCAAGAACAGGAAACAAGAATAACTATAACTCTGGAAACAAGGATAGCAAAAGCACAGTAAAAAAGGGCTCAAACATACAGGAACACTGCTACTGACAAATGCTGACATGCACCAGGCGTGAGCAGGCTAGCACTCTTCACCCATCCTTGGCCTGCAGGGCGGAGACGAAGCAGTGAGCAGGGAATTATGGGTAATGGAGTTTCAAGCACGAGCAGACTGGTTTCCACAAACCTGGAATGGATTGAGAATGGATGGCAATTTCCAAATGGCATCCAAATGGCTGGAAGTCAGGATATACATACAGGGAAAGGTCCGGAAGCTTATTAGAGCACTGGAGAGCCCCACAATTTGCCCCCCTGGTGGTGGGCACGAAAGGGAAGGGAACGAATCGTGACACCTAGTCGTGTGACCCAGAAAACAGGCTACAATCACTAAATGGTTAGGACAAGGAAGTGCCGACTTTCTAAAAGTGGCATCTTTCAGAATTATGACTTAAAATCTGACTTTTCTAGTAAAGAGGGTTTTAAATTACAATTCTTCAGATACCTAACATGGCATTCCTACCAGCTCCCAAACAAAAGTGCCTTACTCATTAAATGCAACACGGTAACCCAATGTAATCCTATGGGGGAGGCCTTCCAATAGTGCAAACCAAATGTGAGAGTTTTTCATTACCTGAGCATATAAAACTTAAAATGCATGTCCAACTTTTTCAATCCCATGCAACTTGCCCTTTGGTCTGTTTAAGGCCTACCTTAGTGGTGACTTATATGCATTAATAATATAGGCGTGACAAAAGTTGTATTTGGCCAGGTCAGAATGACAATTTCAAAACTGCATACAGGCTGCAATGACAGGCCTGGGACATGTTTTAAAATGGCTACTTAAGTAAGTGGGACAACAAGTGCTGCCGGTTTACTAGTACCAATAAATTTACAGCCACTAAGTACATGTAATGCCACTCTAATAGAGATTTACAATTAAATGTGCCATTTGGGTGTAAACAATACCTAGAGTCACTGCGACTCAAACCTCTGTGCACTGTTACTATGGTATGTTTACCATGTGCAACGTTTTTTCCAATAAAAATGTTTTTAAACCAACACATTAGTTTATGAATTCAAAACCAATCATATCACTCAAATTGTTATTCGGTTTTCACATTGTTTCAATTTTTTGATATTGAACATTACGTTGAAAACACGCAACATAAATGTAATAGAGGAATTCAATACATTCCATGAACATAAACACATTTAGTACAATTCAGAAATTCAATCCGATCGATTTCAAAGTGCCCAATGCATTTCGGGCCTGAATTGGCCCTTCTTCAGACTCTATAAAGGTAAACAAAGTATAATTTTTAGAATATTGATGTACAGAAAACTCAGAAAGCATATCAGACAGAGAAATACTTAAATTCAAATTCAAAAGAACCCCATTAATTTCATGATTTTATCTTATACCCCAGGTACCCTAGGACTAAAGTAAAGAGTTGAGGTATACCTTTAGGTATTTTTATTATATCACCCATCTGGTTCCCTGCATAACCAGTAAGCCCAGGCGTAGTGCTCCGCTCCGCCCACGGAGTGTACGTAGCGCTGCCTGCTTTGCGGTTTACGAAGTAGGCGTAGCAGGCAGCGCTACGCACACGCCGTGGCGAGCAGAGCTGCCCACCACCCGCCGCCCGCCTGCCCTCATTTTAAAATAATTTAAAGAATTTAAAAGTAAATAAAATGCCTTACCTGCGGTGCGGCGTCCCGGGGCTCCCTCTTCCTGCTTGACGGCAACTTCTTCTCACAAATGCGCATGCGTGGACGCCCGCGCATATCTCGCGACAATTGCGCATGCGCGGGCGTCCGCGAGAGGGAGCCCCGGGACGCCGCACCACAGGTAAGGCATTTTATTTACTTTTAAAATACTTTAACTTATTTTAAAATGAGGGCGGGCGGGAGGCGGGCGGCTCGTAGTGGGGCTACGCGGAGCGCGCAAGTGTGCGTAGATTTGGCCACACTACGCGATGCTCCACGTAGCCCCACTACGTCCACTACGCCCAGGGTTAATAACCAGTCGTTACTTTATATAAGAACTCACATAACATCTGTGGTTGAGTGCACCCAGGTAGTACCATCTTACCTGGGTGTGGAAAGACGCCAAAGATGAAACATGTCACTATTAGTGAGTGAGGCGTCTTCTCCAATATCTTTGGATATTCCATCACCTAGAGTGGTTATGTATTAAGACATCATTTGTTCAGGGATTTTCTCGTAAAAACTAAGGGGCATATCAACAAGCAGGCAATAGAAAATTATTGCCGCTTTTGAGTCCGTTTTCGGACGAAAAGCGGCGATAATTTTATCGCCTTATCAGCAAGGTCACGCTATCGCGTGAAACCTTGCCTTATCACCATTTCCCTTAACGCCCATCTTTGCATCTCTAATGAGATGCAAAGTGGGCGTTCCTCCCCGGGATAACGGGAGAAATGTCGCTAAGCGACATTTCTCCTATTATCAAGCCTCACGCAAAGCAGCATAGCGACAAGAAAAGTAACGATAACCTCTGTTATCGCTACTTTCCTTACGCCTGCTTTGAAACTGACTTAGCCATGATATCCTATGGAAGGTGGATATCATGGCTAAGTATGTGAGGCCCTATCAGCAAGCTATCGCCAAAAGTTGTGTGATTATCGCTGGATTTCCAGCGTTAATCGCACATATGGCAGCTTGTGCTCTGAATTTTATCGCTTTGGAGATAAGCGTTGCTAATAGCACGCTATCTCCGCGATAGAATTCAGAGTTGGCCGGCGATAATTATCCTCACACTAAGAGCGCTGAGCGATAATTATCGCCGGCCCTTGCTGATATGCCCCTGAGTTTTGAAAATCTGTATATCCCAGGTTGGGAGAACAGAAAACAGCAGTTACCTTTAGTGATAGAATCTATCAATTTACCTCATTCTATCTGTAGGTCAAAGTTTTCCCCTACATTTTATGCCCTTTTGAAGTTTTCAAGATCATTAGTCCTGTCACTGTACAAATAAAGCTTTTCCTTTCTTGGTGAGTTCATCCTTCCTTTGATGTTTTCCATTAAAGCCTTATCTCGGTCAAAGAGGTCATCAGGTTCAATAGAGACCAACTGCTATACTCACAGATGGGCAAACTGAATATGAAGCTAAAAGAATCTGTGACTCCCAGTACTCTAGAGGGAAGCTTCAATACTTTAATGATTGGAAAGGCTATAACCCTGGAGATCGCTCATGGGTACCTGCAGATAAAGTGCATGCTTCCTTTTTGGTTAAGCAATTTCCCCATCAAACAGAACCTCCTAAAAGCAGCCAGATTGTAAGCTTTCTTCCAATTACGTTAGTGACGTGATCAGGTGTTAGCGCCGCAGGCTTTGTCACAGCTTTTCTTCTCAACAGGTTCCAGCCTGTGCCTTGGCTTCTGGCTTGGGACATGGCGGCATCCTCGAGAACTATTGTGCTAATCCATGAGCAAAAAAAACAATTAAGCCCACAAAGGATTGTGGGGCGATTTCCTCCTGCATGATTCTTGCAACTAAACAATCAATAATGGAGATCTGCACCTTTTTTTCCCCTGCAGTTTTATATAGCGCCAAGTTGACCTAAAGGTATCATAGCGCTTTACATGAGCACCAGTTGCGTTACACAAGGTTACATTTATTTTTGGTAGGCACAGGGAGATTAAGTGATTTGCCGAGAATCACAGGATGTTGAGCGTCAGTGCCGAGACTCAAACCTTGCTCCCCAGATTTGAGATCGACCGCCCTAGCCATAAGGCTACATCCCTCTCACCTTCTATGTGTTCTGCAGAATGCAGAATGCAGCACACATGGAAAGAGAAAATTCACCTGGATTTCCATTGCATTCGTATTTGGCACTCCCTCAGCCTGATAAGTCTGGGTCAGTGTGAAAAAGCAATGGGTGTTTCGGTGGAACGCACACAGCACCACCCATTGTACTCCCCTTTGCCGCAGAGGACTGCGGCGGAAAGGGGCATATTTACAAGGTGGAGTAGTGCTACCTTGTAAATATGGGAAATAGTGCTGCGCCAGCGGAGCATCAATAGATGTGATGCTCCGGTGGTGCTGGAGCTTGTAAATATGCCCCTAAGTCTTGATTCCACCACATGCCTCTCTCTTCCACTGTTCTACAATTCTTTTATCTTTATGTCACACTAGCAGGCTCTTTTCCATCCCTACCTTCTCTCTTTTGCACTATTTTCCTGTTTTGCTTGTCTCCTTTTCCCGCCTTTCTCTCTCTTGTTCTGTGTTAAAGTCTGGAGATGTAAAATTAACCCGATCCCTAAAAATCATTGCTGGTGTTCAACACCTGCACAAATTTAGCGCTGCTTTTATCAGGTCGACTCACTGAATGTTTTAGAGTTTTCTTGGATTTGACTCTGCGCTAACATGATCAAGGCACCACTATGGCCTATGTATTACATGCATCAAATAACCACAGCTGCTATTTAGACCAACCACAATATCACCTCAATTAATTGAGTCTAATCAAATGCTGCTTGCTCCCCGCAGTTCAGATTTTGGTGTTTAATATTTAATAGCCCTGGGATGGATCCTAAATGACTCGAGGATTTTAATTGCATGTCATTCATCCAAAGAGTCTGCACTGCCATGCTGCTAATTATGGTGCTTTTACTGCGGGATGCATATTTCAGTGATTGTGAAGGTTGCAGTGCAGACCCTCATAATGCTTTGTTGTCCATTTCTACACAGAGGGAGGAGCATTCCTATATTGTCAGGTTGACCTGACTTCTCCTTGGAAAATGTCCCCACTATCCAGAAGACAAAAAAAGAAAAAGGGCTTGACTGTTGTTTCAGAGGTCTTGTAAGGTTGCTATATAAACAACCCCCTTCAGTGATGTCAAAAGGATGCGATTGTCTTAAATGCAAGCAAGGAAATTGGGTTTCCACTCCTTGGTTTGATTTTTAAAAAAAACAGCCGATGGGGTAAGTGGACACCTCACAGCCATGGCCCTTTTGCACCTGCTGCACTAAGGACATTTATGTACCTGACTCCCTTCATAGTTTCACAGTAAGTAGAGCTTTTGTAAAACAACGTTTGTAAAGTTCCCTGCCGAGGAACAAGCATTGTCAAAGCTAAAAGGTATAACCCTTCAATGGCATTATCTGACCATTTGGCTTTGTCACTGCTTTTTTTGCTGATGCTTTTCCACATTGGCAAAAAGAAAAAACATGCTTGATGGCCAATTCAGAACAGCATACATTTTCATGAATGCGCACAAATTGGTGGTCTCCATGAGTTCAGGGGTGGTCCCACCTAGTTCCACTCTGAATTACTCAATCTCACTCTGTCTCACTCAGTCTCATTCTCACTCTGACTCACTCACTTAGTCCAACTCCTTTCAGTTAGTCTAACTCAGTCTCACTCAATCTCATCCATTCTCACTCAGCCCAGCACTCTCTCACTCAATCCCACTCTGAATCACCTATCACTCAATCTCACTATGACTCCCTCAGTCTCATTCGGTCTCACTGGTTTCCACTTTGTCCCACTCATTCTGACTCACTCTGTCTCACTCATTCCATAACTCACTCAGTCTCACTCATTCTCTGACTCACTCAGACTGTGACTCACTTCTTCTCAGTCAGTCTCAATGATTCCCACTCATTTTCACTAATTCTCAGTCAATCAGTCTTACTCCGAATCATTTAGCCTCAGGGACTCGCCTAGAATCAATCATTTTCACTCATTCCTACTCAGTCCCAGTCACTTAGACTCACTCTGACAAAATAAGTCGTCCTGATTCTCACTCTGTCTCACTCATTCTGGCTCACTAAGACTGTGACTCACTCAGTCTTTCACACAGTAACTCTCACTGTCATTCTCCGTCACAGTAACTCTTATTGTCATTCTCCCTCACAGTAACTCTCACTGTCCTTCTCTCTCATAGTTGGTGTTGTTTTTCCATTATACACATTTGAGCTAAAACTATAGATTCATTTTGTGGTTAATTGGTTCCAACTGTCAAGTTGCACCAGCCCTTCCTGTAAGGTCAAAGAGAGTGAACTAACACATTTCCTTTAGGAGTCGTTGAGAATATTCCAGACTTCCACGTCCCACACAAGAACTAGCTACAGCCCTTGAGCCTTCAAACCATGCCCAACCCTGAGTCGTGGCTTGGCCTCGCTCCCTGCAGAACAAGTTTCATCGTTCCCACTCACCTGAAGACTCCAGCCGGAACCGAGAAGCGCTCTAGTCTCCTTCAAGTCCAAGTTGAACCAGTGGTCCTCACGGCTCCAGGTTCCTTGACACCGTCTTCATCTCTTCCTCCTGCACAGCTACTCCTGTTTCCCTGCGACTGCCTGAGTCCAAAGCCTCAAGACCTTCTTTGGACTTCAGACAAGTGGAAGGACAAGGCTAAGTACTTGATATCAGGTTTGTGCGCACTAATCTCCTATAGTAGTATGCAGGAAAGAGCATCTGTGTCTTCAAATACTATAGACCTTTCCTCCATGCCCTCTCCGTGATTTCCTCCAGTGCTTCTTGTGTGTTCATGCGCCAAACCCTGCTTGCAACCTTGGTGCTTGAACTGTGATTGAGCAAGAACTAAAGACTTTAGCTCTGTGTGTTTCTGATGAACAGTAGGGCCAAGAGAAAGCACTTCAGAGCATTTCATATATGTATGAACCTTGTACCAAAATCCATACTCCAAGTTGGGAGTGGCAGTAACTCAAATCTGTATTCCTAGTTTCGCCTTGGAAGTGCCAGTAACTCCAAACTGTATTCTGAGTTTATCCTTTGGAGTGCCAGTAACTTCAATCTGTAGTTCAAGTTGCATCCTGTGAGTGGCAGAAACTCCAATCTGTGAATCGTTGATTATTCTGCTCTCATGCCATGCTGCTGATGAAACATGTACGTGTATGTCACTGAAGTCAATGTAGGGTCATTGTATATAGATGTCTGTTAGTGTACTGATGGTATTTCCAGTGTACTACATCATGGCAAAACCAGAGGTTCTGGTCCAGTGCATATCTACCTCGCAGACACAAAAGGTCTCAGGAGCGACAAATTCTGTTACTCAGTGTCACACAGCCACTGAGTAGATCCGTGTTAGACCTGGCACCTTGGCGTGAGTCTCCCTTCCACTTTTTGTCACTGTGCCTCATGTGTTTTGCTGGTGTTAGCTGCTCAGAGAACTGTGCCACTGCCAACCAGTGCCACAGTGCAAGTGCTCCCTATTTAAAATGTATATGTTAGTTGGATTCCATGATTGGCTTATTTGATTTACTGTCAGACCCCAGTAAAGTGCACCAGGAGTGCCCAGGGCTTGTAAATACAAATGCTGCTGGTGGGCTTGCAGCACTGGTTGTGCCACCCACAGAAGCGGCCTAGTAAAATGTGTCTAAGGTCTGCCATTGCAGAACCTGCGTGCAGTCTGGTACTGTCATGCTGACTGGGCAAGTGCACCCACTTCCCAGTCCTTAAACCTTCCCTTAACTTCATATTAGTCACCCCTATGGTAGGCCCAAGGGCAGGGTGCATTGTAAGCATAAGGTAGGACAAGCCCTGATGTGTGTGGCATGTCCTAATAGTGAATTACAGCCATTTTAGTTTTTCACTATTGCAAGGCTACCTGTTCCCATAGGCCAAAATGGGCTGTTAGAATTGTTACATCCTATGATCCTAACAGACCCAGGGAACATGGTAGAAAATCGAGTTTAGTATGCCTGAACTCAGAATAATAAAATACATCTTTTAGTAAAGTTTATTTTAATATTCTGTGTTTGCAAATACCACTTTTAGAAAGTTGGTATTTGCTTGCCTAACCATTTCAGCCCGCCTCTGCTATGATGTGTATCTGCCTGTCTGGTTTGTGTGAGTGACAGGGCTGGGGAAACCCAGAGGTGCAGGGCTAGGTAGCCTGGTGGTGAAAAGAGAGATTGACATTCAGATGGGTGGGAGGAGTGCACCTGAACTCTGAATAGGGCTGTGCTCTGCCACCACAATGCTGGCTCCACCTCCTGTGGAGCGGCTGATGTCTCTGCCCTGCACCCTGAATGGAAAGTCAGAGTCATGTCAACTAAGTGCTCAGGAACTGGTTTGGACTGGGCAAAGGCCCCTCTACCCCAGAGGAACAAAGGAATTAGGGGTATAAGTATTGGGACCCTGCTCCCAAGAAATTAGATCCTGCTTGACAAGAAGAACCTCTGCCTGAGGAGAAGGAACTGGGAAAGCTGTAAGGAGGAGTACTGTCCCTGACCTGGGGGATTGGCCTGCAGTGGTTGCCTTGCTGCTGAAGGAGAGGAGAAAGACTACAAAGACTTTATTTCAACTTGTGCTTAAAAAGATCTCCAAGGGCCTGGAATAGAGCTTGCCTCCTGCTGAATTCTCAGGAACAACAGACTTCACCCCTCAGCTCCCCAGAGTTCTTTGGAAGTGCCTGCTGCTGTGGTTGGGCCTTCTGAGGGACTGCGTATCGCAAGGAACTGGAAGCGTGACTCAAGAAGGAGAAGTGTGCCGCCGTCGGAGCTGTTGTCGTCGCATCTCGTAAAGTGTGTCACCGCGGCAGCATCGCGCGGAGGCGTCTCGCATCATCCAGGAAGTGTCTCGCAACGCCGAAGCAGCGTGTCTGTGTTATAATCTAGGAAGTTAATGATGCATCTTCTCTGTTGCTGTCCTTGCCATGTTGCTCAGTCTGTGTGATGTCATCGGAATGTTGAGTGTGTTTGAGTGGAAGCAAAGATCAGTTGGTGAGATGGGCTGAGCAGCAGGGAGGCTGCTCCTGGTGTGGCATTGCTGGACACTGATCAAGGCCTAGCATGAACTTGTTGTGGATCCTAACCAAAGAATAAAGCTAAGATCTTGGACCACATCTCTGGACTACCTAGCCTTCTTTCATTTGTAACACTGGCGACGAGGATGGGCGGCGAGACACGGAGCAGCATGGAAGATTTCTTTGGTAAACTCCTGTTGTAGAACTCTGATCGCCGGTTTTTCTGACTTAGTCTTAAAGAAGAATGTTACAAGTCCAGAGCCAAGAAGGCAGCCAACTGGAAAGTTTTTTTTGCGAGAACGCAAAAGTCTCTGGGAGGAATTTCTTTTGGTATTGCTGTCTAAAGGCACCTGTGAGCCTCGGGTGAGAAGTCGCTCACCGGTCACATGACTGTTTGGATATTTCTTCAATGTGATGTCTGAGCTTGTACTGTAATGTTTAAGGCCATCCTTGTCTTTCGTTTTGATTCCATACTTTTTCTAGAATATTTGAGGTGATGAGTGAACGTTGTCTGATATATGTTCACCAGTATATGGTGTTAGGTGTGTGTAGGTGAGGGATTACGCATGTCCTAAGTCCTGGGCTTTTGCAGAAGAGGAGGGTGTTTGTGTTGCCTTCCAAGTCCTGCAGATGTTACTGCACTGTAGTGCGTGAATGGGTGAAGTAGGGGAAGTGTTATGTTTTCCTAGTCCTGTGAGTTGGTGATTATTAGGGTTGTTCTAGTTTTGTGTATGTTTGAATAAGAGGGAGAGAGTGAGTATAGTGTCTTTGGTTTTGTTAGTGTATGTTTTCATATAACTACTTTGCCTTGTGCGAGGTGTTGGTCTGTGTATATGAGTACGCACGGTAGAAGACTCTTTACTTTGAGACTTCTAAGACTTACCTGTCTGGTTTTTCCCATGATTTGGTGGTTGCCTTGTGTGGGGTGTCGGTCTGTGCGTTATGGGTGCGCACGTAAGAAGATCCTTACTAAGAGGCTTCTCAGACTTACCTGTCTGGTTTTACCCATGAGTTTTTTTGGTTACTTCGTGTGAAGTGTTGGTCTGTGCGTTATGGGTGCGCACGTAAGAAGATCCTTACTATGAGGCTTCTCAGACTTATTTGTCTGGTTTTACCCACAAGTGTTGGTTACTTGTGTGAAGTGTTGGCCTGCGCGTGGGGGGTGCGCACATAAGAAGACCTTTCTTAAGGCTTCTCAGACTTATCTGTCTGGTTTTACCTTTGGGTTGGTTGTTACCTCGTGTGAGGTGTTGGTCTGCGTGTTATCAGTATGCACGTTAGAAGACTCCTGATTGTGAGCTTTCTCAGACTTATGTCTGGTTGTACCATTTAATAAGTTACCTGGTGAGAATGGTTGGTCTGTGCGTCACAGGAGAGCACGTGTAGAAACTTATTATCTTTTTATCTTCTTGATTTGCCTGTCAGGGGGTGCAATATTACCCTTTTCAAGGCTATATTTTGAAGCTTAGTGTTATACTTGAAGCTCATAGGTTTTTGGGTAGGTGTGTTTTTCTATCATCGCACAATTTATTTCTTTAGCCTTGTTGCATAAATGTACATTGTTCTTGCATTTTACTATCTTCACATATTGCATGAAAGTACATTGTTATTGCATTTTCCTAGCTTCACAAACTGCATAAAGGTACATTGTTCTTGCTTGTTCCTATTTTCACTAATTTGATGAGGGGGGGATGTGTTATAATCTAGGAAGTTAATGATGCATCTTCTCTGTTGCTGTCCTTGCCATGCTGCTCAGTCTGTGTGATGTCATCGGAATGTTGAGTGTGTTTGAGTGGAAGCAAAGATCAGTTGGTGAGATGGGCTGAGCAGCAGGGAGGCTGCTCCTGGTGGGGCATTGCTGGACACTGATCAAGGCCTAGCATGAACTTGTTGTGGATCCTAACCAAAGAATAAAGCTAAGATCTTGGACCACATCTCTGGACTACCTAGCCTTCTTTCATTTGTAACACTCGCCATCGCAGCCATCGTAGCTGACGCATCGCACCGCATCAAGAGAAGAGTCTCGCATTGAGGAAGAAGCATGTCGCCATCGCAGCCATCGTAGCTGTCGCATTGCAAACACATCAAGAAAAGCGCCTCGCATCCACGGAGAAGCGTGCCGCCGTCGGAGCTGCTGTCGTCGCATCGCGTAAAGGGGTGTCGCTGCTGCAACATCGCATCGAGCGGAAGCGTCTCGCAAACGTCGGAGAAGAGTGCCGCTGCCAAGGCCAATGTTGTTGCATCGCGTAAAGGGTGACGCCGCTGTAGCTGACGCGTCGAGTCTTCTCGCAACATCGGAGAAGCGTAACGCATCTGGAAGGTCTTCACGTCTTTATTTCTTTGCACCAAAGACTTCATCGCATCAACATCGTTGCAACACTTTCGTTGCCCTGCGTGTCGCATCTAAAAGGTACATTGACTTAAAGTGTCGCATTTAAGAACTTAAGAGAACTAAGCAAACTTCTACCATCTAAAGTAACAGTATTGTGTATTTTTGTCGTTTAATGGTCTTGAGGTAACCCTATATAAAGAATCCTTATTTTTAATATAAAACCTGTGTGGTGTCCATTTGTAGTGTTGTCACTTGGTTACTGTATGTGTTCACAAATGCTTAACCTATAATGCGCTGAGATAAGCCTTGTCTGCTCGCGCCAAGCTACCTAGAGGATGAGCAGGGGTTATTTTAGGAGTGTATCCTGACTAGAGGAAAAGTTCCCTGCTTGTCACAAGTACCTACCTGTGCCAACCAGAGAACCCGGATTCTAACAATCCAGTACTGCAAGTCTCTCTTTTCTTACTTTATCTCAACATCCTTCCCTCAGGGGCAGCGCTTGTTTTAAAGAGTTTCTGTTCCTTGAAGGACCTAAGCCATGAGCGGGATAGCAGGTCCAGCATCAACTAGGTGAGTGCATGACACATGCCACCCTTAGAGGACACCAAGTAAATAGAGCATGTCACTGATCAAAAGACATCCAGGGCTTGATAAACAGGATGATCTTAATTCTTGAAAGGACAGTAATCCTCACGGTGAGACTGATTGCTAAGGTTTTTATTCATCACCGACCAAGTCTATTCACAATTCCTGATTCTTGTTTGTAGCTAAAATCTAATAAACAAAACAAACCACTTTCTTAAACAATCAATCAGATTCTGACTCTGGGCAAAAATCCTAACCTTTCCCTTCCATCTAGCCTTTTTTTATTTAGAACCTCTGATTTAGAGCCCCAGCCAAATTCACAGAGACATGTCAAAGTTAAGATTTTTGGGGCAAGGTAACCATAGGCATATGTTGTGGGCACTCTTTGGAACATTCAGATATAATTAGTCTTAGAAATGATATATCTCCATGACCTCATGGCCATCCTCAATTCATCATGACCGTGTTGATACATTTTTTAGAACTTTTGAGAACAGAATTCGATTCTCTAGCCCCTTGACACTAAGTACGTAGTCAACGTGCCAACCTGAGCCAGGAAATCTGTTGGACTGCAGCCAATGCACACCACAATAAGCAATATTTGTGTAAGATGATTTCTTAATTGCAATCAGTCCCATACAAGACAGGGACACTTAGTGGAAACCCAAATCGTTTTTCATAAATAAATCAACATTCAAGGAGCGCTATAAAATAGAATACACCTAATCTAGTGCATATGATATGAATTGTAACCACACAGAATGTAAACAATAAATCAGCGAAAAATAGGAATGATTGAATATTGTGAACAGCAAGAAATATTCTAACATGGTTATTTTAGTTCTACCACAAACATCCTTGCTAGCTACTTCTAGGTACTATGCTAGCTTTAGTCGATTAGTATATGACAAAACTATTTTGGGTTTCATACGTGGAGCACACTTGCATACCTGATTCAGAACAATAGTACCATTGTTACATCTGAATAGCAATCCTGCTATTTCTGTCATTCTGCTATTTCTGTGTGTACTGAAGTAAAAACATAGACACTCGGACAACTGGTGAAGGCCATTCGGCTCACAGCAACCTTTAATTAAAGTGGGTGCTAAAGTCTTAATAGTCCTTGCACGAATATCTTCCTTGCAACTTCAAGCCCTTTATACTCACTTTTATAATACTTAATGGAAGGCCTGTTAGCAAATGTCAGACTAAACAATTAATATAAAGTAGCGTAAAGGTAAAGTCCTTTCGGCTATTTCAAATTATTAAACAATGCTCTTTGAGAGAAAACAAAACATAGCAACCAATCATTAACCCTCTTGATGCCCTGTTAATTTATAATGGATAATAAGGATATGCTTCAGCAGAAATGAATAAACAACATGAATGTACTTGCATTAGCTTGATTATCATATCCACAGGATACAGCTGAAGAACAAAACAACATGTTAAGAATATGCATTACATGAAATCATGGTTGTTCCATTTCTTGATTGTTTGACGAATACACAGTTACTATCAATGTGAGAGTTCCCTGGAGATAAAAACATTGTGTTTATAACAATGTACTCTCTAGGAACCCGCAACTGTTAACTCTATATAATTAAGCCTGGGCAAAGCACTACGCTACGCTCGCGAAGTTTGCGCTACTTCGCACTACGCGAATTGCACGTAGCACAGTGCAAACACGCGTAGCGTAGCGTAGTGCAGCGGTCATTTTTTGCTTGCTCGTGGTCCTCAATGTCAAGTTGGCGACCGCGAGCAAGCAAAATGACATCCCAGTGAGACTTTTTCCTCGTTCGCGATCAGCAACATCAAGTTGCCGATCGCGAGCGTGGAAAATAAACCTCCCGGCGGGCTTCTCAACAGAGGTCAGGTTTCTCATTACGAGTGGTCGCGTATTCTCGCGACCACTCGCGATGAGAAACTACCAGTCCACGTTGAGAAACCTGCCGCTCGAGTAGAAATCTACTCGAGCGCCAGAAAACGACCGCTTGCACTGTGCAAGATGCAGTTTGCACTGATTGCTCAGTGCGGAGAAGCAACCGGCACTGTGCACTACGCAGTTTGCGAAGCTATGCATAGCTCGCGTAGTGCGAAGTGCACTTCGCGTAGCTACGCGTAGCGCTACTTTGCAAACTACGCCCACTTCCTATTCTCATCTTCTGAAGCCTCCACGTTTCACTAGTCTACGGACCTGTTTATAGCAAAATCTTCATCAAGTAAATTGTAGACCTGCTCAGTTCCTTACCAGTCATGTAATCTAATAATAACTTTCTCAGGGATTTAAAACTCCTATGCATTTTTTCCGACAAGACTATGAAAGAAATGGTGCCCGGCATTCTCCACACACCCAACACCTCTCTGAAACAATCCAGCCCAAAGTCAATGTTGTTAATATAATTATTGCAACTATGAAGTCTTCCGAATCACAGTGGATTGGTCACACTCCATAAGCATCTTGACCATAATCCCCCTGACCTCAAGTATCAGGAAGTTTATAGTCTGCTGTGAATCAAACCCCAGAAAACTAGAGTACTGTTCTTGCTTTAGGAAACAAGAACTCACCACCGTGGTAATCACTACTAACTCCTCACTAAAAGTCATGGATGTCACACTTCTCACCATGCAACAGGACCCATTCATGAGGCCTATAGCCCTGCTTTCCTGCTCAGCCACATCCCAGATCACAATCTTATCAAACATGAATGACACTGGACTACTTTGGTTATCTTTCCACATTTCGTTCCTGCATCACCTCATTGAGACAGGCACCTACAATCCCAATGGCTACTGGTAACTTGAGGAGTACCATAGCTAGTATGCTATCCACAATAATACACAGAACAGGCAGAGCATATAGATAAGGCTAGTGTGAATCCCCCACTCCAGAAGATGAATGTGTCCTTTTTTTTTATCATATTAGCGCAAATTTAAGTTAGCCCTTCTTGGCATACTGAGGTCACTTAAAGTATCTTGTGGCATTGGCATGAGGCAGTCTGCCTTGGTATATTATGCATTTTCTAAGTATTGTGGCGACTGTGTCATAAGAGGACACTCACTGGCGTATCATGAGCATTCTAGGCATCATGGCGGCCATCTCTGCCATAATATTCAACTGATGATTTTCAGCATCCTTTGCATTAGTGTGGACATAGCACCCATAGTGCTGGGCTTCTCTGGCAAATGTGGGATCCTTGCCTGTTGGACAGCCTGACAAAAGGTGGACATTCATGACATTTGTGGATACTATCATACGATTGGTATCACTTGCCTGTGATTGTGATACATGGACATATATAGCAGATTCTGCCCTTCTGGGTGGGTATAATATGATGTAAATCGCACGCTGGACCAGACAAGTGGATTTACTAAAAATAAAAATCTGGTGTTTGACTGACAAAACACTAGATTTAAAATCGTACAAGCTTTTCATTGACAGAATTGCACTTATGTGGGCAAATAAAAAGCTTCCATTTGGGAAGAAATGTATATATTTTCATAAAAGGTGAAGTTGGTGGTTGGGGTCAAATAAATGTATTTCATTAATATTTTAGAACTGATCTTCAACATCTATTCATGCTCAGCCAGAGACACCCTGGTGCCTACTGCTTTGGCGTAAGATTTAATGTTCCTACCTGTGTCTTTTGGAAGTAGATTGTCAATGATAATATGTGACTTTGAATCTACTTTGAAGGGGAAAGGTGGGAAAATGAAAGGAGGTAATAGAAATGAAGAAAAATATAAAATGGTATTATCTTACATTTCATTTTGAAAATGGAAAGGGCCTTGTCAAACTGCATGCGAGGTTATTTGAACTGTTTGCAAAACTTACAGTTTTTCTTCAACACTTTTTGGGGCAACTAAAGGGAGAAATGTTCAATGTTGGTACTAGTTGTAAAGAGAGTTAACAGAGTGAGCATGAGAAGGGTAATGAAGAACTGAAGGCAATTAAGTTAATTGCAGGGAATATAGGAGGTTTTTGTCGTAAGAGGCTCAAATAGAGTGGAAAATTAAATAAATAAATATGATATTGTCTGCCTCCAAGAAACTTGGGAGACAAGACCAATAATGATGGATGGCTTTAGAACTTAGCAGACCCCGGCGGTTACAAAAAGAGCAGGCAGGTCAAACGACAGGATAGTGACCTTTGTGGCAAATACTGTCAGCATTAGAATACTAAAGTTCTTTTTGGAATCAGTATTTTTCAATTACTTAATATTTGAAGGACAGGAAGATTGGGACTTGTTATTAATTAATTTCTATAACAATCAATTTGAGGTGATGATGGGCTCCGTGGTAAGAGAACTGGAAAAAGCGATTGAGGAAGTTAGAGCAGATTTCCCAAAATATTAAGAATCCTCTGGATGGGTGGTTTTAAGAGTAGAGTTTGTCATTTAATGGATAATACAGTGTGTGGGATCACAGATTTTTTGGGAGATCCGATTGTACATTTTAACCACACAATTTACAGGGAGGCACTGAATTGGATTTTAATTATATGGGATATGGGGATTGAAAATAGTGTCAATGCAACCTCAGGAGATGTAGATAAGAGCTATGGTTGCCCCGACTAAGGCTCCACAATTGACTTTCTAATCGCCTCTGAACCCTTAAGTACTAGGCTTAATAACTAAAGGGTGGTGTTTACGGTCTTCAGTGCCCATGCTTTTCTTGCTTGTAATATGCGGTGGAAGTTCAAGTGCTATACACAGTCAGACCTGGAACCAAAACCGGTCCTGACTAGAAATAATCAATATATCTGAAAATAGGACAAGGTAGAGGGGCAAGACTTCTTTCATACCCTGATTGTCACTAAGTATTTGGAGATCATAATCTGTCTTGACATTGGTGCACCTCCAGATCAAGATCTATACGCTTTTAAAGGACTTGTGAGAGGGATTAACTACCAATTGACACACCATTTTAAGATCAAAGATATGATCCACGATTCATGGTTTGATCGTAATTGTACTAAGGTTGCCAGTAAGTTGCATACTGCCTTACGTGCAAAACCAAGGGTTTAGGACCATATACGAGCATTCGAAGCAACCTATAAAGAAGTGAAAGGGGCGAGACTAAGGGGACTAAAACTCAAAGCGTGGGAAGACTTGAAAATGGCACAGTATAAAAAGGACATCTGGGAATTTTGGAGGGTGTTAAAGGTGCCACTCCTAAAGGATGAGGAGGCTCCATCCATAGAGACACATATAGAGTAAGATGGGTATCATACTTCCAAAATATATTTAAAAATTCCACTATAAGTATAAATAATAATGATAGAACAGAGGACCACCTACCTCCCCATTTAACATTTGAGGTGGAAGAAATTGATCGTGCAATGGCCCAGACCAATTTACTGTAGGCTCCTGGTCCGAATGGGGTTCCGGCAGATGTATTTTTAGAAACTTAAGTGTTATGGCCCCCTGTGCTGACTAATGTTTTTAATGTTGCAACCAAACAAGGCCCACCGAGTACCTGGAAACATTCAGTAATTGTTCCAATCTACAAAAAGGGAGATAGAGCAGAACCAAAAATTATAGACCCTTCTCATTAATGGATAGCTCGGCAAAATTAAGTGGCAGAGTGCTTTGAAAGTGGTTAGAGGACTGGGTAGAAGAAAAAAGCATTCTAGCAGAGGCCCAGTATGGCTTTAGAAAAGGAAGGGCGCAATTGATCAGTGCCTAAACCTGACCATGATTATACCTAAATATACTCTAGCCAAAGAGGGACAACTATGTATGGCATTTATGGACTTAACAGCTGCCTTTTTGACTGTGTGGCTCAGGCGCAATAGGTGAAAGTGTGCCTGCCCGGCAAGGTCACCACTGTGCTTTTAGCCTGTGATTGTTGTGTTGCTATGTGTTTTGCCTTTGTTTTTAAAACTAGTAAACCAATTGTTTTAACTTTTGCAATTACTTACTGCCTATTTGCACTTTCCCTTCACCGGTCCCCGGTCCACCGCAGCTTGTACTCATTGAGTGGAGGAACGTGGCTCCGCCCTTTTTCCCTCTCTTCCGCTTCCGGGGGCTTATTTAAACCACATGATAGCTGAGCCGTGCAGCGGACGTGCGCAGCGGGTGTGCCGCCGGCGTGCCAATGGCAAGCCCGTCTGTGCCCGTCCGCGCCAGTTCGTCGCCAGACGCCAGCCTTGCTGCCAATTCTGATAAAATGAGGTGCTCCTATGCCCGGAATGAGTTGTTAGCAATCATGCTGCGGGTTGGCAGGTGTAAACAATCTGGCCTGGGTGGCTTAGAGGGTCCTTTCAGCTGCAAATGTTGTGGCTTCATGTCTGTCACCCCGGCTACTCCTCGTTGCCGCTCCACCCCCCCCAGTAAAAACACGACCCTTTTCCACCTGAACTGCCGTTCCCTGGCCAAACACTTTGCTGACGTCCATGATCTTTTGGAAACAGAGTCCCCCGATGTCCTGTTTCTCACAGAGACCTGGCTCTCGGAGGACATGGTCGCTGAGCCATGGCTCGCACTCCCGGAAGGCTATAACATATACACCCTCAATAGGAAAACGAGAGGTGGAGGTATTGCGGTTATTGCTAAAACCGGTTATCTTTGCACCTTCATAAAGCAGTTCGTCGCCGGCTGCGCATGCGCCCGTTTTAAAATCACCCTCAATCCTAATTACACTATGACAGGCTTGCTAGTTTATCAACCTCCGGGTCCATCAAAAGTTTTCAGGGAAGCTCTTCTCGAGACAGTTAGTGCCCGGGCTGTTAATGCCTCAAATTTTACAGTCACAGGAGATCTTAACCTGCATTTGGAGAACCACTCTGACTCCAATGTGGCTAATTTTGCGGCTGATCTTGCAGCTTGTCTGCTTGATCAACGGGTCTCAGGACCTACGCATTCGGCTAGCCACCTGTTGGACCCAGTTTTCACATATATACCTTCCCTTACTGTCCGACCCCCTGTTCCGATGGGATGGTCTGATCACTATCTGATCCCCATGACCATTCAGAGCATCATTCCAGCACGCAATTCAGACAAAACGCTCTCCCTCAAACGCCCTTGGCATAAACTGAACTGGGACCAATTCCAAGCACATCTCACCTACCCAGTTCTACCGGCTGACCCCAATTAAGCGAATTCAGTCTTTACCAATTGGATTAACAAGCCATTGGATAGCCTGATCCCAGCTAAGCTGTCTATGAATCGCAAATCAAAATCCAACCCATGGTACAACACTAAATTAGCTGAACTGCGCAAAATCTGTAAAAGGCTAGAGAGAATCTGGAGAAGGGATTTTGAGCCGGCCTCTAAGGATCGCTACCGGGTAGCCGTAAGAAGCTATCACAGGGTCATCCAAGTTGAGCGTGCAGCATTCTATGCTCAGCAAATCAGTGAGAGTACCAACCCGGCGAAGAGTATCTTTTCGATAGTCTCATGCCTTAAAACTCAGAAAGGTGCCGCTGGTCCACTGATCACCTCTGATTAGCAGTGTGAAGAGATCACCGCCTTCTTTGTCAGGAAGGTAGAAAACATTTACAAGTGCTTCCCTACGGACCAATCCGCCCCTCTTGAGGTATCTTGCAACCACACCAATGTCACATTAGAGGTCTTTCCTCCTATCTCTCCGGATCAACTACTTGCTCCAAAATCAAGTCAGGTTCTCCGGCCGATCCACTGAAACCTGACTAATTTTGGAAAATTGTATCCACTATCTCACTTCCCTTAGGGCAGGTGATCAATGGGTCTCTTAGTACAGAGGTCATGCCTACTGCTTGGAAACAGGTCAGGGTGATACCACTGCTTAAAAAACCCTCCTTAGACGTAAAAAAACCTGAAAACTTTCGTCCGATCTCCCTGCTCCCTTGGGTCTCAAAGATCACGGAGGCTTATATCAACTCCCTCCTCACGGACCATCTGAACTCCAACAACAATCTAGACCCTTCCCAAAATGGCTTTCGCCCAGGCCACAGCACAGAGTCGGTGCTCTTGGCTGTGACAGAACATCTTTGGACAGCTCTGGATGTAGGGCAGCCGTCGGCACTGATCCTACTGGATCTCAGTGCCGTGTTTGATACTGTGTCCCACGCCATTCTATTGCGTCGCCTGGAGGAGGCTGGAATTGTAGGCTTAGCCCTTAAGTGGCTCACCTCATTCGTTGGAGATAGGATGTTTCAGGTGGTAGCTCCCCCCTTCACCTTTGGCATCTTTCCCATCAAGCAAGGGGTGCCACAGGGCTCCTCCCTGAGACCTCTGCTTTTCAATCTATACGTACAACCACTGGCTGTAGTAGCCAAGAGCAGAGGACTGACCATGGTCTCCTACGCCGACGACACACAGCTGGTGGTGGCTTTCTCGAGCGACTCTAAGCAGGACGCTCTTAAGTTTCAAAGTGATCTTGCGGCAGTCGCCGAGTGGATGACCGCCAACTGTCTCAAACTTAATGCTAACAAGTCGGAGGTGTTGTTGGTGGGAAAGGACCTGGGTCTATGGAACGAGCTTTGGTGGCCCAAGAGCCTAGGCAGGCAGTGAAGAACTTAGGGGTTTGGATGGATGCTTCCCTCACTTTCCAGTCCCAAACTAAAAAGGTGGCTGGAACCTGTATCGGGCTGTTGCGAGGACTCAAACTCATCCTGGGCTTCTTTGATGCCCCCACCAGGCAGATCATCATTCAGGCCTTGATTATGTTTCAACTTGATTACGCTAGCTCACTGTATCTGGGGGCAACCAAGAAAGAAATACATAGGCTACAGAGAGTACAGAATGCGGCCACAAGATCTCTCCCTGGTTTGCTTAGAGCCTGCTCAGTGACTAACACTATTCGCCGTCTCCACTGGCTGCCTGTGGCCAGGCGGATTGAGCTCAAGGCCCTCTGTATAGCCTTCAAAGTCCTGAAATCTGCCTCTCCTGGTATTCTGGCCAACCTGCTTCTACCCTATGTTCCCTCCCGTCAGCTCTGTTCCATGGGACACCACCTGGTGTGGGTTCCCCGGGTTAGGAGGGTTTGCGCCGGAGGTCGTTCTTTCCGGCACAGAGCGGCCATTCTTTGGAACTCCCTGCCTGCCCACATTTGTGTCCTTAACAACTACCTAGAATTCAGGAAGGCCATCAAGACCTTTCTCTTTCCCACTTCATAGGCCATTCACGTTCACAAAATCTTGGCCACCTCATTGCTGTCAGCGCCAGGACGCCCCTTCGCTGGGGCAGCTGTCGCGCTCTATAAATTCATTAACATTAATGAATTATTCCCTTAATTAGGCAGCTATATACAGGAGCAACATCATGTGTTCGGCATGGAAGGAAAGGAGAATGCACAAGGGCTTTTAATATTGAGAGAGGGGTAATACAGGGATGTGTACTTGGCCCATTTTTGTTCTCTTTGTACACTCGTGGGCTAGAGGCAATACTGGGGCAAACAACAAAAGATATTCCTTATGTAGAGTCATCCCCCTTACCTATACTCCTCTATGTGGATGATGCAGTGATCCTGGCAAGGACTCCAAGGGCACTGCAGAAGCTCATAGAGGAATATACAAGCTATATGGCTGGGTTAGACCTGCGTGTAAATGTCTCCAAATACTTTGTCCTAATTGCGGTAGCATGCCCTAATAAATCCTTTAACTTCCATATAGAGGAGAGAAAGTTGGAAGTGGTTGATACATTTTCCTATCTGGGAGTATTATTTGACAAGCAGCTATCTTGGAACAAGATGGTCCTAAGTAGAAAGGGCCTCTTGGAAAATGGGATCATGGCACTGGCAAAGCTTTCCACGAAATTGGTGTCGAAACTTATCCCAGAAATGTTAACATATATCAACTGAAAATGATGATTAGTGTCACATATGGGGAAGCAATTTGGGGTATGGTAGATCAAGTTCCTTTGCAAAGCGTGGAGGGCGATTTTGGCAAAAAAAAGGCTGTTGCTCCCCCGTTCATGTGCTAATTATCCTCCCCATTTGGAATTGGATCTGTCATCATACCTTAAGGATGTAATTAGACTGGCCCCACTATTATTATGGCTTTCCATATGGAAAAGGCAGTGTGTACAACTAAACCAGGCGATTCTAGAGGATTGCTTAAAACTGGATAACGGCCTTAGGATCCCCTGGCTACAATATGTAGTATCTACAAAATTGAGAAACCAGGAGCTTCTTTAGATCCAGCACACATGCTCCTAAAGTGAGTAAATATTAGTAAACATCACTTGACCTATTTTAACTCACGATTAGATACACCACCCTATACATGCTAAAACAGCCCACACACCCCCACTTCATCAGACGGCATATAAAAGATCTCCGGCAAAGAGTCCCCTAGTGGGTGCGCTTCGGGCATTGCAGCGCCGGCCCGACAAGGAGCAAGCCCAATGATGAAGCATGACACCTTCTGGGGTGTATGAGGGCACTTGCTCCTATTGGAGCATATTCCCCTAACCTGGTACATTTCTACCCTAATTCCCCTTTCTGCCCTAACCTTAAGGTACTGCACACCCTTGATAATTAAAATATGTAGAGAATATCTTATCTGTGCTGGGATCGCTAGCTCTGTTTGAGTCGCTGTTGCTATGCTTCAATTTCTCAAAGGCGAAACTAAAAAAGATTTTCCTAGAAAAAGCTGAAAATGATAGATGGGAAAAGAATAAAGCAAAAGCTACAATAATTGCATACAGTTTGCTTCTCCCTCTTAAAGATGTATTACAATCATACCTATCATTTGTACAGAATCTTCAGCACCGATACATCTTGATTAGGTTTAGGCTGAAATGCAATCCTTTAATGTTTGGTTTCCCTGAAAATACTCATTCTGTGAATGATTTACCACCATGTCCGTGTAATGGGAGAGGAGCTCAAACAACGTTACATATTTTATTCTTCTGCACTTTGTATGGCACCCAATGGAAAGCCTGTTTAGTCCCAATGCTGTGGAAATATAAACTTGCCCAATGTAGGCCTGCACTGCACTTTATCCAACAGTTGGCAGACCCTTATGTGTGTTATACCCTTGCCTCCTTCCTGTGGGCGGTGGCTAGGCGCTGATGCTTGTCCTTGCAGATGTTTTAATGGACAGTAATGAGCTGGTAATTATGAAATTCAGAATTTAGGAAATAATTTTATATGATATTTGTATTGGATATAATTTCATTTCAACCTGTATTTGTACTATTTATGCATTGAAATAATGCGAAATAAAGCAAACTATTGATTGATTGATTGTTACCAGTTGTTACCATAAGAAAGATGAGAATTGTCTGGGAAGTCATAACAGTATTAGAATATATCATGATGGCCCCTTACAAACTCCATGTAAAACCAATGCTTTTTAGCAGGCTAATTTGACAACTGTGTTATAAAATGTACAATGTGACCCTATTTAACAACCTTTTTTGGGAAGAAGTGAACTCCTCTACCTCATTGGAAGGCCAGCTTCAGTTTGGCAGCCTTGGTGAGTTATACTATTTCAAGAAAGTTCACAGTGAACCTACTGGAAATCTTATAACTTTATGTCTGTGGTATTTGCAAACTTAGATGTAGATACAGAATGTGGCCTCACTGGCTTTAGAATTTCCTAAAGGGAGGCAACCCCCTCAAACCTTACTAGGGAGTATTGAGTTATCTCCAATTGTTTGCTCAGTGCAATTCAGGATATGGTTCAAAGTGGGAGAAGAGAGTATTTTATTTGTCTGAATACTAATTTGTAACCTTTAATCAAAAACAGAGTAGGCAAAGTATACCCACAAGCAATACAAGTATATAATAGGTACAGCAGCAGCTGTGGAATGGTGCAGTTGCATTTGGACCCTACAATGAATTTCACTTGTATGTCAGACTTATAAATTCATTAACATTAACAATGGAAGAAATAGGGGTGTCTCCCCAAATTATTGCCTTAATTAGGCAGCTATATACAGGAGCAACAGCATGTGTTCGGCATGGAAGGAAAGGAGAATGCACAAGGGCTTTTAATATTGAGAGAGGGGTAATACAGGGATGTGTACTTGGCCCATTTTTGTTCTCTTTGTACACTCGTGGGCTAGAGGCAATACTGGGGCAAACAACGAAAGATATTCCTTATGTAGAGTCATCCCCCTTACCTATACTCCTCTATGTGGATGATGCAGTGCTCCTGGCAAGGACTCCAAGGGCGCTGCAGAAGCTCCTAGAGGAATATACAAGCTATATGGCTGGGTTAGACCTGCGTGCAAATGTCTCCAAATGCTTTGTCCTAATTACGGTAGCATGCCCTAATAAATCCTTTAACTTCCATATAGAGGAGAGAAAGTTGGAAGTGGTTGATACATTTTCCTATCTTGGAACAAGATGGTCCTAAGTAGAAAGGCCCTCTTGGAAAATGGGATCATGGCACTTGCAAAGCTTTCCACGAAATTGGGATCGAAACCTATCCCAGAAATGTTACACATATATCAACTGAAAATGATGATTAGTGACACATATGGGGCAGCAATTTGGGGTATGGTAGATCAAGTTCCTTCGCAATGCGTGGAGGGCGATTTTTGCAAAAAAAGGCTGTTGCTCCCCCGTTCATGTGCTAATTATCCTCCCCATTTGGAATTGGATCTGTCATCATACCTTAAGGACGTAATTAGACTGGCCCCACTATTATTATGGCTTTCCATATGGAAAAGGCAGTGTGTACAACTAAACCAGGCGATTCTAGAGGATTGCTTAAAACTGGATAACGGCCTTAAGATCCCCTGGCTACAATATGTAGAATCTACAAAATAGAGGAACCAGGAGCTTCTTTAGATCCAGCACACATGCTCCTAAAGTGAGTAAATATTAGTAAACATCACTTGACCTATTTTAACTCACGATTAGATACACCACCCTATACATGCTAAAACAGCCCACACACCCCCACTTCATCAGACGGCATATAAAAGATCTCCGGCAAAGAGTCCCCTAGTGGGTGCGCGTCGGGCATTGCAGCGTCGGCCCGACAAGGAGCAAGCCCAATGATGAAGCATGACACCTTCCGGGGTGTATGAGGGCACTTGCTCCTATTGGAGCATATTCCCCTAACCTGGTACATTTCTACCCTAATTCCCCTTTCTGCCCTTACCTTAAGGTACTGCACACCCTTGATAATTAAAATATGTAGAGAATATCTTATCTGTGCTGGGATCGCTAGCTTTATTTGAGTCGCTGTTGCTATGCTTCAATTTCTCAAAGGCGAAACTAAAAAAGATTTTCCTAGAAAAAGCTGAAAATGATAGATGGGAAAAAAATAAAGCAAAAGCGACAATAATTGCATACAGTTTGCTTCTTCCTCTTAAAGATGTATTACAATCATACCTATCATTTGTACAGAATCTTCAGCACCGATACATCTTGATTAGGTTTAGGCTGAAATGCAATCCTTTAATGTTTGGTTTCCCTGAAAATACTCATTCTGTGAATGATTTACCACCGTGTCCGTGTAATGGGAGAGGAGCTCAAACAACGTTACATATTTTATTCTTCCGCACTTTGTATGGCACCCAATGGAAAGCCTGTTTAGTCCCAATGCTGTGGAAATATAAACTTGTCCAATGTAGGCCTGCACTGCACGTTATCCAACAGTTGGCAGACCCTTATGTGTGTTATACCCTTGCCTCCTTCCTATGGGCGGTGGCTAGATGTTTTAATGGACAGTAATGAGCTGGTAATTATGAAATTGTGAATTTAGGAAATACTTTTATATGATATTTGTATTGGATATAATTTCCTTTCAACATGTATTTGTACTATTTATGCATTGAAATAATGCGAAATAAAGCAAACTATTGATTGATTGATTGTTACCAGTTGTTACCATAAGAAAGATGAGAATTGTCTTGGAAGTCATAACAGTATTAGAATATATCATGATGGCCCCTTACAAACTCCATGTAAAACCAATGCCTTTTTATCAGGCTAATGTGACAACTGTGGTATAAAATGTACAATGTGACCCTATTTAACAACCTTTTTTGGGAAGAAGCGGATTCCTCTACCTCATTGGAAGGCCAGCTTCAGTTTGGCAGCCTTGGTGAGTTATACTATTTCAAGAAAGTTCACAGTGAACCTACTGGAAATCTTATAACTTTATGTCTGTGGTATTTGCAAACTTAGATGTAAATACAGAATGTGGCCTCACTGGCTTTAGAATTTCCTAAAGGGAGGCAACCCCCTCAAACCTTACTAGGGAGTATTGAGTTATCTCCAATTGTTTGCTCAGTGCAATTCAGGATATGGTTCAAAGTGGGCGAAGAGAGTATTTTATTTGTCTGAATACTAATTGTAACCGTTAATCAAAAACATAGTAGGCAAAGTATACCCACAAGCAATACAAGTATATAATAGGTACAGCAGCAGCTGTGGAATGGTGCAGTTGCATTTGGACCCTACAATGAATTTCACTTGTATGTCAGACTTACCTTGCAAGATGATGTTTACTGAATCAAGGAACATATTAAGAAATGGCACTGCTCCTAGCAGAGAGATTCTTGCTGTGGGAGTGATTGTGATGTGTGAGGCTGCCACTTTAATTATGTTAACACACTAAAACAAGGAACACTTGTGGAATTGAAACCTGACACTGCATAATAATATGCACCGCTTACTACTTCATGCTCTATTTGTCTATGCATTTGCTCACAGTAACAAAACTAAATATAGTAGCGAGTGGCCGTCTTGCAGAGGTATTGTACATAGTCTATTGTTGTTTTAAAGCTCCAGCATGGCCATAACATTTGGAACCAATGAATTGGCCATCTTGGAATGGTAAAGAATTTTAAAAAATGACACACTGTGGACAAGAACATTCCAGAATTGTTGCCTGGTTTAGAAGAAGTGGAAACATGGGATGTGGCACATTGCAGATGAAGTGAAGGGCAAGCAAAGGACCCTAGAGAGCTGTAATATCCCCTTAAGAAAAATTAAAACAAACAAGGAGAAGCAAATAAATGAAATAGAAGCTACAAAAGGAGAAAACGAGAAACTAAAAGACTGACCAAATAGCCCGACACTGAAGAACTCTAATTTTCAAGTGGATGTGCACTTGATCAGAAACTGCTGTCATTCACATAGCAAGAGAGGCAATTACTAACAATGACTAAACCATTATCCAATACAATCCACTAAATGTGCAATGCCTCACATTTATGTGAAAGGCATCTATATAACAAGTGTCCACGAATGGAAGATTTTTGGAGGAAGCAAATAGGATGCTGTCCCGCACTACCTTTTTGTAAGATATGCACGCCGCCTGCTCTCGTTTTTGTGCATCTAGTGCTGTTCAATCTTCAGAGACATGCAACTCTTTTCATGGCTTCATATGCAAAATAATAGGGCGAACTACAGCAACAAGCTGTTAGTGCCACATGTTTGGAAAAACATGATTTGCCATCCTGTCTGCTCTATTTTGCTCGCTGGGCTGTGCAAGGTCATGCAATAGAGAGAGGAAAAGAGCCCCCGGGTTCTCCCTCTTACCCCAGTCAGTTCTTTGCACACAGGGAAGTGTGTTAGACACTTGGGTCAACCCATTGACCCTTGTAAAGGTAGCTACTTTGTTGCTGCTTGTGCGGTACGTTCACCCATGTGGAGGCGCCGGCTCCTTGAAAGGCTTCTGTTCGTCTATGGCTCGCGGCCACGAGACCGTCACTGCGCGGTGCAAAAAGGCACCTGTTTACATATCTGCACCCAGACGCTCGTGGCAACTCTTCAGGTGCCTGGGTGCGAGTTGCGATTCCATAATAATGTATTGCCACTGAATACTGAAATTAATGTGCCACAATCACTAGTATCCTTTTGGTTGCACTGCTGTCAGAGAACCTCTCGGTTGGGGACCAAGGCGTCCTGATAGCTCGTGGTTTTAGTGCCAGGCTGTAGGATGTACAGGAATGGACGGCAGATGGGCCTGCACTTTTCAGAGGTTCAGTAGCGTTTACCTATACATTGTATTGGATTCAGGGGCCAGCAGCTGAAACACGCAGATCCATTCAACAACCATAGTTCCTGAAACCTCTCCACCTCTGTGAGGTCCACCTTGTTTTTCGAACATATAAACATATTAACTGAGTTGAGTTAGTACAGTGACAGTGTGGGGGAATTACTTTTAAAACAGGAGAAATATATTTATCCAGTTTATAAACAAAAGCGATAAAATATAGGGCTTTCGAACTCTAACAATCGGATAAATTCCACATAATGTGATTGTGTAAGAGATTTGGCTGTTTTCTTATTGTGTTTGAAGACAGTGCATCTCCAGGTTTGGGGTTCAGCTGTCCGCCATGAGTTGGCCATCAAATCTATGCCTTAAGTAGTTCACTAGAGAATTTGACATTTTGGCTTCCATGTCCCTCTTTTTTAAAGGTTACTTATCCACAGATAGCAGCGCACCTGCACAGTCTCTGGTAGTGCTGTGGTAAACAAAAATAAGATATAGTTACTAGTATGCACAAGTCTAGACTCCTCAGGTGCACATCATCTAAACACTAGGAACAAATTTTGAGACAGAGCGTACTAAATTATGCAACAAGAAAAGGCATATAATGCGGCATAATCTGGAGAAAAAAAATTGATAGTAATACCTCTTTAGTTTGTCATTTTTAGGTTTCGCCTGCACAGCTCTTGTGCTGTGCGTGTAAAATCTATTGTGTTTGATATAAATCTTAAAAGGGGCTTACATCCCGACTTTACTTTTTATTGGTTCCTGTGCTTGGCACTAACTTTTCCTTGATTTCTATTGGCTGTCGTTCTACGTGTGTTTGCTCTTATCAGTGTCCCAAGGCCCAAGTACTTCTTTTCCTCCGCTGAACTTCTTTGTGAGACTGCTCTCTTGATGTCGACAAAGATCAGCGTTCTAGTGTTCTTGCTCTCCAGTGTGCACCTGGGATGCACAGGACTTCCTGTTTGTTCAGCCCTCGTAATCTCTCCTTGGCTGCACTAGAGTAAAAGCTGCCATGAAACCAGGAGCTGCAAGCTCTGATCGCAACAGAACTCACCAGTCCCCCTGGATAAATGCGTACTCACCACTCCCCCCTTCGCCGAAGCAGAGACCCACTCTAGTGCTAAAGCCGCATCAGGCTCTGTGCTTTTTTAACAGTGGCGGCTCCTCCCCAATGGCGGAGGTGCGTCGCTCCACTTCCTAGCTCACAGCCAGCAAATGGAAAATAAAACGATGCTCTAGCATCATTTTATTTTTCATTTTCCGGCTCTGAGCCAGCGATGTAAGGAGGCGCGTGCCGAGTCATGGGAGGGTGGAGGAGATGTGCACTCCCTAAGTGCCCATATGTGTTTGGCCGGCCGTCTCAGGCCCGGCTGCATTGAACAGCCATGCTGGAGAAACACCCACAGACTCCCTGGTCTGAGCGGAGCGTTTTTCCAGCCCACTGAGACTAATACACGCACTGTTCTGCAGCACGGGGATTGGATGGGAGTCTGTCCCATGGGTTACTGGGACCAGGAAGAGGACAGGAGGCCTGACGGAGGAGGTGGCCAGCGGCTTCAGGTAAGTTATTAAAAGTATATATATATATTATTAATTACTCCCCAGTCATGCGACCCCCTGTGCACCCCCTCCTGCATTCCCTCCACCTGCCTCCCCACCCTTTGTTTGTGGCGGCCGCTACTGTTTTTAAAGATGAAAACATCAGCCTTTGCAGCTGTTAACCAGAAGCCATTAGTGGTAAGTGCCTCATTTGTGTGTTTTAGCTGTGCATTTGCCAATGGATGGCTCGTGACAGCCTGTCTGCTCTTATTTCATATGTGCTTTTTTTTGTATTTGTCTTGTCCTGTCTACATGCATTTCTAATGTGCTTGTTTTTTTGTTTTTTTTTGTCCTCATTAACGAAATAGAGTGAGTGATCGAATAGCGGTATCATGGCACCCTCTTCAACCCCACAGGGAAGAGACGGGACCCAACAATACTCTTTCCACCTCGTGGGTATATAGGGGAACCAACCGCATTATACTTGGGAATTTCCAAAGATGGTATAACAACCAATGTTGCCCAGGGACCATTTTCCTCAAGACTCACTTGTTTCATAATCATTGGACTTTTATGATTTGCTAAGCAATTGCAAGGCTCAAGTTAGTATTATTAACCCAGTTCTCCCAAATCACCCAAAATCTAGTTCTTTTCTTTGCCTTACATTCCATATCCAATTTATAAGTTCTTTTAACCGATGACACCCAATCTAGAACCTTTGGAGAATTAGGAGAGGTCCAATTTAAACAGATTTCTCTCCTTGCCAAGAGGATAAGAACAAACATTAATGAAACTTGAAAATTTGACAGTTTGGTATTAATACTGTCTTCAGGTAAGATCCCAAAAATAATTAATGTCAGGCTTACCTGTATCTCTTGGCCCATTACATCTGAAATAATCATACCGACTTGGCTCCAAAAGCCCTGAATCTGCGGACACTGCATAAACATGTGCACGTCATCTGCGCTTCTCAGACTACATTTCAAACAGGCCTTCTCTCCGCCTCCCAGCTTAGATAATCTCTTTGGGGTCCAGTAAGCTCTGTGGAGTGTAAACAGATGATTCCTTCTAAATGACGCGGCCTTTACAACCTTCCACAAAGTGCATAAAGATACTTGCCATAAAGACGAAACGTCACTGCAAGGCAAGTCTCTTCTCCAGGGCTCCTCCATAGGTAACAATGGCAGATCTCCTTCAATCAAAATCCAATACCATTTCGCCACTTCCTTTTTTTGATTGCACGAGACCAAAAACCTGCTCTCTGATTCATCATATGTACAGCCGATTTTACCCTGCTTTATGAACCAGGAGGAAAGCTGATAAAACTTAAATCTGGATAAGCTTTGATTTGTTAAGAACATAAGCTCATTCCATGACAAAAGTTTGTTGTTACACAGCAATTGGCCCCATTTCTGAAAGCCGTAATCCCGTAGAGGCGCTGATAAACTATCACTTAAGCATTCTGGGGTCCCTGGAGAATTCCAAATGGGGGCACTGGAACAGTAATAAGGAATTTTAAGCAATTTCATCATCTGGAACCAGAGTTCACATGCCGACCGTAACACCTTCAATTGAATCTTTTTGAAGTATTTCGGGTGTCCAAATTTAAAGAGGAGACCGCCCCCCCCTTGCGGAATGCTATTAGACATGGCCAAAAGATAAGGCGTGAAGCTGGAAGAGTCAAGAAGAAGAGATCTTATGTTCTTAAAAACAAACGCTCAACTACAAAACCCAAAATCAGGGCTGGCTATACCCCCCGCTTGTTTTCCACATCTCAGTTTCTTCCATGCAATCCTAATCCCTTTATCACCCCAGCGAAAACTATTTATATCAGACTGCAAGTGTTTTAAAGCAGCTGGACTGAATAAAAGGGGGATTGCATCGAAGATAAATGTCATTTTTGGCAGAACTGACATTTTAACTAAGTTAGATCGACCAAGAATGGTTAGTGGGAGGTTACGCCAAGATTTCAGTAAGGCTTTAATTTCCTTCCGTTTAAGCTCAAAATTAACCTGAGCCAACTCGCTAACATTCTGGGTTATTTGAACACCCAAGTATCTTATTCTGTGGTGTACCAAGGGCGAGCTAAATGGCCAGTTCCATGACATAATCTTGTTTTTTTGGGAATTCACTTGATAACCAGATATCTCCCCAAACTCAAACAGCATTTGCTCTAGCCTTGGCAAAATTGCGGGTGACTCCTTTGTAAAAATCATCAGGTCATCTGCATACAGGGCCAGTTTTTTTGACCACCCCCTGAATTCAAACGGAGTAAAAAGCTTGCTAGACCTAATTATATGTGCAAGTGGTTCTATATACAAATCAAAAAGAAGAGGGGAAAGGGGACAACCCTGCCTAGTACCTCGCTTTAAAGGAACAGTATTGGTTAGGTTCCCATTAACTATAATCCTAGCCATTGGAGAGTTGTAGAACTTCCTAAGAGTTCTCGCAATATTTTCTCCTAAACCAAACGCATGTACCAACTGATGTAAACAAGACCAGTTGACCCGGTCAAAAGCTTTGGCTGCGTCAAATGCAAAGATCGTCAGTGGCATGTTATTAGTTGAGGCAATATCGATGGCACCAATTAGCTCATGGGTTAAATCATGCAAATGGCGCCCTCTAATGAACCCCTTTTGATCAGGATGAATTAGCTTACTTATTATGTTATTTAATCTTCCTGCTAAAATTTGCGCAAAGATTTTATAATCGCAGTTAAGCAGGGAGATGGGTCTATAGGACTCAAAGTTTTTTTAATCTTTATTAGGTTTCAATATCAAAGTGATAGCTGCCTCATTCCAGGAACTAGGAATTGGGGAGTTATTTGTAAAAATACAGTCAAAAAGTACCTCCATAATCGGGGCAATAGTCTTGTTTAAGGCGATGTAAAACTCATTAGGGATTGCATCTAAACCTGCAGCACTTCCTCTCTTTAGATTTTTAATTGCATCCCTGATGTCGGAAAGTGCGAACTTCCTATTAAGCTGTTGAGCCTGCTCTTCAGATAAAGACGGTAGGGAGATATTTTTTAAATAATTATTAATTTGGGAGTCCGTGACAACTAGATCTTCCGTATATAGATCCTTAAAAAAGCTTTCAAATGCTTTTTCAATCATAACCCTATCAGAAGATACCTCCCCTGATTCAATATTAACGATCTCTTTAATAAGATTTCTCGTTGAATTGACTCGCGATTTCCAGGCCAGAAGTTTCCCACTGCCTTCTCCATACTCCTAATTAGCCAATTTACTAGCATCCCATCTTCTCTTAACGATACTATCTAAATAGTCTGCCAGATCCTGTCTTTTAGCCAACAGCTCAAAACTTTCTTCCCTCTGATCTACACTCATCCTGTTGGTTGATTGTGAAAGCGAGGCTCTATGAATTTCGGCTTCCAATAACTTCAATTTATCTTTGTTTGCCTTATTGAGACAGGTCAAGATGCCGATAACGCTGCCTCTAATGAAAACCTTATAGGCGTCCCATATTATCTCTACCGGGGCAGAGTTATCGTTTGCCTCAAAGAAAAATAGGGTATCGATTTTTAACTGAGCAACCACTGACTCATCGTTGAGAATGGACCTATCAAACGTCCATCTTTTAGCTTCTGATTGGTGAGAGAATTTTAGAACCAACTGAACCGAAGAGTGGTCGGATAAATGTTCAGGTATATGCTTGGTTTTTGTTGTTTGTTTGTTGTTTGTCTCATCCTGTGGGGAAGTTCTTCAGACTCTTCACGGCCCCAGGCTCTGCATTTTGTTTGCAAACAGCTACCCGGGGTCCTCGTTCTCTGTGTTGTGCTGCTGCAGCGGCTGCCCAAATGACACCTAGTGATTGGGAGAGCGGCTTATTCTTACGAGGGCTGCCTGGGAGCCATGCCGTAGATTCTAGATGGCCCGAGCACTGCATTGTGTTTGTAAGCGGCTACCTGTGGTCCACGTCCTCTTTGTTGTGCGGCTGCTCGTTCACCACTGACTATACTGGCGGTCAGCCGTGGTGCTGCATTTGCCTGTTTTGAGCTCCTTGGGGATTGCATACTTTCTATTTGCAGTTGCTTAGAGCACCGCATGGCTGTAGGGCAATCTGGGTGGCGCATTATTCAGATAGTGACTGCCAGGGTGCCAATGCTGCTTTTTCTGTGTGCAGCTGCTTGTTTTTAATTTGCTTCAGTCCCTCTCTTTCACTTTTAGATGCACTCTAGAAGAGCAAATGTGTCTGCTTTCTGTCTCCACTTGCTGCTTGTTACATTTGCTGCACATTCAAAATAAAAGGTCAAACGTCAGGCCATGTCTTCTGACAAATTCCTGCTTACTCCTTGAACATTGAGATTGGTGATTACATTTCGTTTTCAGATTGCAGAGTGAGCGTTTTTTGGAAAGTGAACTATGTGATAATCTTGCACGTTTACTAGAAGTGTGAAAGGAAAGGCTGTAAGATGTTATATTTTTCTAACAAAATTTAAATACACGTAAATGCATTGTACATATAGTTAAGAATATACCAGCAGTTAAGAAACCACAAATGCAGTGGTGTTTTTGTCATTCTGAAGTGTGATGGAAGCAAAGATTTTGCAGTTGTAATCTTACACTTGCCTGCTCAGCCCTCATGGGATACTTCAAAAAATATAACTATATTAAAAGGCTCATTATTTTTGGGTAACATCAAAGGTATGACAGGCATTCTCAAATTGGTGATTCCAAATTGCAAAGCATCTTTTTGATGAAAAATGTGATTTGGTTTTTAAATAATGTATAGGCTCACCACCCTTGATTGGTTTTTATTTGGGGACTCCCACAGCCTCAGTTTCCCTGTGTGTGGATTGTGCTTTAAGATAATACACGAGGCTCGGCATAGTTCTCTCTGACACTGAATGCCCCACAGCTTGGTATCTTCTTTGCAAGTTTCCAACAGTGAAATACTTGGTCTGTTTTTTCCTTTTTTATGTTTTGAATATACAGCTCTTGCTCTGTGCTTATTAGGTTTCGCCTGCACAGCATAGCACAGCACTTGCGCTGTGCTTGATAGGGTTCGTCTGCACAGTGCTTGCGTTGTGATAGTGAAATCTATTGTATTTAATATAAATCTTATTCCGAGCTTCAGTAACTTATATTGCACAACTTCTCACCAAGCTACAACTTACAAAAAAACTGCTTATCATTATTCACATGGACAAAATCTATTCCAATTACCAATGCTTGTTACACATGTTAACACTACCTGGGCAAATGTTTCACCTCATAAAAACCAATCTGACACCCAAATGGAATCTCTAAGGAACAGAAATATGACCAGTCAACCTTTGCTAAGAACCTCCCACTGCACAAAAACTGCTGTTGCCACGTTTCTAGAAACGTGTTATCCGTTTGAACTAGAAACAAACATTTTTTGTTAAAATTTGCAGATTATGGATCAAATGACGGATTTTGTCGCAAATGCAGCGAATCCAAAATTGCATAATTCAATTTTCCCTGGGTATGGCCTATCTTTTTTTTTAAGTTAAAAACTTGTTTTATTTTCTTTACTTTAAGTGATAGACTTTTTGACTTAAAACAACACTTATAATAAAGAAAATGGTATCTGGTTTCAATTTGAAAAGTGAGTCATGCTATTGGAGAGGCATTAGTATGTTCATTGAGACTGTATAGAGACTGGATACATATCTTGGAAAAAGCCAGTCAAATTATTGATTATGATGTGCACTGTTCTTACAGTAATCCGCCAGCCTCTGCATATATTTGGGTTAGGCCTATTGGATGTCTCAGGAAGGCGCCAACATTGCCCATCCAGTGTTTGAAATTGAAATAAAGAAGCGCAGGTACCCTATAACAGAGTACCTACTTGTATCTGAGAAGCGCTGATACTCTCCAGTTAAAAGTATTGCACCTCTGCAGAGAAATGTAGGTAATCTCCCTCTCAATATAAAGAAGTCCAGGTACTCAGTACTGACAGTATTGACTCATTTAAAGCAGTTGTCCAATCCTAATCAATGTCAGAGTGCCACAGCACAAGTGTGAGATGTAGCATGTTAATTAACACAAGATTCCATCAAGGTAAAGTTGTTGACTGGTCGTAATGGAGCCATTCCATCAGTTGGTTAGTAAAAGACAGGTATTCGGATGTAGTGGATCCTTTACTCTCTTAGCCCTGAGCCATTGCACCTGCTGCACTAGTGGTAGATACATCCCTGAAGTTGAAACCCATTTCTGCAAAATTGTGCACTGGTGCACTTGTTCCAGTTGAATGAATGAAAAATTTATTGTTTGATTAATTAAAACCTTACAATATATATGCAGTAATTCTTACTTATAAAATCCAATTATAAAATCAATTATAAAAACATTAGTTTGTTATACTATTTACATATTATGTACATCCTACATTACATTATATTAGTTTTTGGTTTTCTAGCTTAATTCTCAGTCGCATTAAGAACTTTACAAAAGCTAAAGTTAACATTGTTCCAGTTAGTATTGAGGAGGTACTCTTTAGGCCGATGGTCTTAAAATTGCTGTGATGTAAGAAAAATCCCCCAAAAAGTAGACTCGCATGATGGAACAATGTATGTCCAGAGACTTTCCTGTACACCCTATAGCAGCCCTAATTAATTACATTGAAACATGGATTTGATCATCATCAAAACAGCTAAACATATTAGACTTCAAAAACAAAGTATGAAATGATTTAAATGGGGTTGACAATATAAAGTTAGGGAAGAACTGAGAGAGTGAACGCACAGAGATGATTTGTGAGTCGTATCTTTATGTTCACAGTTGGGCCGGAACCTCCGGCTTGGGCAATACTCTCCGCATCCGGGTCGTACTCTCCGGCTCGGGATGTACTCTCCGGCTCGGGCCGGATGAAGTGTAATCAAAGGGCAAAAATGTAATTTTTACAAAAAGGAACATTAGAACATGTGATAAATGGTAGAAGAGGTCATGAAAATCAGTTTGGGCAGGGAAAAAGGTGTGGCCGGACACTACATCATATTCCAGAAAAGTTTACTCCTTTGCATCATAATACGTGCAGTCCACAATTGGCGCTCTCCTCAGTGTTGACTTTAGTTTCAACACTACAATCATCACGTGGAGGGGTTTTGGAATGGGAAAAACATGGCGGCCGTGAGCTGAGCGGTCGTGGCACCTTTCTATGTGTGCCCGCTGTTGGAGCTTTTTCTTTTTACTATGGAAGTCTATTGCCAATTTTCTTTAAGCGGGTGAAGTTAGTAGAGGATTGGAGATTGCGTTGGCGTCTCTTTCACGTGAAAGCCCGTACCTTTTTTATCACTTGTTGATGGAGGCTCAGCGCTGAGAGTTTCCTCCAGGACTCAGCTCCTTCTCGATCCGATGTGTGTGCTCGGCTCCGGGTTTTGCTTTCAGCCCGTATCCCCGCAGGCGTTTCTCGCTGGTGTCTGGCTTCCCGAGAGCTTCGTCGAACGCGACGCGCTTGTCTTGGTTCCCTACGAGGTAGGAGTTTGTCTAGGGGGATCGTGGGGGTTGTAGATACGAGTTGTGTCACCCTGGAGGGATTACAGAAGGGAGGGGCTGAACTTTTGGGGGATAAAGAAGTTAATGCCAGTTGTTGTGCAGGGGGGTCCGTATTAGACCTAGAACCTGCTTCTACGATCGCCTCCTCGGATCTCAGACCCAGACAGAAGGGAACGCAGGGTAATTCACACAATCTTCAGGAAGCAAACATTTTGAAGAGAAAGGGGAGGAAAGCCACATCCAGAGCATCAATACAACAGCAACCCAGACGAAACTCTGTTAATAAAGAGCAGACCCGGCTAATGGTAACAGGCTTGGAGGGGAAATCAAGCCCGATAGACGCTCCTATAAGAACAGAAGAAGGGCTGCCTTCATCATCCATTTTAGAAGAGACGGTTTTACGAAAAGCAAGGGGCACCAAAAAACAGAAACCCCTACAAGGCGCTACCACAAAAATAACCCCCTCTTTAAGGTCTTATTTTAAGGTGCTTCCCCAAATTCTGGAGTTATCTAAAGAAGATTCCTTTCCTCCTAAGCTAACGGAGGGCATTCAAGATCTTACTCCTCATATATTCTCAGGTTCATATGCCCTCGAGGCTCTCAAGATGGATAAACCGATACAATCAGGACAGAGTGAGTCGGAGAAGGAGGCTGAGATTTCCTTTCCGTCTTCAGCCAATGCATCTGAATTTCAGAACATGGATGGATCAGGCGATTCAAAGATTCAGGAAGACCATTATACTTCGGTTGACCATCCTGAGTATTCTGTCGGAGAAATGCTGAGGGCATTGTCCCAAGATATCAAACTGGGTTTTCAAGTTTCCACAGCTAACCAAGCTGAAATTAGATCAGTTTGTGAAACACTGGGTTCTAAAATAGACCTTTTAGATACTAGAACACTCCTGTTAGAAGGGAATGTTACTAATCTTACAACCAACTTAGAGCTTGCTGAGACGGAAATAAAAACCCTCAAATTAAACGAGCTAGCTTTATCTGAACGTCTGGAATCTTTAGAGAATAACGCCAGGCGGAACAATCTCCGAATCCTCAATATCCCCGAGGAAAGAGAAGGAGGAGACCTAAAACAGTTTATTGTTGCCATATTAAAAGAAGCATTGGGTCCCGAGCCTTCGGATAAACTGATATTTAAAGATATCCAGCGAATACACAGGGATCCGTTCCGCAAAAACCTCCAAAGGCAGAAGCCTAGAAAGATTTTAGTCAATTTCCAGACTTATGCTATTAAAGAACAGATCCTTACCTTAGCACTTAAACATAAATCTTTATCTGCAAGGGGTTTCACCTTCCAAATAAGATCGGACCTGTCAAGAACTACTCTCGACAAACAATGGGAGTTAGGCAGAAGATTGGAAGACTTTAGAAAACTTGGTGCAGTAGCCCAGTTGAAATTTCCTGCAACCCTAAAAATAATGTATAAAAAAAAAATGCATAATGTAAGGACTGTTATGGCAGCAGACACTCTGTTGACTGAATTAAGTAAGGGTTGATGCTCTATACACTTTTCTTTGGATACTTGAATGGCAATAGATGTAGGTATTGTACGCATATTAAAAAAATATATATATATAAGTTAATTTAGTTTGGGTAACATAGGGTAGGGTGCCGAATACTGGACCATGTCCAGATGTTAGGGGTGGGGGTTTTTAGGGGGGTAAGGGAGGCAGTTGGGTCACTTGGGGGTGGGGTGGGATGGGCGTTATTCGAGTGTTGCAAAGGGAAAAAATTTGGAAAAAAGTGTCCTCCCTCTCAGTCGTAAATCACTCTCTTTTTTGCGCGGCAGTTTTAAATAGTAAAAAAAAAAAAGAAAGGAGGAAGTGTGGAAAAGAAAATGTATACACGTATTATCGCTTTTTTTATTCTAGGTTAATGGGGTGGGCCAGAATGTATATAGTCCAGGCAGTCATTCTATGAATCTAGTTCAGGTACTCTCCTGGAATGTTAATGGTCTGCGCACTGATCCAAGAAAACACAGGATCCTTCAATATATACAAGATAGTAGTGCGCGAATCATTATCTTGCAGGAGACACATTTGATTGAGCAAAAAACTTTAGCTCTTGCCAATAAATTAAGATGGATCGATTTCGTTATCTGTACTACACAATCAGCTAATATAAGAGGGGTGGCAATCCTGGTCAAAAAGGCCGCTCAAGCGACTCTTAGAACATCAGCGGTTGATCCTAGTGGTAGATGGGCCATCGCAGAACTTCAGCTTCACGATCTGAGAGTGACAATTGCAGGCTATTACGGTCCGAATCAAGATGATCCCTCCTCTCTTAAAAGTTTGTTTTCAGCTTTGTTGGATTTCCCGAATCCAGTTATATTGGCCGGGGACTTCAATATAGTATTAGATCCATCTATGGATAAATCCTCAAATAGTCGTGCATTAACATCTCAAAAAACAAGGGATTGTCTTAAGGGTGCCATGAAACGAATGGGGTACTTAGATGTATGGAGGGACAGGTCCGGTCTCAGACGTGAATACTCATTTCGCAACTATAAATATAAGCATCAATCTAGAATTGATCTTATTCTGGTTAGCCATGCATTGAAGAAGTTGGTCAGAGATATCTCCTATCTTCCTTCCCATCTCTCTGACCATTCGGCGGTGAGTTTGACTATAGTAGTAGATGTGATTCCTACGTTGAGGACTTGGTCAATGGACCGTTCACTTTTGCAATCAGAGGATGTTGTACTCACCCTTCGGAGAGAGACCGAGAGTTTTATGGTGAGGAATTTAGATACCGCTTCAGTAGCTATGGTATGGGATTCCTTCAAAGCTTTCCTGAGGGGGAGTATTACGAGTATGTCGATTTATAAAAGCAAAAAATATAAGGAAGACATTTCTGAGATAGAGTGCAAAATAAAAGCTGCACAAAGGCTGCTCGACACACAAGTTTCTAGTTCTCTGGAAGGAACACAAGTTAATTTACGAAATCTTAAGGGGCAGCTTGAAGCTGTATTGAGTTCACGATTAATGCAAAGGTGGGAGGCCAGTAGGATAGCCCATTTTGAATATGGCGAAGGTGCAGGTAAACTCCTTGCTTGGAAAGCCAAATCTGACCAAGCAAGAAATCACATTAATTCCATTGTTAAGGACGGCATTTCTTATACATCTGAAGAGGATATTAGAGGGGCATTCCATTCCTTTTTTCGGGAGATTTATAGGGAAGACGGAGTTTCAGATCCTTTGAAAATCCAGTCTTGGTTTTGGAATGTAGATCTCCCAGTACTAAGTCCGGAACAACAAGCGTTGCTAGATCAAACGGTTACTCAAGAGGAGGTCTATAAAGAAATATCGAGGCTGAAAAAGGGTAAGGCAGCGGGTCCGGACGGTCTTCCTGCTGAGATATAGGTGTATTATTAAGGAAGTCGTCCCGGTTCTGACAACTCTGTTTAATCAAATCCTTCAAGAGGGAATTTCCCCCCCGCCGTCTTGGAATAACGCAACCATGACCTTAATATTAAAGCTGGGAAAACCACCTACCTGCTGCGAATCATATAGGCCAATTTCGATACTAAATGCGGACTATAAGATCTACGCGTCCGTATTGGCTACTAGGCTTGCAAGTGTAGCTGGGTCTCTTTTACATCAAGACCAAAAGGGTTTTGTAAGGGGGCGGTATTTGTCAGAACTGACCTAGGATGTGATTTGGGCTATAGACCTGGCCTCAACGTGGTCTCTGCCTCTTGCAGTGTTGACTCTGGACGCCGCGAAGGCCTTCGACAGGGTCAACTGGATGTTCCTGTCGGAGGCCTTGGCAAAATTTAAGATCGGCAATACGTTTAGGCGGGCCGTCGCACTCCTTTATAATAAACCTTCGGCCAACCTCTTTATTAATGGCTCCCTTGCTGAACCCTTTGAGATCTCTAGGGGAACGCGTCAGGGTTGTCCCCTTTCCCCATTATTGTTTGATTTATATATTGAATCTTTTGCCCAAAGGCTGCGGGATGAACACAGAGTTTCTTCTTTTAAGTATGGGGAATGGGAGAAAAAAGTAGTCTTATACGCCGATGACATTTTGATTTTCACTTCAGACCTGAACAGGGCTTACCCTGCAGTTATTGAGTTGGCTCAAGAATTTGGCACAGTATCAGGCTATAAAGTAAACACTTCCAAAACCGAAATAATGGCATGGAACTCGCAGGCTCGCCACCAACTCCCCCCTCTCAAAACTAACATGAGATACCTGGGTATTCATATTCTTCAAGATGTAGATATGATTCCATCCTACAATTTAACATTGGTTACTAGAGAGACCCGGAAGCTAATGAAATCTTGGGCTTCTTTACCCTTATCTATATTGGGGCGAGTAAATTTGATTAAAATGTCCATTTTACCTAGATTTACTTTTCTTTTTAACTCCATTCCTTTATTCTTTGAAACTGTCGCTTTGAATAAATTACAAAGTGAATTTAACACATTTGTCTGGGCTTCTCGGCACTCTAGGATTGTCTGGAAGAAAATTAGAAGACGTAGGGAGAAGGGAGGGTTAACAGCTCCTGACCTTCAGTTGTATGCCTGGGCATTTCAATGCGCAAATGCTCCTAAAGCAGCCTACTGGAGAGGGAGTTGGTACTTTGTTATTAGCAATGTTGAGAGGCTCTGGTATTCCGGAAGACGGTTTCTTTTATAAATATGGTGACCCTAATTTTTTTTTAAAAGTCAGGTTGAAGGTATTACAGGGGCTGCTAAGAATGTGGGTTTAGTTGAGGGATCGCTGAAGCTGGGTTATTTTTCCAGTAGTGCCCCAATTTGGAACTCTCCTGGGACTCCAGAATGTCTGTTAGATAGTTTATCTTTGCCACTTAAGATTGTCGGAATCGAGAGATGGGGTGACCTATTTGTGGATGGCACATTGGTTCCCTGGGAAGTTTTAAGGGAGAAAGTTGGTCCATCTCTTTCTAGGTTTAAATATCTGCAATTATCCAGCTGGGCTACCTCAGTTAAAGAATCCCGCAATAAAAATCCTCTGGGCAGTAAAATCCATTTCGAGCATTTGATGCTACAAAAACCCCTAATGAAGAAAGAAGTTGCCCTTTGGTATCAACGCATCTTGGAAGAGGAGGATGGTGAATTCCAACTACCGACTTTACTCTGGGAGAGCTGTATCCCGCAACAAGATGTACAGTCACTATGGTTAAACTCTTGTAAAATGTTGTGGGACACTGTAAAACCAGCCTGGCTTCGCAGGAATCACCTTTTTACAATTCATAGAGCCTATTACACACCCCAGAGACTAACAACATTTTCCAACGGTCCACCGGTTGGCTGCCAGAGGTGTGGGGAAGTTGCAGCCTCAGATATACACATTTTTTTTAATTGTCCTGCCCTCGCAGATTTTTGGGAAAAGGTGAGCAATACACTTTCGGGGTCACTAGGGATACAAATTGTTATCAACTTACCTAGGCTCATCTTTGGTCTAACAAATGATTTGGTAGGCCCATCCAAGAAATTTTTTTCTATGCTATTCTTCTTGCTAGAAGAGAAATATGCATTAAATGGAAAGACCCTCTACCACCTAATTATCAAGACTGGCAGACATCTCTTTTGAGGGTTTCCAGACTGGACATCTCGAGGGCAGGAAATAAGGAGAAGCGTGACTTTTGGAAAATGATGAAATGGAGCTAGGGTTTTTTTTTTTTCCCCCTAGTCCAAGGATTAAACAGCCCTCCCTCTCTGGTATACCCTTAAAATTCTTTCAAGGGAATAATAGAGATGTCTTGGCATTTTAAGCTGAGCTAACGGGCTTCCCACATGGTCACTGCCTTCAGAACTGTTTGATTGAGTAAACACCGGAAGACTGTGCCCTACAAGGTACAAGCCTGCGGATCCAGTGTACTGAGACAGTGGAATTTTTCTCTGTATCACCAGTTTGGGCAAGCCTAAGTGGGTTGAGAATGAGGACACAAAATAAAAAATAAATAAATAAATAAAAAAAACAAAAAAAACACTACAATCATCACTAAGTGGTGCGCCCATAGTGTTGACTTTGGGTCCCTTAACAATCATACCACATCAATAATCGATAAATGGAACGTTTACTTACTGAGCTTATTGCTCACAATTGGCAAAAAAACTATCCTCTCAGGGTGGAAGAATCACAACGTTCCACATCATAGATGGTGGGTTTGGGTCTGTTTCATGAGAAGTTTGGGCAATGCAATGCATAATGACAAGTTTAATTTTTCTCCCTCAAAGTATTTTTGGAACAACCTCTCTCATGTCTTACCTCCACCTTCAATATATTTAGTAAACATATGCATCTTTGTGGGCGTCCTTTCTCACATCTATATATCTGTCACTATCTTCGCTCTTTATGCCTCTCTTATTTACTTCTATTCTCTCTAAATTCTAATCCATGTTATGTCGTTGACATATGATTTACTTTCATCAGCATGTTATATCACAGGTGGGTTGTATCCAGTCATGCACCTTGTTTATAGCCTTATGTTGTTCTTGATAATATGTGATAAAAATGTACTGAACTAAAAAAATAAGTAAATATCATACAAAAATTCCAAGATGTCAGCAGGATCTTAAATTAAGAGCCCACTTGTAGTGTTTTGGATGCTTTCCTAATTTCCATAGGTTGGTAGAAAACAGTTATAGAAATGGATCAGTTGGGCCATCTGGCCTACCCAAAGTCACGCAATAACTTTTCTCAAAGATCTACTTGAGGGCTCATGCAGACGCTGTTGACTACTCATATGAGTATAGCATAAGTAGAAGTTAGTGCCGTGGAGTGCTGGGTTATGGAAGCAGTCATGTTTCAAAGTGTGATGAGGACATAAGAGGATGATCATCTCTTTTGAAATGAAGTGGAAATGAGGGCCATTGGTCAACCTAAACGGCTTGAGGGTATACTGTTTGGGGAGCATGAAATGTGCATTTGGTAGGACATTGGTCGGAAAAAAGTGTGCACAACTTACACAGTAAGGAATGTGAAAAAGTCGAGAGCCAATAACCTGTAAGAAAAGGAGACAGAAAAGTAGAAGCTCAAAATACAGGCTAAAAGAACTTCTCCGGGTGAGGATAGTAGGGAAAAAAGAGATCAGACAATGTAACAGAAATGAACAGGTGAGGAGGATGAGGCATTACACGTAGTTAAAGAGGCGGGAAGAGTAAGACATTAGAAATACATTACACAAATGTGTGGCGTGCAGAGGGAGAGCAAGCAGATGATAATAGCGCTGATGGTCATGTGATTTCCCGCTTGGTAGTACTGTTGCTTTGGTATGAAGTGTAGTTCAGTGATTTACACTTATTATTTCTAACTGAGAAAACAAAGCTATATTTAAATTTATGATGCAACATAAAATTACCTAGAGTTAATTTCTTTCCATCATTATTTTATGACAACACTCAGTAAATATTGTTGTTTGTAAGTAGTGCTGAGCTCCAGAAAGATGCCACTAATTTGATTTCCCTTATGGATGAAGCGATTTTCAAATACTTTCATTGCACTAGATGTCAGCCCGACACACAATAATATCTTTCCATAGTTCAGTGTGGAAGTACTACATTACACATACACATTAGGCCTTTTTAGGTCTCACCTGTTAGGCAGCGCCTGCTCTGTCTGTTGCAAGACATATTGTGGGTTTATTAAGAATATACATGGACCCGAAGGCCGCCCATTCTTTACTTTTGGTTGGATTTCCTGTCATTCTCATTTACCTGCTTCTTATTCTTGTCCAAGGGCCTCAGTCTTGTGCTTGTCATTCCCACGAAGCATAGCCACTTTACAACAACTTTTGATTTGGCTGGTTTCTATTATTCCACTGCTTGCCTTCCGAGCATTACCTATTTCTTTTGGATACAGCACTCTGTGGAAGTTCATTATATTTTCCAGCTGTCTCACACATGTGCTTCTACCCCACCCACACCATGTTGCCTTCGCACTCATTGCTTCTCATCCCCACCCCTGCCTTCTGTGTTGCTTCCCCCACCCGCGCCCTCCTTCTCTCCCAACTGTTGCTTTCCTCCGCACACTGTGTAGTGTACACGCTTTTAATTGGCACAACATCTGAGTTATAGCACCTTGTTGTTTAATCAGTTTTCTTTTAGCCAAACTGCACAGCATTGGGGATGCTGTACAGAATGGCTAAAACCATTGGTAAAGCCAATAGGTCCCAAAGGCTAGACCTGGTGGCTTTGCCAATGCTTGTTTCTTAGGGAATTAGTTCAGCAATAACGCTCGCTGGAGCAGATCTTCCTTCATCAAAAATAGAAGCCATAGATTTATTGTCAAGTGTCTGATGCTTAATGCAGCACATATAGAAGTTGCAAAACAGCATTTTTTTAAAATGATTATGTGCAGGAAGGGGAACCTTCCTGCACATAAACAATCATAGACAATTTGCTGTTTCTATGTGTGCTGCACAAAGCAGCACACATGGAAACAGCAAAAACGAGGAGAAATACAGCATTTCTCCTTGTTTCACCTGTTTAAGACCAGGTTTCCTCTGGTCTTAATTTTGGCTCTACCTCCTATTTACGCTGCCCTTGTAAATAGGGGGCAGTGTCAAAATCAATGGGTGTTGCGGTGGAACGCCCACCGCAACACCCATTGCCCTCCCCTTTCACGCTAAACACAGCGTGAAAGGGTGCCTTATTTACAAGGTAGCGTTAAGCCATGATAAGTGGCTTAACGCTGCCTTGTAAATAAGGCGAAGTCCCTATTACCATCTCAACTCACTGAAAGTGACATTGTGGTGCAGATAGGGGCTTGTAAATATGCCCCATTGTGTCAAGTCACCAGGCTGACGGTGGAAGGTGTCACATATTAGCTCACGTTACATTGTAAGTTGCCTGTCGTGTTTGCTGTAGTGTACATAACTGCCTGGCCACAAATGGTGCAATATAGGCATCTATAGAAAAGTATATGTTTTTTGGTAACCACTTACGTCTAGTGCATCCCAGATCGGCCACACAGGCAGTTGGCATTCCAATCTGCAGCTGCAACTTTCGTATATCTTAATTTGTCTTGTTTTTAAATATGAAGTGGTAGTGTATCCAACTATAATAATTTTAAAGAGTGTGTGATATCTGAAATCGGATTTTGAATATTTCTATTATTCCAAAACTAATGAGAGTTTTAAATGTTCTACCATATTCAGCCAAGGGGGTTTCAGTACAGGGTTATAGTGATCAATGAATTCTGTTCAATTAAAAATAAATATAGTAAAAGCATAAACAATGCAATCAATTCATTGTATGCTGGACAATAAATTCCCACATTATAACAAAGGACTCCATGGGAACAAATGTCCATAGGGTTGCACCAATTAATTAAAGATTCTGGTGAGACTTTTTATTAACCCGCCCAGTTGCATCAGATATTGTCCTTTTTATTCCTATAGAGTCCTTTTTTTCCCTCTTAAGTATTTGTTCTAGCTCCATGGGAAACGTGGAACACCCCTTTTAAGACACTATGAAACATTTACATCAATTCATTTTGTGACGGAAATTAGGGTACACCGAATACTCATTTTAATTAGGTTAATTGTTGTCCAGGAATATTATTGGTTATCATTTAATCCTGTTGCAAGAAATGTTCCCTGTCAGATTCTGGGGCAGATTAAAAAGGGCAAACTTTCACCTACTGCCTCTGTGTGATTAAACTGATACCCCTGTTTGATGACAGGAATGTGAGATTACAATTGACATTTTTTTAAATGGTGGATGGAGCGCGAGCGACCCTCGGTCACGTGTACCCATGTGCACGCGCCACAGACTTGCAGTGGAATGCCTTTGTGGTATGCTGGTAAATTAAAGAGCTAGTGCCACATTTTGTGATTAGTAAACTTATGTTGTACTTACACCTGTTGGGGTTTATTTGCAAGCCCCTTGTGCAGCCTATGCGTCACTTTTAAACCGCGACGTACCGGCGGTGTAAGGCGCCTGTAAATAAGCCCCAACGTTGTCTAAATCCCTAGTTAAGTAACCTTCAAGCCCAACTATGATGAGTCTGAATTGCAGTGTTGCCGAACTAGGGCGGTGTCTACTAATGAGCCTGAAGATAATTGTGAAAAGCCCAAACACAACAAGTGTCGGCGCCAGAGCCATGCTGAATAGGATTTGTCTGTGTGAGTGCTGCTGCAGGTCGTTTCAGATTCATATGACCCAGTTAAGCAGAGGGGCTGCCACTTTCTATTGCTGAGCGCTAACAACGTTTTCTTCCGCTGCAAGAGGTGTTTCATGGCAGTTGATTTTAGTGATTATTATGGTTCGGTGTAAAGCTGCTATGGCTTACATGGTGGATTTGCGTGGAGGTGTTGCTCTTCAAATAATGGCGCAACTACGGAATACATGTCAAGAGCAGCGGGTATATCCACATGGAAATGGCGCTGGGGCAAACTTTGCAAAAAGAAAATGCAGGAATACGCCATATTCGCAAGAATACTGCGCACCCCTGTGTATTCCCTTGCGCTGGCGAAACAAAATAGCTGACTAGCTACATTGCAGGGAATCATCCCTGCAACGCAGGCACCCTTGCACCATGGTGCCTGGGTGTCTGTGCTGCAGGCAATGATTGTTTATGTGCAGGAAGGGATACCTTCCTGCACATAAACAATCTTTAAAGGTGATTTGCTTTATGTGCGCTGCAGAATGCGGCGCACATAGAAAGAGCAAAAATGGGGAGAAATGAAAGTATTTCTCGTCGTTGCACCAATCTAACGCTTGCTTTTGCATGCCATTAGTTTTTGGCCCTGCCTCAGATTTACAGAGCTGTGTAAATCTGGGGCAGCATAAAAAACCAATGGGTGTTGCAGTGGAACACCCACAGCAACACCCATTGCAGGCCCCTTTCATGCATATACCTGCGTGAAAGGGTGCCATATTTACAAAGTGGCCTTAAGCCATGCAAAGTAATGCAAGGCATTGTGCCACCTGAGCATCAAAAAAAGTTACACTCCGGTAGTGCATCCTCTTGTAAATATGCCCCAGTGTCTCTTCGATGTCTGGAGGGAAACAGACGCTCAGGCTAAGGAATTTACCTATTCCTCCCTAATCCATAGGGGCAGATTTATGAGGTTTTGCCGTAGGGAAGCGCAGCAGGCCTTCCTGCTGCGCTTCCCTACGGCAAAAGAAAAGGGCAGGGATGCGCCGTATCTATAAAATGCGGCGCATTCCTGTCCTTTTCCCCTGCGCCGGCGCACAATGGGCTGCCTGCGCCAATGCAGGCACCTCTGCACCATGGTGCAAGGGTGCCTGCGTTGCGGAGATTAATTTTTTTGTACAGGAAGGGAAACCTTTCTGTACAAAAATAATCACAAGAGGTTTTTCCTCTTTGTATGGGTGCTGCAGAATGCAGCACACATAGAAAAAGGAAAAACGAGGCGAAATAAAGATATTTCTCCCCGTTGCGCCTCCCTTACGCCTCCCCTGGGGAGGCGTAAGCTTTTGGCGCTGCCTCAGATTTACGATTTCTCGTAAATCTGGGGCAGTGTCAAAAGGCCATGGATGTTGCTGGGAACGCCCCCAGCAACACCCATTGCACGCCCCTTTAACGCAGAACACTGCGTTAAAGGGACTGATATTTATGAGGCAGCATTAAGCCACAAAAAGTGGCTCAGTGCTGCCTGATAAATATCACGCAGGCTTCTGCGCCACGGAACGTCACAAAAAGTGACGTTCCGATGGCGCAACGGGCCTCATAAATCTGCCCCACAGTTCTTACTCAATGATAGATCTGGCAGCATAGGGCACGGAATCCTTTCTGCATCCCACAAAAGGCATCACTTTGGGGCCGATTGTAATATTCGATCAAGCCGTGCTCTCTTGGGAACAGGATTTGGGATTGAGCCCTACTAGAAGGGATGGCTGGAGATTCAGTAAATCTCTACTGAAAGACAGGTTTATAACACAGAACCTAACAGGGTCGGACTGGGACACAAACCAGGCCTGGGCACCAAAATGAAAGCGGCCCCCTTATCGAATATAGCTTACCATTCTGAATAGGTTTACCTTTGTGAATTTTACCTTTGTGAATAAGGCCCAATGCAATTAGGGAGGTTCTTAGAAACCACCAGCAGAGAAGTCGAGCAGGTGGGCAGGAAGCAATGGACATTGCAGAACCTTCTTAGAAGCTGACCTAGAAGCAGTGGAATCTGGCACATTGAGGGACTGAGGCAGTTGACAGAGAGTGACTACATCATGAGAAGCAATGAGGCGTGCCAGTCTGACAGGTGCAGTATAAATAGGGGGAGATGGGAAGTGATTAGATGAAGATGATGAGAGTTTCCAAAAATTTGATGGAAATTATGGGATTCGAACCTAGGTCAGAAAGAAGGAGAGGAAGAACTGGTGCGAAGAGCAGGGAAAAACAAGAGAGAAGGGAGATGATTCAGGGTTTGCATCGCTTCTTGGGAGAAGCATGGGGAGCTTTACTGCGGGATATGACAATAAGGGGTTCTGGCAGGAGAATGTTGGGGAAGACCAAGCACCAGTGTCATGGCATCTCATTCCTTTTAACCAAAAAGATCCCATGCTCCCTCAGGGCCAATTCCTTATGATGAAGAGAGCTTGGAGCCTGCAGCTTCAACTAAAAGCAGGCTGGTAACATTGACATTATAATTTTTCCCCACCACAACTTCTCATGCTGTACTAGTAATGTTTCCTGCCTTTTGTAGTATTTATTTGTTTTAACTTTCTGTTATAACTTTCATATTGGCATTGCTCACCCCTGCCATTGGGATCTAGAAGGGATATATTCAAGGGACCCCCAAGTATTTTTTTCTTCCGAAGTTTTATATAGCGCGAACTTGACCTGAAGGTATCGGAGCGCTTTACAAGAGTTCCAGTTGCGTTGCAGACAAACACAATAATTTTTTGTTAGGCACGGGCAGATTAAGTGATTTGTCCAGAATCAGAGGATGTTGTTGAGCGTCCCTGCGGAAACTCGAACCCAGTTCCCTAGCGCGTCGAAGTCGACTGCTCTGGCCATAAGGCCACATCCCCTTAGCATTGATCTGAAATGGGCCCTTCTTTATGTTCAGCTAGGCCTGTACTCTGGTTCGACAGATGGCTTAGAGAGGCGGTTGTAAGAAGGTGGCTGGGAATGGTTAAGGTTTCCTTACCACAATACATAACTCAGCTTAGCCTGAAGGGGACACTACATGACTTCATTAGAGAGAATGATTGCTAAATGTTATAGTTTTGCATGGGCAAGATGATCAAACTGGTGATAAAATGTGGTGTGGGAGTGCAAATAAACAAATGCAATGTAAAATTAGCCTTTCTAGTCCTGGTGCCTGCATCTGAATTGTACCCTATTTAGGATTCACCTCAATGGAGCAATATTTATGGCCAAGACAATGCCAATGGTAGGTAGGTAAATTCGTTTATTAGTTAATTAAAAGCATAAACATTGTTAAAAAAACATACAACACACATTATACACTTCAATAAAATCTTAAAATGAGGTTATAGATCGTAATAAAACACTCTTCCCCACATAAACTGATGTCGTTGATACAGGGTTTGCTAAGCTAACAATTATGCAAGTCGAGCCTAAAGTGCAAAATGCCTGGACTGTCTGAAACTAAAAAAGCCTGACAATGACCACATTTTCAAAGAAAGTGCTGCCATTTGACTAGAAAAGCATATAAACATTGTTTTTTTCAGGGCAAAAGCACTATGGCTGTATTAAACAAGTCTGACTTTGCAAAATTGCCAGACATTAATATCTCAAACCAAAGGGCCTCACAGTGGCGGCCAGCACTGATCAGGGACGGTAAGGCAGGGAGGCGGGGTAGGGAGGAGAAGGGGGTAAATAAAAAAATAAAAACGTACCACCTGTCCGCATCCCACGGCGTCATCGTCGCATCTGTCCACTCCAGAACAGGCACAACAGGAACAAGAAGGACACTGCACATGAAACACACAGGCTCCCTGAGCCAATCAATGCAGCATTGTTATTGGTCTGAGCACCATGGTTCGGTGCTCAGATGGGGAATGGGGGCCTGGACATGTTCTCCAGCCTGGGTGGAGAGCATTCTATGTGCGCATGAATGTTTGGCCGGCCCAAGACAGTCAGCCAAACATTCATGCACACATAGGAAGTGAAAACCACTCCTCCCCTTCCCTGCTCCTTCAGCAGAGCAGCCCCGCCCACCTCCCAAAGCTGCAACGAAACAAAAAATTAAATGATAATACGTTGAATTATTATCATTTTATTTTCTCTTACATTGCTCCTCTGCCTTACCACTGTGCCCTAATCATGTGCAGATTGCAGGAAGAATCTTAACCATTCAGCCAGAGTAACATTGGATACCAGTTTTTGAACCTAGAATGATAGGGCTTCAATAAGCAAATCAGACCTAAAGTGCGAAGGTGCCAAACATTGTTACCTACAATCTAAGGTGCCTCACTAATGCGCACATTTTCAGGAAAAGTACTGACATTTAACCAGGATAATATTTTACATTTGTTTGACAAAACATTGCTATGGCTACAGTAAGCAAAGCTGACCTAAAGTGTAAAAGTGCCAAGCACTGCTATCTAGGATCAAAAAAAGCCTAAACAATGTGCAGGTTTGTGGTAAAAATGGTGGTAATTAACCAGAGTAACTTTGGGCAGCAGACTTTGATACAAGGGTACTAGGTGTGCAATGGTAACAATTGGACAACAGTCTTTGATACAGCGACACTAGTGTAGCAATGAGCAGTTTTAACATAAAAATACAGAGGTGTCAAACATTAATGTCTGAAAACTGGAGGGGCTCAAGCAAAGTACACATTTTCCAGAGATTATCTTGCCCGGGAGCCGACAGGAGACAGACAGGAGACAACAGTAGAAATGGTCCCACAGTCCATGGACGTAAGCACCTAAATGGGATCTTACCGTGCGCATTCTTCTTGCCCCATCTGTATTTTGAGTATCTGCCTTGGCCAGAGTTTGAAAAATATTCAGGAATTTTACCAGTTTGATGCATTGCACAGATGTCAGCACAGATGACTCCATCTGTGCTGACATACATGACCTGATCCTTAAGCTGTTAAATTCCTTTTTCAACAAACCTCTTCTCTGTATGGCCAAAGCAGGGCAGATACATACACCGCGCTGCAAGGCTTCATCTGCTTGATAATATAAGCACCATTTCTTAACTTCTTTTTGTTCACCTTCCCTTCAATTTGGGATGAAATCTAATGTTGGAATATCACAGAGTCTTAATGCTAGCAAACTCTGTTTTATCTTTTGATGATAGGGGGCTTCCAAAAGCACAGCAAAAGCACAGCATAAGATTTTAGGACCAGCCATACATGTGACTTCTTGGACAGCTTTTCTTTGTCATTCACCCAGCTTTGCAGTGTGATAGATACGTTTTATCCTCTTTTTAAGGCCTGGTCAGGTATACAGGTATCCCATAGGTCATCATAAGATTTTAGGACCAGCCATACATGTGACTTCTTGGACAGCTTTTCTTTGTCGTTCACCCAGCTTTGCAGTGTGATAGATGCGTGTTATCCTCTTTTTAAGGCCTGGTCAGGTATACAGGTATCCCATAGGTCATCATAAGATTTTAGGACCAGCCATACATGTGACTTCTTGGACAGCTTTTCTTTGTCGTTCACCCAGCTTTGCAGTGTGATAGATGCGTGTTATCCTCTTTTTAAGGCCTGGTCAGGTATACAGGTATCCCATAGGTCATCCCATCCCATAGGTCATCCAACTCAAGCATCCTGATTATGTTTTCAAGTTGTTTTTTGTATTCACTATTCCCTCGTTGCAAATTAATTTCAGACCAGACTAGATTGGCCAGTGTGCCCTCAGTGGCTGACCGCAATTTATAGAAACACTCAATGTGAGCTGCAGGTATGGTGAGTGACCGTTTTAACAGTAAAAACTCCAGCCTGACTTGGCCGGGGGATGCTGATCTGGGAAGCTGGAATACTTGCTTGTACGTTCTTATCGTGAAGGCTGGCCTCAGTGTCCATCATTACTTCTGTTCCATACACAAGAGCTGGGAGCAACTTGGCTTTCATTACTGTTAACAGTGGCTTCAGGTTAAGACCTCGGATGGATCTTGCCTAGTGTTGTAAAGGTATGATTAAGTGCTTGGGCCTTTTCCTTAATCGCCTCTTAATCGTGGTACAAACGCAGCTCTCACATCTATTTTAACTCCTAGATAGACATAGGCCGATGCTTCTTCAATTGTACTTTTACCAAAGGGCCATTTACATTTGTTTAAAATACAGCGATTGAGTGAGATCAATTTTGTCTTTTTAAAAAATAAAACATTTTTTACTGAGCAGAGCATTAGGTTCATGATGTACATAATATACTTAAAATCATTATTAAAACCAGTTTCTACAAAAAAATCAAAAAATTAAAAATCAAGATGCCAGCCTCTCAATACATAATAAAAAAGAGCTGAAGCAAAAGCAGCTAGTCATATACTCATTCACAAAAGAAAGTGCAAATTTATCTTACAACGCAGCAGCAATGAAGAAAATTCATAGTGCGTCTAAAGTGCAATGCCAATACAGTGATAGTGCCGTCTTATCACCTAATTAACCACCACAGGGGCAGCCCTAACCACCTGAACCAGGGGCAATCAATAATGTATCCTAACAGTGGTTCATAGTGTATGCAAAATAATCATCATATAAACATATTATAAAACACATACATTTAAATCACACAGTGCTCAACAACTAAAAGATGTGAAAAATAAATAAAAAAGAATATGGCCCTTATACAAGAAACAATTTTAATTATAGAAATATATAAAACATTCTTTATATAAATATAGTAACGTGAGGCTCAGACATATAGGCTGGTACATATAACAATTCTTTAAACATACAAAACCAGACAAAATTGCATACACAGAAAGAGGTTAAATAAAATTCGGAGTTCCAAAGCAACACTGGAACTACAACACACAAAACAATGTGTCCTCCATAAATTGTGGTCACAGTTGCGTCAACGGCGTTTCGACCTTTGTCATAGGTACATGGTCATCATCAGGACAAGTATATAACTGAGCATCTCACCAAATAATCTATAAGGTACACAATTACCATGTAATTCTTAAAACAGGGCCAAAAATAAAAAGGAGAAAATGTGCAATAGTGAAGAAAAGGGAGAAAAGGGAGGAAAAAGTACCTCACCATCCCCAACAGAAAATGGGGTTTGTGCGAATAATTATACACAAAAATAAATCAAGAAAAAGAATCATGTGAGCCCAAGAATAGAAAACTAAGCCCATCTTATTCAAACCAGCAATGCATGAGATATAGATTTGTATCTCATACTCACTTTGTTTATCACCTAAAGCCATCATAGCTACAACATTTTATTAAAAACGAGAACTTATGGCTATAGTGGCTCATTACATCATTGACTAATAATAATTAAAAAAAAAACATAATACAAAATACGTCATTCTATGAAGTGCAAAAACTATGAAAGTGCTAGTGCTACTAAAGTGCAATAAGAGAAAGTGCTAATGCATTTTAGTAAAAGCTGCAACATTGATTTACCAACCCAAGCTTTATGATCTCTCTTTAAACTTTTCTAATTCATTAAAAAACTTCCAATTTTTTTCACATTTTTTAATAGCTCCTACCCTCCCTGGATTTCCAATTTTGCAGAATTAGGGAGTGAGCCACCATACAAGAGATACATATGATGGCTTTTTCGGGTTCGGATAGCATCGTTTAATCTCTGTAAATCCCAAACAAAGCAGCTTCGGCCTTGAGCAAAATGTTCTTTCCGATTGCTTGCTTAATATCCGAGAAAACAGCCTCCCAAAAAAGCCAGAGTCCTGAACATGCAAAAAAGTATGGTGCTGTCATGTCCTGAGCCCCACAAACACAAGGGAGGCAGGTAAGGATCTTTATGCTTTATTCATATGTATTACACTGCACTATGCCCACGCACGTCTGCCCATGCGTCCTCTCGTCCTGCCATGCCCCCTCCCACACCCTTGACCGGATGTGGTGTCCAGTTCCCTCAGTGTCCACCTAGTCTCTTGCACTGTCCTAGTGCCCTGCCCCCAAGTCACTACATCTCCCCTCTTTGTGACAAAGAAATGACAAGAGAAGTGAAACACAGAGATGTGTAGATAGAGATAGATGCAAGTCTGCCCTGGCACAGGTCGGTGTGCTTCCCATCATCACATTTCTTCTATTAGTCTTTTTGGACGTCTGCATGCTCTTCTCCGGCCGGCCTCCGTCTGGTGCTCTTCTGCTGGTCCCCCATCATTGTCTCCTTCCTTCTTGTTATGCTCCTACTCTTCTTGTTCTGCTGTTTCCTTATCTTGGTCTTCCCTTGTCTTCTCTTTTAGTTCTTGGAAATGTGAACTGTTCCGTGTTATTTTCTGGTGTTCTGACTCTGCCGTGACCATTGGTCCCTTCACTTTGGTAACTATTAGCGGATCTTTGGAGAACATGCTGTCAGATTTCCTTTGTTGTCGTTGACGCACTATCACCGTGTCTCCTTCCTTTAGATCTGACGAGCTGGCGTGCCGCTTGGCATCTGCATATCTTTTCATTTTTTCTTTCTCCTCTCTGTCTTTTGCTGCAATGCGGCTGTGATCTGACGCTATTGTTGCTTCTATTTGTGGAAGCCTCGTACTGCTTGTTCTTCCCAGTACTAACTTTGCTGGGCACCTTCCAGTGGAGTTGTGGGGGGTGTTTCTGTAGTCACGTAGTACTTGGCACAGAGCTTGGCTAAGTGATATCTGTGCTAGCTTTGCCCTTTGACCTGCCTTTTTGATGTTTCCCATGAACCTCTCCACCATTCCATTAGCTTGAGGCCACGGCGGAGTTATCTTCCTGTGGTTTATCCCTAGATAACCCATGAATCTGCGGAATTCCTCTCCTGAGAATGGAGGACCATTGTCTGTTTTTAGTGTTTCTGGTGAACCCCAGGCTGCAAATATGTCATCTAGTATCAGTAATGTTGTTGTTGCCGATGTCGACGGGACCTGTCGTACTATTGGAAATCGTGAATACCAGCAGGTAGTTGCCTGTTTCTAGTGGTCCAAAGAAGTCAGCTGCTAGTGTCGTCCACACTGCTCATGGAAGTTCTGACATTTTTAGTGGCTCGTGCCTAACCAGTGGTCCTATCACTTGACAGAGGTGACATGTCGTTATGGTGTCCTCTACCATGCGATCTAGGCCAGGGAACCATACTTTCTCTCTTAGCATTTTATTTGTTGCTACTACGCCTCGGTGTGACTCATGAGCCAGATTTATCAGTTGGCCCCTGAGTGAGCTTGGTATCACTATTCGTGTCCCTCTCCTCAGTATTACTGTGTCTGTCTCCGACAGTTCTTCCTGTACCTTCTTTAGAGCTAGCACTTCTTCCTTGCATACTCCTACTCCCCAGGTGCAATTATATTTAATGTGTCTCCATCTCTGTCTTCTCGTTACCTCCATGGCCATTTGCAGTATGGAATCTTCCTATGTTTCTCTTGCTAGCTCCGCGAGTGTTATCGGTGCTGGGGTGTTTTGTTTTAATATGAAGTCGAGGTATTCCTCTGCCATCGATGTAGTTTCTTGTGCTTGTGGTAATGGGTGTCTCGATATGTAGTCTGCCAGGTTGTGCTCTTTCCCCGGCTTGTGCACAATGGTGAAGAGATAGTCCATCAACCTTATGCCCCATCGTTCAATCCTGGGTGGCATTTTGGCTGACGGGCTGCCATAGATCGTCACTAGTGCCTGGTGATCAGTTATAATGGTGAATGACTTCCCGTAGATAAACATATGGTAGTGTTCACATGCCCATACTACTGCTAGGCTCTCCTTTTCTGGTTGTGAGTATGCCTTTTCAATGTCTGTTAAGCTTTTGCTTGCATACGCGACAATTTTCCGTTGTGAATCTCTCCCTGGCTGGTGCTGCGCTAGTATTGCCCCTAGTCCAACTGGGCTGGCATCGACAGTCAGTTCAGTGCAGAGCAGGGGGTCAAAGTAGGCCAGATGTTCCACAGTCACCACTGCTTGTCTTATTTCCTGGAATGCCTTGTTGCATTCTTGAGACCAGATGAACTTCTGTCCTTGTTTGGTCAGTTCTCGTAGTGGTGTGCTCACTGTGGCAAAGTCCTGTATGTACCGTGCACAGTAGCTGGCGAGTCCCAGAAATGATCTTACTTCTGCAACATCTGTCGGGGGATTTGCGTTCTTCAGTGTTTCAACTTTGCTGGGGTCTGACCTCATCCCTTGTTTGGAGAAGATGTGTCCGAAGAACACTAGTTCCCTTCTCCCCAGCTCGCATTTTTCTCCATTCAATGTTAGGCCCGCTCGCTCCAGTTGTGTGCACACTTGACTCAAAGCAGTGTCATGTTCTTTGTCTGTTTTCCCAAATACCAAAATGTCATCACTATAGATTAGACTGTTATGTACCAGCCTTATCACTTCCCGTATTGTTTCCTGGAATATCTCCGCAGCGAATGAGATTCCGAAACTCAGTCGCTTGTATCTAAATAGACCAAGGTGTGTGGAGAATGTCGTGATGTACCTGGACTGGTGGTCCAGTTCTAATTGATGGTACCCCTTGCACAGGTCCAGCTTCGAGAATCTTCAGGCTCCAGTTAGGCAGCTGATCATGTCATTTAGGTGTGACCCCGGGTGACGTTCTCTTGCAATTGCGGTGTTTGGGATCCTCATGTCCACGCAGATGCGGATTTTTGATGTGTTCTTCTTTGGAACTGCCACAATCGGAGACACCCAAGGTGTTGGCCCTTCAGCAGGTTCAATTATATCTTGCGCTAGTAGGCTAGTTATTTCCTCTTCTACTTGTGGTTGTAGGTGAATTGGTACTCGTCTATGATGTTAGGCCACCGGCTTGATTGCTTCATTGATGTGTAATGTTATCTGTTTTCCTTACAGCTTACCAAGACCTTTCAGTATGGCTGGGTACTCTTGTAGGATATTCTCAGTTTCCGACATGTGGTATGTCATTGCCAGCAGCCCCATCACCTGTGCCGTCACATTGCTTAGCAGGCATGGCGCTGGGATATCACCCTTGAGCACATATATTTCTTCATGGTAGGACCTGCCTTTGTACGTTAAAGTTTCTGAGAACTTTGCCATATTTTCTTCCGGGCTTTTGGAGCCCCATGTGAATACATCTACGGTCGATGGTGATAGCTGTGGTTTCACTCTCATTTTCTTGTATTCTGACATGCACATGATGTTGCATGTCGCTCCACTGTCAAGCACAAATTTTGCTTAGTGGTCCCCTACACCAATGTCCACAGTCGCTGTTTTCTTTATTTGTTGTTTCTCCACTAGATGAACGTGCTCTGTCCCATTGACTTCTCTTGGGGCGTCTGACATTAGATATAGTCTCGCCTCCCTCACAGGTGCTGCCATTTCTTTTGCTTCGTCGGAGGAGCTGCGATTCGCCATTTCCGGCGTACCTGTTACTGGTTATCCGTGGTCTCATTGTTCTGCCCCTCTCATTTCTAAATTGTCTGGTCATGTACGTACTTGAAAAATGATTGTCTCTATTGCACTTACTGCGCTTCTGGCCCATTGCTGGGCAGGCACCGACGTGCGGGAATTCGAGGCCACATCGGTCGCATGTTTGTTCGCCCTTCTTTGGTGGGACTGGCGCCTGAAATTCTTTCTTTTTGAAGTTCCCAGTGACGTGGTGTGCTTGCGCCACTCTCTTCTCCTTTCCTATCTCCATCTGCTTGGCGTGTTCTGTAGCCCGTGCTTCTGTGCGAGCCATTGTCAATATCTTTTCCAGCGTCGTTGGTTCCTTCAGAATGCGTGCTCGGAACTCCACTGATTGACAACCCTCGATGTTGCGCAGTCTTATAGCTTGCTCGTTGTCAAATTTGTCAAACTCGCAGTATGTGACCAGTTTTCCAAATCATCTAGGCTCTCTTCTCCTTGCTGGCATGCCGTGTTAAATGTGTATCTTTCAAAATCAACGTTTCGTTGGGGGTCAAATTTCTGTGTGAGACACTGTATCACCCCCTTATAATCTGCTGTTTGATCTGCGGGGAATGTTAATAACAGATCTTCTTCATCCCCTGCGAGATTCAGAAGCATGTGCAGTTAGTTGCTTGCTATCCGGGATGTCTGTGGCACTCATGTAACACTCACATTTTCTGATCCATCTTTCCCACCGGATGCCTGCTTGCGGCTCCGATAGGCTGAATGGTAGTGGCCTGCGGAAGACTGCTTGCGTGCTCTGCTTTTCATCATCACTCATTTTCTTTCTTTGGCACTCTTCTATTCTTCTTCCTCTTTATTTTCTTAATTTCTTTGTTTGCCCCTTTATTTTTCTCCTTATCCTGCTTTATTCCACTGTTTTCCTCTTATTTTCAGTCTTTTTTCCACTGTTTTCCAGTTTCCCTATATATTTCAAGGGACGCCTGACTTCAAAATGGCCACCGCTTTGTTCTTGTGTCTGATTTGCTTAGTTGCCTGACTCCAAGATGGCCGCCGCAGTCTTGCGATGTTTCTTTGGTTCCTCTCGCTTTGCCTGACCTCTTAAAATGACCGCCGCTTTGTTCTGGCTTCTTATTGGCTTATTTGCCTGACTCCAAGATGGCCGCTGTTCTCACCATATTTCGTTTAACTAAACATGCGTATTTTCTTCAGTTTCCTTCGAGCACTCTTGGGTCCTGACGCTTGCCTGCTCTTCTGCTTGCTGGCAGACGCCTTCTTTATTTCTCCAGTGTTTTAAAGAACAAGGGTACCCCTTATGCGAACCTGGGGTGATACAATATGGAAAAGAACAATGGTTCGGGTTGGCCTGAGAAGGTCCGGTGAAATGAAAAAGCCCTTAGGAGGGCGAAATGATTTAGTATAGGTTCAAGGACTCACATTTGGAGAGTAATACTTAATATAGAGGAACAAGGGACAGAAGAGGTCAGTGTATGACACTTATTTATTGAATAAAGATTGAATTCAAAGTGCTCACATATTTAGTGACAAGAAAGCGTGACATGCAGGTGAGGGTGGAGTCTTTAAAAGAGAACATCGCATTGGCAACAATTGAGAACCATTTTAAATTAAATTAGTACAAAAATAGGTTCGAGTTGCATAGGGTCGACGGCGTTTCGAACTCAGTTATTTGAGTTCATCATCAGGACAGAATGTGAGCATATGAACTCTAAATGAAAAATAAAGATAAATAAATAACCAAATACAAAACATAAATAAGTCCCTGAACTGTAACAAGCATCACAAGCAATTAATGAGCGGTACATAGTGTTCTCCAAAAAGTGATGCAATTTACACAAAAATGAAAAATCGGTAACCTGGCACAGTCAGCAAGGTGATGGAACTGAGCAGTCTAGTGCCCTGAAGGAATGCGCAATTACATGAATAGGATGTACGAGACTCGGAGCTCATAGTGACGAAGTAACTTATAGCGCTAGGGGCGGAGGTTGGGGCATCATTGCGCGCGCATGAAGTGGAACACTTACTGAGCATATGAGCGGTAGAGTGACGGGATAGTCGTCAATGAAAAACGTGTTCGTCGCGGTAGTGGACGTCTTGATTTGAAACCATTAGCCTAGAAAAACGGAGTGACTAGGGGTTACAACTGGACAGGGCGCGTGGTGATTAAAGCAAGAATACCGCGTGGTGTCAGGGTAGTGAAGACACTTACTGAAGTAATAAACGGGGTCCAGACTTCTCAATGAATGGAAGCGCGGTGTCTGTGCCGAAACATAATCAAGCAGGTATCAGGAGGAAGTTGCCTGAAGAAAAGGGGGGGGGGGGGGTTGGTTGTTAAGGGGGGTAGTACGATGTGTGTACATGTAATTACGGGCCGGTGCCAAACTTTAGAGCGAAGACACTTACTTGAGTTAGGATTGTAATCATGCCTGCTCAGCGAGTTGAGGCGAGTTTGCGGTGCCGAGGAAATTAATCTGTAGAGGAGGATGCGGGAGGTTACCTTCAGGCGGATAACAGAGCCGCGAGCAAGTGGAGGGAGGGGGTGTAGTTAGAAAGGTACTTACTTAATCCATGCGGTACTCGGTGCAATCAATGGGGGTCACGGGGAGTGGAGCGAATCCTGTGTGCGTGTGGTTACGCGCGGCGACTGGCCGGGTGATGGGAGGGGGAGGTTTTTAAAGGGGCAGGGTTGCCATTGGTTACTCGAGGCGTCTGCAGCTGCGCCGATCGCAGGGTGTGAAGGCCCAACAAGGGTAGTAGGCTCGAGGGGTGCCTGTATGCAACTAAAAACGCTAGCATGAATGGGACTGCTCGAGTTACTAGTTAATGTGGTAGAGCATGATTCCATAACGCTGGGCAACCAATGTTGAGAAGTCATAGGTCTGGGGTCAATACTAAAGGGCCAAGGGGGGGTATGTGTTGGGTGGTTCAGTAGCTAAATTGCAGCACTAATATAGTAAAGGCAGCGTAGGTGTTCAAATACTTGCCCGCTTAGTCTACATTCAACTATATACAAATAGTACAATAGGAAACAGAAAGGTTGCTTTACATACAAGAGTACAGGAGTCTCAGGGTTGGCAAGAGGAGACTGGAGTTTACAAGAGTTAAAGGCATGTTTGAACACAGTAGGTGGTTACAGAATGGTTCTGTATTCGTCCAGAGTGTTAAGTCCTTGTTCAATGGTGCGGCATTTAAAAATCCATTTACATTCCATGCGGTTAAGGATTTGCTGTTGATTTCCTCCTCTGTGGTTGTGTTGTAAGCTGTCAATCACTTGCCATGTGAAGTCAGATTCAGAGTGTCCTTTGGCCAGAAAATGTTCCACAAGTGGTGCCGTTTGTATCTTGCAGCGGATCCTGCTCCTATGTTGCGAGATCCTGGTCTTGATTTTCTGCGTGGTTTGCCCGATATAGAGTAGTTGGCAGGGACATTTTATACAGTAGATCACATTTTGTGAATTACAATTTGAGAAAAATTGTAAAGTGTGTTTGGTGCCATTATATTCAAAAGACTGGGTGTTACAGGTGGAATCACACGACAGACAGTTGTTACATTTGTAGTGGCCTTGTAGAGGAGGGAGGCCAAGGAAAGAATGAAGTGTATTGTCCTTGTGCACTGGTTTATGGGCTCTAACTAGGTGGTCCTTAATATTACGTCCTCTCTTGAAGGCAAAAAGTGGAGTGCCTGTATTGAGTTCCAATGGGCCTAGTACTGACCAGTGTTTCTTTATCATTTTGGTTAGTTTATTGCTAACCGGACAGAAGGTAGTGACGCATGTGATTTTGTTGAGGGATGTTTTTTGTTTGGGTTGCAGCAGGAATTCACGATGTGAGTACCATGCTCGTTTCATTGACCTCTTTACTAAACGTCTAGGGTAGCCCCGATCGGTGAGTTTTTTACATAGGATTTCAGCCTCTTGGAAGAAATCCTCTTTGAACCTGCAATTTCTGCGGATGCGGAGGAATTGACCGTAGGGTAGGCCATCTCTCAGAGCCCTGGGATGACAGCTATCGTACTGTAAGAGGGTGTTGCGCTCTGTAGGTTTTCTAAAAAGGGTAGTGTAGAGTACACCCTCGGACGTTTTGACCGTGACGTCTAGGTAGTCAATTTTGTTTTTATTGAAATTGTAGGTAAATTTTAGGTCCGGCTGGGTGTTATTGAGCCATGCACTAAATAGTTGGAGTTCATTTTCAGTGCCAGACCAAATCATGAAGACGTCATCTATGTACCTTCGCCATACGCGAATTTTGTTAAAGAAGGGGTTGTTGTTGTTGAGGATGAACTTATTTTCAATATCGTCAACAAAGAGTATGGCAAAATTAGGAGCGAAAATGGCCCCCATTGAAGTGCCTTTACATTGCCTGTAATACTGGTCTTCAAACATAAAATAGTTTCTGGTGAGGGCTATTTTCAGGAGTGAGATGATGAATTCTGTTGGGACCCGATGAGGTGCTGGGCGTAGATTGAGATGTTTAGTGATAACTTCTATGCCTTTGTCTTGGGGAATGTTGGTGTATAGTGACTCGATGTCCAGAGTGACCAGGAGTTCAGTTTGGGGGTCAAAAGGCTGGGATTCAATTAGATTGATAAAGTGAGTGGTGTCCTTAACGTAAGTTGTGGTGTCTTGTACCATATTCTTTATAAAAAAGTCAATGTAGCTCCCTAAGGGTTCTAGAATGGATCCGCAGCCAGAAAGGATGGGTCTGCCTGGTGGAGTTTCCAGATTCTTATGGATCTTGGGAAGAGTATATAGGACAGGAGTCCTAGGGTTTTTATTGTTTAGAAAGCAAAATTCGTGTTTGCTGATGTAGCCTTCTTCTAGAGCCATTTTGGTAGTTGTGAGGATGAGGTCACTGATGTCTTGAAGAGGATTGCGCATAAGGCGTTCATAATGTGACGTGTTCCTGAGTTGGCGTTGGATTTCATTGTCGTAGGCGGTTTTGTCCTGTAGGACGATACCGCCTCCCTTGTCACAGGGTTTTATCACCACGTCATCGAGGTTTTTCAGAGCGTTGAGACTATGTCTTTCTTCAAGGCTAACATTGAAGGGAGTGAACCTGTAGTTAGTTTTTATGTTGTTGAAATCTTTAAGTACGAGATGTTCGAAGGCAATAACTTCCGGGGGCATCGAACCAGTGGGTGGACTGAATGTGGATTTGGGTCGCAGTCCTGTGATATCATTTCTAGGGATTGTCTCTTTATCTTGGAAAAATACATTAAGTCTTACTTTCCTAAAGAATTGAAGAATTTCGGTGTGGATGTCAAACCAGTTAGGTTTTTCCGTGATGACAAAGGAAAGTCCTCTACTAAGTAGGGCTATGTCAGTCGAGGCCAGCTGATGTTTGGAGAGGTTGAAGATAGGCATTTGGTCCATGTTGGATGAGGGAGGTGGGAGGGGGGAAGGTGTTAGTATTGGTATCCCCATTGGTAGAATTTCCTGCGTGTTTGTCGCTCCCCTGGGGGGAGGTTGTACCTGGGCCTCCCTCTGCCTCGACCTCTGCCTCTCGGTCTCTCCCCTGTGAATGTTTGGCCTCTCTCTAAAAAAATGGTATTGTATGTAGAGGAGCTAGTGCCTTCCCCGGGATCAGAGTTGTCGGATTCTAGAGAGGAGGTTGAGAACGTGACCGGCTGCCTATTTCTGAATCTACCCCAAGTGCCTGTTGGGTACCTCTGTTGATTTTGGTTGTTTTGAGTAAAGAAGTCTTCTCTGAGGTAAGGGTAGGTTTGTTCTTTGTTGTAGGTCCTTATGTCCTTTGTCACTTTGGTTGACTTTTTATGGTGTTCAAAGTTTTGAAAGTCAACAATGGTTCGTTCTAGTTTCTCCAGGGCTGATTTGGCATCTGCTAGGCTGTCTAGTTCTAAGATTGCCTTTTCTAGTTCTCGGATTTCTAGTAGTTCTTTTCTACTGTGTTCTAGTGCAGTGTCAATACCTAGCACCATCCAGTGGCGGGAACACGTAGTGCCAATGTGGGCGAAACCGTTCTTAAATTTTGGGTCTTGTAGGAAAATTGCAGGGATGTTGCGTACTTGCAAACCTACTGGTATGATGTCTGCCTTCAGATATTCCGTAAGCATACGGGCGTGTAGTTCAGTACGTATGTGTTTCTTTTTTAGTCTTTCTAGACTAATAAGTTTTTCACTTGCTACATTAGAGGGAGTGTTGTTAGCTGGTATCGGTGTATGGAACAGTGAAGGACCATTAATCAATCTTGCTATATATTCCTCGGTATAGGTTGGGATAGTGGGTGTAGACATATTCTGAAACCGAGGTAGGGCTTCTGGCTGGCCTGTAAATTAGGGTGATGTACATAGATCGAAGGAGGGGACAGAGTAATTTCTTTATAGTATAACTTAATAAAACCACTAAAGAGTGGAACCCTTGCAGTGAAGCCACTGCACGTACGAGTGTTTTAAAGAACAAGGGTACCCCTTATGCGAACCTGGGGTGATACAATATGGAAAAGAACAATGGTTCGGGTTGGCCTGAGAAGGTCCGGTGAAATGAAAAAGCCCTTAGGAGGGCGAAATGATTTAGTATAGGTTCAAGGACTCACATTTGGAGAGTAATACTTAATATAGAGGAACAAGGGACAGAAGAGGTCAGTGTATGACACTTATTTATTGAATAAAGATTGAATTCAAAGTGCTCACATATTTAGTGACAAGAAAGCGTGACATGCAGGTGAGGGTGGAGTCTTTAAAAGAGAACATCGCATTGGCAACAATTGAGAACCATTTTAAATTAAATTAGTACAAAAATAGGTTCGAGTTGCATAGGGTCGACGGCGTTTCGAACTCAGTTATTTGAGTTCATCATCAGGACAGAATGTGAGCATATGAACTCTAAATGAAAAATAAAGATAAATAAATAACCAAATACAAAACATAAATAAGTCCCTGAACTGTAACAAGCATCACAAGCAATTAATGAGCGGTACATAGTGTTCTCCAAAAAGTGATGCAATTTACACAAAAATGAAAAATCGGTAACCTGGCACAGTCAGCAAGGTGATGGAACTGAGCAGTCTAGTGCCCTGAAGGAATGCGCAATTACATGAATAGGATGTACGAGACTCGGAGCTCATAGTGACGAAGTAACTTATAGCGCTAGGGGCGGAGGTTGGGGCATCATTGCGCGCGCATGAAGTGGAACACTTACTGAGCTGCTCAGTAAGTGTTCCACTTCATGCGCGCACAATGATGCCCCAACCTCCGCCCCTAGCGCTATAAGTTACTTCGTCACTATGAGCTCCGAGTCTCGTACATCCTATTCATGTAATTGCGCATTCCTTCAGGGCACTAGACTGCTCAGTTCCATCACCTTGCTGACTGTGCCAGGTTACCGATTTTTCATTTTTGTGTAAATTGCATCACTTTTTGGAGAACACTATGTACCGCTCATTAATTGCTTGTGATGCTTGTTACAGTTCAGGGACTTATTTATGTTTTGTATTTGGTTATTTATTTATCTTTATTTTTCATTTAGAGTTCATATGCTCACATTCTGTCCTGATGATGAACTCAAATAACTGAGTTCGAAACGCCGTCGACCCTATGCAACTCGAACCTATTTTTGTACTAATTTAATTTAAAATGGTTCTCAATTGTTGCCAATGCGATGTTCTCTTTTAAAGACTCCACCCTCACCTGCATGTCACGCTTTCTTGTCACTAAATATGTGAGCACTTTGAATTCAATCTTTATTCAATAAATAAGTGTCATACACTGACCTCTTCTGTCCCTTGTTCCTCTATATTAAGTATTACTCTCCAAATGTGAGTCCTTGAACCTATACTAAATCATTTCGCCCTCCTAAGGGCTTTTTCATTTCACCGGACCTTCTCAGGCCAACCCGAACCATTGTTCTTTTCCATATTGTATCACCCCAGGTTCGCATAAGGGGTACCCTTGTTCTTTAAAACACTCGTACGTGCAGTGGCTTCACTGCAAGGGTTCCACTCTTTAGTGGTTTTATTAAGTTATACTATAAAGAAATTACTCTGTCCCCTCCTTCGATCTATGTACATCACCCTAATTTACAGGCCAGCCAGAAGCCCTACCTCGGTTTCAGAATATGTCTACACCCACTATCCCAACCTATACCGAGGAATATATAGCAAGATTGATTAATGGTCCTTCACTGTTCCATACACCGATACCAGCTAACAACACTCCCTCTAATGTAGCAAGTGAAAAACTTATTAGTCTAGAAAGACTAAAAAAGAAACACATACGTACTGAACTACACGCCCGTATGCTTACGGAATATCTGAAGGCAGACATCATACCAGTAGGTTTGCAAGTACGCAACATCCCTGCAATTTTCCTACAAGACCCAAAATTTAAGAACGGTTTCGCCCACATTGGCACTACGTGTTCCCGCCACTGGATGGTGCTAGGTATTGACACTGCACTAGAACACAGTAGAAAAGAACTACTAGAAATCCGAGAACTAGAAAAGGCAATCTTAGAACTAGACAGCCTAGCAGATGCCAAATCAGCCCTGGAGAAACTAGAACGAACCATTGTTGACTTTCAAAACTTTGAACACCATAAAAAGTCAACCAAAGTGACAAAGGACATAAGGACCTACAACAAAGAACAAACCTACCCTTACCTCAGAGAAGACTTCTTTACTCAAAACAACCAAGATCAACAGAGGTACCCAACAGGCACTTGGGGTAGATTCAGAAATAGGCAGCCGGTCACGTTCTCAACCTCCTCTCTAGAATCCGACAACTCTGATCCCGGGGAAGGCACTAGCTCCTCTACATACAATACCAATTTTTTAGAGAGAGGCCAAACATTCACAGGGGAGAGACCGAGAGGCAGAGGTCGAGGCAGAGGGAGGCCCAGGTACAACCTCCCCCCAGGGGAGCGACAAACACGCAGGAAATTCTACCAATGGGGATACCAATACTAACACCTTCCCCCCTCCCACCTCCCTCATCCAACATGGACCAAATGCCTATCTTCAACCTCTCCAAACATCAGCTGGCCTCGACTGACATAGCCCTACTTAGTAGAGGACTTTCCTTTGTCATCACGGAAAAACCTAACTGGTTTGACATCCACACCGAAATTCTTCAATTCTTTAGGAAAGTAAGACTTAATGTATTTTTCCAAGATAAAGAGACAACCCCTAGAAATGATATCACAGGACTGCGACCCAAATCCACATTCAGTCCACCCACTGGTTCGATGCCCCCGGAAGTTATTGCCTTCGAACATCTCGTACTTAAAGATTTCAACAACATAAAAACTAACTACAGGTTCACTCCCTTCAATGTTAGCCTTGAAGAAAGACATAGTCTCAACGCTCTGAAAAACCTCGATGACGTGGTGATAAAACCCTGTGACAAGGGAGGCGGTATCGTCCTACAGGACAAAACCGCCTACGACAATGAAATCCAACGCCAACTCAGGAACACGTCACATTATGAACGCCTTATGCGCAATCCTCTTCAAGACATCAGTGACCTCATCCTCACAACTACCAAAATGGCTCTAGAAGAAGGCTACATCAGCAAACACGAATTTTCCTTTCTAAACAATAAAAACCCTAGGACTCCTGTCCTATATACTCTTCCCAAGATCCATAAGAATCTGGAAACTCCACCAGGCAGACCCATCCTTTCTGGCTGCGGATCCATTCTAGAACCCTTAGGGAGCTACATTGACTTTTTTATAAAGAATATGGTACAAGACACCTCAACTTACGTTAAGGACACCACTCACTTTATCAATCTAATTGAATCCCAGCCTTTTGACCCCCAAACTGAACTCCTGGTCACTCTGGACATCGAGTCACTATACACCAACATTCCCCAAGACAAAGGCATAGAAGTTATCACTAAACATCTCAATCTACGCCCAGCACCTCATCGGGTCCCAACAGAATTCATCATCTCACTCCTGAAAATAGCCCTCACCAGAAACTATTTTATGTTTGAAGACCAGTATTACAGGCAATGTAAAGGCACTTCAATGGGGGCCATTTTCGCTCCTAATTTTGCCATACTCTTTGTTGACGATATTGAAAATAAGTTCATCCTCAACAACAACAACCCCTTCTTTAACAAAATTCGCGTATGGCGAAGGTACATAGATGACGTCTTCATGATTTGGTCTGGCACTGAAAATGAACTCCAACTATTTAGTGCATGGCTCAATAACACCCAGCCGGACCTAAAATTTACCTACAATTTCAATAAAAACAAAATTGACTACCTAGACGTCACGGTCAAAACGTCCGAGGGTGTACTCTACACTACCCTTTTTAGAAAACCTACAGAGCGCAACACCCTCTTACAGTACGATAGCTGTCATCCCAGGGCTCTGAGAGATGGCCTACCCTACGGTCAATTCCTCCGCATCCGCAGAAATTGCAGGTTCAAAGAGGATTTCTTCCAAGAGGCTGAAATCCTATGTAAAAAACTCACCGATCGGGGCTACCCTAGACGTTTAGTAAAGAGGTCAATGAAACGAGCATGGTACTCACATCGTGAATTCCTGCTGCAACCCAAAGAAAAAACATCCCTCAACAAAATCACATGCGTCACTACCTTCTGTCCGGTTAGCAATAAACTAACCAAAATGATAAAGAAACACTGGTCAGTACTAGGCCCATTGGAACTCAATACAGGCACTCCACTTTTTGCCTTCAAGAGAGGACGTAATATTAAGGACCACCTAGTTAGAGCCCATAAACCAGTGCACAAGGACAATACACTTCATTCTTTCCTTGGCCTCCCTCCTCTACAAGGCCACTACAAATGTAACAACTGTCTGTCGTGTGATTCCACCTGTAACACCCAGTCTTTTGAATATAATGGCACCAAACACACTTTACAATTTTTCTCAAATTGTAATTCACAAAATGTGATCTACTGTATAAAATGTCCCTGCCAACTACTCTATATCGGGCAAACCACGCAGAAAATCAAGACCAGGATCTCGCAACATAGGAGCAGGATCCGCTGCAAGATACAAACGGCACCACTTGTGGAACATTTTCTGGCCAAAGGACACTCTGAATCTGACTTCACATGGCAAGTGATTGACAGCTTACAACACAACCACAGAGGAGGAAATCAACAGCAAATCCTTAACCGCATGGAATGTAAATGGATTTTTAAATGCCGCACCATTGAACAAGGACTTAACACTCTGGACGAATACAGAACCATTCTGTAACCACCTACTGTGTTCAAACATGCCTTTAACTCTTGTAAACTCCAGTCTCCTCTTGCCAACCCTGAGACTCCTGTACTCTTGTATGTAAAGCAACCTTTCTGTTTCCTATTGTACTATTTGTATATAGTTGAATGTAGACTAAGCGGGCAAGTATTTGAACACCTACGCTGCCTTTACTATATTAGTGCTGCAATTTAGCTACTGAACCACCCAACACATACCCCCCCTTGGCCCTTTAGTATTGACCCCAGACCTATGACTTCTCAACATTGGTTGCCCAGCGTTATGGAATCATGCTCTACCACATTAACTAGTAACTCGAGCAGTCCCATTCATGCTAGCGTTTTTAGTTGCATACAGGCACCCCTCGAGCCTACTACCCTTGTTGGGCCTTCACACCCTGCGATCGGCGCAGCTGCAGACGCCTCGAGTAACCAATGGCAACCCTGCCCCTTTAAAAACCTCCCCCTCCCATCACCCGGCCAGTCGCCGCGCGTAACCACACGCACACAGGATTCGCTCCACTCCCCGTGACCCCCATTGATTGCACCGAGTACCGCATGGATTAAGTAAGTACCTTTCTAACTACACCCCCTCCCTCCACTTGCTCGCGGCTCTGTTATCCGCCTGAAGGTAACCTCCCGCATCCTCCTCTACAGATTAATTTCCTCGGCACCGCAAACTCGCCTCAACTCGCTGAGCAGGCATGATTACAATCCTAACTCAAGTAAGTGTCTTCGCTCTAAAGTTTGGCACCGGCCCGTAATTACATGTACACACATCGTACTACCCCCCTTAACAACCAACCCCCCCCCCCTTTTCTTCAGGCAACTTCCTCCTGATACCTGCTTGATTATGTTTCGGCACAGACACCGCGCTTCCATTCATTGAGAAGTCTGGACCCCGTTTATTACTTCAGTAAGTGTCTTCACTACCCTGACACCACGCGGTATTCTTGCTTTAATCACCACGCGCCCTGTCCAGTTGTAACCCCTAGTCACTCCGTTTTTCTAGGCTAATGGTTTCAAATCAAGACGTCCACTACCGCGACGAACACGTTTTTCATTGACGACTATCCCGTCACTCTACCGCTCATATGCTCAGTAAGTGTTCCACTTCATGCGCGCGCAATGATGCCCCAACCTCCGCCCCTAGCGCTATAAGTTACTTCGTCACTATGAGCTCCGAGTCTCGTACATCCTATTCATGTAATTGCGCATTCCTTCAGGGCACTAGACTGCTCAGTTCCATCACCTTGCTGACTGTGCCAGGTTACCGATTTTTCATTTTTGTGTAAATTGCATCACTTTTTGGAGAACACTATGTACCGCTCATTAATTGCTTGTGATGCTTGTTACAGTTCAGGGACTTATTTATGTTTTGTATTTGGTTATTTATTTATCTTTATTTTTCATTTAGAGTTCATATGCTCACATTCTGTCCTGATGATGAACTCAAATAACTGAGTTCGAAACGCCGTCGACCCTATGCAACTCGAACCTATTTTTGTACTAATTTAATTTAAAATGGTTCTCAATTGTTGCCAATGCGATGTTCTCTTTTAAAGACTCCACCCTCACCTGCATGTCACGCTTTCTTGTCACTAAATATGTGAGCACTTTGAATTCAATCTTTATTCAATAAATAAGTGGCATACACTGACCTCTTCTGTCCCTTGTTCCTCTATATTAAGTATTACTCTCCAAATGTGAGTCCTTGAACCTATACTAAATCATTTCGCCCTCCTAAGGGCTTTTTCATTTCACCGGACCTTCTCAGGCCAACCCGAACCATTGTTCTTTTCCATATTCTTTATTTCTCCATGCACACAGCCTCACAGCGCTCTTACCGCAATTTTCGGAGGCCGTGGTGGCCTCCCGCGACGCTGTTCTCTGGCTGCACGACTCGGACCAGGGTGGGCTCCTGGCTCCGCTTCTTCTTCTGCACCGTCACGCCACTTGCCACGATGCTCCTTGTGTTGGTCAGCGGTCCAGGGTGGGCTCCTGGTTCCGTCGCGTTTTCGGGGATGACATACGATCCACTTCTGCTGCTCTTCTGATCCCGCCTTCATTCGCCAGTTGTCGTGTCCTGAGCCCCACAAACACTCGGGAAGCAGGTAAGGATCTTTATGCTTTATTCATATGTATTACACTGCGCTGTGCCCATGCACGTCTACCCAAGCGTCCTCTCGTCCTGCCATGCCCCCTCCCACACCCTTGACCGGATGTGGTGTCCGGTTCCCTCAGTGTCCACCTAGTCTCTTGCAGGGTCCTAGTGCCCTGCCCCCAGGTCACTACAGGTGCCACCCGCCTTCCCCATCTATCTGGCAGCGAAAGCACTTCTTTTCAACTCCCGGGAATCTTTTTTTTAAGGCAGCTGGAGTTAAATAAGAGAGCCATCGCGATAGGAAGGCCATCCTTTTGAAATTTGCAGCACGCAGGGATTTGCTTCCTAAATGGCAGATGGACTCCCAATCCTTCCCAGCCAGCCTACATCCGGTCTCCCGAGTTATTTTATCCAAATGATTCTCTATCACGGGAACTTGTCCCTGCTTATGTAACAGTCTATACCAGTTTCCCGCCCCTTTAACATTAGCCCCATAAAGGGCTACCACAAATTGGTTAGGGGTATCCAAAATACCACTGGTATTTTTTAGCAGATGAACAACTCGTAAATATTCAAAAAAGGTCGGCTTCCAATGGCTCTCCGCCCTTGCCATTACTTCTTGCCAGGAAATCGGCCTATTTTGAACTATGAAATTCCTTAGCTCAGAAAGTCAACAGCCTTCTCAAATATTTATATGCCTCAATTGCAACTGGAGACCGAGACTAGTATATTCTCTTAGTTTTAGATATTGGAGACCCGACGAGCCCATCTTTTTAAAAAAGGACTGAAGTCTAGAAAAATAATCTTTTAAAGTCTTATAACGTGTTTTTTTTGGAAGTTTGGAAATTTTTAAAAACACTCGAGTTAGTGATCCAATTTCTTGTGTCATTTTATCTATAAAAAAGCTGTCTCTAAAAGGGTTAGAGCCCATAAGCCGAACACTAAATCTAAAAAAGCAGCCTCATATTAAGTTCTCAGATGAGGCAGCGCTAAACCCCCTTGTACTATTGGTAATTGTACCACATTCAATTTAACCCTTGGAGCTCTCTTACCCCAAACAAATTCCCTAAGTAGGGTGTCAATTTCCCTAAAATATGACTGGTTTATTTTAATCGGGACATTAGTAAACAAAAAAATAAGCAGCGGAAGTATGGACATTTTAATTAATGAAACTCTGCCCACTATCGATAGGGGGAGTAGTGTCCATTGTTCCAACAGCTTCTTGATCTTGCCCTTCATTCTTAAATTATTCAACTCAAATAACTGATGATACTGATTAGATACAAATATCCCGAGGTATCTTATAGGGTCAGTTTTTGTTGCTTGTATCTTCAGACAAGGTGGAAAAGAATTCAGATCTGCGTTGAGGGCAAGAACCTTGGTTTTATTGGCATTTATTTTATACCCGCCTATTTGTTCAAAATCCAAAAATTCCCTCAAAGCTGTTTCGAGGTTCTCTTTATCAGGGGTAAGGTATAAAATAATGTCGTCTGCAAAGAGGTTTAACTTAGCCATGCCAGGGATCGGTGGTAGGATAGCAGCATTGTTTTGTATCTTTAAAACCAACGGCTCTATAAAAAATGTAATAAAAAGTAATGGAGAAAGCGGACAGCCCTGCCTGGTTCCACGGTTTATTTTTATGGTTCCTGCACAATTTGAATTTATTATAACCTGAGCCATGGCCCCCTGGTAGATATTTCGTAGCATATTAACTACCTGTGCAGGAAACCCAAACCGACCATGGGTGACAAACAGGGTTCTCCAGTTCACAAGATCGAAGGCTTTCTCCGTATCAACCATTACAATACTTGCTGGAATGGAGTTTGTATCAAAATAATCCAGTGCATGTATTATAAACTGGGTGTTGGCCACTATTGATCTCCCTGCTATAAAGCCAGTTTGATCTCTGTGGATTATCTCTTGGGCGGCAAGTAAAAAACTTTCTGCCCATACCTTCATCAAGATTTTATAGTCAGAATTCAAAAGACTAATGGGCCTATATGAATTCACATCTTCCAGGTTTTTATCTTTTTTAACAAAAGAGACAATTATTGCTTCTTTAAAAGCAGCTGGAACAGCACCACCCTTTTTGACAAAGTTGAATAAGTTTCTCAAAGGGGTAGTTAGTTCCTTTAAAAAAACTTTATAAAACTCGATAGGGAAGCCGTCCTGCCCACAAGCTTTTGCCCCGGCTGTTGATTTAATAGCTGCTGAGATTTCGGTAGCTTCCACTTCCATTTCCAATTCGCCAATCAGATTATCTGAGAGTTTGGTAACATTCATATTTATGAAATATTCCTGGATTAGCTCCTCCTCCACTAGATAGTCAGTAGAGTACAGCTGGCGAAAATGGTCAACGAAAGTCTGTGAAATATCGCTGCCATTAACTACTTCTCGCCCGATCCGAGGGTCTATAATTTTAGATATTATAGCTGATTCTTGCTTTTTCCTTGTGGAATTTGCCAAGAATTTGCCAATTAACTGGCTTTCTTCCTAGACCCTCTGCTGGAATATTTGTGAGTTGCAAACCTCTTCTAAAATAAAAAAATCCCTCAGCGCTGTTCTTGCCTGCTCATATTGGTTTGGGAGAAGCTGGATTTGGAGAGCGTATTCCCGATCCACTTCAGCTTGCAATTGAGCTATCTTAGTCCTCTGGATATTGGATTGGGCGGCCGTAAAGGCTATTATCTGCCCACGGGCTGCTGCCTTGAACCCCCCAATACTGAAAAGGGGGCTGCCGTATTCTCATTAATCTGAAAATATTCCAGGATCCACTCTCTGAACCTTCTAACCCAATCCTCGTTTCGCAAGAGGAGACAATCCAGCTGCCACCTGGGACGTTCCCTACTTCCTTCCCCAAGCACCATTTCTATGCCAACATAAGCATGGTCTGAAAACGGGTTATAGCCTATACCAGCCTCTTGAATCTGGAGGGATCTGGAGGTAAGAAAAAAATCTATTCGAGACGCCGTCCGGAAACGGTGTGAATAGCAGGTGTAGAATTCCTTATCTAGATTGATTTCCCGCCATGGATCCACTAATTGATATTCTTGTGTAATGGCTCCCACTATTTTTTTTGTATTTGGTTTTAGTTGTTTTTTGTTTTTATTCAAGGTATCTTTCCTTACATCCGGTATGAAATTGAAATCCCCACCAAATATCACCTGCCCGGGAGATCCTATTAATGAATCATTAATTTGAACCAGGGGTACAATATCATCTAAAACAGGGCCATAGTAGTTTATAAAATTTAACGTTTTCCCCTGTAACCTAGCTACTACACATATCCACCTCCCATGTGTATCCCTATGCACTTGTAGAAATTCCCAAGGAAGTTTACTCGAAAAGTAAATTGCCACTCCTCTAACCGCAAGACCTTAAGTCGCAAAAAAATTTTTAGAGAAAACCTTGGATATAAACAGTTTAGGAGAATTGGATTTCAAATGTGTCTCCTGCAGAAACAGAACTTGGGGATTTAATGAAGATAACCATCTAATAAGAGTGCCATACTTCCTTTTGTTTAATATTCCATTAGCATTGACTGATAGGATCTTACATTTACTGGTTTCCATAATTACCTCTTCCTTGTGTATTTTTTGGACCTTCTGCTCGTGCTCTTTTTTCTGCTGTGAACCCCACCTCGAATCCTCCCTTCCCACCCCAAATGAAAAATACCCGCCCCTTGAAATGTAGAAGAAACCCTACCGGCCACACTGTCCACATTTCGCCCCTCCCATCTAACCTTATGGGTGTCATGAAATTATACCCTGAGTGACCCCGCTGACCCAGAACCTCCAGCAATATTTTAAAAAACTGATCGATAGGCTGGCCAGTCCAACTTATCTTCGAGGAGAAGGAAGCCCTTTACTTTACCATATAATCAATCTGAAAGTATGCCAGAATCTATACGCTTCTTCATTTGCCATATGGTAGATCTAAATATGGACTAATGTCAGCAATACCTTTAACGACAATTCAAAGTTGCCTATCAGTAAACGCATTTCCTATTAAAGGGGTTTTAAGGCCATCCCAGCCTCCCCGTCACCGTATAATGGTTCTATCTAGGCATCATTACAGACTCTGCTGGCCTAAGAAAACCCCGCCAATACCTTGAAGCCACTCCAAAGGCCAACCCGCCCAGCTTGTATCTAGGGGGAGCACACCCTTACTATTGCCATTGCCATTGGTAGATCTGTATATATGCCTATATTCAAGCGCTAGACCCTACTGAGATCTCCTTTAGTACGGCATGGGTCTCTTCTAAGTCTGAGAACATAAAGAACTTTCCTTTGACTAAAACTCTCAGTTTCGACTGCTGAACGATTGATGCTTGAGCGCCATGAGCTTTAAACAAGTGCAGAATTTTAACAAATTATTTTCTCCTACGCACAGCAGCGGCAGTCATATAAGAGAATATACGACACTTATTAGTCTCATTCACAAAAAACAGTCTCTGCTGGATAGCTCTTGTCAGAATTCTCTCCTTGATAAGGAAATCTGTGAAGTTCAACCAGATAGTTCTTGGTATCGTGGAGTTAGGAAAAGGTTGCGCTGGAACTCGATGAGCTCTTGTAATAGTGAGGTCACCCTCAAACTCAGGTAGAACATTCTGTTTAATGAATGAGTTTACCCATTAGAGGGGTTGGGAGCCTTCTATTCCTTCGGGAACCCCAACAATCCGGAGGTTGGACGTCCGAGAGTGGTTTTCAAGTTCCTCCAACTTATTCTCGAGGTAGCTCTTCTTTTTAGCCACCTCTTTTGCATCTCCCATAGCCATATTCATTTGATCCTGCAATACAGAAATTGTGGCTTCCGCCTCCTGCATTCTAATGAGCAATCCAGTCATCGCTTCTTCGATTTTCCCCAGTCTCTGATGCAGAGCAGCGATTTCCATTTGCTGCATTTTTTTCATTTCGCGGACCTCTTCCAAAATTAGATTCAGCATGTCTCTGATATCTAACTGAAAAATCCCCATAGTCTCCGTATTGTGGCTGGAATTACTTAGAAGACAGTCAGAGCCAATACTCGTGCTTCCCACCTTAGGATCCGCCTGAGCCGATGCAGCTTCTGACAACACTTGCCCTTGAAATCCCAGTTGAGATTGAGGCTGGGATTGTAGCAGAAGCTGAGGTGACATCAAATTCACAGAGGTATCAATCGCGATCCTTCTGCCTTTATCTAAGACTATGTCTAGGCCTGAGCGGGATTTGGCCTAGACATAGTCTTTTCCACTGCATTCACGGAGGTTAAAAGTATAGAGGGCGCCGCCGAAACTTATACTTGAGTTGGATCTTGCTGTTGATGCTCAGTTTCAGAATTTTGTTGAGTTATTGCCTTATCTTTAGGAGCCAGGTCTTCTAGTGATCCTAATGAGACCAGTCCTGTCTCCAGCGGTGAAGCATTCGATGGTTTTGAAACTGAACTTAAGGTTGGTGAAGAGGATTGTGGAGGTTGTGGAAGATGTGCCAGTTGTGAGGTGGTTTTCTTTATAAACAATGGAAATTCCTTCACTTCCTTCACTTCTTTTGCACCTTTCTTAGCATTTTGGAGCTGGGCTGCCCTGTAGAGACCTAGTTGATGCGACAACAGCTTCTGTCAACTCCTGTGTGGCGCTCACCTGGTCAGCCATTAATTCGGGCTGCCCCTCACGTTGTAGAGAGATGGTGGGGGGGCGCATCCTCTGAACTCTCGAGGGTGGTGTCAAGGCCGGGGGAGCTGGAATTGTTTTCCTTGTCCTTTTCCATGTTTGCTCGGAGTGCAGCTTTTTTTGCCAAAGCTTGGTGTGTTTTAGCTTTGAGGCGGGCCGCAACATCTGCTTTGCTTGATTTGCTAACAATATTTACATCCTTCTGGGGTTTACCCATTTTATCCTCTTCTTTAGTTTTCGATATATTATGTATCTCTATACTTCTATTCCTCCCCCTGTCCTCCCCGTGTCCTCTTTCAACCCACTCTGGCTCTATATTTCAATTAGATTCACTGGGATTTCCCTTGAATTTGCACTTGGTCCCGAGTCTCCTCCCAAATCCTCCTCACCTTTTCTCCTGCCTCTTCAATTTTGTTTTTTTGACCCTGGTTCAGCTTCTATTCTGCTTCCATTGAGCCGTATTTCACCACCACTGTCGAGTCGCCAGTACAAAAGCGGCCGCCGGGGGAAGTAAACCCAATTCAGAGCACCATGTAAGGTCATGCCGCCGGGCTGCCTGCTCCGCTCCAGCTGGGCGTGCAAATCCTTCTCCACCGTCCGCCGTTACGAAGCCGCCTCTCTTCCTAAATCGTCCTGATTCACGGCGCTCCTCACGCTCCTCGCTATGCGAAACATTACCCGCAACACTCGCATCGCTGGGAGCAACGCGACGAGTCCACCAGCCAGGTATGTGCCGCCATTACTAGAGGTGGGGTCGCGGATCACCTGTGGCTACATGGAGGCGTGGTTCTCCGTAGCCACAGCCAGCAACCAACTGAAACACATGCTTGTGGATCATCACTTTTGTCTTTTTACGATTTATTTCCAACTTGTCCTCTGCAGTGAACCCAAACAATTTAATATCTTCTGTAGGCCTATTCTGGTAATACTAAGAAGTAACAAGTCATCAATATACAGGATATTTGCAATTGCTGGCCACCCAGGCTGGGAGAATGGGATGGCTACCCATCCAGAGCTACTGAGAGGTGTGCGATATATAAGTTGAATAGGAGAGGTGCTAAAACACAGCCATGTTTTAGGCCGGTTGATGTTGCCACTTCTCTTGACAGGTGGGTGCAATCTCCGATCTTTATCCTGACCCGCTTGGCTGAGTAAAGCAACCTAATTGCTTGCAGGGATTCCCCACTGTTGAAGTTTAGCCCATAGCCTGTTACATGGGACACAGTCAAACGTTGCCTTGAAGTCAACGAAGAACATATAGGGGGGGTACCTGTGGCTTCTGCTCTACTGAGTATTAAACCCCCTGCCATCAGGTTTGTTAAAGTGCCTTGACTTCTTGTACATATGGGTTGGTTGAATGGGAGCCTGCCAGTGTCCCGTGACCATGTCTCCAAATCATGGAGTAGCAATGTGGAGAAAAATGTAAGGTCCACATCCAGGAGTGCGACTAAACGATAATTGCTAGGTGAGGATGCCTCGCCTCCCGTAAAGATCGGGTGGATTATTGAGCCTTTCCAACTTTCTGGAATGATTTCTCTTGCCAGAATATGATTAAACATACCTGCCCGAAAGGTAGCCAACCCTGATGTTGAGTGTTTCCTTGTGATAACCCGTGGGGCCAGGGGCACAATCAGCCTGCACTTTTTTGTTGATCCTTATTAACTCTACTGGCATATATACTAGATGTGCCGACGTCCCAGCGACCATGGTGTCATTACAGGAATGATCTGGGCTAGTTTCATCCTGGGCGCTTTCTTTGAAATGTGATTTTAAAAACTCTACCCAGTCAGACTCACTTTTGTTGGCATTATGAGTTGCTCTGGGACCTTTTCCAAGTTGTTTATGATCTTCCAGAATGTTTTTGAATTGTTAGATTTGAAGCATACAACAACCGTGCCACAATGTGCCCTGCTTAGTCTTTTTAAATGCGCAGATCTCCCTTTTCAGATGTCTTCTCTCCTTACGCAGATTTGTTAGTAGACTCTTGGGGCCTATTTACAAGCCCCTATCGCCATAGGAACGTCACTTTTATAAACGTTCATGTGGCGATACTGGCTTCGCCTTATTTACAAGCCAGCGTTAAGCCACTTAACGTGGCTTAACGCTGCCTTGTAAATAAGGCACCCTTTCATGCTATACCTAGCGTGAAAGAGGCGGGCAATTGGTGTTGTAGTAAACATTCCACTGCAACACCCATTCATTTTGACACTGTCCCATATTTACAAGTGTGGCGTAAATATGGGGCAGCGCCAAAATTAAGACCAAAAAAAACCTGGTCTTAACATGGCACAACACGGAGAATTTATTTATCCTCGTATTTGTGTGTGTGCTGCATTGTGCAGCACAGATAAAAACAGCTAAACGCCATGCATGATTGTTTTTGTGCAGGGAGGTGTCCCTTTCTGCACATATACAATCATTTTAAAAACGACGAGTTATAACTTCTAATTGTGCTGCACAAAGCAGCACACATAGAAGCTACAAATCACCATTTAAGATTGTTTATGTGCAGGAAGAGACACCTTTGTGCACATAAACAATCATTCGCACAACGCTGGCACCCTTCCACTCTTGTGCAAGGCTGCCTGAGTTGGTTCTAGGCAGCTGTAATTAGCACCAGCGCAGGGGGAAAGGCAGGTCTGCACCTTATTGCTGTAAATACTGTGCAGCCCTGCATTTCCAAAGTGGCGGAGCGCGGCGTTAAGTCAAGAAGGCTAACGCCGCGCTCCACCACTTCCCTTGCAAATATACCCCTCTTGTCCTTAGGGGCTTGTCATAACTGCTTGAACAGCCTGGCCTCAATGGATCTTTTCTTGCAGATAGATCGTGGCATGACTGCATTTCTATTTTGCCAGAGGTTAGCTCTCTTATTCCTTCTGCTGGCTCTTCCAGCTTGATGTGCATTAATCAGTTCTCTTGCAAATGTTTCCCATACTAATATCTGATCTGATTTGAAGTCTTTGCAGCCATTTCTTCAAGGCTGTCCACTGCTTCATCTGCCAGAACCTTGACGGAACTCGAGCTCCACTTTAGGCGTTTCTGGTTTTCTGTGTAAATGTAAATTTGATACTTGTATAGCGCACTACTCACCCGCAAGGGTCTCAAGGCGCTTGTACGAATACCGCTGTGGAACCCATCCTGGCTTTCCCTGTGAGGCGTCCACTCCTGGGCACCCCCAAGGTGGAGGCCAGGCATCCTTAGCGTTGTGGGGGCCGTTGTGGAGATTAAGCAAGCTATTGCCCAGAGTTGCAGAGTGGGACTCCACGATTTGAATAGGCACCAAGGCGAGAATTATCAGGTCCGTGGAATTTTTGAGTCCAAGACCCGCCGAGGCGGGGAATTGAACCCTGGTCCCGGGCTAGACCTCTGCATCAGGGTCTGCCGCTCTAATCATTGAGCCACACTTCTCCACTGTGTCGGTCTCTCCCTGCAAGGCTGTTACTGCTTCATGTTTATTTCAGGATGCACCTACCCTGATTACCTGTGGGCAGTGCCAATGGGGTCATCAGTCTAGTTTGTGATATCACAATGCCTGGAACCAGTGCTTAATTTGTGCTCTGCACCGGCACTTCATTGTCAACACCGACACTTAGGTAAACAGCTCCAACCATGTGGCAGACTGCCCTAATTTAGAGATCAGCACATTAATTCAATATACATTAAAAATGTTTAAAACATGTGGCACAAGCCATTCTTATAGCTACGGGGGCTTTGAATAGTCTACATTGTCACACTGCTAGGTGTGTGGTGGTTAGTAGGTGTGTGGGTGCTATTATTTGCAGTGCTGGTAAGAGCAATGGGTGATGCAAGCAGCAGAGATCCTCTGAAAGGGCCCTAGCACTTATTATTTTACAATTTAAGCACTGCAAGAACATTCTTAGAGTGAGCAACAAAGCAGAAAGCAGGTACCAGATATATGCTCCAATAGCTGGAGGACCTCTCGCTTGTTTCAAATGTTGTCGAATATGCAGAGCTTTTAAAAGCTTAACAGAGCTGGTCAGGGGTGCATCAAATAGGTGAAGGACTCATCGAGAGAGTGATGTTTTAAAAAAAAAATAACTGGATATTTTCACAATGGACTCGAAGTAGACCAGAGACAAGTAATAGAGATGATGAAAGAGGCAAGGACTGGAAAATAATTTTAATCAGGGAATACTCAGAAGTTTCTTGAACTTTGCTTGCAAAGTGATGCCGACAATTAGGATTCGACACCACAAAATGACCACCTCCATAGGGATAACAGAGGGTGAGGAGAACATCACATACATTTTCAGAACACAGCACATCGCAGGAATGGAGAATAACATTGTTTGTATTACATCTTGCTCCCTGTGGATGAAATTGTAAGGACTGGTGTCAGAAGTAGAAGAGTAGGCCACCCCAATTCCAGTGGATTCAGCTGATGGATATTATGAGGTGAACAGATCACTCACATGTCAGCTGTGGTGATCATGTTTTCTCAAGTTTGCACTACTGTAAATCAGTGTGGCAAAGCCAATTGGTCTTGGCAGTGAAACCTATCCACTTTGCCAATACTTTTGTTTTGGTAGACAGCTGCAGTGGATAAGCACCCTTCTTCAGCACCCATTTTTCAGTGGATTGATCCAAACACTAGAAATGTATAAAAAGATGGCCACAGTGAATGTGTACGCACCAGTGGTGTCCTTCTATGAATACATATATAATATTTGAACAAGCCCATTCAAAGACAGCCATGGTGAATGCGTGTGCGTGTACTTGTAATAATTTAATCCATTCATGTGCTTTGGTGGCAGCCATCTTTCAATATCTTTGTTCAAATAATATAAATCAATTTTTTGGTACCAACCGCGCATGCGCACTTGTTAGCGGCCATCTTGAAATAGTTAAAAACCCATTGTAAGATGGAGGCCCACCTACAGCATGGTGGGTAAAGAAACAGTGAAGAATCAAGCAGGGAGGGGTAGGTGAACTACGATGGAATGTGAGTAGGAGAAAATATATATTTTTATAACACAGTGATGGTGCTGCAAGAGAAACCATTGATGAGTTGAGCGGTAGGAGTGCGAGAAGCACCACCAAGAATGAGGATGCACTGAGAGAGGTGTGTGTAAGCAACACAGACAGTGCCGGGAGGAAATGGCAAAGTCAAGGGCGAAGCAGCATACAGGAAAGAAGCAAGAAAACACATGGACTCCCATGCACTGCATAGAGGAAAAGTAAAAAGCAGATCCCTGCATGCATGCAATGTCAGAAGTACAAGAATATGAGTCAACCAATCAGAACACTGTGACACCTAAATACTCCTGAGTGGGACAAGCAAAAGATTAGGGAAGAAAGCCATTGAATCAAAATATGACAGCTGAGATAGACAAGAAAAGGAAGGCCATTCAATCATAAACAAGGGACTCATCCAAAATTGACCCAAGCCTACTCTCTATATATTGGGAACAATAGATCTGGTCAACATTCAACTAAAACTGTCTGAACAAAAAAACTAAAAATGTGTACAGACGTGATCTCAAATAGAGCTTCAATACTTTGGGTATGAAGAACCATTTGAGGGGTAATGGTGGGTGTAGTGTATGCTAGTAGTAGTGTGACAATCCAGCTGCTCTTCTGAGTAGGACTGCTGTACTTTTAATTGGACTGTTACAACTCTATTAAGCAAGTCTTCGATGGTTTGTGTGCTACAGAACAATACATTTTCAGCACAGCTCCTATAATTTAAATTGTACATTTCTAATATATCTTGTTGGTTTTATGTGGCACTGCTTGTACTTCCTAATAGGGCTAATGTAATTTGTGGGGTCCATGTTAGCGCCTCTCAGTATGATGTTTTCTTGGTCCTTAGCTTTTTTTCTATTTAAAATTCAAAATCACATGTAATTATATCTTCTTTCAGTTTTGATTCTGTCGCTTTATACTGATACATTTTATTAATTATGAATTCATGTTTTGAAAGAAGGGTATACATGAAGATATGAACCTGTGCATAGTGATTCTCATACCTGCAGTGGCCACTGAGAATTTTGATTACAAAAATGTGCAATCATTAGTAGTCTTTCACTGCTAATGCAGAAATGTGCCTAGAAGTTTCAGATTAGTGAATATTGTCTTGCGTTCAACTTTACCATTACATGGATTTTTTACATTTGGACCACCATAGTAATATGGTTAGGCAATCCTGGTCCACCAGCTGCCAAATCAATTGCATGATCAGGATACCTGCTGAAGATGACAGAAGATACAGGTTGTCTTATTGGAAGAATGCCAAAACTTCATAGGACGGCTGAAATACATTTAGTGGATGCATCAGAACTTCTCGGAACTGCTATTCTTTTAAATCAGTAGCCTCAGAACTCCTCAGCAGGACTGATAGACTCTTAACAATGAAATAATGACAGATGTTTGCGGTCTCAGCACAGATACCAATGATGTGGAATTGGCCTGGAGCTCGGATTCTATTTTTTTCACTCCATAGCACAATCAATGGATAAGCAAATGTGTATTCAAGGCAGCATGAGTGAAAGCTTTTATGAATGAGTTTATAAAACAGGTAGCAGCAGTGCAAGCTTCTATCTAAAAACAGAACAAGCACAGGCAGCAGCAATGCAAACTTTTCTCACAAACACAGAACATTTACAATTCAAGCATGAGTAGTGCAAACCACACAGAGACATGAATACACAGCATATACAGACAGCACAGGTACCAATGGTGCAAAATTGGTGATGAAGTGGCATTATCATTTCTTTGCACTTAATATAATGTTAACCTATAACACTCATAGCCATTACTTTTGTGGGTGGACAAATTATTTTACATTTAGATTTAGTGAACAAGTGGTTTACATGTTTTGTATTAACTATAGTTAAAATATGTGCATCTCAAAATTGACATGACTCGAAATGAACCTAGGTGCCCGACTCCATCTTGAAAATAAAAACGTTGCATTTCTGCTTTTTTTTTTGCATAGATCTCTTTTTTGTTTCAGGCACAAGTTTCAATTAAATGTATTATTTCCTGTGTGAAGGTGATTTTGTTGCAATGATGATCCTCAGCATCTGCACAGGATGGGAGGCAGAGGAGGTGAATATTCCTTTGTGAGATACTGTGAAGACCGCAATGGTGGACGAATCTAACATTGTATTATCCGTGAGTAGGCCGACACCAAGTACAGCACGATGTCCGATTATTTTATTGATTCGTACTTGATGGGAACCTATGCAATGTATCACTTAACTTAATTTCATGTTTTAACTGTGTGCAGCTGAGTTAATTATTGAGAATAATTTCCCTGTCCACCTTTGCAGGTGAAAGTCCCTTTCTCCCTCTCTTGAGACCCAGTGATCCTTATATTTCTGCTCGAAGACTATGTAGAGCAAGTATCTTTCTCCTTTTCTTGATTGAACATTTCATTTGGTTCTACTTTTAATGCTATATGTGCTAGCATTTGCTGTTTCTAAATTTCCCCAATTCATCTACAACCTTAGGTTAGCATTAATGAGTTTCCCTTCATGGGAACAGAATCTTTCTTAGCATACAGTGTCTTTAATAACGTGTACTTGCATTTGCCGATTTGAATTGCCTGGATTATATTCATACATGCTGTATTCAACTGACTATTGACTTATGTTTAATCGAGACAATTTGAGATTGTAACTTTACTAATTTGTTCATAAACCTTCTCTGTCATCCTGTGGGGCAAATATAGCTTGACTGTTATTGATATATTGTTGAATTTATGATTTAGATAAAGGTCCATCCCAGTGGATTTAATGAGATTGACGTTGGACCTTTGCACCATGCTTACCTCTTTAACCATCACAAGCTCCACTCTTCTGACACAGATGGTAGATTACAGACATCAGCAATACAAACTTCCAGCACAAAGAGTGCAGGTAAAGTGCAAGCAGAAGGCGTCCATGTTTAACACCATTCCTGGTGAGAGAAGTTCAACCTGTACTGTTCACTTCTTTACACTTGCCCTCCACTTTCAATTTTGGGTAGGCCTTTATAAATGCTACACCCTCAGCTAGCAGAATACACATACACATCAAAGATTGTATTGGCTGTTAAGCCTTACATGAAGTGCTTATGTGATCTCAGTAACACTGAGAAGCAATACACCCAAAGAACATTTGCACATCCATGTCTACTAAAGTAATAATACAACAGAATATTCTTACATGGCAAAACATATTAGTATTGCCAGTGCTTGTTGTGTACTGCATTCCTTTTAGACATTCATGGCTAAGCTAGACACCCCTACAGGGGTGCATTGCAATCCTTATAAGGCCCAATTTAGCTTGTCTTTTACAGACATAAACACTAGAAAGAAAAGGTGTGCCAAAGTACCCGTTTCTATTCATTGATTGATGCGGGCATGCATTTTGGTGCTATTTATCATATTAAAAAGTATGTGCAGTCCTAGATGTATACAGCAGGTGTCTCCAATGAGTAGCTTGTGAGCTACGAGTAGCTCTCCTGCTACCTGTGAGTAGCTCTCCTGTGTGCAGCCGAGCCTACAACCATCGAAGCTTTTGCTTCGTTAAAATATTATATGAATTCCAAAATTTTAAAAACAATTATTCAAGACACAAATGTGTGTATTTCCACAACTCATAAGCTGATATCTGTAGAAAAATAGTTGCATTTTCAAAATGTGTTTAAAGCTGTTATTTGAGTTGGAGAGATTTATTACTCATATCTATACCTTGGTGCTAGGGGTTTGCAGCCATGATTTGTATGTACTACCCATGTAATATTTCAGTTCAAATTATCAAAGACATTTTAACATTATTGCTGGAAAGGATGCCTAATGCATCGATGTGATCACTGCTGACACACTGGGGTGGGTGTTCACTTTTACATCACTAGCATTAGCAGCTCGGGGTGAACTTCATTGAACATAAGTAGCTCTTGTTCCAGAAAAGGGTGGAGTCCCCTGGTATATTGTCTTTTGGCACGACAAACAAGCAGGCTAGGCAATTGATTTGGCAGCTGGTTAAAATAACGCTGCCACCCTATTGGTTTTGTTGAACATTTCTCTCTTTGGAGGCAGACATTGACTGACCTGCCAACTGAGAAGTTAATGACACAGACATTAAGTTAAGTGACTGTAAACTGCTTCCTCAGCCATCCAATCCCAATACTGCTCAGCAATCAACTACTCAAAACAAATAGACACAATGAAAATTAAACAGACACAGTGAAAATTGTAATTGCTGTAGAGCAGCAAGCCAATGTGTGCCACCTTGTCACAGCTCTGACTAGCAGAGACTAAAGGATGCAAGGTTATGGCAGAGAAAGAGCCATCCGTTGCTGCTGTGCTCCAGGTTGCTGGCTTCGCTGCAAATAAATAAATTCACAGAGACGTGGCGGCAATTTAGTCTCCTTTGCCAACTGCACGACATGTGTGGCAGAGCCTTTTATTTAACAGCTTGCTTGCATCCTAGAAGAAACCAACAAGTGGACACTGCAGGGGTCTTCACTGAAATAGCTGTTCATGCGCAGAACTGCTTCCCTCCCCAATTTAGAATGAGACATAATCATGAGGATGAAAAAATCTAAAGTACTTAAGCAGGTAGTAACCGTCTGGGCCAAGTGGGATTCCTTAAACAAACCAATTGAGTTTTTGGGAAGATACAGGGTTAAAACCTCTAGCATGTATGACTAGCATGATCAGGAGTAGATGTTAAAAAAGGGTTTACGATTGCACAGGCCCGCGCAGAAAGGAAATGATGGGCTCCCAGCAGGGGTTGTGGCAGATGGTTAGAAGGGATCTGGCATGGATCACCACATATGCCAACACTCTGTCTCCCTTCAAGTGCAACCGAGCTGCAAGAGTCGTCCACAGGCCAACTGGTACTCAGAGGAACTCAGGCTGACGAAATAGCACTACAATCAACTGGATCGCTAATGGAGTGCAAGTCAAGACACAAAAGATAAAGACATCCTTCAATCAGCTCTAAGATGCTACCACCAACAGATACGGAACATCAAGGGAACAGTTCTTGCAGATCACATTGACGCTGGTACCAGCAGCAAAGAATTCTTCACCATTATCAAAGATTTCACCGTCCGACCTACCACCTCCAGCTACAACAACCTCTCACAAGACCTTTACAGCAAGCTCTCAGAATATTTCTGTAACAAAATCCCCTCCATATATGGCACAGTTGACCCTCAACCAGACCCCATCACTGTCGCAAGTCAACTTCCTATCATAGCAGAAGAACAAACCCTGCCCTCTTGGCCCACTGTCACCATCATCAAAATTACCTCTACTGTGAAGATAATCCACTCTGGGGCTCCATCTGACCCTTTCCCCCACTACACCTTCACAAAAGGACTCCTATCGATCAGCGAAACACTTACACCCATATTCAATGCCTCCATCAACTCAGCCACATTCCCGGACACCTGGGAACGTGCCACTGACACCTGGAAAGATGCCACCATTACGCCCCACACCTGGCATAGGTGTTAGAGAAACTAACAAACTGACAACACACCGATCATCTCAGCAACTACCGGCTCGTTGACGCCATGCAGTGCGGATTCAGGCCCAACCACAGTACAGTAACTGCACTCATCGCTGACTCAAACATCATGCACATGATCCTTCACAGAGGAGACACAGCAGCCCTCATTCCACTGGACATCTCTGCAGTATTTAACAGGGTCTTACACCCCATCCTCTTCAGGCGCCTGCACCAGATTGGTATCCAAGTAGCTGCGCTCCACTGGAGTTGCTCCATCTTAACAGATAGGACACAAGCTGTCAGTCTGGTACCTCACTCCTTTGAAGCCCGTAAACTGATCAGCAGACAGCCTCAAGGTTCATAGCTCAGCTACACACTCTTCAACGAATATATGATCCCTCTGGCCACCACCATCTGATCACACCACATTAACATCCTCTCCTATGCTGATGACATGCAACTCATACTGTCCGTCATGGAAAAGACCCCCATCAAAAGAAACAAGTTCACGGCCTGCAAGACTGAAGTCACTAAATGGAAAAAAGCCAGCTGTCTCAACCTCAACACTGACAAGACATAGGTAGTGCTCTTTCGCGAGAACACCTTACCATGGGACTCCAACTGGTGGCCGGCCCACACCCAAACTCGGCACCCATGCCAGGAACCTCAAAATAATCACCAACAGAAACTGAACATTACTACATAATTCAACGTTGTCACTTCATACTGCCCCCAGACTCTGATGATGCTGAGGAAATGGCTCCAAACACTCTAGATAAATTGTCACTCATGACATAGTCACCAGCAATTTAGACTATGAGAACACCATCTATGCTGGGATCACCAAACAGCTTACTAAAAGATTACAAACCATCCAGAAATCGGCAGCCAGGACCTCCCACACCCTCCCACACAGAACTTACATCACACCACACCTGAAGGAGCTCCACTGGCACCTGACAAATACACTTTTTTCAAACTCCTCACATATACATTCAAGGAACTATGCAAGAGGGGCCCTCCTACCTAAACAGTGACCTCTCCTTCCACCAATCACCGAGACACCGCTACTCTGCAGGACTTCTACTCATACACATTCCACCCATAAAAAGAATCACATCAGGAGGATGGGTATTTTCTTACATTACATCTAAAGCGCTGAATGGTCCCCCACTTCACATCGGAGACTCCTCCTCTCATTTTGAATTCCGCAAGAAGCTGAAGACCTGGCTTTTCAACTAACCAGACTACTTTAGGCAAGGCTAGGCCACACATCTGCTCAGCACCAGGATACCCTAGCGTGTGATAGTGCACATTACAAATAAATATAGCATAACGTAACATAGCACGTTTACATTAGTACTCCCAGAAGAGCTAGAACTAGGGTAGCTCTTCCTGACCAAGGTAGGTATATTCTTCTTGAGTGAGTACATATTGATAGGTTCTTAGCTGAGATCCCTTGGGTCCATTGAATACTTTAAAAATAGGACGCTCCTGGTGCCATCTAAATGTGTTGATTCAGTTTTTTTTGTTTTACATTTGCTGAATTCCGGGGTTCCGGTTCATAGGGAAGTTTGAACATGCTCCCAGGAACCTCATCTCCTATGTTGATATAAGATGCACAGACCCAACGAATGGCATGAGCTGGAAATCAAAGGGAGACAAAAGTTGGCCTTTAAGATGGCTGGTGTTTAAAAAGAGGATCAGTGTGCCACTCTGTGCCTCAGTGCCCCAGGTCAAGATGTGTGCTTACTAAAATGCAAAGGAAGTCAAAATAGTGTGGGAGATAATTTGATTAACAAATAATGTTTGCATTCGTGTCATGAATGATGTGCATTAAAATTACACTACATTTCACAGAAATATGTTTTCATGTGGTTGAACAAACTAGGCCTAGCTGGGCCCTGTCTTCATCTTGAGTTTCAAATGTGACCATGTTTTCATCTCTCACTGAATCCATTTGCAGTAAAATGTTCTCAAATTCTTTGTGATGACTTGCTGTTCTTGGTAAGCCTCAGAGAAAGTGGCATTATTACTGCTATTGTTTTACGTGTAACTAGATTTGTACTGTCATATCCGATGTCATTAGGTCAGAAGTATACTAATTGATAAGGGATCAACCTACCTATACACCCTTCTTGGATGAGGCATTTAATATAGGGGACGTAAATCTGGCACTTGAATCTGTGGTTGTTGGTAGGGCGCTGGGCATTGACGGTGTGCCAGCAGACACTTTTATGTATGATAAAAAGTCCTGGGGAAGGTATCTACTGTTATTAGCGAATGCAGTGGCTAAAGGAGCACCCATCCCGGCCTCATGGAACGGTGCGGAAATTATACCAGTTTACAAAAAGGGGGATAAGACACTCCTAGGTAATTACCGCCCGAATTGTCTGATAGATTCTATGCAAAAGATTTTAGGTAGAATGATTTTAAATAAAATCCAGGTCTGGGAGCACGAGCAGAATATCCTATCACACCTCCAGGCAGGATTTAGGGCTTGCACCAGCACCATCGACCAAGTATTACATTTTTCAATGTTATACTGGAAGGCAGTCCAACTGGAAAAGGGTAGTTTATATGCTGCCTTTATCGACCTAAGGGCGGCTTTTGATCTTGTTCCACGCTCTACTTTGTGGTCGGTTTTGCACGATTTGGGTATGCCTTGTGCCCTTTTAACACTGGTCATGAGACTCCGCGAGCATAATTATGCACAGATTAGGTGGGGTTCCCCTGGAAATGTTACCAGCCAGTTTCCAGTGGAGAGAGGGGTACGCCAGAGATGTGTCCTGGCACCCACCTTGTTTTCATTGTATATCAATGGTGTAGCCAAGCTAATGATCGCAGCCAATGTAGATGCCCCAATTTTAGCTGGTGTCAAAGTACCCATTTTAATGTTTGCGGATGATACCCTAATTGTTTCCAGGACCCCAGGTGGGTCACAGAGAGCTCTAGCTATTCTTGAAGAATTCTGTACCACTCGAGGTCTCGAGGTAAACGTGCTAAAATCTAAATTTATGTCTTTTAACCAGCACAAAACCTTTAAGGGAAAACTTTTTATGAATAACTTACCGCTTGACCAAGTGAGGGCATTTAGCTATTTGGGTGTAAATGTCCAACATGACTTACATTGGAACCAACAGACAGAGTTGGCAGCGCTCAAACATCGCCAATTGACTGGAGCTTTATGTTCTGAGTTTGCTAAATCATTTACCAAGCCAATTGCTCCAGTCCTCCGAGTCTATGACGCGAAGGTGGTTAGTTCTGCCCTCTACGTGCTGAGATTTGGGGTTTTGAGAATCTAACAAAAATGTCTGTATCTGACAACAAGTTCCTACGTAATCTTATTAATCTACCACAGAGTACTCCTATGTGTCCCCTTTTTTATGATCTAGGAATGAATCCAATTAATTATGTTGCAAAATTGCGCCCGGTGCTATATTGGAGGCGCTTGTGGTTAACCCCTGAATTAAGAACATATGCCACAGGTCTTATGGATATTATTAAGCACGACATCTTTCACAAAATTAAATGGCTAGTTGGCATCAAGGGCATTCTTGGAGAAATGGGAATGGAAACACTATGGGAGTATCCTCGTAATGCTAGTTTTCCATCTAAGAGGGCCCTCAAGGATAAATATTGGGAGATGGTAGCATCTAAGACATTTAGGTCAAGTGCTCCACTCTCGCTTACAGGGATTTTCTTAGGTTTTAAAGATGTAATTGGCTTTGAAGCATACTGGGATGATATAACTAAACCACTTGATAGGAAGCTCTGTTTTCAACTTAGAATTGGAAGCTTGCCAATTAGAGCGTTTACATCGAGATGGTCCCAAGGTGGAATGGTCACCTGTCCTAGTTGCTTAGCACCTGTAGAATCAGTTATTCACATTTTATTTGAGTGCCCGGCATACTCTGCCCCGCGCAGGGTATGGCTGAGACCCATGTGCAAGCTACTTGGTACCAGGAGTGGTGTGTTAGCAACTACAATTATCTGCACAAGTACCATTCCTTTTGTTTACATATTAGTGGCAAAGTTTCTAGGGTGGTCTTGGGCTCTAAGGAGGAAAACAATTAGTGGTTGACTTTCTTAAACATCCTACTTTGTATTATATTTATTATGAAAAGATCGCATCTGCATTTTTAGATTATGAAGTTTTTTTTTATTGTGCAATGTTTTACAGTTTTCTTTAAAAGCAAGGGTATGAACTTTTATGATTAATGTATGCATTTTGCTTTTATGACAATTGTCGAATAAAGCTTGCTTGATTGATTATGCATTTAGGGGATGGTGCTGGAATGCTGTTTAGGAGATATATTAATTCTGTATTGTGATTTGTCAAACCAATGTAACATGTTGCTCTCCTCATGCTGAATAGGTGTTTTTCATTGTGAATTGTATTATAAAAAGGACTTCTTTTTGGAGGTGAGTCATGAGTTTCCTGCCCGACTCTTAGGGAGAAGACCATGCTTGATCTGTTGCATACTCTGGACTTAGAATATTTCCCTGGTTCTGGCTGAAGGAGACCTTAAGCCTCATGCTGCCTCTTTTAATGTATCTGCTAAGATAGCGTCATCCGTTTCATCATTCACTATCTGACATCGACAAAAAAACAGGATTTGCCCTTTGATCGAACGTCCCCCCAACACCTTCGCGACTGGGAAAAGCAAGGGTTGGAAACTGAGTAAGGCCTAGAGGGCCCTTAGTGATCTGATTACTTTCCAACCCTTATGCTGACATCTTAAGCCATGAGTTTAGAGGTAGCAAGTATCATGTCTGAGTACAGACAGGCAAGCCAGTAGAAGAATCTACTACTCCTATCTACCCCTACTTGGTGTAGATCCCCAATACAACCATCCATCCAGCATATGCCTAACATTGGCTCTGCTTATCGGTGTCAGGAGGAAGTGTAAAGTAGCTCTGTCCTAATCTTGTGGGCCATATTATGCAGACTGCGCCTGTCACACTCTAAGATACTGTCTAGGGCAGGCATTTGGAAACCCTTCCAAAGTATACATGTTCTAGAGGAATGGAAACTCATATGCGATGCCATTTATATAGTTAATGGGATTGTCCAAGAGGCTGAGTGAAATTGCATGCTCATCAGTTGTACACGGAACAATTCTTTTGCACTAGACAATGGGTTGCTAGATCACTAAGCAGGATCAGGGTAGGAAGAGAACACAGCCTCCTTGATCAGATGGGCCTTGAAGGTTTAGTAAATTGGCCTAGCTCAGCCGGTGTGAACAGGTCAAAATATTAGGGGTAGCAGAATTGGGATCTCTTGACTTTGACTCCTCAGGAGATCATCGAAAGGGACATCACTCAGCATTTGGCTACTAAAATGAGCAATTGCATGTTTTATTAATCACTAAAACATGTCAAGAGTCAGTATGATATCAGTCATACACAACCAAACTCAACAACCAGGAAAAGACATGCATACATTATAAAGCTCAGTAGACTGATTAGTTCAATTGAGGGTTTGTAAAGCGGTCTACCCTATCAAATGTAAAAGCTGAATCTGATTGTAGGAAAGGCCGGAGATCCAAACCTTGCACCTCCACCTCAAAGTAATAGCAGATATGCGCTCCTTTGTTAAGCATTCTGTGAAGTTTGTGACCTTGTCTGTGATAATGAGAATTTTCTTCTAATTACAAAGACTTGGCTAAAGGTCTTCTTTGCCCCTGCAGAAGCAGACAAATTCCTGATTGCTATTGCATACGTTGAGCCAATTGCTCTGCAGCAACTCATGGAGGTGGTATAGCTTTTTGTCTCTAAAGAGATTTTCCATCTGTCATTATTTCAAGTGATTCTAGGGTAGAATCTGTCCCACTTGTCAAGGATTCTTGAAGAGGTATCCATGTTGCTCCTCAACTTGGTCTCCTTTCTCCTCATGTATTTACTCCTTGGGCATGACACAACCTTTATTTTTCAATTATTGAACGTCGTTGCATCTTTGCTTCTCTCCAGCACCTAGCTTGTAGATTTTGGAGGCTTATATTATTAGTCAAAGGGCGCTAAAAACTAACTTTAAAGGCCTCATTTCGAGTTCCTGGTTTTAGGGATATCAGAGGCCAGGAATCTTAGATTCTGACCTGTATCCACACAATTATATCAGATGATTAGATGTTGATTTTCCCATAATGGGATACAACACGCAGACTTGGGGTCACCTGGCCCAATTCTTGTTTTACCCCCTTCCAGGGGAAAGAACATACCCAAAACCACCTCTTCTTGGAGCAAGTGATAAATACTTGGGGTTCCTTTTCTATCGGTCGCGGTGTCTGGCAGAGGGAAGGGCTGTGAGGAGCTTTTTTGAAGCTCCATGCTGCAGGATGCAGGGGAGCGGGGACTGGCACAGCCTCTGCGTGCAGCCCTGCTGTGTAGCTAGCAAGTCCTAGTGTCTCTGTGTGTGGAATTATCGGGCCCTATTCTCAAAGATAAACTTAGACGTTTGGTCTAAACTTAGACCAAACATCTACATTTATGACTTTGGGCATTCACAGAGGACATTTATGAGTACTATCTTTATATCCCCGAGTGTGGACATAAAGATAGTTCTCGTAAAGGCCCTTTGTGAATTCCCCAAGCTGTAAACTTTGACATTTGGTCTAAGTTTATAGCAAAAGTTCAAGTTTAACTTTGTGAATTGGGCCATCATGTCTGGAGTTTGCAGACCATATAATTCTGGGCCCACAGACACTCGGAAACTCACAGTTGCCTGGAGTATTCCCTGCATCACTGCTCTTGTCTCTCCCTCCTTTCACCATATACTATTGTTCTGAGCAGATCTTAATTAGGGACTAAGGGGCATATTTACAAGAAAATGGTGAAGCTCGGTGTCCCAAGCAATTTTGCTGCACGAATTGCCTCATTTTCTAAGTGCAGAAATGTGGCATATTTACAACAATAAGGCACATTCCTGTACTCACCCCTGCGATGGTGCAAAAAAAGCAGCCTAGCACCAGTGCAAGCACGTTTGCACCAAGGTGCGAGGGTGCCTGCATTGCAGGAATGATTGTGGTTGTGCAGTAAGGAACCCCTTCCTGCACAAAAATAATCATTAATTACATTTTGCTCCCTCTATGTGTGCTGCAGAATGCAGCACACATAAAAAAAGAGAAAAATCAAGGAGAAATAAAAGTATTTCTCTTAGTTGCACCACTCTTGTGCTTCACCTGAGGAGGAGTACGTTTTTGGTGATGCCTTAGATTTACAGATCTTTATACATCTGGAGCAGTGTCATAAAGCAATGGGTGTTACGTGGAAACGCCCACAGCAACACCAATTGTAGGTCCTTTGCCACAGAAAAGTGCATCGAGGAGGACCATATTTACAAGGTGGCGACAAGCCACGCAAAGTGTCTTAGTGTCACCTTGTGAATATGGAGCAGGGCACAGCGCCATCTGAGCGTGGCAAACAGTGACGGTCCGGTGGCGCAATGCATTTGTTAATATGTCCCTAAGTGTTATTAATTCTCACACCCTCTTGCACTATGCTCTCCGATTACTTCCATGCATTTACTATGCAACACCATATCTTTCTTTTTCAAGGCTAGATCACAGAAAAATAGGACCTGAATCAAGAGCCTGGATTTTCTGCTCCCTCCTCCTTCACCTTTCAGGGCAGCCATCCTGTGGACAGAATTCCCATGTTGAAGTCAGAACAAAAGTCAGGAACATTTTTGTCTATCAAATATGGCTCCTTGATGGATTGCTGTCCAACCAGGTTTCAGAACAGCTTTTTTTAACACGTTTCTGGTCATTAACTGGTGTTAAACTTGCCCTTTGCCCTGGATTGTCCACTCCTTTGAATATGACATTGCTATGGTGATGCTTTTATCCCAAAAACATATTTGTATTCAGCATGTCATGTCAGCATTAGTACAGTTTCAGTCTCTTACCCTTTGGAAAAAAAGGTCTGGAGACTATGCAGCTTCCCTCTTTTACGATCATGTAGATTTAGACCAGTGCTTCCCAAATTGTTTAGAACCACAACCCAATGTGTAGGCTTACAAACTTTCACAACACACGTAGCTTTAATGGACATGAGGCGGGCAATTTTTTCATGTACCTAAAGCACTGTGTGGTGGCACAATGTCCTTTACAGATAGCATATTTTCCATTCAAATGGCCACTAAACGCGTATAGACATTTAGTTTTACTGATAAATCTATTTTGCACACAAATAATAATGTGTGGAAATTGCGTTCCAGTGAATATTTATCATTTGTGTACTACAAGGAAAAGTTTTGATTTGTTTTGATCTTATTAAAATCTTTGTTTGCATCACACTTCAAAATTACAAACAATGTGCTACATTTTTGCTTTCCTAACCGGCAAGGCCAGACTGGCCGGACCGGCTCTGGGTGTTTCCATGAGAGGACTGTAGTGTTCTGCAGCAGTGCAACAGTTTTAAAAGCACCTGCTGTAGAGTTCCTTGCATATCCAGCAGTTTTGAGCAACAATAAAAGTGTCAAGATAACTCTGGTGATTAAAGTACATGCTGGAGAGACATTGGAGTTTTGTCTAGCAGCAGTTTTGACTCATCTCAGGTATGCAGAGGGTTAACATGCCTGCTGCAAAGAACGTGTACCATGCAGATCTTAGAACAGTATTTTATGTGCACAACTCAGTGGGTTACTGCTTCTGTCAAAGAGATCCTGTTGTTACTGTGCACTTCATAAGTTACAACCGTAATCTAGCAAAGGGAGCTATGAGGTGCCATCAAACAGCTGCATGCAAACTGCATGGTGCCGCTTCGAGAGTTATTTTTTTCCCAGTCTTTCATTATCCTAATATTGCTAAAAAGGGTTTATTTGAGTATAAATACATTCTTATTAATAACCACTTTGTTATGTTCTGAATCTTGAATTTATGCTTCTCCCGACCACACTCTCCAAAAACTTGCCTGCCATTATGGATGACATGTGAATCCTACACCTTGTAGTCCCCTTAGTCTTATGTAACATTTTCTATGCACTGATTTACACATGTATGATTCAGCTTGTGTGTGTGTGCATGCATGTGTGCTTGTGTGATGTGTGTGTGTGCTGGTGGGTTATAGTGAGGAAAACACTGAAGAGTCCTAACAAAGATTGTTGTATCCTGATGCACTGTAAGTCCATCATTTACTATGTTTTAAAACCTAGTACAATTGAATATTTAATGAAAAATGTGTTGAAGAACCCCCTCATAACCACCCTTGTAGTGGTCAGGCACGCCCCCTGAGCTCGCTCGCTATGCACCGTACAGGGGCAGGTCTGACAAAATTTGCCAGGGCTGCTTTGAGTTCCTAGTCTGACCCTACTAACTGCCCAAATGTGTACAGGTCATTTAAAGGTATTTACATTTTGTTATGTGTTACAATGAAATTACATCCTACAGCCTTTCCTTCCACACTTACAGTACTCCAGCAAGATTGGCACATAAATCAATTTATTTCTCTTTCTCTGACTGTAAAACAAGGAATTTGTAAACACCAGTCCCCATATTAAAAGAATCAGAAGCAATTTGTCACAAGACATAGCCTGACATTTGACCTCTGTCTTTGAAGCGCAGCAAATGTGACAAGATTTTAAAATACATCCTTATTTGTCTCGTGACCCAACTCAGTTTGGCAAACACTGATTTAGACCACAATGAGTATTAGTTATGGACAACATCATAGGGTCTTTGGAAGTCTGCAATATCAGTGAACTGACATTATTGGAGTAATCAGTTGTGTTGGGAACGTCCGACACATTATCCTAAAGGAGCAACTTGTTTCTGATGATTTGGGCAAAAACATTTTGAGGTTTTTTGGTATTTTTGGAGGACTGTTTCGAGTCCCTGTTCATCCGAAACTTTCCATCCAAATGTTGGCACCTCGTGGAACATAGGTCAATCTCCAATAGTCAAGAAAATGCCCTAAGGGCCTCATTTATGAAACGTGTCGCATCGCTGGGGGCAAGCCATGGATGCAGCACTTTTCATAGCACCATCCTTGTGAAACCATGGATGCGTCATATTTACTGTATGGCGCTTCATGTTGCAAGTATTTATAGATACGTCAGTATTCCTGACGTATCTATAGGCTCAAAATTCGCTCACTGCTGGAGTGCGTCTGAAAACAGCAGCTCCAGCAATGTGTAATTTCTCATGGGGTAAGCCCAATGTGAAAGGGCCTGCGTCACTACTTATGCCTGCTTCAAACAGGCGTAAGGACTTGACGCAGTGGCGTCCTAGAAGTGGCGTAGTGAAATCTCATAGATTTCACTGTGCCTGTACTACGAGGCTTTTTTGCAGGAGAACGCCCACCCTTCATACATTATACCTGATGCAGTTATAATGTAGCGCATTGGGTTTACAAAGTGACGCATCTGCCTAGATGCATCACTTTGTAAACAGGGCGCAGTGTGGCGCATATTTTACGCCGCTGCAGCGTCACCATAAGTGACGCAACAGCGACATTAGGGGATCATACATAAGGCCCTAAGTTACTACAGAGGGGCTGAGAACAAGTCAGTGGGAGTCGAATTATTACCTCATGAACTTCCAATCTGCCTGATTCCAATTGGATCAGATTTTCCACGGGCGGTTTTTCGACATGTGGTTTTTCCATACTGTAAGTGCAGCCAGAAATATCTCTTGAGTCTTTGGACTCACCACCACCCCACCCAGAGGCCCAACAGGCATCTCTATGATTTAACAGCTGGAAATATTGGCTACACACATGAATTTCCAATTCCAGGGGTTTTCCAGGTGTTTTACTGCACAATACACAGTACTTATCTGCAGATTTATCGCTTGGCACCATGTGGTAACCCCGCCTCAGTACGGTGACAATAAACTGCATGCCCCCAATCGGTGTAATGAGCATCATGATGGTAATCGTTAATTATTATTATTAATCCTGAGTTATTATTAAAGATCCGAAAAATTGCTGTTTTTCAGCATGCATTGAGTGCTCCAGGAGATTAAAAAAAAAAAAATTGTCGGGTGTGCTGAAAATCCTAGCCCAGTTCCATCTTCCTCTGCTACTACCGCTAAATGCCACGGGTAGCTTTGCTACCCTAATATTTTGTTAATTTACATTTATCTATGACCCTGTGTGTCATTAAGCACGATCAATACCAATGGCATCACGAATAACGTTCTTGCATTCTAAGGGGAGCTGAGCATCTCAAACGTTAATTTACTTTTATGAAAAGAGTTGATATCACTGTTATCTGAATGGCTACAAATAGAAAAGCCTTATCACATAATGAACATCACAGTCACAAAACAAGGAGCCATCCTAACAAGGCATTGAATTGAGAATCCATGTCTATTGGTAGCTTCCTTATGCACTGTGGTAGTCCCTGGAGGACATGCCACAAAACCTTACAGTTTATCAAAATATATTCGTGCACTTCAGAAAAGGTTTCAGGGAACTATCTCAAGGCTATATCCAAATGAACAAAACATAAAGGCAGAGTAAAAGCAGCGATTCGAGACTTGAGAGACAGTGGTGTGGTAATGGAAGATCTTATGATTTCTAGAGGAAATGGTACGTTCCACGAGAATCAGTCGGTGGAATCACGCCCCTAGCTAATTTTGTAGACAGAGGATGAAGTGGTCCCTATTCTGGAGGTGAAGTATGGTGCCCTCTCTGGGGTTGACAGGATGAGGTGAGGTCACAGGTTTTGGGAACCTATGGGGCATATTATCTACAGTCTGCAATAAATATCGCAAAGCGCGCTTAGCGCGATTTTAATTATCGCCGGATATCGCTGGATTACATCGCCGTGTTAGCGTTGTATTAGCAACGCTTAGCTAACAGGCGATGTGAAATCCTGCGATAGACTGCAATAATAAACATTAGCGTGTGAAATCCAGCGATGATTTCACAGCGCTAATGTCAAGCTTGGTAATAGGGGAGTGTGGACTTAACCTTACAATCCACCTCCCATAGGCATTAATGGTAATTAATGGTTTTATTCAGACGATAAGGCGATAGAATATTGCGATGATGGGGCGTACCGCGCCTTTTGTTATCGCATCGCTGTTTAGGGGCAGCGTTGGTAATACAGCGATGTAGGTTTTGCGGGCATTTCACTGTTTGTCCTCGGAGGGAACGCCTACTTTGCATCTCATTAGCGATGTATATCGCTAAGATGCGTTGCGTTAGTAAATCGGCTGCTAACATGCGCTGATGCATGTTAGCGCCGTCTTGGTAATAGGGCGATAGGATTATCGATGCTTTAGCAGTTAAAAATGCCGCTAAAGCGGCAATACTGACCTTGATAATATGCCCCTATGAGCGGAATACAACAGTTTATAGGTATGTTTCACAATATGGATTCCCACAATATGGTGTTCCTAGGTGGGAGAGGGCACAATGCCATGGTATCAGTTTGCTGTGAGAGCGAACAGACAGGGAAGGCTATTACAAAGCATAAAGGTTCCATTAAACCTACGATTTCCATCCGGGTGTTAATGAAAAATGCTCCCATTTCTGGAGTGCTAAATTCAGGGTGAAAACCACTGACAGCATTTCAACCATCATGCATACTAGTGCTCTGGTGTAAGAAGTGTCACTGCTGATTTCTCCCTCTGATTCAGAACACACTCCAGATAGCAGAGTATGTGACATTACCACCCACTTCGAATTATGGGCCTGGAGTGTAGAATTGCTCGGGACACTAGTGCGGTGTCTCAGTAGACCTCTTCATAACAGATCTGTCTGCTGGAATATTGCGGGTAGGATTTGGCCACACCTGAGCACCTATCAAGTTGAGTAGATGCACTCTAACATAGCTTTATCCACGCTTCACAAAGTGTTCTCAGTTCCTGTGGTGGGTATTGATGTATGATGGCAGAATTAACTTTATTTTGCTGCATCGCATGTCTGTCATTGCTTACCAAGATTTTTACAGTGATGACAAGAAGGGTTATTTAGACCCTGGCTGATGGCCTACTGGTCCACCAAGTCAGCTGAAGCCATGGCCTCTGCTGCCCCGGTGAATGACTACCTGCCTTATTTAGAGATCCCCACCTGCCTTTTCCTTACCCCAAAAGACAATTGAGCGACAGATCCTCATCTTTGTGGATCTGTGACCATAGACCTTGCCTTCGAAGGTGAGCACTGCCTTACGGTTTTGAAACCAGGACATGATACCCCAGTTAAGTGGTGCAACATTTTCCTCCAAACACAATCTCAACAAATTCTGTCATCAGAAGTATGAGTCTACATGCTGCAGCACCATGTTTGCCACTCAAATGATTTTTGTGGCATCCTCAGCTGTTTTCTGGATGGAAATATGAAGTGTTATACAAGGCATTCTTGCTTTCTCAACTACAGTGATAACATTTTGGTATTTGCAAAGACTAAACAAGAACATGAGAAGACCCTTGTGAATGTAAGCAGAGCATTGCCTGATGATGACCTCACAGTGAGTGTAAAAATTTGATTTTTGTCAGCCTTTACTTTTATAGACCTATTTTCTCTTGGGAGGGAATCCGCCTTGATTTTCTGAAAGTTTAGCCACTTCCATGTGCACATGCCCCTGAGAATGTGTCTGCTATTTGGTCATTCTTGGGCATGACCAGTCAGTGTGCTTCATACATTTAAGAAATACTTTGATAAACAGACCCTTGAAAGATCTTTCAAAGAAAGGACAAGTCTATGTAGTGGTCAAATGCTTGTCAAGTAGCATTCGAAGGCATAAAATCTTGCAATTCAGAGGGAAACTGCATGTCGTAATTTGACCCCGTGTTAAAATCTGAAGTCATTGTCTCTGTCTTTATTTAAGGAAGAGGGAGTTGTATCCTTTTGCCCCCGTTCAGATCAATTAGTGAGGGCCATCTCGCTCACATACACCAGAGAAAATTATATTTCTTTGTGCCACCAGGTTTCCATTGATTATAATACTGGGGCACATTATCGTGACAGATTAGACCGCGAAGATTATTTATATATAGACTCTTTTCAACAAAAGTACTCAACACTTCCTTGTGTTTAGGTGACCATGACAACCATACACAAAATTCTGGGAGTCTTTTTTCAATGCCCTTGGATTATACCGTGACGTAGTCAACATGTGACCACGCCCACTCACATTTCTTGTTTTTAAGCTCCCCGTGATTCAGTGATGCCAGCGCTTTGAAGCTGAAACATCCTTGGAATACCGGAGCAGCTGTCCGTATTAATTACGCGACCCCCATCCGTAATGGGGTTTTGGGGGGGCGGCCGACCAGCGGGAGGCCTGCCACCCATGGGGAACTTTGGGCCGGGGGGGCAGCCATACCACGTGGGGCATGCCTTGGGCTCCTTTGGGCTCGTTGGGCTGGGGTTGAGAGGTTTTTGGGCTGAGAGGGTTTAAAGCCGGCCATTTCGTGTCGCGAGCCACCATTTTGGTGGTCGTGACACGACAGCCGGCTGGAGGAGGCTTTGTGGTGGGGTAAACTTTTGTGGCCTGTATCGCGGCGCGTGGTGCGGAGTAGCGAGGGCTTTGAGATCGCCTAAGGGCATTAGCGGCGATACTCTGTGCGATGGGCCTACGCGGTTGGGCGGCTGGTACTGCGGTGAAAGGCGGTATACTGAGACGTGGCGGCGATGGCCCAGTGGGAGGATCTGCGCATCGTTGAGGCGCTGCGTTTACTGGAGGATGCGGGCCGCATGGATCTCGTGCGGCCCGACGTGAAGGTAAGGCCCCCCAGGCACGCCGCGAGTGGAGTGGCGGCAGCGGTGCTCACCTGTGACCCGCCGCAGGTGCAGAAGCGCACCCCGGCGGATGCGGGGGGCGCGGCCGCATGGTGCACGCGGCCGCCCTGGTGAAGCGCCCGAGGGCAGGCAGGCGGCAGGTGAGGAGGCCTGCATTGGCTTTCCAGGAAGGGGCGAGAGGGGCAGCAGTAAGGCAGGGACAGCGGGGGGCCGAGGGCGGGTGGGGGGGACAGGCGAAAGGCATGTTCCGGGTCGAGGGGCGGGGGAGCTGCTACAGGGCAAAAGAAGGACGGTGCTGGGTATGCCCGTGCACCGGGGCACAGCGGGGAGGCCTCGCCATTACTGATAGAGAGTGAGGGTGAAGGGGTGGCGGCGGGGGGAAGCCCAGTGGGGATCCCAACAGTTGGAAGGCCGCAGGCTTGAGGGTGCGGGGGGTTGGGGGAGGGGGGCAGGAGCAGGGGGTTGCAGGCTGGCCCACTGGGGGGGAGGGGCCCAGTAGGAAAGGGGGGAGGGAGTACTTACAGGGGCCGGGGGAGTGGAGTACTGGGAGCAGGGTGGGGGGTGCCACAGGGGGGGTTGGGAGCTGGCGCGGGGGGATTCTCGGCCTGCGTTGGAGGTGGGGAGGGGGTGGACGTGAGAGTGGGCCGGACGCGGGGGTGTGGAGGGAGGGGGCCGGGGAGTGGGTCATGGGGGGAGGTGCCGGGGCAGCGGGGGGGTCGTCAGGGGTCAGCACGATTCGGTGGGAGCTGGAGTCATTGGTGTTGAGGGACGGGGGAGAGTGGGGGGATGGGCAGATGTGGGGTGGAGCGGCTGGGGTAGGGGTGGGACCCTGGGGGCAGGGAGGGCTACGCCGTTGTAGCGAGGGGACGTTTCCTCTGGGGCGGGGGGCGGAAGGGGAAGGGGGGTTTGGGGGGACGCTGGGGGGTGCGGCAGGTTGGGGGATAGGCTTAACACCGGCTTGTTGGACGCCACTTCTTTCTTTCGACAGGTAGGCATGGCGAGGTGCTCGGGAGAGCTTCATGCGGCTCCAATCCACCGAGGGGATGGGCCGGCTCTGCCTCATGCGGGCGGTCACGCTCCCATGAGGGACCCAGCGAGTGCGCCAGTCAGGAGGTGGGGCGGTAGGTCCCCGCCAGCCTCACCCCGCAGGGTTGATGCGGCCTTCGGGGGACGGGGCCAGAGTTTCAACAGTCCAGATAGGGTCCACAAGGAGCGGCGCACAGGGCGAAGGAGCGGGAGTGTAGACTTAGAGGAATTGCTGCACACATGTATGGAGTGGGTGGGGTTGAGCCGGCTGGAGCCCGTAGAGGGCAGCCGGTGGCCAGAACATGTGCCGACAGGGCTGGAGTCCGAGGAGGGCGGCCCGTAGATTTGGGATGAGGATGAGGAGAGTGTGGAAGAGGGGGAGATCCGGGAGGGTCGGGAAGGGGGGAGCGGAATAATGCTTGTGCTAGTTCTTTGCAACCCCAGCGATTCCAGGCGGATAGAGTGACGGCCCCTCCTGCGCAACTGGTTAAGCGGCGGGATCCGGTGCGGACGCCGACCTTGACGCCAGGTAAGGCGAGGCAAGGAGTGGGGATGGGGTCGGGCGGTACTGCGCAGGTGGGGGTATCGGTGGGCACGGATGCGAGGGGAGACGATGGGGGTGCGTTTGAGCAAGGGTACGTACGTGCGGGACACAGGGGTGGGGAGGGATGGCGCAGGGACCGAGGGGACAGGGGCCGCGCAGGACAAGGGGGCTGGGGGGACGCCCGCTAAGGGTACGGAGGGGAAGGAGTGTCATGAGGTGCCGGTGCACAAACTCCCATATATGGGCATTGCGAAGCCCCTGGGGGCGCATCTGTCCTTGGTCACCAAAGAAAAGATCTGGAAGGGAGAGTATGTGGACATCTTGAAGCTCCTGCATAGGGAGCTAACGGCAAAGGATGGGTCTAAGGAGGAAGAACTGAAGCTGGCTCGGCGGCCCAAGGTACCTTTGAATATAGAGAACTGGTCGGTGGGGTTTTTGATCTTTGCGAGTGTGTACTGTGACAAGTACCCGGAAAGGTCCGTTGCGTTGTTTAAATACATGGACGTGATCCATCGGGTGCAGGTGACGTATGGGGGTTATGCCTGGTCACACTATGACGAGGAGTTTTAAGCGCGCTTGGCCTGGGATCCAGAGGCAAAATGGGGAGAGATCGACTCAGATCTGTACCAGCAGACGATGGGCGGGGCTAAGTTTGGGAAAACGATTTACACAGCCAGCGGCCTACCGCTGGCGCCTCGCCCCTTTCCGGCCCGTCCCACCCAGGGTGGGGGTGGGGCAAGGAGAGAGTACTGGGGGGGGCAAAGTGGGAGCGTGATGGGATTACAACAAGGGAGCTTGCGCGCGGCAATACTGCAAGTTCCGCCACAAATGTCCTAAATGCGGAAAGCGCCACCCAGTGGTGCATTGCTGGGGGACAGGGGGCAGCCAAGGGCAGAAGCCCGCTCCAACAGGGCAACCGTCCGGGGGCAGGGGTGGTAGGGGGGACAGGGGGCTTTGGGAAAAGGCTCATACGCCAGTTAAACTGGAACGGGTGGAACCCTTCTTGGCGTCTTATCCACAGACCGAGGATGCAGGGCTGCTGCGACGGGGGTTTTGGGAGGGTTTCCGGCTGGGGTACAAGGGTCCGCGGATCGCTCGGTGGGCTGAGAACTTGAAATCTGCCCAGACGCATAAGGCGGTGGTTCGGGAGAAACTGGGCAAAGAGGTCCGGGAGGGGCGAATGGCAGGCCCCTTTCGCGGGGCACCTATTCAGGACTTGATCATCTCCCCCATAGGGGTGGTGCCGAAGAAGGAGCCGGGACAATATCGGCTGATTACATAGCGACCGAATTGTCGTCAGTATCTTACTCTTCGGTCGATGTGGCGCGGCGTCTGGTGGCGTCGGTGGGGTCCGGTGCTTTCATGGCAAAGTGTGACATCAAGTCCGCTTTCCGGCTGTTGCCGGTGCACCCGGTAGATTATCAACTGCTGGGAATACAGTTTGACGGCTCTATTTTTGTGGATAAGGCGTTGCCCATGGGGTGTTCAATCTCCTGCGCGTTGTTCGAACGTTTCAGCATGTTTCTGCAGTGGGCTTTTTCATGGCGCACGGGGTACGCGACGGTGACGCACTACCTGGATGACTTCTTCCTGGTGGGACGGCCCGGTTCGGTGGACTGCCAGCAGCAGTTGGACAGTTTTACAGAGCTCATGGGCTACCTGGGTGTGCCCCTGGCGACAGAGAAGACACAAGGTCCCACCACGGTGCTGTCATTTCTGGGAATAGAGCTGGACTCGGAGGCTATGGAGGCATGATTGCCGAGGGACAAGAAGATGCATATGCTGGTGTTGGTGGATACACTGTTGGGGAAACAGAAGGTGACGGTGAGAGAGGTGCAGGTTCTGTTGGGGCATTTGACTTTTGCGTGCCGAGTGGTGCGGGCGGGACGTACGTTTTGCCGGCGTTTGGGGTTCTCCTTGTCTGGGTTGACATTACCGCACCACCACTTGCACTTGTCTGCGGGCACGAAGGAGGATCTGCGTATGTGGCGGGTATTTTTGGAGCCTTTCAATGGTATCCCCATGGCTCCCCCGGAGGAATGGGAATGGGACGTGACCAACTCCTCGGATGCGGCAGGGGTGGGGGGCTTCGGGCTGTACTTGCAGGGGAGGTGGTGTGCGGAGACCTGGCCGCTAGCTTGGCAGAACGGGGGAAGGAGCATTGCATTTCTGGAGTTTTTTCCTCTGGTGGTGTCGGTGTTGGTGTGGGCGCAGAAGCTCGCGCACAAAAAGGTGCTGTTCAAGGTGGATAACATGGCGGTGGTGCACATCGTGAATTGACAGTCAGCACGGGATCCGCAGGTGCTTAAACTGTTGAGGGTGTTTGTAATGCAATGTTTGGAACATGACATTCTGTTTCAAGCACGTCATGTGCCAGGGTTGGACAATGACATTGCGGATGCTTTGTCTCATTCACAGTGGCAGAGGTTCTATGGGCTAGCCACAGAAGCGGACGAGTGCAAGACACCGGTGCCAGCGGGGCTGTGGTCCGTAGGAGAGAGAGGGTCGCGCAATTGGTAAGGCAGTCGGTGGCCCCGTCCACATGGAAGGCGTACGTGCAGGCGTGGCGGGAGTTCTTGGAGAGCGGGGCGGTCCAGCACGGCAATCATTGGGTGCGGAGTGAGCAGGTGGTGCAGTTTATGTTGGCACTGATGGACAGGGGACGGTCGACGGTGACAATTGCCGGCAAATTATCAGCCATAGCGTTTATGGGGAAGATGTTGTGGGACTACGCACCGTCGGCAGGCGAATTGGGTGCGCGGTTGTTGGAAGGCTGTGTGCAAGAGAGGGGAGGCGGGGCACCTCAGCGCCATCCCATCACTGGAGGTATGCTTGGCGGCTTGATACGGCTTATGCCTCACTGATGTAGTGGATGTATTTTGGGGCTTTTCGAGTGTCCGAGCTAGTAGGGCCACGGGGTAAGCCAGGACTGTGGTGGGGGGAGGTGGAATTGCGGTCGCGGAAGGTAGCGGTCCTGTTGTGGCGCGCGAAGACCGACCAGAGGGGCGAGGGTCAGTGGGTGGTCCTGGGCCCAGTAGTTGATCGAGTAGTGTGCCCCGCACTGTGGGGGGAGAGGCTGGCTTGTGGGGGGCAGACGGAGGACAGGGAGGTTTTCCGCCAGGCAGACGGAGGAAGGGTGACAGCGGTGCAGCTGCTCTGGGTGCTACAGTACGCTTTGCAGGCCTTGGGGGAGGATCCCAGGCGTTTTGGGATGCACTCTTTTCGCATAGGGGCTGCGACGGATGCAGCGCGGAATGGGTGGGGGAGGGAGGAGCTTATGCGCTTGGGGAGGTGGAAGTCGGATTGTTTCAAGACATACATTAGGTTGTGGGGGCACGGGATGGAGGAGGAGGCATGAGGTGGTTTTCGTTTTGTTTACATGTGTCTCTTTTCAGGTGCAGTGGCGGGGCCGGACGTGGAAGGACTGTCGATCCTCATCGTAGGACATTCTTTTGTGAGCACTCTGAATGGGATAGGCAAAGGAATCTTAATTTAGGACTGGATCCTGGGCTGTTCAGTTGTCGTTGGCAGGGAAAGGGGGCATGAGGTGGCATGAATTCATTCCAATGTGGGATGGGTATTCCCAGACGTGGGACCCGTGCTCACTACGCCACTGGAGTCAAGCTATCCTGGCTGATGACGGCTGATAACCAGAAACCGGTCCTAGGATGCTTGATTCCGGTCCAGGGAAGACATGGCTTGGCAGTTCGGGCTGGACTGTTCCCATGAGGCACAGGGTCAAGACTGATTTGCATATGGCCATGTCTAAACTGGGGTGGTGTAGTGGGCAAAAGAACTATGGATTTAACCCAGATCTCTTGACTGGGGGAGAATGTCTGCATTGTCAGCATTCCGTCCATCATTTGTTTGTTGTAACGCCCCCCAGGTTAAGGCCCAAAGATGGTGAGTGCTGAATCGCCCAGGCCTTGTTTGGGCTATCTCCGTATTTGTTTGCCAGACGTTTTTTGTAGCGCTGTTTCATCCCATATTTTAAGCAGGGAATCTATCATAGAGGGAGCGAGTGTACGCCAGGGTTAAACGCCTTAGTTTTATAGTATTAGTAACAGCCAAGAGGAATGTAGGGAATTTTTACTTTTGACTTTTCACCTTGCACTGATAACATTTTGGAGGTGGATATGATTGATTGTTCATCTAAAGTTTTCCTAATAGTATCAACCACCTTTTGCAGGTGACTGAACCACGTTCTACGGCAGAGATATCATTCCCCACAGGGTGTATTGCCTGCCTGGAGCACGTACAAAAGCCTTAATTCTTAAGAGAAAAAACGAATGAGCCATGTGGTCTATAGTCACATTGGGTTGCAACCCAGCATTCGCACGGCTATGTCTGACAGTCATAAACTAAATGGAAGAAGAAGAAACGACCATCCTCCCTCCCCCCCTCGTCCTCCCTGAAAAGCTTATACCCCTATGAGGTAAAAGAAAAGGGAAGAACGAGCAGCAGTCTGAGAAGGGACCTTCTAGAGCATACTAAGTGGTGAGCGTGTTGGGGGCAGTCTGTGTGGGAGGGTCTGCGAGTCTCAAAAGTCTTAGGTATTTGGAGCAGGTTAGCTCCGTAAATTCTGATGTCAATAGCGTGAGGAAGGGCGCCCATAGATCGTGAAAGGAAGCCTCTGGGTTAGTCAAGGAGAGAGAAATCCTCGACATCCCCAAGATGGCCCACAGCCTATGAAGCCATCCTAGTTGTGTGGGGACCGTCTTGGTACCCCAGTGCATCAGAACATTTTGGACCGCTGCTCCTAGGGCGAGTGCCATCTGTTTACCCCTCCTGGACGTAAGGGGGATGGTGATGGCATTGGGAAGGCCCAGAAGAACGTAGACTGGAAATCTGGGAATATGAGTGTCAAAGTGGGAATCTACATCGTCGAGGATTTGTTGCCAATACGCACCCAAAGAGAGGCACTCCCACAGCAAATGGGTGAGGATGCCCAGCGAGCCGCAGGCTCACCAGCATTGCGGGCTATGGGAAGAATTACCCCTATGGAGCCTCAGTGGGGTTAAGTACCAATAGATGGCCACTTTAGTGGCAGTCTCATTAAAGGCGACGTTGCGTGCCAAGCGTCGGGCCCTGTGATAAATATCCTTCCGTGTGAGTGCCCTACCCAGCTCCCCCTCCCAGTGCAGTTGTCCAGGGGACTTCCCGGTGTCTGAAGTGCCTCGAGCAAATTTGTATAAGTCCGATGTCAATCGTGCATCGCTGTGTCGTGTTAATAGCCACTTCTCGAACGGGGTGAGAAGTCTCTCCGCACCCTCTCTCACATCCCTCTGGAGAACCTAGTGTCGGATCTGTAAGTATCGATACCGTTCCATTTTGGGGATGCCATGGTCAGTACGGAAAGCAGAGAAAGAGCGCAGTCCCCAAAAATCAAAGAAGTGGCCTAAGGAGCGGCAGGCCTCTGTCGTCCAATGATAGAATTCCCCGGGGTCAAGGCCTGGGGTAAAGTCGGGATTCTGTGCTATAGACATGATCGGGGATGGGAACGTTGTGAGCCCCCTAGAAACCGCAGTCCTATCCCATGCTAACAAAATAGGGCGAGTCACCTCCAAAAGGTATAGATTGCGGGGGTGCCCTGTGCTTGAGAGAAAGGGGACCACCCCATAAAGGCTGGCCAGCGAGGGACCTATCCATACACAACCAGTGCTTCTCAGATTCGGGGCGAGATGGCTCTACCAGAGCCCTCACTAGGGCCATCGGCCAGTAATCTAGGAGGTCAGGGATGCCCAACCCCCCTTACACCGGATGTCTATAGGCAAGCTTCCTGCGTAGCCGGGCCCTCTGATCTCGCCAAACAAAGCGCTCGATGTTGCGTTGCAGTGCGTGTATGGCCCCAATTGGGGGTGTCAGCGGAAGTGTGTGGAACAGGTAAAGAGTCTGTGGTAGTATTACCATTTTCACAGCTGCTATACGGACCAGCCATGAAAGAGTGTGGCCGCCATCTCCTAAGGGAGTCGCGGACCTGCTTCATAATTTCCGTGTAGTTTGACGTTCTGGTGGCCATGATGGTGGTGGATACCTGCAACCCCAGGTAGGAAATGGAATTGCGGGCCCACTGGATTGGGTAGGTGCTCTGCATGAGCCCTAGAGTCTCCGGTCCCAGAGACAGATTGAGGGCTTGTGACTTATGCACAATGACCTTGAAGCCCGAGGTGAGTGCAAACCGGTCCAGTTCGTCTAAGAGAGCTGGGAGGGATTCCCTAGGGTGCTCCAACGCCGCTGCCACATCGTCTGCATATAAGCAGAGCTTGTGCTCCGAGCCCCCGAAGCGTGCCCCTTTAATGTCGGGGTCGTCCTGAACCCTTTGGGCCATGGGCTCCATATAGAGAGCGAACAGGAGCTGCAATAGTGGGCACCCCTGTCTGGTCCCTCTACGGATAGGGAAGGCGGGCGAAGCTGCCTTTTCACCCATACTGTGGCTGTAGGATTCGTGTAGCTCCTGAAGATCCAATCGATAAAGCTATCTGGTAAGCCAAAGTGGACCAGGGTCACCCGGAGATACGTTCAATGGACCCTATCGAACGCCTTTTCAGCATCGACTGAGAGGATCATGCGCTCCGCAGGGAAGCATTCTGAGCGATCCACCAGGAGGAGCCGTTTGGTATTAGGCAAAAGTGTAGGACCGCCTCTATATGGCTTAAGTTAAGGTCAGGGAGTAGAGGGGCAAATAACAACACAATCTAAGAAGACGCCCCCGTGACCTAAATTTCTTTCAAACGTAAAACATCAATTTCAACATGGGCTAAACAGCAGTAAACTACAAAAAGATAACCATATTTGTTAAGATTAACATTGTTTATTTCATTTCTTTGTTTTATCAAAAATCTTATTACTTTTGTTTTGCTTTTTTTTTTAAATATAAAACCAATATTTTAGACATATACAGACAATACAACATAATAATTACAAAACATACCAAACAATGTTTAATTCAGTAACCACAGAGTTAAAAAACAAAAGAACATTCAATCATACTACCTCACATACAGACCACCTACTGTACACTCATACCACATTCAACAATACATATATCTGGAAGTAGGGAGCCAAAAGACTGCACAGTCTCAGCGACCAATTAAAGTAACTGCATGTAGCAGGATCTGAGCAGCATTGGTCGACGAGCATTTCAGTGGCTTTCAAGAATGGTAACACCACCTTCCTCAGGACCTTAGCCAGATATCAGACCAATAAGACCACACCCAGGGGATACTAATATGTTAATGTCAGCAGACAGACCATTAACAATTTCTGTCTTTTGTATCTTCTAGTTGATTTAACACGTACTGTAAAACTAGAAACCTGTTATGTGCTGTGCTATGAAAAATGTATACAATAGATTGTATCAGCAGGGTAGGATCTCCTTATGAAACAGGCTTTATCAATGAATGAGTCCCAATTTAATCGTTTTATGCCTTTCGGCTGTGACAGAATTTCATTCCTGGTATTATGTTATCGTCATGATCTGTGCCCACTGGCTCGTGATGTAGAGGCACAGAAGCGTCTATGAATCAGCAGCAAAGCGACCGGGCGGAAAGTCCAGCAAAGTTTGGTATTGTCAGAGCACTGTCTTCTGGGGACAAATCCAGACTGATCTGGGTCAATCAGTCCGGGGAGATGACGAGGAAGTCTGGCCGCCAGGATCCCGGTGAAAATCTTTAGGTCCACATTGAGAAGGGATATAGGGCGGTAGGAACTGCAGAGGCGTTTATCCCTACCAGGCTTGAGGAGCACCGTTATTAAAGCTTCTAGCATAGAGGGTGGGAAGGAGGAAGTCGGAGTCGACCCAATCAAATTAAAAACACGCACTAGGGGTGGGGCTAGCGTCGGACAGAACTTTTTATAAAAAACAGAGGTGAACCCGTCCGGGCCGGGTGACTTGTTGGGTTTCAAACGGGAGATTGCCGATATAACCTCCTCCGGCCGGATGGGAGCCTCTAGCTCTGCCCCCTGATTTGGTAATAATTTAGCCGTGGCCACATCATGAAGATAATGGGTTGGTTCAGTCTCAGGCAAGGATTAGGCCGCGTATAAGGTCTCATAGAAGTGCCTAAATGCCTCAGCGATCTCTGGGTCATCTCTGCAGTCCTTCCCCTGTGGGCCCTGTATCCCAGTAACCTTATGTGCTTGACGTTGCACCCGAAGCCGATTGGCAAGAAGGCACCCACTTCGTTCTCCCCCCACATAAAATGCATGCTTCAGGCAGAGGGTTGCGTACTCAGCCCGATCAACATCTAACCCTGGGCTCTGGCCGCTTTAAGAAGTTTCCAGACTCTGGGTGCCCCAGTCCTCTGGTGTATGCGCTCCAGCTCGGCCACCTCCCCCGCCAAACGCTCCCTTTTCTCTCCTCTATCTTTGTTGTTGGACACCGCTATGCTAAGAATTTTCCCCTGGACCACTGCTTTCATTGCCTCCCATATGGTCATCATAGGGATTTTGGGATTGTCGTTAAAATCTAAATAATCCGCTATACACTTCTGAATTTGCTGTACTACTGAGGGACGTTGGAGCATGGTCTCACGTAGGCGCCAAAAGCGGCGAGTAGGGCGTCGGCGAGGTAGCGATATAGATATTTTTGTCGCCGAGTGATCAGACAGGGGGCAAGGAAGGATCTCTATGTCTTGTGTCTGTTTTGTCAATGGGTCAGAGGTGAGGACATAGTCGATTCTAGCGTAGGACTTGTGTGGGTGGGAATAGAAGGTGTGTGCCCTAGCGCCTGGATGCCTAAGTCTCCAAATGTCTGTAAGTCCGGCCTCTGCTAGCAGTCGCTTCCCCTCTCTAGTAAGGGCCCCTGACTGCCCCCATCTCTGTCCCGAGCAGTCCAAATCCCCATCAAATGCCAGGTTAAAGTCCCCTCCCAACAGCAATGTTTTGTCCGGAAGGCCTGTGAGTTCATGTATGACTTCCTTAATAAAGCCCTCTTGCCCACTGTTGGGGACGTACACCGTGGCGATCGTGAATGTATGTACATCAAGGTTAAAGGTGTGTGCCAGGAGCCTCCCTCTGATCTCGGCCTGCTTACTGCCAATGTGGCCAGGGAATCTAGTGGAGACTAGGATTGCTACCCTCGCTGTCTTGGAAGGAGCGGAGGAAAACATCTGATGGGGGAACACTCTGGATCTAAGTCTGTGAGTAGCGGCGGACAACAAATGTGTCTCCTGGATCAGACAAATGTGAGCGTCCGACCGCTCACGATAGGACAGGATGGCTCGCCGTTTAGTGGGGTTATCCAGCCCCTTGACATTAAGGGACACAATGTTAATATTAGCGGACATGAGAGGTGATCTTCAAATGGGCTGCAGAGAGGTTTCCTGGGCCCTGCCGATATGGGAAGGGGGATGGGATCAAATAACATTCTACAGTCAAAAATCGTCGTCAGAGGAGAAAACCCTAAAACCCACAACTGAAAGCAAATAGCAAGAAACATTTACGTGTGTAGTTCAAAAGTGTCATGGGAAACTAGCCCTGTGGTGAGGTGTGAGATGGATAGCAGGAACTCCCACCGCCGCCCCCCCCTGCACCAGGCCCTGCCAGCGAAAGCATGGTAAGACCCATTAAGATTGCAAACAACAGCACCGCTGTGAATGCGTATCAGTCTGCTGTATTCGAGTCTTCTGACAGGGATTGAAGGATTGCGGAGCGTTCTTTGGGGATAGCTTTTGGATCTGGGCGGAGGCTCAGTGGTGAATGCCCCACTCGCTGCCATCATGCGGTGTCAGCTCAGCATCCAGTGGAGGCAGTTTTCTCCTGTCTGGTGGGGCCATCCTCCGGGAGGCGAAGAAACAACGCTGCCTCATCAAATGAACGGACCTGGCGCAATCTGCCTTCTCATTTAAAGATAAGCCTAAACGGGTGTCCCCAGGAGTATGCGACATCCTTGGAGTGCAGAAATGTTGTGACAGGGCGGAACTCTAGTCTTTTCTGTAATGTGGAAGTTGCCGGGTCTTGAAAGAGAAGGGGCCTGCAGGAGTGGAACTCAATGGAGTGTTTGGCCCGTGCCTCTCATATGATGCGTTCTTTGAGTTTAAAGTCATGGACACAAGTCAGGATATCAGGAGGGGGAGCTGTCGGCGGTCTCTTAGGACCCACTCGGTGTGTCCGGTCGAGCCTGATCTCCTGGTCCGAAGGTCCTCCCAGGATATGGCGGAACAAATCCGTGACGAAGGCCTCAATGTCCTGCTCCTCTGTTTCCTGAGGAACCGCCCGGATCCTTATGTTGTTCCAGCGGGAAAGGTTCTCGAGGTTTTCCGCGTGGGCCTGGAGGTTTAATTGCTGATCCCTAAGTCGCAGGACCTCTTGTTGAAGCTGGCATACCTCCTCGTCTCTGGCAGTTGTCTGATTCTCCAGGTCTTCCACCCGCTGGCCTATCAAGTCGATGTCTTTGCACATCTCTCGAAGCTCTGCAGTGAGCTCTTTCTTCATGTTGTGGAACTCTCTTGTGAGGTCCACGAAAAGGGACTCCAGGACACTGCGTGTGACCTGCCCCTCCAGGTCATCCGACCCTCGTCGTGCTGTCGCGTCATTCTGTTGTGACATTGTCTCAGCGCCCCTGGTCCCGGCCTTGAGCAGTAGGTCTTTAACGGACCTGTCCTTTCGGGATTTAGCAGTAGCCATCGGGGGGGAGTCGCTGTTCTTCGTTAACAAGCAGTAAGTGGCCCGGCGTGTGAGGGGGCAGTTCACCAAGCAAGTTAGGGGCCCTCGGCGAGGCAGGATTCAACCCCCAGTCCACAGAAGGTCTCCACTGTCTCTAGAACTGTGCTGGTGAGGACAGGTAAAGGGTGGATCTACAGGCCCCTGAGTCAGGCTGTCCATTCCGTGGCTCCTTAGCTGATTATACCACCAGTCTTTCAGTGTCGTGTCTGATGGGCCGCTGTGAGAGTTGCAGCCTTAGGTACAGCGCGGGGTGAGGTGGGTATCAGCACTCATCCCTCGCATCTGGCGCTGGACCACAGTGTTTGGACTTGGCTCGCCCCTCTGCGTGCTGTTCCTCGCCTTTGCGGTGCTTGACTCACTGTTCTCGGGATAGGGGAGGGCAGGGCGCCTCTCGATGAGAGTTCATGGGCTGGAAGGCAGGCTTCGGCGAAAGACCCGTTCGCTGCAAGCCCTCTCTGATTGTCTCACCGGGCTCGTGTGGTAGTGACGGGTCTCGGTACATGCGTCTGCTCCAGAGAGGGAGGGCACCGCAGGCCGGGCACCCTGGCCACTGTACTACTCCAAGGCGCGGCTCACCTCATTTGGTGGTAGGGTTTTGGCCCCCATCGCTGTTGTGGCGCTGTGGTGTATGTGTGCAGACTCTCGCAAGTTGCCGATCGGCCCTCTCTCGCGCCCACACCAGGCTGCGAAGTAGGTGCTCCCTCGTTTGTGGCACAGCTTCCGATGTCAGGCCTCCGGAGGCCGTGCCGAGACTGAGCACGGCAGCGTTAGACCTCGGCGCCCACAGTTGTGCTTGGCCGGGATGGTGCCTCAGGCCGGTCGCTCCGGCAGCCAGGCCGCACCGTAGGCAGGCTCACTTCAGATGTTCGCGAGAGCGCCGATCTGGCAGATTCAGCCCAGCTCCGCCGGCTTGCCCCTGAGCCGGTCATGTTCAGGTGCTCGGGCCGCTCGTCACTTGGCTCGCTCTGCAGTTTCGCCCTCCACCTATATGGTTCCCGGCAGGACACCAGTCCCTAGGTTCCGGCCCCAGTGCGCTTACTCCAGCTCTCACTCACGCCGGGCCTGCAGGGTGGGTCGCGAGCGCACTCAGCCCAAGACGCCCCGGGCCCAGATGTCTGGCGTCTGAGGTCAGAGGTGCCGGTGCCTGTTCAGGACCCAAACAGGGTCCAGTCTGCGGTCAGAACCACTCTAGGTGAAGCTGTGTAGGCAGGGCACGGGCCACGGGACAGAGCGGTGAGTAGGAAGGTCCTACAAGGCTGCCATCTTTGCCACACTCCCAAGCCTCAATTTTTTAAGGCCACGTGAGTGTGCTTTGCTTGTTGTGTCTGCCGCACTTCAACAGTGTTTTATTATGGTAGCACGCCGGGTGTGTGAGTCTTTCTTTATATGCACTCTTTGGGGTGCCTTTTAGGGAACCGCAGCCTTCCATGTCTACCACTATGGGGTGTCCAGGCACCAGCTATTTTCGCAGTCCATACACGCATGTTTTTTTAATAAGATGGACACTTGTTGCATGCCCTGGGTTCAGCACATCCTGTGATACTTAGAGGACAGCATTTTAGCTTGTGTAAATGTCTATTTTTGGATTACTTTAGGTTGGTTTCTTTACCCTTGTCCTGATGAGACCCGGAAGGAATGGGGGCTGAAACGTGTCGACAGGTTTGATGGGGCGAATCCACTTGAAAACAAGATTTATTAGTGTATTTCAAGGCACATTTAGTAAATGTTTGTAGAGGTGTAGAAACCTCATGTGCAAAGAGGATTACCTCACAGTGTATTGCCTAGATTGAGCGTGCGAACACTGATTTATTGTATAAATATGTGGGTATAGGCAACAAAAAAATTGGTTTATGTTCATGTTTATATATGTTTGCGATGCAGATGTCTATACATGATTTCTATTTACAAAAAATAATTATTGTTTTTTCAAAGGAAGTCATTGTGGTATGTGTACTCTTTGAATTGTTTAAAAATTGGAATGGGACATAGTACCATTTATAGGTTAATTTGATGTTCCCTATGATTAAGTAAGTCAATAGATATTTGTTCCTCCATACCAGTTTTCCGCGCAATGTGTAGTTTCTTGGCCCAGGTATAGGAGGGTGATATGGGCAAACCCCGTTGATTTTGTATCATTGTCTCTGCTAGCCACACAAAGTCAGGAGTCAAACTGACCCAATGTGAATGTGATCTGCAGTCACAAAAACACATCCTCACCTACATCAGCATGAGTGTGACCAAGAATGATAAGGCATACTCGCAAGCAGAGAATGAGAGAGCCTAGCCATTGTGATGACTTGTATACATTTCTATCCACTTCTTCTATATGGAAAGGCCATCAAAGTTGTAAATGATAATAAGTTGTCACGATCCTTGGCAACCCGAAAGCTATAACACGACCTCAAGCAGAGCTATTGGACTTCAATTCCAAGACTATCATTTTCAAATTGCTCATAAGTCTGGAAAATATCTGCACCGTGCCAATTTCTTCTTCAGATTTCATCTGCCTTCATACAATCTTGATCCTCCATCATGTAAGTATGCATCAGCTAAACTGTGGAGATGTTTCACAACTGATATGAGCAAAAAGGATATCATGAAAGCCACCAACGCAGACCTAACTATTCTTCTCATTCAGAATCACTCAGCAGTAGAGAAACTTGGACAGAGCTTTGAAGACCCAGCAGGCTGTGCTATTGAAACTTGGGTGGCTTCTTTACATATTTATGTGAGATGGCCTGTCACAGCTAAGAGTTGGTACTGAGAAGTATCCGCCTAGTCATTCCTATTGCAATGAAAGAAGCTGTGGATCTGGAACATTAGCATTACTGTGGCATTAGCTATGAAAAGGCTGAGCAGAATTAAAGGCTCTTGGCCCTTTGCCCTGCTGGTTAAGTGCTGCTTCACTGTAGCTGTTCAAATTCCTCATTAGCTTTCCCTAGCTAAAGGTATGTTTCTAAACCAGTCTTTACTAGTACACCAGTATAGTAGTTCCTTTGCCCCATTTATGTTGAAATCAAATGCCAATCCTTTCAAGGGCTCCTGCACAGCTCATGTTCACAACATGCATGACCGCTTGCAGGACATCCAGGCAGGATATGAAAGGGACATTTAGCCTAAGATACACATTCTGCCTAGGCCACCGAAAGCTTCTCAGTTCACTCTTGGCCATGTTGATGAAAGCCATGAAGGTTGCTGAGCTGACACCAAGACTGAGACTATTTTGTGACACCCTCATGCACCATCGTCATATCACCTGCAAAACTATTCCTAGAAAGGAAGATCCATGCTTGAATCTTCTCAGATTAGCGCCTGGTCCATCATCAAGAGAATACAGAAAGAAAGCTTCAGGATTTCCAGTATAAACAAAACACGCGGTTCAAGAAAAGAAACACCAATTTTAAACACACAGCTGCCAGGTTATTGTTTTACTAGAGAAAGGAAAAGGCCCACATAAGTTGGATTCATCTTCAGAACCTGACTCTTAAATTACAACCAATGTTCAAGTGTGCATGATCACAGCATGGAAACAGCTCCAAGCACTGACCACACAATCGTTCAGTCTTCTAGCTCTTGAAAGGTATACTTTGTGGTGTTCCTTCAGTGATCTTTACAACCTTGCAATTGAGGAATATCCTGCTAATTACTTTAGTCCTCAACCTTTAAGCTCACTTCACACATCCCTCTGTCTGCTTCTGAAATCCAACCCTCTCAGTCTTGCTGCAGCATTAGATCCTTGGAAAGACTCACCCTAGAAACTACTTAGACTATTCCTATAAATTAGGGGGAAATGTAGTTAATGTCATTACTCGATGCACAAAAATGCTTCACAACGAATTGTTCGTGGTAGATGCATGAACTGGAACTCTAAGGGAAGGGTTTGGTGCACATGCAAAGTTTGTGATCCCTTGTTACTACTATGCGTGTGCATTTAGGACACCTTACGGCTCAAATTTCTTAGACTTTTGTGTGGTTGCTTGGCCAAAATTAAGTGGTGCTTCGCAAGACAAACTGATGAAAACAGAAGGGTCTATCAACTTTCTGGTGGTGCTAAAGTCAGTACTAAATTTGTAAAAAAGTAGGTGCCAGGGCCCTCTTCAGGAGGCCACTGCAGCTTGCACCACCCTCTACCTGTGCCAACGCTGCCAACGACAGTACCTGTGTGTAAGTGTGACAAATCAGACTATTTGAGGCCTCCAAAACTGTAATAATGGCTTGGGCAGCAGGTATTGGTTGTTTTTTTTGCATATTGAATTTATAAATAACTGTTGTTCTGCCCATCTCTAAAGAACACAAGAGTGCCAACATATGGCAGCTGTCCTAAGTGCCAGTGTTGAAAATTAAGGGCTGGTGCCGAGCACCGGAAACCACTGGCTCAAATTAAGCAGCAACTGAAGTACAAGTGCAAGTTGATGCAAGCCCCTGTTACTGTCTGTAGAGTGTGAACAGTGGGGTAGCAACAGCACAGTCACCCATAGGTGTATATACAGACCTACTAAGCCTGCATGAGCTGACATTGCATAAAATATGAAAGTAAAGCAAGGTGCAAACAAGTGGGAAGCAGAATAAGGCATGATGTTCTATTGAGTGATGTGAAGTTTCTGCAAAATTCATATTTTACATGGCTTACCCTTTGCTGGTTGTCATCATCTCAAAGGGTTACTTAAGTGCAAACCTCACACAAGACACTGTTGGCTCAAACTAGAGCAATAGTGTAACCCTTGACATTGCACTAATGAGTTTTTTCTTTAGCAAGTGGATCGGACGACCTAACCTATTCTCAAGTCTGAATAAATCTGGCATTCAAATTATTTTATCATTCTTGGAATGTGACACTAAAGATTTTCACAGAGCGCTGCTTTGCGGGAATGGTAGTATGGATAAAACTGGCAGGGGCACCTACAGCTGCCGATCATGAAGATTGAGCATGTGTGGCATATATATATATATATAAATATACATATATATATAAACACACACACATACATATACACATGCATTCACACACATGCAAAGTAATGATTTTTAAGCAGACTTGTAATTCAACATAACTATGGTCTGTGGAAGGGACTGGTATTTGGTGTGTCTTAATCACTTCATTTCTCCTCTTTTCTGCAGTCTTGTGGTTAGCACCTTTTCTCACACTATTAACACAATTTTAAAGAGGGTCCGCAGGGTTTATATTTATAGACCTACTATCAACTAAAACCCGCAATGAACTAATCAAAAAACAACTTAAGTTGAGCAGGTCTAATCTGACACTCACTCAGAGATAACTAGTGGACAAATAGAATTGTGACTATGAAAAATGCTTCTTTTTACTGCAGTAGTTCAACAGACTTGTGAAAGCATCCCATCAACGACCACATTGGCCAAACTCATCATTTGAGATGGTAACAACTTATATCGTCCCCACAGGTTTATGAGGAAGATTCCTCTACCGTGATGTTGACAAAGCTGTATGTATTCACAGTCAGAGTATACAAAGATGGAAGATGGAATGAGAAAAGGTGCGTTAAAAATGCCTACCATATAGCCATCATTATTTTATTGGAGCTATACTAGCGACAAAGCTAAAATGGTGTAATTGGCCTTTAACATAATAGGGCAAGATATTACTGTATGTTGTTAAAGCAAGGTCAACATGTTTCTGCCCCTCTCGACCCACTAGGTCGGGCATTCGTCAGGACCATAAAGAACATCTATACACTCAGGAAAAACGTGAAAATCATAATAGAAATGTGATACAACCGTAGACATGCTATGCCCGTGCGTCCATTTTGACGGCCACAGGAAGGTTGTCACCTACAAAGAAACACAATAATTTATATAAAGTAACAGTTGAAATATCACAGTTATTTTTAAGTCACATTCATTATTTTCTTGTGGTGGTGTATCTTAATCCATTAGCATAGCCACCACCATCAAATACTTCATGATCATGAATAATTCACAAACTTACCCTGCTTGACTAGGGTATGTGCTTCACCTCACCTATTGTATCACAAGGCGTGGAGCACCGCTCTAGAAAATAGGAGTTGATAAGACAATGTTTTAATCTTTATCACCCTCCTTATTGCAACAACAAAACTCTAAAAACTTTGCATCATGTGCTCCCACAGCGTTCACCGTTTATAACCCTCTACGCTTGAAACAGAAATCAAAAATCAAAAATCAGGACCTTCTTTGGACCAGAAGGGGATTGGAGGTCCTGATACCATCGAGGCTGGTTAGGTAATTTGTACAATCGACCTCGTAAATCAGGATTCGACGTGGTTAGCGCTTACACAGATGGAGGCCAGGCGCTATATCAGATAATTCATTCTTTCGGGAGGCTTACCTCTCCGTCGGTTACTCCCGGCATCCAGGGATACAATCGGAGGCAAAAGCCACCGAGTTCCTGCTGTATTTGTTTGTAACGACGCGTCGTACTTCTGACGTTGCATGGCGCGCGTCACAACCAGAACGCGTAAAACACGCTCTAGGTGCTGGGAGTTGTAGTCCATCAGTTTGATAAAGTGAAAGTCAATATTTAGACGCTCCTCTTAGTCAATTACTTTGCGGAAAGCGTATAGTTTATATAGTTGGTTATAGTCATTCATAAACACCAATGAAACATCAGTCCGAGAGAGGGAGGAAAGGTGAGAAATGCTCTAGAATCGCCAGTCCTCACGTATGTTCAGACAAGGAAAATGTTGTGTATGTTGTTGTGCTAAAGACCACCGATATTAACAGGGGTTTATATTCATATATAAGAATATACAAATGTGCACGTACAGTTTAAATGGTTGGTTGAAGTTATTCCAAGATACAACTAAAACATCCGCCCGACAAAGGGAGAGGAAAAGAGGTGAGAAAAGCTCATAACTCGCCACTCCTCATGTGTGTTCGGACAAGGAAAATACCATACATGTAATTGTGCTAACAACCACAGATATTACCAAGGGTTTATAGTTGTATATAAATATTAATATAAATATAAATATGCACGTAACGATGCATATGACATATCTGTCTGGCAGGGAAAAAAAGGGGTTTATTCCCTATTAATCCTTCTACATAGGACAAGTATACTGCTTTTCGATTTACAATGGTTTATCACAATAGGGAACACTATATTCTAGATGGCTGTCCAGGGTATGTCATCATTCAGTCCCTGTTCATTACTTCCCATTCTAAAAATCCAACGTTGTTCCTTTCTAAACAGGAATGTTTTCAAGTCTGTGACATGCGGGGGTATGAACGGTTTTTCCACCACCACCCATTTAATGTCTTCCACCTTATGTTTCATATTTAGGAAGTGTGATGTGAGTTTAGTTGCCTGTTTATTGCATCGTATTGTGCTCTTATGTTCAGCAATGCGGGTCTTGACCTTTCTCAGGGTCATTCCAATTTACCTCAAGCCACAAGGGCATGTGATCTGGTATATCACCCGCTCACTATTGCAGTTTGTGTGACATGTCAATTTCCATGGTCTAGATGTTCCTATATCTATTTGTGTAGTTTGTTCAGTTTGTGGACAAGCCACACAAGACCCACACGGAAAATGGCCCACAACTGGTGGCATGTCTCAAAGCCTTTGTGTGTATGAGACTTGTTTACTCTTTGGTCTAGTGTGTACTAGAGTGTCTCTCAGGGACCTGTTTCTTTTAAAAGAGAACAGTGGTTTAGGAATGTTGTTATTTCCTATGTTCAAGATTCTCCAGTGTTTTAGCACTGTTTGTTGAATTCTGTTAGAAAGAGTGCTAAACGTACTGACAAAGGTCATCCTATCCAATGTTGGTTTCTGAACTGGTGCTTCTAATAGAGCGTCCCGATTGTTATTTGCGGTTCTTTTACGAGCTTTTCTTATCAGGTGTTTAGGATAGTTTCTGGCTTCCAAATCTTTAGACAAGTTTTGTGCATGCTCCTCGTACTTAGTAATATCAGAGCAATTGCGTCAGATCCTCAGGAATTGTCCCACAGGCAAATTCTGGCGCAATGCTCGTGGGTGGTAACTGTCAAATCTCAAAAGGGAATTCCTTGACATTGGTTTCTTATAAAGCTCACACTCCAAACCCCCATCCTTGGGAGATATCTTAAGGTCTAGGAAAGCATATTCTTTACTGTGTTCCACCGTGAAATCAATGAAGGTGTTTCTCGAATTTAACCAGTTCTTGAAGTCAAGAAGACTGGAAAGGCTTCCCCGCCACTGCACAAACACATCGTCAATGTATCTTTTCCAAACTATAACCTGTTGTCGGAAAGGATTAGTGTCTGCAAAGACATAGGTTTGTTCGAACCAGTGCATGTACAAATTAGCCAGGCTCGGTGCACATACACTTCCCATGGATGTTCCAGAGATTTGAAGATATATATTGTCACCGAAATGGAAAAAAAATTATTTCATCACCAGTCTCGCACATTCAAGAATAAAATGTACTGGTGTGATCGAATTATGAACAGAATTCTCAAGGAGTGCACCTTTTCTCCTCATAGCTTTCTGAAACACTCCAACTGTGTATCTCATACCTGAGTTTTTCCTCTTCAGAGCCCTCTTTTCATTTTTTGATGCATGTACTTCCTTGCAGCTCCTTCGCTTCGCCCCCCCGCCGCACATGCAAAGCACCCACTTCCTGTCAGCACTACATTTTCATTAACCTTCGCCCTGCCTATATTTTGAGAGCTGTGTACCTCCTTCAGAATTGGCATACATCACGATTCCTCAGTGCATTCTGCAGAGAGGCCAATGATTGGATGAAAATGGATTCAGAAACTCTTTATTACCCACTGATGTGCACTGTGGGAAAGTTGCACTGTCTTCCACCTGAATTCCACAGCACTTAGCTGTGGCACACCCACAACCTGAACTCACACAAAGCTAGACTACAAACTACAGGGCAGATTTACAAGCCCCTTGCGTCATTTTTGCTCTGCCGTTGCGTCACTTTTTGTGAGGCAGTGTCAGCGTAAAAATGCGGCCCATTTACAACGTGATGCATGTAGGCAGATGCGTCACTTTGTAAACCCCTGAGTTACATTATACCTACGTCAGGTATAATGTATGCGGGGTGAGCGTTCTCATTCCAAAAAGCCTTGTAGAAGTGATGCAGTGAGATCTACAAGATTTCACTGTGCCTCTTCTAGGACGCCACTGCGTCAAAACCTTACGCCTGCTTGGAGCAGTCGTAAGGAGTGACGCAGCACAATGAGGATAGGCTTCCCCATGCATTGCTGGAGTTGCGTTGTGCTTGCAACCCGACTCCAGCAATGCGTGACATTTGCACCAACAGATGCTTCCGAATTTCGAACGTATCTGTCAATCCTTGCCCCATGGCGCGCCGTATTGTAAATATGGCGCATCCATGGTGGCGCAAGGGTTTATCAGGAGTGACGCATCTCTACAGATTTGTCACTTTCTTGTAAATCTGCCCCCACAATGGGTAACATGATGCATGAAAAAAAAACTACAGCAAACGCAAATACTCTTTGGAACTGCAAAAGTAATAAAACATGAAATGTAAACAAGAACAGCGTTCCTTTCCCGAGGCTGAGAGAGCAGTGTCTGTTTTTGCTAGCTGCGGCTGACGCAAGTGGTAGGGCTAAAGGGGGGATGGGCCAAGACAATTACAGTGGGGGCATCGGCCCCCACCTGGCTCTCCTAGCGACGCCACTAGAAAATTAAAAGGCTATTACGGGACGGCACCGTCTAAGTTACATGCGGCAGATGTTCAGCTGATGAATCAAAGGTATAGATTGTTACAACATGTGCCAGGCAAGTTATGTCAGAATAACAAGCAGTGTGCCCAGTGCCAGCCATCGCTGCAGCTGGCTGCGTGATTCATCGCTCCCGGCCCCTATCATCCAGACCTGGCACGTCTGGGAAAATAAAGCCAGCCGAGCGTGATTGAAGGGTATTATTAAGGTTGTATTTGGAAAATTGGTGTATCCGAGGTCAAAATCTATTTAGTGCACATTCAGGCAGCGATATCAGACAGCTTTCAATAGCCATCCCATTATGCTCCCATTATGAAGAAGAACCGCTCGTTCTTCTCAAAACCGCTAGTTAATTACGGAACCATTTTTTAAAGTTGTCTTTGACTCTGTCTTTCAACGAGGCAGCGTCTCGCGCAGCCAGAAACAACATAAGCTGCACAACAAAAAGGAGTTTGATCTTTCCTCTGAAGGGAGGCGAGGAAGGTCTTGCGCTGGATTCGTGTGATCAATTAACTAACTATTACGAACGAACCGCCAATCAATATGGCGGCGTCTTGCTTGCCAGCACGTGCTTCTGGTATTTCCTGGCGGTTTAGAAAGTGATGGTACGGATCGCAGCTGTGTAAGGTATTGTTCACATCTGCCATATGCAGCTGTTGTCAGCAGTTACAGATGAAAAAGAACATTTCTTGAAATTATTATTTCTTTCGTTTTTTTGCAGCCATTTGACAGCCCACTATAGAATACACGCCAAACGTGATGCGCATGCGTGCGTCGTAATGCGCGGTTTTCCATCCTTGGACAAGGGGCCTGTTCCTGGGAAAGGGGCATGCGGTTAATTAACATTTGGACTTCAGGAATTAGCACCTTCAGCAATTAGTACATATTTTCACTCGTGCTGCTCAAATATTTATTTACACATATGCAAGTAAACATTATATTTATTTATTAAGGACCAAGCATTCAAACCAAAAATAGAAGTTCTTTTACATTAATTAATTTTTATGATGCACTCCTTCTTTGATGTTTTTAAGCTTACTGGTCTACGTCATTGACAGAAACTCCTCATCCACCAAAGCCAGTCGAGGTTTCAGACCCTCACCTACTGTTGACTCCACAGATGCTTTGATTTAAACAAATGCAAAAGAACAATTGATGGACAGAACGCGGATCAATGTCATACATTCACCCCAGTACAGAGATCTGGGCCTAAATCCATCGTTGTTTTGCTCCCATGCCATTCCAGTTTGGACACAGCCATGTGCAAATCAGTCTTGACCCTGCGCCCAATGGGAGCAATCCATCCCGAACTGCCAGGCCAGGTCCTCCCTGGACTGGAAACAAGCATCCGAGGACCGGTAGCACTTGATTTAAACAAAGCCAGCTTAAGTAGGTCATCAGAAGCGGTAATTATGTTATCGTGAGATAAAGACACCAATGCACATAGTCAACACCTATAGCCACTTTGCAGTAGTTTCAAAGGTGGCATTATCTCACAATTTTGATTTCCGCACCTTGGAATGAGGTTGTAATACCACATACCAGAATGTCTTAAGCTCAGCCTTAGGGAGGTGGAGGAACTAGCCAGTCTCCCTGCTGCTTTTTATCAAAATCTCTTCCTTGTGTCTAGCAGGCTTCTGCCCGCCTAAAATAGGCAGATTGGGCGTAAACATTGCAAGCCACCCTAATCTAGGGTGTCAGGAAAAGTGTCTGGCCCCAAATTAGCATTAATGCAGCACCTGTTCAAGATTTAAAATGCAGCCTGCAGTACTTTCCAGGTGTGTTAGTAGATCCTGCACACAACTCAGAATGTGCAGTATTTTAAACATACTAATTCTGCAAAAGTTGTGATCCGGGGCACCAGATAGTCGTTATTACCCTGAGCGAGGAAGAATGTGGGGGATTTAGCCTTCTCTGCTGGCCCTTATGTCATAACTTGCGTACAAAACAAAGGCCCCCTGTAATTACTAGTGGTTCCTAGGACAGGGAAATAATTCTGAAAGAAATATCTCCTAGGCAACACAGCACCTGGCAAAAATCAGGTAATAAACATCAGAACAAGGACTCGGTGTACTGCCAGAATATATTTAAAAACAATACATTTTATTCTTTATCATCATACATCTCCATCTACTTAGATTTAGCCACCATTTATGTTTGTTTATGTAATGTTTATATGTTTTTTTACAACAAAAGGTTTTGTTGCACAATAGACGCATGACCTTATTAATTATCATGTCATTGTCTTGTTATTTGTCTTCTGATGTAGTTTTTTCTAAAAAAATCTTTTTAATTGATGATAAAGAATAAAATGCATTGTTTTTAAATATATTCTGGCAGTACACCGAGTCCTTGTTTTGATGTTTATTACCTGATTTTTGCCAGGTGCTGTGTTGCCTAGGAGTTATTTATTTCAGCCTTATGTCATAACTACACCCAAGAAAATCCCAAATTCTTTCTACTTACCTTGGGAGATGGCTGAGTGTTTTTGGCTCTGGTCTGAAGTGGGGCAGAAAGTCTGTATTGCACTCAGGCATGGGGATGTGGGTGCCCAATGCCAGGATGGACTAGTCACTCACCCTAATACGTTTAATTGAGATCCCTTCCCTGGTGTTTAGTGGGCTTTCTGCCACATGGGGATGGGTAAATTATGGATAAACATAACATTTTAGCCATGGAGGCAGCATGTCACACACACACGCACACAACCACACACACACACACACACACACACACACACACACACACACACGCTCTCTCTCTCTCTCTCTCTCTCTCTCTCTCTCTCTCTCTCTATCTCTCTCTCTCTCTCTCTCTCTCCCTCTCTCTCTCACCGTATGGACTCACAAATACATTCATACATACACACATGCTCCAAACATTACAAAATAAAACTTACTGAGCCTATGTCGCTGACATCGGCTGGCAGAGGGAAGCATCAGTGCTTCCTGACTATTGGGACTACCGCCTCCTCTCCTGGCTGACCCTATTATGGGACAGCCAATAAGAGGAAGCGGCAAGCCCTACCTCGTCACAGTGGATGTGCACTTTTAGCACAAGTACCGCGCCTGGCTGCCTGACCTGAACATTTCTGTCCGGCTGACCTATGCTCAGCTTGACAGACACTCTTCATATTTGAAAAAAGGTGGGAAGGCAAGGCCCCTCTGCCCTTAAGGGAGGGCTGCAGGTGTAAATATCTCAATCTGCCCCCAATTCAGGCTGTCACAAAGACTGACTGTGTCCCAAAATGGGTTAATACTGCACCCCCTCAAGAACTACAACATATTTTGCAGTACTTTTCAGGAGTGGTGTTACCACTCAATTTTGAGTTCCATGTGTGCTACAGAATGCAACGCACATAGAAGTAGCAAATCATCATTATTTAATGATTGTTTACGTGCAGGAAAGGACACCTTCCTGCACATAACACTCATTAATGGCTTTTTGCTCTTTTTATGTGTGCTGCAGCATGTAGCACACATAGAAAAAGCAAAAATGAGGGGAAATAAAAGCATTTCTCCACGTGCGCCATTGTAACATATGCTCTAGCATGGCGTTTGTTTTTGACGCTGCCACAGATATACACCTCTTTGTAAATCTGGGGTGTAAAAAACACTGGGTGTTGAGTTAGAACATCCACAGCAACACCCATTGCATGCCCCTTTCACGAACATACCTGCGTGAATGGGTAGCGTATTTACAAAGCAGCGTTAAGCCATAAAAAGTGGCTTAACGCCACTTTCTAAATATGGTGACTGGCATACCACCACCGGAGCATAAAAAAATGTGACACTTCGGTGGTGCTGGAGGCTTTACATATGCCCCAAGGTTTCAATGTAACTATGTCAATGGAGGAATGACAAAGTGGATCTTACACCACACTGACGACAGCTAGATATGTTTTTGGGTGCATATATTCAAATGGCTACGGATACAAAGGTCCTCCTAGTTAACTTCACTTCATGGACTCGCACCCGTCCATCGTACTCTTCCTGATTTTTTTTCCTGATTTTCCGGAAAACACTGGCATAGTCCAATTTGGATCTCCTTATAGCTTTCCAGAAACCAATACATTTTATCCTTTTTATAAGTCAAACTCAGACTTTCAGTGTCTCCGAAAGTTATTCAGTAATTCAGAAGCCATTCACAGTCTGCGTTTAGAGTATAAAAGGAACTAAACCAATGAGCTTCCTGAGGCTCGCCATTGTAGAGATGCGGTGCTAGCTCACAGAATCGCATATAAAGGAAAAGCAGAATCTCCAGTCTTGTCTCCCAGGACCTAAGAGAAGCCACTGTGACTGAACTGTAGAGGTTCTCCAGGTTATTAATGAAAGGTGCAGAAGATGGATGCAGAATCCCTCTCAGAGACTTCTATATTTTTTTGGGTAGCTGAGACCACAGATCATTGAGAGATAAGAGGTAAGTCCTTAGGATCAGCTCAAGGGAAGTCTCCATGCAGTTTTCTGTGATGGCGGCATAAGCAGCGTGAAGAGGATGGAGCTCCTTATAACTTCAGATCTTCACCTGAGCTTGTGAGTATAAGCCATGGGCAGCACAGATCAAGAGGTGGGTAGTTTGTGTACAGTGCTGCCCTGCGGGTATCATTGATTCTTAAGTAACCAGATAACACTGATATTACCCAAACCAGTTCTTGGAAGAAGAAATTACTTTTCTTCAAAAGTTATGATTATAGCGACTTGGACCATAACCACCCCCCCTACCGCCATTGCATAGCATATTTTCCAGCCAATAACTACTCAGGATACCAAATTGGAAGCAGATATAGTGATTTGGTGTCCAAGGAGTACATTGACCCTTTGTTTTTTTTAAGTTTTACGTTCTTGGTAGACTCTTCGCTGGATTAAAAATATATTTTTTGTGATGGCTTGCTCTAACTTCTGGACTGTTTAATTAGTTCTCTTAGCTTCCAAGTCAGACAGGAGAGAGCATTGTTCATGATACTAAAAGGCTGCTCCATAGTCATAATTTAACAAATGTGTAAATGTCTGCATGTGCTTAATTGGCATTTTTTTCTTCAATCAAATCATTTTCAAGGGCGTACTGGTATGGTGAATAAGGCAGAACTTAAGTCTGCAAAAGTGGACCATGTAGAAATAGCTGTTAAACATGACAGAACAGTAGCAAGGTTCCGTACAACAGGGAAGCTTGGCAACGTTACAGCATTAATAGCATATAATTATGGCTTAAAGAATATGTTTCTTTTCCAGACTTTTTGATAGTCAGAATAGAAGTGTTACAAAGAATATAGCATGTCAAAACGCATGCTATTACATCGCGTGGTTTTACAACACGGTCGTTACGAAGACCACTTTGTTAGTACACAATACCTTTACATCCCAAGTCATTAGAACGATTTGCTGTAGGGGCGGCTGGACTTAGGAATAGTATTACTTACTATTAATAATAATAATAATAATAATAATAATATCCACATTTGTAAAGCGCGAACACTCACCCGTAAGGGTCTCTAGGCGCTGGGGGCCGTCGGGAAGACTAAGCAAGCTATTGCCCAGAGTCACATGGTGCTGGGCTAATCTGCCGCAGGCGCTGGGGATCGTACCATGATCCCCAGATTCCGGAGTCAGTAGCCCTGGCCGTGGTGCCACACCTCTTCCCTACTATTCCAACTCCAGATTGCGCAACAGTAGGGAAGGTGTTGGAGTTCATTTCCAATACCTTAGCGCCACCTACAGCAAGTTGTTCTAATGACTTGCAATGTAAAGGAATTGCATACTAACAATGCGGTTGTTGTAATAGCACTGCAATGTAATGACAGCATTGTAAACGCTGGTTCCCGTCACAAATGTTCATGGTAGGTACTAAAATCCCTTGTTTGAGCAGTGGCAAAATTAATGGGTGGATCCTAGCCTCAGCTTCAGGCTGTAAGGGGTATTAAGGGAATGCTCTGGAAATTTTTCATGGAGGGGTTCACGCTTACCTTTAGTCGCTTGGCAGTGAGAATGCAACCCACATTACTAGCATGTTTTGACTATAAGGTATAAGGAACTTAGTCAAGAACATCAGACATTGATTGATGCATATATTTAGGGCCTTATTACAAGTTTGGCGGTCCTCCTGTCAACTGCTACTGCCGCACCAGCAGGAGGACCGCCAAGCTTGGCGAGCTCTATCCAGCTTACAACTGTAATCCATGACCGGTGGGCAGTCCTGCGGTCTGACGGCGGCGGCTGTATAAGGCTCATAGGTGAGCCTTAAGGGCAGACACCGACGTGACAGCACCTGCAGCATGCCACACTGTGCAGGAACTGGGGTTCTATTACAGGTAGGCACAACATGTGTCCCCCCCCGCATGCACCCCCAGGCCCAGAAGTGGCAGGGGGCCCTCACTGGTCTCTCTGCAACCTTTTTCATGACAGGCTCACCTCCATGAAAGGGGTGGTGGACAGGCAACTCGTTATATGTACAACGGTGTCGATGCTACACTGTCATCATACTGCTGCTCTCTTCTGCTGCGCGACTGCCGCAGGATTCTGGATCCCCAGAGAACGTGGCAGTCCTGTGTCGGTCTGAGCGACACACACTTTGAATACTGCGGACAGGTCCACAGTGGGGTCGGTGGTCAGACTGCCACCACAAGTACGGCGGTCCACTCGTAATAGGGCCATATGTATAATAAGCTTTACATAATACATTGCCATTGTTTTTTAGCTAGTCTGTGAAAACAGCATTTTCATTTTCCTTTGGTACCTTCAAACAGACAACATCTCTGGCACAGTACACAGTACATATACAATTGCATATTAAATCCCTTCCTAGAAAGTTAACAGTTGAAATAAGACTTAAAAGGACTACATGCTGGTCAGTGATAGACCTAGAGAGATAGATACGGTTGAAAAATCAAACTCATCAATAGTTTCACCCCAGAGAGGAAGTGAGGAGAAATCAAAAGTTTTCAGCACAGACCTACTATTCTCAGTATCAAAAATATAGCTTTGTTTAAATGACACACCAAATGTATCACCTCTTATTATTCAGGGACAAAAACGTTGACAGAAAAGTCGCTTCTCTTCGGCTAACATAAAAGGTAGAATATTGGTTTTATAGAATCTCAGTGACTCAGGTTGGTCGGGCTGGTCATGTGATTAGGATTTGTTTTAGATAGATTATGACACCCATGTATCCAGTGTTCTAAGTGCCTGCAGTTGAAACCTGAGGAACCAGTGAGCTGAGCTGAATCTCCCCTTCCTGGACTTTGGTTCTGTCTGAATATTCTTCTTCTCTGCCTACCAGCGGCGACCGCTCCATTTAGCTAGAGAAGCACTGTCCCTCCCCGCCCCCAGTACATAAAACGATAATAAAACGGGTTTAAATCCCTTCCGTGCATCGGACGGCCAGGAGTCATCTGAGGTCACGGTGGGTGTGTGTGCCCACGGGGGAAGTGCCCACCCTTTATGGTGACCCCACTGGGAGTGGCAGGGGAAGCCCTTACCCTGCCTCCCCTGCCCCCCCCACGTCATCTAATATCATCAGCGCGCGAGGCTCGCTGACGTCAATAGAGGATTCCCAATGCGCTGGAAGCCATTTGCTTCCAGTGTGTTGGGAAGAGAGGAGGTAAGTTTCTCCTCGTGGGCGGGGGAGGGATTTAAAAAAAGAGGCATCAAGGGAAAGGAAAGGGTTTTCCTTCCCCTGATACCTCTTTTGAGTATTCCTGCTGCACGATCGTGCAATCGTGCAGCAGGAATGCCCACTAGATACTAGGGATTTTTTTTTTTTATTAAAAAACTGTTTACCTGTTTGTGGGGAGCGGCCCCTTAAGCAAGGGTCGCTCCCCTTTTGGGGGCAATATGTTTTGGCTGTGTCTGCCCCCCTAGGGGGCAGATTGCGCCATTTGTTTTAATTAAAGTGGCTCATTAGACCACCAGGGATACATTTATGGGGAGTGGCTCCTTGGGCAAGGGCCGCTCCCCCTTGGGGGCATTGTTTTTGGCTGTCTGTCCCCTGGGGGGGGGCAGATCTCACCATTTTATGTATTTAGTGGCCCACTAGACCACCAGGGATTAATTTGTAGGGAGTGGTCCCGTGGCCAAGGATCGGTCCCTCTTGGGGGCAATGTTTTTGGCTGTTTGCGCCGCCCCTAGGGGGGCAGATCTCACCATTTGTTTTATGTAGTTGCCCACTAGACAACCAGGGATTAATTTGTGGGGAGTGGCCCCTTGGGCAAGAGTCACTCCCCCTTGGGGGCAATGTTTTTGGCTGTCTGCGCCCCTCTAGGGGGGCAGATCTGGCCATTTTTTTATGTAGTGGCCCACTAGGCCACCCAGAATTAATTTGTGGGGAGTGGCCCCTTGGGCAAGGTTTGCTCCCCCTTTGGGTAATGTTTTTGGCTGTCTGCCCCCTGGGTGGGTCAAATATCGCCATTTATTTTTATTTAGTGGCCCACTAGACCACCAGGGATTAATTTGTGGCGAGTGGCCTCTTGGGCAAGGGTCGCTCCCCCTTGGGGGCAATGTTTTTGGCTGTCTACGCCCCCCTAGGGGGGCAGATCTTGCAATTTGTTTTTAAATCGGGCCCACTAGACCGCCAGGGATTTATTTGCGGGGAGTGGTCTCTTGGGCAAGGGTCGCTCCCCTTTGGTGAGAAGATCGGCTGATTTAATTTTTTATATGGCAACTAGTCCAACATGGATTTTTTTTGTTATGTTGGGGTGCGGCCCCTTGGGCAAGGGTCGCTCCCCTTTATGGGAGAATGATTGGGGCCATTTCTGCGCTCTTTGGGTGACAGATCAGCAGTATGTTTTTATGCCCATCTGTCCCCAAGGGGGCAGAAGCCACTAGACACCAGGGTTTTAAAAATTTTGGTGTTGGGGAGTGGCCTCTTGGACAAGGGTTGCTCCGCTTTTACGGTGGTGAATATTTTATTTATACTCTTAGGCCCACCTAACCCTTAGCTTAGTTGGTGGATTGTGTGTCGACTGGCACATTATTTGCATATGCGATTGTAATGTTTTTATCTCCTCTTTATTCTAGTGTGATGCTTTTCATTCTTGTTTGCAGTTTCGGCAGTGGTTGTTCTGCAGTTTTGCGTAAATGCATTTATTTGGTAAGAAAAACATTTTTGTTGTGTGTACTCCAAATGAGTATTATTGTCATGCATGAATGATTTTTTTTTGTAAGTGGTGTCATAATGGCAGCATATTTAGTTGGTGTTCTGCGCATGGAATTCTTTGCGATGTGTTTTGCATTGTTTTATGTGTAATTTTCTTTTTTCTTTTCCCTCTTTAGTGGGATATTGTTGATCCTTACTGTGTCTGTGCAGAGTAGGTGGTGGTGAGTCTAGCTGCTTCTGTCAAGTGAGTGGTATAGTTTTGGAGTATACAGGTCTTTGCGATAAAGACACATTTTGTTTATTGCTTATTTTACAAAGTTTTTGTTGTTGTTGACTTGTTTGACAAGTTACCTTTATTAGTAAGGATTATGGCTAGCTGTAGAATTACTGCTCAGCAGGTGGTTGGTATGCTTTTTGAATCTTCCTCTGAGCAGGATTATAAGACTGACAGTGCGTCTGAGGGAGAGGAGGAAGTGCAAGATTCTGGCAATGAGTTTTCTGTCCACGAGGAATCATCTGATGATGAAGCTACTTTCAGTGCAGATGAAGCTACTCTCAGTGTGGATGAAGTGCCTGTTTTAGAGGAGGACACTGATGTGTTGATGGTGCCGCAAGAGACATCGTTATTGCAGCCTGAGGCTGCAAGGCTTCCTACTGGAAGTGCTGGACTCTGGGTTGATCTAAACATGGTGCAGCCGGTGCTGACTGCCTTTATTGGTGATGCAGGGTGTAGAGTGGATTGTGATTTTTTCTTGCCTATACAGTTTTTTCAGTTGTTCATGGATGATGTATTTTTGGCTGAGATTGTTGAGCAGAATAATTTGTATGCTGAACAGTTTTTGAGGGACAACAGTGGCAGACTTAGGTCCCGCTCTAGAGCTACCCGGTGGACTCCCACAAATCTGGATGAGATGAAGAAGTTTTTGGGTTTGACTTTTTTGATGGGCTTGATAAGGAAGCTATCCATGGCCTCATATTGGTCTACCAGTCCCTTGATGGCAACGGCCATATTTCCTGCAATTATGAGTCGTGATCGGTATTTACTTTTGCTTCGGATGCAGCATTTTGTTGATAATGCTTTGGCGTTGCCACGAGATCACCCTGACTGTGACCGTTTTTTTAAGATTCGGCCTGTTCTTGATCACTTTGTGGATCAATTTTCAGAGATCTATACTCCAGGGAAAGAACTAGCTGCTGATGAGTCTTTGGTCCTGTTCAAGGGCGTTTGGTTTTTAGGCAGTACACTCCTAGCAAGAGAGCACGTAATGGAATTAAGAGGTGTATATGTTGTCTGAGAGTAGGACAGGATATGTCTATAATTTCCGGGTGTACACTGGTAGGGATTCCACTATTGACCCCCCTGGTTGTCCGTCCACTTTTGGAGTTTTAGAGAAAATTGTGTGGGATCTTGGTAGAGGACTGTTTAACAGAGGCCACCATTTGTACCTTGATAACTTCTACACTGCTGTGCAACTGTTTAAGGAATTGTTCAAAGTGGACACTTTTGCTTGTAGCACAATCCACTCTAACTGTAAAGGTTACCAAAAAAAGCTTGTTTGCAAAAAGCTGCAGAGGGGACAGTGCAGTGCCTTGCGTAGTGAGGAACTGCTAGCTGTGAAATTTGTGGACAGGAGGGATGTGTACATGCTGACTACCATTTATGATGAGAGTACTTCACCTGTGACTGTTTGGGGTCAGGATGCTGAAGCGCGTAAACCTGTGTGCATTGTAGACTACTATAAGCACATGGGTGATGTCGATAGAGTAGATCAGAGGTAGGAACCTTCCACTTCTCTTCGTAAGGCTTACATTTGGTATAATAAGTTGGCCATCCATCTCTTCAATTTAGCAACTTTCAATGCTTTTGCTGTGTTCAAGTAGTGTAACTGTAAGTAAGTCCTGCTTCAAAGTTGACTTTTGTTCCGTTTCATGAGTATGTGATAGGCAGCCTGGTTGTTGTGGAACAGGCAAGTTTTCCTAGAGTTGCAGTGGTGGAGGATGTGGCTAGATTGAAAGAGCATACGTGATGCTGGTGCATAGCTTTGTACCAGTCCAGATTGAAAGAGTGCCACTTTCCTGATTAAATTCCTCCCATGCCCCAAAAAAACCAATACCTGTAAGAGATGTAGAGTCTGCTTGCAAAGAGGTATACGGAAGGAGAATCATATGCACTGTGCCGATTGCCCGTCTAATCCTGGACTGTGTGTGCCCAAATGTTTCCGATTGTATCACGCTCAAAAGAGTTTTTTGGAGCAACCGTGAGTCTAATAGTGTACTGCCTGGTCTGTATGGTTTTATATAGTTGTTGTTCAGTTTCACTTTCAACTAATGCGATGGCAGCGAGGGATGGTTAAAGCCGCACTCACCCTTTAATCACTACATGTGTTTGAGATTGTAAACAAAAAGGTGCCCACCTCTAAGGTCCACTGCCACAAGACCTAATACAATGATAAATACAAAAATAAAGAGAGGCACACAACAAATAGCACATAATATGCAAAATTGACGAATCTTTCAGGTTCTTCAGTGTGGAGAATTCTTCTTTATTGATATCACAAGTTGAGAGATACACACAGCCTCAGCCAACGCGTTTCACCCAAAAGGGCTTCCTCAGGGCTAAATATCGAACACCTCGCTTCAAAATCCAAGGATTGGCATCCAGTCTTAAATTTCCATTAGCACTTAATTTCTTCTTATTGCAATTTTAGGCAATGGTCCGAATTTGTTAGGAGTAATAGTACGTCAATCGAACTAAATGGCTGTTTTCTTGAAAATACTCGGTGTCATTTTACGCTGGAGACTGAGGGGAATGGTGTGAGGTGGGAAATTTGTGCCGGCAGGGTGATTCCACCCAAAAATATGTTGAAAATGTGCTTTTTTCAGCTAAATTTGAGGTTTGCAGGGCATTCTGGGTAGGAAAACGTGGGGGATCCATGCAAGCCATACTTCATTGGACTCCCCAGGGTGTCTATGTTTCAGAAATTTGTGGGTTTGGTAGGTTTCTTTAGATGGCGGCGAGCCCAGGGCCAAAACCCCAGATGCCCCCCCTAAAACCAGGCTGTGTTGTCTTAGGTAATTTTGAAGTCTCCACAGTACGATTTGGGCAACTTCCTGTTGCAGCCACTATGCCTACCCACACAGGTAAGGTACCATTTTTCTCGGAAGACTTTGGAAAATGTGGGGTGGGTGGAATTTTTTGGATCCACGCAGATTCCAGAACTTTCCACCACAGAAATGTGAGGAAAATGTGTTTATTTTGGCAAAACTTTAGGTTTGCAAGGGATTCTGGGTAACAGAACCTGGTGAGACCCAGTCAAGTCACCTTATCCTGGATTCCCCTGGGTGTCTAGTTTTCAAAAATATATAGGTTTGCTAGGTTTCCCTAGGTGCCGGCAGAGCTAGGGTTCAAAATCTACAGCTAGGTACTTTGCAAAAAAAGGGTCAGTTTTCACTATGAAAATGTGGTGTGTCAACATTGCGTTTTGGGCCATTTCCTGTCGCGGGCACAAGGCCTACCCACACAAGTGAGGTACCATTTTTCTCGGAAGACTTTGGAGAATGCGGGGTGGGTAGAATTCTATGGATCCACGCAGATTCCAGAACTGTCCACCACAGAAATGTGAAGAAAATGTGTTTTTTTGACAAAAGTTTTTGCAAGGGATTCTGTGTAACAGAACCAGGCCAGAGCCAGTGAAGTCACCCCATCCTGGTTTCCCCTGGGTGTCTAGCTTTAAAAAATTTATAGGTTTGCTAGGTTTCCCTAGGTGCCAGCAGAGCTAGGGTTCAAAATCTACAGCTAGGCACTTTGCAAAAAAGGGCCCGTTTTCACTGTGAAAATGTGGTGTGTCCAAGTTGCGTTTTGGGCCATTTCCTGCTGCGGGCACCGGGTCTACTCACACAAGTGAGGTACCATTTTTCTCGCAAGACTTTTAGTAACGCAGAGTGGGTAGAATTTTGTAGATCCACGCAGATTCTACAACTTTCCACCACAGAAATGTGAGGAAAATTTGTTTTTTGGACAATTTTTTATGTTTGCAAGGGATTCTGGGGACCAGAACATGGTGAGAGCCAGTCAAGTCACCCCATCGTGGATTCCCCTGCATGTCTAGTTGTCAACAATGTATAGGTTTGCTAGGTTTCCCTAGGTGCCCGCAGAGTTAGGGTTCAAAATCTCCAACTAGGCACTTTGCAAATAAAGGGTCAGTTTTCACTGTGAAAATGTGGTGTGTCCATGTTGCGTTTTGGGCCGTTTGCTGTCGCGGGCACTTGGCCTACCCACATAAGTGAGGTACCATTTTTCTTGGAAGACTTTGGGGAATGCAGGGTGGGTAGAATTTTGTGGATCCTCGCAGATTCTAGAACTTTCTACCACAGAAATGTGAATAAAATTTGGTTTTTTGACAAATGTTTTGGTTTGCAAGGGATTCTGGGTACCAGAACCTGGTGAGAGCCAGTCAAGTTACCCTATCCTGGAATCCCCTGGTTGTCTAGTTTTCAAAAATGTATTGGTTTGCTAGGTTTTCCTAGGTGCCGGTAGAGCTAGGGTTCAAAATCTACAGCTAGGCACCTTGCAAAAAAAGGGTCATTTTTCACTGTGAAAATGTGGTGTGTCCACGTTTTGTTTTGGGCCGTTTCCTGTTGCGGGCACTAGGCCTAGCCACACAAGTGAGGTACAATTTTTCTCGGAAGACTTTGGGGAACGCGGGTGGGTGTAATTTGGTGGATCCACGCAGATTC